>NC_090319.1:362249517-363449517 GCF_040869045.1 Eurosta solidaginis | reverse complement strand
TTATAAAAAATAACCCTGGGCTACGCCATGCCAAGTCCGGGTGTGTGGTATAACCGTGGCTACCGCCACGGTGATGCACAATTTTTTTTGTAGGTACCAACACAACAACAACCACATGAAAACCGCCAACTTCAACTGCAAATATCTCCGGACAGAGACAAAAATTTTTCTTTTCCGCCTATGGATTATTGTTCTCGAGATTAATACGCGTCTTTTGATACCTCACTCGAAAATCTTGGCCCAACTTTAGGGTGGGGCCCCTAAACTGCACTACTACCAATTTTTCTTTTCCGCCATCAGATTATTGTTCTCGAGATTAATACGCGTTTTTTGACACCCCTCTCGATGTTTTTGGTAGCGTATTAGCAGTCGACCCCTCAACTAGACTATTACCCAATTTTCACTTCCGTTCTCGGATACGCGATCCTGGATTCAAAACTAGTCTTTTGACACCATTCCCGCTATTTTTAGACGGGTACTACGTATCATGCTGTCGTATGTAACCGTTTTGTAAATTATTAGCGCTGTATACGTGTACATTTTTGGTTTAAAATAAATCCCAATACTGTTCGCCACCACTGTATCATACAAAGGAGTCGCAAGATTCGTGCGTTTTAAAAATGGCGGTTGTTCGCTTTCTTGTTGGCCGTTTTTTTCTTGCAGTTAATTTTATCAATTATAAAGTTGTTCTCATTATTTTTTGTTTGCAATTCCATCGAAATATTTTCAATTGGCCTTTCACAATTCAGCAGCGAAATAGCAACAAAATGCACTTCTACAGCTTCACTTATTCCCGGCTAACTTTTCATTATGCAAAAAAAAGGTTCTCTACATCTAATTGATCTCCCTACCCCAACAATTATAATTGCAGACGCCACTAAAGTTTCAGCATTTAACGCCTTCAAGTTATATAAAATGCACGATTTAATGGTTATATAAACTTCCACAAACCTTTTATATTTGTTTATATTTAGAGCTATTCGGGTGTTTTTTTTCTGGTTTAATTGCAATTTTTTCAGTTTACAATGCACTCACACACGTCCGTTTCGAATGAAAGTCCGCAACAAATACACACGTTCAAAAATAGAAGAATAATTGAAAATGTCAAAAAAATAGCGTTGCAACGCGGCGAAATCTACGCATGTTCATAACAACGCCGCATGGGAACAGTTTGGTAAAGTACAGGCACAAACCGCTTGGGAAGAGTTAACTGTTGGATGCCCAGTTTGTATCATTAATTGTGAATAAGTGAAATATCTTTCAATGACGCTATTGCGGATAAAGGCCGATACACAGTGAGGTTATTCATAAAAAGCGCTCAACACAATCTTATGCATTCCAGTAATTTATTTCGCTTTGGCCATTCACGTATAAAATTTGCGAATCACTAGCTGTGGTTTTTTACATCTACATATAGACGTTTACGCTTAAAACTTATATGGACTGCTAAGCGTCAAACTTTAAATCAGACATCCGCAAATAGTGGCACAATTGTGCACACTCAATTCATACGTATTCTTACATGCCAACCTAATAAAACCGCACTGCGTTTTTTGCCCCAACCGAAATAAGTATGCGTTTCGATAATGTAAAACATGTATGCAAACGTCAAATCTAAATGTCACGCAGAATAAAAATTGGAATGCGAGTTAGGTTTTCACGCAGCAAATTCAATTTCGGTTGCTCTCATACAAGTTGTATGTGCATGAGACATTTTTGACAGAAAATTACTTGCGTGCTTTTATATTAGGTTGGCATGTTATTCCCTTTAGTTTAGTAGTCGCTGAAAATTTGGTGCAGCATCATCGATTGCATCAAAATTTTAGAAATAAGATTTTTCAATTAGAAGAAAATTTTTCTAAGCGGGGTCGCCCCTCGGCAGTGTTTGGCAAGCACTCCGGGTGTATTTATGCCATGAAAAGCTCTCAGTGAAAACTCATCTGCTTTGCAGATGCCGTTCGGAGTTGGCATAAAACATGTAGGTCCCGTCCGGCCAATTTGTAGGGAAAATCAAGAGGAGCACGACGCAAATTGGGAGAGAAGCTTGGCCTTAGATCTCTTCGGAGGTTATCGCGCCTTACATTTATTTTATTTATCATCGATTGTGTGCGTCGTTCGCAATGTCGACGAATGTTGTTAGCAAGCAACAAGCAAACATCGTTTGTTAGTTTTTTTCAATGCGCACAAGCGAAAAATATTTTATTTTGACCAACCCTTTTGCGCAAATACAATATACATATGTATTTTATTGTATAAACCTTTTGTTTGCCATTGTACGCAAATAATAATAAATGATCTTGTCTTGTTGCTTTCTAACACTAGTGACCTGATATGAAACTTCTCGCTCTCTGAGAGCGCGTGAAAATGTGCATTTTTTATAATACTGGCCATAGATTCCATCATGCTCAAAATCAAATTTGGGCATTTCCGAATAACTTTGGCGTATTTTACATGCTAAAGGTTTAATTTATGATTTTCTCCGAAAATTTGTTCAAAATTGTCCATTGGAATATCAAAAAACTGGAACTGATGTCAGGACTACAAACCCGAATAAAAAACTAACTCTTCTTCACCCGTGTACAATTTATCTGTGACCACACCTTTCATAGAAGAGCTGCACACGAAACGTGTTTTGGTAGCGACTTTCGATTTGCGAAAAGGTTGACTTCTTAAGCCCCCATTACTGATACTTAGCATAGACTTGACTTGACTTGGCGTAAACTTGGCAACTTAGCCACTATTATACTCCACTTGGCGCATAAAATCTGGCATCATAATCAGCGTTGAAATTTATTTTTAAATAAATGTCAATTTGTATGACAAAATGTCAAAATTAAATGCAAACAAACAAATGGCATCTCAAAATGTAAACGTCACTTAGAACTTACATAGAAAATCAAAATTCAACAGACTTCTAAGTCAAGTTAAGTTTTGAGTAATCAGTAACATGCAATGTTTATTTAACAGAACTGTAAGTGACAGTTCGCAAGCCAAGTCAAGCCTATGCTAAGTATCAGTAATGGAGCCTTTAGCCTTCGCATTAAGTGGATGGATAAAGGCCATGTTTTTGTGGCGCGTTGCAACATTCCATTTTTAACAGCTGAGATAAATTGTAGGTATACGTAAAGGTTAACGCAACATGTTTAATTAACAGCCTTTTGCGGACGACAACGTAGATACTTCACCAAGTGATCTAATTTCGTAATTTCTTATGCGGCAGTTACCCACCGACGTGTGCCGTACGTACGGACGTTTGTCGTACGAAGCACGTTTGACCGAACTCTCAAGCCCGTAGGAACCAATGTGTGCGTCTGTGTACATGTACATAACATATTTGTGTGTGTATTGTTTACAACAAAGCACTGTTGCCATTGGCCAGTTTGCATGCATGCTTATGCAAACATCAACTTTTTCCAGTTTAATTTTTGATGGTGTAAAAGGCTGGAATTAATATTAAATAAATATAAATAGATTACATGTTTATAATCTGCACTTTTACATAATTATTTCGAATTATTTTCACAATTTTTCAAACTTTAATTAGGTGTTTTTGCATGAAACTGCAAACGGTCAAAAATTAGCGCACAAAAGTTTACTAGGCAACTCTGTCTAGTGAGAGAGCGATCAGCTGACACGTTCTTACGGAAAAAATCAAAATTGTTTTGATTTCTACGTTCCGGGCTACGTACGTACGGGCGTTGCACGTCGGTGAGTTTTCGTTTACATTGCACACTCATAAGATAGGTCGTGTCAGCTGACACGTTTTTGGTACGTACGTTCGTGAGTAACAGCCGCATTATTCATTTTTGCGTTTTTTATTGTATGCGTATATATGTACATAAACGTTTTGGTCGCATCAAAGTGAAAAAAGGGGCCAGCCGTTCATTGTTATCTTATGGCGGTGCCAGAGCAACAAAGTAAAGCAACGCAATCGAAATATAATATTTCATATTTTGCCATTATCTGCCACAAAATATTTCTACAAAACTTTGCCTTTTTTATAAATTTTAATAAGTTTTTATCAGCTTACTTTCTGATTTATTTGAAAATAATGAAACCGAACGGATTTCTTTTAGTTTTTTTTTGGCGTATTTTAGGCAACTCTTTAGCCATCTGATGTTCAACACCCATTCTTGGAAATGAATAACCTTTTGTTTACAATCGAATGAACTTGAAGACTCATTCCTGGAAATGAATTGAGAGAGAATAGGGCCGTTCCATTGGTTTATCGAGCTCTGGCTCTGGCTCAAATCTCATTGGAAGGATCTGGATCAACTTTATGAGAGCTGGCAGCACTAATATAAAACATCTGTTTTGTAGAAAATAAGAAGAAACGTACACAAAATTTTAAGATACTGATAGAATTATTAACATTTAAATAGTTTCACACGTAAGCAAACTATTTATTTTCCTTACATCATCTTCAAGTTGTTTACTCTTTCAGTGTTTTTGCTTTTAAATATGGCGAGATCTTTTATGTATACACAAATGTACACGTATTTAGTTCAGTGCTACAATGGCTCAACTATATGGTTGGCTCATCTCACCAGCTGATTTTATTTTTTTCATTTCACTGGAGCAGGGATTGTCAGAAAGAGATGGCAAACTTAAAAAGAAACCAACGAATTTACAACATTTTCTTACTACTTACAACACGCTAATTTTGGCAATGTGAACAAAGGTATGTTATTGCTGTAGAGATGAGCCAACCATATAGTTGAGCCATGAGTGCTACCAACTCAAAAGTGGTTAGCTGTCAAAAAATCGACTACAGCAAACGAAACGAACAGAACTGCTATACGGATCAGAAACATGGTTCAATTATGTACAGGTTGGCTCATCTCATCAGCTGATTTTATTTATGTCATTGCATGGTCGAAGGGATTGTCAAAAGCAGATGGCAAACTCAAAATGAAACCAACACATTGGCAACATTTTACTTACACATACAAAAACTGCTAAGTTTTATGTTTCCATTCCATACCATTCGCACCAACACCAATACACAGATTTTGACAATTTGAACAGACATATTTTGTTGCTTTACAGATGAGCTAACCTGTATATAGTTGAACCATGGATCAGAAATTGAACCAGATAAATATCAGGATCACAACGTTGTTGTTGCGTTTGCATGTTAAATTTCTATCCGTATCTCGCTCAAGTCTCAATGGAACGTAACTAATGAATGTTTCGTATCAGGCATTAATTCATACAAGTGAAAAATCTTTCTATTCCTCCATTGCCATACCTACCTGTCAAATAATAGCTGACAGGGAGAACGGCTGTCGCGAATGGCCAGAGAATGGAAGAAAGGTTTGTTTTTTGCTCCCGGTTATTAAATTGAAGTGCCGCGAATTTTGTGTTTCAAATCAGCTTTTCTTTTATATGTGTATACAGAAAATCAGACTACATATTAATATTCATTTCTAAAATTAAGTTAATAGATTAAATTTGAGCAGCCAGTTATGCAAACATTTTAAAATATGTAAATAATGCAATATACCAGTCGTCTAAACAATTGTTTGAAAAACACTACTGAGCAAATGATTTAAGTAATCCAACAGCGATTGAACAGGTGGTCGATGCTGTTTACTATTGTGAACGTTTTTATCGAACATTCCCCACTTGCATGAATTCACAATGGTATCAGGTCATCAGTGCTTTCTAATAAGCGAATGAACTACGCAAAACGATGCATCACGTGATGTCCGTTATCATCGCGCTCTCACTAACACATCTGCATTTCCATTTTGCCGACGCCTGCTTTAAATACACCTCTGCTATTGCTGCGCATAAAATTTGTACTACTAAATTTCAATACGCATTATACTCAGATGTAACTGAAATACGTGTCTATGTTTCACCAAAGAGGATAAATAAATAAGAGCCACCAGTCTGCTACGAGTGGCGAGTAACTCGCTGGAAATCAAAAAAATTGATGCCTAATGTTTTCTATGAGGGTCATTTTTAATTGTCTCGCATTTATCCATGCCGTGTAGGCACCGTATGCAAATGTTTTTTTGGAAAGACAATTAATTAATTAATTAAATAAAGTTGGAAAAATAAACACAATTACCCCACGAAATGTATAGAAGACATTTATGCACATCTCACCAAAAAAAAAACTGCGATTAACCTAACGAAGAACATTACGCAAAGTAACGAGTGACGTCTCTTATTATAGTTTTTTTTTTTGGATTTGCTCAACATGTCAAAGAGGATAAATATAATAAGAGCCGTCACTCGGTATTTTTTAGGCATTTACTCGATGTAAACTGTGAAGTAGTCGCTACTTTTGTTTTATGAGGGACATTTTGAATTGCCTTCCATTTATCCATGCGGTGTTGTCACTTTATGCAAAAGTGTTTTTTGGAAAGAGAATTAAATAATTAATTAAATACAGTCGGAAAAATAAACACAATTACCCCATGAAAATGTATGGAAGACATTTATAAACATCTCGCCCAAAAAGAAAGTAGCGACTACCTCATAGTTTACATCGAGTAAATGCCTAAAAAATAACGAGTGACGGCTCATATTAGGGGGACTCATGTAACCGTATAAATGCCTTATAAAGTGTGTAAACGTATAAATTTATCTAGTTTACGCACGAGCTGTCAAATTTTGTATGAAAAATCATTTACACAATTTGTGTAAATTTACGCGCACATTTCATTGTGTAAACGCAATAAACTCAAAGGAATGCAACCTTGCAGACATTACAGCAGGCATTTTCATCAGAAATCTCCATCAGCAAGTAATTTACAAGAATATCTTAGTAAAGACGTTTTAGTTTTGATTTTTCACTTAATCTTGGCATTTTTTAATTTGTATAACAATCAAAAAATGTTGTTCGGCAATAATACAGCTGATAAACAATCAAGTTTATCAAGAGTATTACTAGGTGCGTTCATATAACAGCGTGTGTAAATGGATATAATTTTACACCTTATAAGTTTATATGCTATCATGAGTCCCCCTATTATATTTATCCTCTTTGAACATGTGTTGAGGGTGATTGGCGTCTTAAGGCGGTGACACAATGACATTTTTCATATAGATGCGTTTAACACAAGCTTATGCATTCCAATAACATCGCCACAATCAACCAAGGTGTTGCGTTTGTAAATATGAAAACACTTCAGACGTTGCAATTGAAGGTTATTACGCCTTTCCCATTCACATACAAAATTTCGCGAAGCACTGTTATAAACATTCTCCAAATAAAAATACCTGCTAACATATTTTGCGTCGTAATCGATTGTTATATTGCTGTTTTTAATTGCGAAAAATGTTAGAAAATTTACCAACCAGTGGGAAAAATAATTTCACTTGCAAATTGTGCCAACACCCTTAGCCAAAGAAAATGTCAAATTCTTCTTCTTATGGTTTGCTTGGAACAAAATTTGAGAGATGACTACTTTTCAATAACAGATGGCGCCAGTGCCACTCATTCTACCGTTCTCCATTAAAATACGTGCAATGTACTCATAAAGCAGAAGCTTGTGTTAAACTCTTCTATATGAAAAATTGCTTATGTGTCGTGACTGTTATTATATTTGAACGCTCTGTACGCCTGCGCTTTGACATAGTGTAGCATTATACGACACACACTGTATTGTATCATTATATGCCACACCTACTGTAACATACTTGCGGCTTTACGCATAACAAATTCAAATATATTTTAGTAATAATTATATTACAATTATTGAACTAACCCAGACGGCACGGAATGCCGAATATGAGACACATATCACAGTTAATAAATTATACATATAAACACACAACCCATTGTAATATACATACAAACATTCAACTAATTGTGGGAAAATACCAGGCATGCTTAACGAACGAAACGATATCATTTCGTTACGATAATCAACGCTAATAAACGGAACGAAGTCACTTCGTTTCGTTTATTAACGTTAAGATCGTCAAATTAACGTTAATTTGACGTTCTTAACGTTAATAAACGAAACGAAGTGACTTCGTTTCGTTTATTAGCGTTGATTATCGTAACGAAATGATATCGTTTCGTTCGTTAAGCATGCCTGGAAAATACCAAAATATTCAAACTGATTTGCTGACGCTGCAAATTGTACAAAGGAGTACATGTAGGAGTTATGCATACAAAACTACATGTATACAAAGACTGTATACAAACGTACATGTATGCATAACCCATTTCCTATGTACTTATTTTTAGTTATTAATATTAAGATATTTATGAATGTATAGGTTAAGTAAATTAGTATAAAAGACAATAATTTATTCAATAAACCAAAGACTTAATGTCGCACAATCAAACGTGCAACGTCTTTCAATTACGAATATTTCAATAGCCAAAAATTAGCCAATGCGTTTATCTATATCAGCCTTTACTGTTCCCAGCCGATTCGAATTTGTGAATACACTGGGTCAAGAAGAAGAGTACAGACGTTTTCTGCTAGTGATGGGCGATACAGCGATTTTGAACTATCAGTGAGGTGCTCCGATCGCCGGTGTTAAAAGCCAATGCGACAATAGCACCAGCAGAGAAACAGGTTTTGAATTTGTGTGAATTCCTGTTACAAGCTAGAGATGGTCCTTACGCCTTCGATATTAACATTTTTAAGCAATAATTACTGATGTTATATTATCAGGAACCACAGGTAAACTGTGTAAGATTCACCACACACGAAGAAAAAAGCATGTGCAATTTTTGCATACATGCGTAAATATCAAAATCGTTTTGATTTTAGCGCAGTTCTCTGCGCAAATAGCGCAACCAGTGCACACACCGGGCAAATCCTTGTGCAAATTGGTAATTGGCACAAGGATACTTGAGCCGTATAATTGGCGTATTAGAGGGAAAAAGCGCAGAGTACACCGAACCGAAAGCGGCTCGTGGGAACAAAAGAGCACGAGCGAACTCTGGTTCGCAACCGGGGGCCCGGAGGTCAAGAAAAAGTGCGATGAGGGTTCTGCGAAGAGAATCTCGGGCGAGCGGGCCAAACCAAGCAGCTTACACGGCGAATGTGGATAGAGGTGCTGGGCATATACTGTCTGGCAACCGCTGAAGAAGTTGCCGAGGCTGTTAGGAAAGCTGCTGGCGGGGAAACGACGGGACAGGTCCGTGTGTCTATTTTCTCGGAAAACCAGCGTTAACAGAAGATGGCAGCCATTGAAGTGGACGAAGCTGTTGGCGTCCTTTTACTAGCCAAGGGCAAGATCTGTATCGGCTGGCTGCAATGCAGGCTTAGACAGAGGGTAGACGTGCAGCTGCTTTAGGTGTCTAGGCTACGGACACCAAAAAGCAGACTGCAAGGGCCCTGATAGAAGCAGTGCTTGCTGGAAGTGCGGACAGAGTGGCCCCAGGCCTCGGCCTGTACGGAAACTCTAAAGTGCTTTTTATGCCAGTCAGAGAAGGTCGACCACCTTCCCGGGTCTGGAGCATGCAGCACCTTCAGGGAGGGAATGACCAGTTTCATCAAAGGCAACCTGAACCGAAGCAGGTTAGTCGATAGTCTGCTGGACCAACTGGTTCTTGAAAACGAAGCCAGCTATGCCATCATCAGCGAAACTGTAAGAGTCAGGAGTGACTGGCACGTAGACTTAACAGGTGCTGCTGCGATCTGGATCGTAGACGCTGGCACCCACGTACGAAGCCGTGTTGTCGGAAACGGCTACGTACGCGTAACAGTGGCACACACCACACTAGTGAGCTGCTACCTGTCCCCAAACGATCCAATTCATGGGTTTAAAGACAAGCTAGAACTACTCGAAGACTATTTGCGTGATGAATTCGGTAACGTGGTCGTCGTTGGAGATTTCAATGCTAGGGCTGTTGAGTGGGGAATGCCCCAGACTAACTCCAGAGGAAGGCTAGTGCTAGAAATGGGTGCCCGACTTGGATTGGTCATTCTGAATACCGGCACGACCCCGACATATCGGTGACCAGGCTTTGGACACTCTATTCCTGATATTACATTAGTTTCGGAAAACCTGCTGTCAAAGGCGGCTAGATGGAGGGTGATGGAGGATCTCACGGGTAGTGACCATAACTACATCACCTTCCATTTTAATGACTCAGGGCAAAGTCGGACAGGGAGACTGCCCCATATGAAAACAAAATGGGACGCCTATAAGGTTGACGCTGCAAAGTTCTCAGCTGTTGTACAAGCGAGCGCACGACAGATAGTTGACAGTGCCGAAGTGGCGAACGCTTCCGTAGAAGCCACCATGCGTTGCCTGAACCACGCGTGCAAGACCTCAATGCCTCGAAAAGGGCCTAGGAGAGGTAAAAAAAAAGTGCACTGGTGGAGTAGCGAAATCGCCGGACTACGCAGGGTATGCCACAGAAAGCAAAGGTTGGCAATCCGCGCACGCAGCGGGTTTGAGGCGCTAGAGCATGCGGAGGCATACAAAAGAGCAAAAAAGGTTCTCTGTGCCGCCATAAAGCAAAGCAAACTTGATAGCTGGAAAAAGCTTTGCAAAGAAGTTGATCGTGATCCTTGGGGACAGGGGTATAAAAAAAAATAAAAAAATAGTAATGGGGAAATTCCGCCCACCGACCCAAACGATGGATGAGGGAAAGGTGCGAAGTATAGTAGATGCTCTGTTCCTCACTCGCACAAGCAGAGAGGGTGACCACGTCACCCACGAAGACCACGACGTGCAGCCGTTCAGTGAAGGTGAGCTAAAAGCGGCACTACACAGAATGAAGGCCGGTAAAGCGCTAGGACTGGATGGGACACCAGCTGAAGCAATAAGACTGGCTGCTAAGAGCAGTCCTGAGTTTCTGCTGCATATGTATAACAAATGCCTGGAAGCCAGGATCTTTCCTACAAGATGGAAGACAGCGCACCTCGTGCTAATCCCAAAAGGCAAGGGAGACCCGAACTCCCCGTCATTTTTTCGACCATTATACATGCTCGACACGGCTGGGAAAATGATGAAAAGCCTCCTTAAACAACGGCTGATAGCAGCCATTGAAGATGGAGGTGGTCTGTCCCATCGGCAGCATTGGTTCCGGAAAGGTCACTCCACAATAGATGACATAGCCAAGGTTATAAATGCTGTAAGGAAAGCCGAAACCGCGTGCCATCAAGCTAGGCCGGTTGTCTTACTGGTCACGCTGGACGTGAAAAATGCCTTCAATTCCGTCAGATGGGACGACATAATCGATGCGCTGAAACACTCTTTCAAGGTAACTCCTTATCTACTAGCCATATTAAGGGACTACCTAAAAGATCGCTGGCTCACGTACGTAACAAATCAAGGTCAGAGAAAGGTGAGGATAACAGGCGGAGCAGCCCAGGGATCGGTGTTAGGTCCCGACCTCTGGAATGCTTCGTATGACAGCCTCCTTCGTTTGCACATGCCAGAAAGTGTTTTTCTTGCCGCTTTCGCAGACGACGTGGCTGTCGTAATTACAGCGCGGAACTGCGAGCTGGCGCAGCTTAAATTAAACCAAGTAATGCGCAGTGTAAATAGATGGATGAGTGACCATGGACTTCAGCTCGCGCCAGCGAAAATTGAGATCGTAATCCTCACGAAGAGACGAATTCCCAACATTATGAATATGATGGTTGGAGAACAACATGTACAAACACGCAACTCCACGAAATACCTTGGGGTGAGGCTAGATTGCAAGCTAACCTTCTTGGAACACTTTCAAGGAGCCTGCGAGAAAACTGCACAGACCATAGGATACTTAAGTCGATTAATGGCAAACACAGGTGGGCCAAGGCCATGTATAAGAAAGCTGTTTGCTTCCGCTTCGGATTCTATACTCTTGTACGGTGCAGAAATTTTGGCGGATACAATGAAATTCCGAAAGTACCGAGCAGCCATTACTTCTGTCCAACGCAGAGGGGCGCTACGAATTGCCGCAGCTTATCGCACGGTATCCGCAGACGCAGTTCTTGTTATTGCGGGAACTATACCGATACATCTTTTCGCTGAGGAGAGGAAATCAATTTACCACCTCCGAGGAGAAGTATGCAGAGATGTTACTGCCGCGCAGGGGCGAAAAGATTCTATCCGACGCTGGAGCTGCAGTACTGCAGGCAAGTGGACCAGGGAACTGGTTCCCGAGCTGGAGCCATGGCTAGAACGGCCACATGGAGAAGTCGACTTCTACCTGACACAGTTTTTAAGTGGCCACGGCTACTTCCGGGAATACCTCCACAGGATGGGCAAGGTTGAAAATCCGAATTGCTTATACTGTGGGCTCATAGACGACGTACGCCACACCTTTTTCGAATGCGATCACTTCGCACAGCAACGAAGAAGAGTGGAAGTAACACTAGGCGATCTATCCCCGGGCAGTGTCATCCATAAAATAACCTGCGGAAATGACAGATGGGACATGGTCAGCAGATATGTAAGGAATATTCTCCTCACTAAACGGCAAGATGGTTGCTTAGCCCAATAACGTGAGAGTAGCCAGAGAGCTCACGTAGTGCGCTTCCGTACCCGAAGTTATGCTAAACGCGGTCCCAGGTGCGGAAAATGCGCCGGTCGTGGGAGGTTAGGTTTTAGTGGGTAGCCCATGAAGGAAAATAAAGGGAGTCCTACACTCGGAGAGGCTCGCTACTACAAAGAGTAGCACCGAGGCTTAACAACCCGGCTAGTGCATAAAGCATTTCCACCTTCCACGTAACAAAAAAAAAAAGTTTAATAATATTAATGATAATAATAATAATATTAATAATAATAATAATATAATAATAACACGGTCCAATTTTCGCAGCCAACCAGGTCAAAACGTTGTTTATAAAAATTTCAATTCAAAATAATATCGCCAGAAAGAGCAAACTAGCTAAAAATAACCACAACCGAGTGCAGCCAGAGGTGATTTTCATTCTTCATTAAGAAATATCGCCGCACTCGCTGTTGCGAAATGCTGTCAGAGGTGATTGTCATTCAAAAGAATTGCATGCTGAAGGAAAATCGCCAATCACTGGCATATTTGGATAGCAATAGCTATCACTATTAGCGCTTTTTCATTCGCGGGGGAGCAATCACCGATTGTGAAATATCGTTCATCACTATTTTCTGCAATCAGCTGAAATAAATTTTTGTTTGACAACAGTTAAAGTCAAAAGTTTGTATTTGTTTTTTAAATAAATTAACATTTCGATTTGTTCTTGAATTTGTATTATCGGTTCAAGTTCCCTTTGTTGTTGTTTTTATAGTAAGTCCCCATATAAGGTAAATGAGCGATTCCGCAATACTCGAGTATAAAACGTGTGATATTTGCAAGGACAAAACGAACTGCGCCCATGACCTTATACTTTTCGGCGATTGGCAACAAAGTCGTGATATAACTGTGCATTACTTTTGTTTGGTAAGATAATATATATATTTTTTTTTTATAATATTCCAAAATGAAAACGATGGTAATAGTCTAGTTGAGGGGTCGACTGCTAATACGCTACCAAAAATATCGAGAGAGGTGTCAAACCACGCGTCTTGACATCAGTATTAATAATCCGAAGGCGGAAAATAAAAATTTTAACGCGTTCAAAAGATGTTAATGAAAAACCGAAAAAAGACCCGCGGGTACCTCCGAAACCGGGGGTCGGATCCATAGTATTTTTGCGCAGACCACCTTTCTGCGTTGGCCGCCGAAGGCCGCGCTTATAAAAAATAAGGTGAGAGGTGTCAAAAGACGCGTATTAATCTCGAGAACAATGATCCGATGGCGGAAAAGAAAAATTTTATCTCTGTCCGGAGATATTTGCAGTTGAAGTTGGCGATTTTCATGTGGTTGTTGTTGTTGTACCCACCAAAAAATTGTGCGTCACCGTGGCGGTAGCCACGGTTATACCACACACCCGGACTTGGCATGGCGTAGCGGCATTTTTGGTAGCGTATTAGCAGTCGACCCCTCAACTATACTATTACCAAAAATAACCCTGGGCTACGCCATGCTAAGTCCGGGTGTGTGGTATAACCGTGGCTACCGCCACGGTGATGCACAATTTTTCTTGGGGGTAAAAACACAACAACAACCACATGGAAATCGCCAACTTCAACTGCAAATATCTCCGGACAGAGATAAAATTTTTCTTTTCCGCCATCGGATCATTGTTCTCGAGATTAATACGCGTATTTTGACACCTCTGTCAATATGTTTGGTCGCGTATTAGCAGTCGACCCCTCAACTAGACTATTACCAAAACGATTTCCTTTCCCATTCTAGCTTCTTTCCACACATCTACCACAAAGAGGAAAAGACTGTGGTGGCATCAATGGCTTTCTGTTGCGAGACATTCGTAAAGAAATCACTGCCGCTTCAAAGCGGGTATGCTGCTACTGTGGCCGAATGCATGCGTCCATTCAATGCCATAAGTGCAAAGAATATTTTCATATACGTTGTGCACGCTTAGAGCGGTGTCTATTGATATTTCACAACGATTTTCGATCATACTGTGATGATTGTATACCGAGAAAGGAACTCCAACCAATTGGACTTAAAAGCCGACCATCAAGTTTCGAACGTTGTAGCATATGTCGTGGGCAAATGGGTTTATACAATGAGATTGTATTCATATTTGGAAAATGCTGTAATAAAGGTTATGCACATAATGTATGCGTTCAAAAATATGCATTGGCAGCCGGCTATTACTTGCGTTGCATATGGTGTCGCAAGGAGGAATTTCGTATCAGTGTACGGCAACAGGGTATTTTTGTACCAGATAGAGATGCGCGTTGGGAAACACAAAAGGGTATATACACCGACTTGCATCGTGGTCATAGTACGTGTAATATGGATTTATGCTTCTGTCCTAGAGGAAGAGATTACAATAAAGGTTAGTTTGGCTATAACAATTGTAAATATATCTATGTAAGCCAATTTTTACTTTGTCGGCTCCGTTTACAGGTAAATGGTCTATTACGTTATGCTCCCTCTGTGGTAGCGTAGGTGCTCATAATCCGAAATGCCTACTAGGAAAAGAAAACGCTAAAGATAAGGTTTCAATCTTTAAATGTTCTACTTGTGCAAGTACCGAAACAAAGATAAATAACAACGACGCAAGCGACGAAGCAACAGCAGTTAATAGAGATGATATAATTGACAAAAGCATATTTATGACAAAGAAGTGTAGCGTCGAAGAGGAAAAGATAGCAGACAGTTTCACTCCAGCGTTTTCCGAGGATGATGATACGCAATCTGCGGACAGTTTTGTTACTGTAATACCGCAGAAACCTATTGAAATTATTTCTACGACAGTTACATCACACATAAGTGAACAAAACAGAGGGGACCACAACGGAAAAATTGATGTTAATATTATACCTGTGGAAGCAGATGTTACTATTAACATAATTAGTGAGAGAAGCAATGAGGAATCATTGGCGCAGCAACGTTTAATTGAAGAAACCGCGCTTATACAGCAGTCATTAGCTAAAGATATACAAGCTGATGATGAAACACAAATATTGGGTGTAACAAGCCTCAACATACCAAAAGTTTGGAATGATACCGGATCCTCACGTGTGCAGCAGCCATTAACGTTAGATGTTCGTTATGATATTGATAGACAAGTATTTGCTACAACTTCACCTAATATAAAAGTAACTAATTTGTCGTCGCCTAAGTCGCGAATAGAAAACCCAAATTTAGCCGATTTATCAAGTACCACAATGCCATCCGCTGAAACTATTCAAGAGTTGTACTGCAGTGGTATTGTAGTAAATCAAATTGGCGATAATAATCAATCGCCTGAAGTGACTTCATCCTCACAAGATCAAGCAGACTGGGCTAGTTTTATTTTATATGAATACGATGATGTTAAAAAAGTCTGTATTGGTAGCGCTACTGTACGCATTAATTTAAATGAGGAACGCTTTGCTGGTATGACGTTAGAACAAATTGAAGATAGTTCTTGTGATTTAATAACAGATGCTGATATTATATCCCGTAGTGATGATATTGGCATTTTTGCTAAAATCGATTCAATTATTGCAGAATACATGTAATCATGAAGAATTTCAATCGATTCCTTTCATTAAGTGGTATCTACAGTTCAAAAATAACTCGTTGTGATGCTGCTAATTCTTTTTCGTTTATTTCACGAAATAGTTTTTATTTGAAAATTTATATGATTATCACTTTATCTATGTATGAAACAAATGAAATCGAACTAAAATTCGAACTGAGTTGATTATCAGTCCTTTTCTGTAATCGAATCAGGGGTCGGTACATCCCTGTTGTTCTAGCAGTGGCAAGATATCAAATTCAAAAAGCACTACGTCAAGCCTTTTCAGTGGCTCTTTCTCAAGTTCTGACACCTGTTGTGGCATTTCTCAAGCTCGTTAGTTTGAGACAGGTTTTAGATCCAATGCTTTACACAAGCAATGTAAATTCTACCTCGTACCATTGGCAAGTCATGGAAAGTTGTGTCTTGACATAAACTCCAGACGTAGGTTAGGTTGCAAGGGCTGAGCTGGAAACTATGCTAACAGCAGGATACATTTTTTCTAAACATGCGAGCTACTGCAAACTTTACGATATATCTTTTCTCAACATACCTAACATTGCAGACTAAAGGCCTTGAGAAACATTACACGAAAGAGAAAGGACGGGGTGGCCTTTTCACTTCACTTTTTCTTAGCATACCTAATATTGCATACTAAAGAGCTTTAGAATCATCACACCGAAGTGGTTTGATAATGGGTGCACTCTGCTGAAACATTACTTCCGCTATTGCAAATTTTTATAAATTTCGTATTAACTCTACAACAATTTTTACGTTTTGGAATTTGTGATAAAAATTCAAAATAAAATCACAATATAGAAGTACATAAATATTTATTTATAACAATTTATGCATTTGAAAACCATGAACTTCAACTTTTTTTTAGCGGATAAACGAAAAGGGAGGCAAAGGTGAGCATAAAACAAACCATTGATTAAAGACGATGTATATAAAGACGCTACGGAAGTCAGTTTATTGGAAGCGAATACGAAATCCGATTTTATTTAACGCTTCTACGCCAAGGATCCTGGGCTCACGCCCCGGGTAAATCAATATCAAAATTTTAGAAACAAGTTTTCTAAGCGGGCTCGCCCCCTCGGCACTCACTTTGCAAGCACCCCGAATGTATTTCTGCTATGAAAAGCGGCTCAGTGAAAACTCATCTGCCTTGCGGATGCCGTTCGGAGTCGGCATAAAACAAGTAAGTCCCGTCCCGCCAATTTGTAGGTAAAATTAAAAAAGAGCACGACGCAAATTGGAAGAGAAGCTCGGCCACCTAAAATCTCTTCGGAGGTTGTTCGCGCCCTAAATATTTTTTTAAACGTAAAATCTAGTTGGCTCTTTCAAATATCCAGTTGACGCTTTCTACAATACAAATGGAAACTGTGTAGTAATAACTGCGATCTCATACAGTCGGAAACGGAACAGCTGTGGTTTTCCGTTAGTCGATATCGATCTAAAACGTGTATAAAAGATCGTTTTTGCTTTCCTTACGCAAAAAGTCGAGCGTCGTATCGAATGTTCGATAGTAAATAAGCTGTCAAACCGCCTAAAGGTAAGCTGAAAATTATTATGCTTTAGTGATTATTTAAGGAATGATTTCTTCAATAAAACATCCGAAATAAACACTTCACAATATAAATTTTATTGATACCTCCAAAACCCTTTCATAGCACTTTTTGAAATATGAACGTAATAATGCTGATTTCAAGATACAGGAACGCACACGGTCTCGTTGAAAGTCGGATATTGAATTTAAGCATCAAACCGACGGTAGTCGACTATCGAATAACGGAGCCACCCCAGAAATCTCAATCCATTGTAAGTTTTGATGTTTTGGCATCGAAATGGAGTTTCCGCTACATCCCTAGTACATACATAATCGCATGTGCAAGCAAACCGTTATAGCGTTTTCTTTTATGGCTAATAAAGCTGGAGTCAATGGTACCGTATGTCGCATCGCTGTATCCGCATCCCTAACATAATCAGCTGTTTATCGTTACGACGGTTAACCAAAACCCAATTGGTTGGCTACGATACGGTTACGACCTTAGTGGCACCAATAATCGATTGCATTGATTCTCATAAGGTTGGTCGAATCAGCTGTTATAAGGTCCCCGATACGGTTACCGATAAAGCACCAATGTCTCCAGCTTAAGTAGAGGTTATGTTGCGAATAGAGTGGAAGGCAGTGGACTAGGCAGTCGAATGTCATATAATGAAGGAATGGTGTTCGGAGTTTTTTCAAAGTTAAAAAAAAAAATGATAAAAGCTTTAATATAAATAAAACTATTGTTTTAATAACAACAAACACGTCATATATATTCTGTATACATACATTTGTAAGGAGTATCTCACTTTAAAATTTGAATTAAATAATCTAAAGTTTTTTTTGAAACTGAGTCGAGAACTATGCGTGTGAATGTGCGAATTTTCACCGATCAGCTTTTAGTTGCGCTACTTGGTAAAATTTACAATGCTATAAATGTTGAAAATTTTCTGGGGTAGGAGTAACTCTATTAAAGCTGGAGACATTGGTGCTTTATCGGTAACCGTATCGGTAACCTTATAACAGCTGATTCGACCAACCTTATGAGAATCAATGCAATCGATTATTGGTGCCGCTAAAGTCGTAACCGTATCGTAGCCAACCAATTGGGGTTTTTTTTTTTCGTATTTATTCGATCAGTTAATTTATCTAATTTTGTATATAATAAGCTGGTCTGATCTATTTATGTGGGGTGCGAATAAGACAAAGCTTTTTCCACCTTACAGCTCAACGTTTCGCTAAGATTTTCTTAGCATCTTCAGGAGCGTAACTGTAAGTTTATTTAGAAATCCATAAAAAATACAAAAACAACATTAGTAGGTGTTACATATAGGTGCACAAAATTTAAAACACACATTAAACATTTATATCTAACTTACACTGAAAATGGTAGATTTTTGTTGCACTAAATATTTACGTTAAAAAAACTAAACAATGATATTGTTGCTTTAAATTTAACAAAAACATAAACATACAATGTTGATACCATCATTCGTGGTACTCTTGTCATACTAAACTAAACTATAAACATAACAAATAAGTCGCGGCTATTTCATCGGTGTCTTCTTTCTTGTTAATCGTATATTCCCTTACGTAATCGTATATTCCGTAACGATAAACAGCTGATTACGTTAGGGATACGGATACAGCGATACGACATACGGCACCAATGACTCCGGCTTAAAGCCGTATGTCGTATCGCTGTATCCGTATCCCTAACGTAATCAGCTGTTTATCGTTACGACGGTTAACCAAAACCCAATTGGTTGACTACGATACGGTTACGACTTTAGCGGCACCAATAATCGATTGCATTGATTCTCATAAGGTTGGTCGAATCAGCTGTTAAAAGGTTACCGATACGGTTACCGATAAAGCACCAATGTCTCCAGCTTAAGGCTTTACCATTTACTTAGGCAACAATTTATTTCAGAAGAGGAAACGCTATTAGGAAACCTGAGTATGATCAAATAACTCCACATGTCGCTATTAACTTAACAAACTCTTTGATTGGGCAACTTAATGCATTTCCATGTGCCCTAATCGAATTCTCATTTTTCGACAATTTGAGTTAGAGCGATACCTCAGTGTTGAACTAAAGCGTGTTTGTGTACAAAACAGGTGTGATGTATTATTCGTCAACTGCCTGAAAGGATGTTCAAGATGGCTTCTTTTAAGCGTTTTGGTCATTGTGGATATGTTTTATAAGCAGGGCCGTATTAACCCTCAACGGGGCCCTAGGCAACCATCAATTTGGGGCCCTTTTTCACGTCCGTTCCTTTCTTTTTTCGGTTAAAAAATACAAACATATCTTCCATAAAATTTTTATTGTCACAATGTAATAATATCAATAAAATTACTATCTACATTTTAAACATGTCGTTTTCTACATTTGTTTTCGGCAAATTCATCAATTATATCATCAATATCGATTTGTTCAATAAATCTGACTCAATGCAAAGTATACCTAACATCTCGATTCGCTCTTGTCGCGTTGTACTTCTTTAAGCAGCTTTGATTCTTTTTAATTGCGAGAAGGACCGTTCGGCAGAACAATTTGTGATCATTAATGTTAAAAAAATCCGAAGAGCTATTTCTGTGCTAGGAAATACATCGGCTAGTTGATCTTGCATTAGAATCTTATACAAATGACTGAGTTTTTCGTGCATCAGTGTATCTGGAGTTAAAGTAACTTTGGAATTGTTTCATTTCAATGAGAATAAAAACGAACTAAGTTATTTATAGCTTCGTGGGGGTCTCCATCACTTAGAAAAATGTTGACGAAAAATGCAAATCTCTGAAACTTCCATATACACTTTCGCACGTCGTTTGATTTCACTGTGAAGATTGTCGATGATTTCAAACCTTTTGTCCTAAAATCATCGCGAGGCGAAAATTCTACTTCTGGAACTCTGGAGCATTTCGGTCATTAGGTTGGTTTTTTCTATGACGAGTACGTTTTACCATTTCTGTATAACCTACACCAGGTAATAACTGTTTTGTTTTTTCCTCGAAATCATTGAACTTTTCACGGAATGAAACTAAGAGAGTTTAGTTTTAGAGTTTAACTATCCGTACAAAAAACCACACGTTTTCGAATCTGCTTTTTCACTTTGCAATGACGTACTCACTGAACGCATAGCAGTCAAAATAGAGTTCCATAAAATCAACATGAACCCAAATTCGAATTTTTATTCGCGATACACGTTGCCTTATAACGAGTATCAGTATTTTGTGATTCATCATTAGCAATGATTTCTAGAGCCTCTAATATGATATCTAATGAATCGTAAACTGCATTCGTCGCATTCCAATGTACTTCCCAGCGTGTAGTTAAGAATGTCTTCAAAGTTTTCTCATTGTTTATTTTGTTTTTATAATACGCCACAACGATAGGTGGAAGCGGAAAAAAATTATATAATGTCTGCATAATGGCGAAAAAATTTACTGCATAAAAACAGCACTTCCCAGCATGCTCTCCAACCAAATTAAGGGAGTGCGCGGAACAGGGAATATTTATCGCATTCTCATTCAAACTCAATATTCTTGCTTGCACACCTTTATACTTCCCGGACATGTTTAATGCGTTGTCATATTATTGTCCTCTACAATTTTGAATATCTAAACTACAGTCTTCAGTAAGTAACTTTAAAGTTTGATTCGCTAGATTTTCACCAGTATGACCTTCCAACTGAAGAAAAGTTATAAACCTTTTTTATTATTCAATGTACTCTCCTTTCACTACCATAAACTTCTTTGCACGCTCATACAATTTGTCAAATGAGTCGGAAATGTATTTTTTAGAAACCTTGTCTAGTTTGTCGGTCGTCGCCTTTTGAATGCGGTCAATTGAGTTTTATTTATTTGAATAAAATTTATTTTCAGTTCTGATTATATTTTTCTTTCACTCTCTAGAATTTTATGTTCGTAAGAAAATTTTAGAAGCCTCTTTCATTTTTGAGTTGAGCGGGTGAAAGAAAGATATGCAGGGTGAGAGCACGAGAGTCATTTTAAAAACCAGGTGCTCGGCTTCATTTGTTATTTTGACGTCTATGCTGAAGATATCACACTCGTTTTATGCTTCAATTCGAAGTTCATAATTTTCAACTTAATTGCTTCTAGATCTTTTGGTGCGCTATTAATTGTACGTACTAATTAGCTATTATCAAAATTTTTAAATAACGTTTAAGCAAATGATTGCAGTATCTTCTAAGTGTTTTTTTTTCGAACTCAATATTCATTCCTTGACCAAGTTTTTTTCTAACTGAAGGCATGAGGAAGTGTAGCATTTTTCCATTTCAATCGAATTTGATAAATTAACTGCATTTAAATATAACGGTTAGTTTAGTTATTACTGAATTCGAAGTTCATTAACTCGAAGTAGCTTTAAGGTTTGCACATTTTGATGTTTCTTTTCCACATGGTACGGCTGAGCTACATCGGCATAAGCAATAAATAAAGTAAGAGCACAAAAGAGAAATAAATTTTACAAAAACCTTTCATGTCTGATATGCAAATTGAGTATTTTTGAGTAGGAAAGCATTCTATTTTTGCCACTCTCTCCCATTCACACTCTCACTCCGCCTCCCTTCCCATTCCCACCAGGACCCCCACTGTTCTTGTTGTAGCGATAAGGACACTCCACGAAGGCCTTGGGGAGTGTTATAGATGTTGATGGTCCGGTACCAAGCCCGACCATCTCGGGAACGATTTGTTATGACCACATGCGCCCTTCTAGGCCATACCGCCCTTCCACTCTCTAGATCCATGAGGAGTTCGGGGTCGCCAGAGCCCCGGCTGTTAACGAAACAGGATTCGCCACGGATAGGTGAGGTTGACAATTGGGTTGGAGAATCTATATATTGCTCTGGCAACCCTTTGAAAGAGTTGCGCTACACAACTCCTTGAATCTATTTGGTATTTTAGTCGCCTATTACGACAGGCAATACCTACCGACGGTATATTCTATAACCCCCTAACCCGCTGGGGGGAGCACTCCCACCCTGCCCTAGTGATGTGCTGTTGGCAGGTAATCACGTCAAACCTACTATAAGCTATAGTCTGACTGACGGGTGATACGGGGGTACAAGAGATCACTTAGCCAAGGCCAAGAAAACAACGCTTTAAAACTAGGTGAATATTTCGCTCCATCGAGTCTGGAATCGTAATTAGGCTAAGCTCATAATGCTTTCAGTTTTAGAAAGTTTAAACAAAGAGAAAAGTAGACAAGTCGGTAGACCACTTTTGTTAGAGCTGAAGGATCACTTTTTATATAACAAGGAGAATGAGATAACTGAGCATTTTCCGGGGCGTTTCAGCCGCCTTCGCTAGGATTAGGTGTTATTTCATTAGAATGGACGAGATAGAAGACAAACATCTGAGTTCTTTGGCTGCCGGTTACCTATTTTCATTTATACATAAAAAAAACTGTTGAGGTATATTCTTTCGCACTGATCTGAGTAAGCGAATAATGTGCTTATTTAGAATTCTACTTTTGCTCACTACTTTATTGCTACCTTGACCATTTTTAAATTGTCACCTTATTTTTGTTGTACTTCATTCACTATATAAACAAATGGCTCGAACGTAACTGTGAAGAGTTAACAAATACGAAAGATAATTTCATGCTGATTTTTTGAGAATTCTACCTACAAACATACCTACATATGTATGTGCAGGCATCAAACATGTTGGATGTGGTGTGAGCGAAGTTTCAGAAGCTCATCAAATAGTAGCCACGTTATATGAGGCTTATTTTAATTTACTCCAGCGTCTTAATGGGCTAAGAATATACCAAAGCGAATTCAGTACCAGGTGTTGTTATCACAACAGCTGATTGCTTCTTCTTGATTAATATGTTATTTAATCGAAATCGATGAAAATTTTCTTTTGACTTGACATTCTTCAGTACGGCGAATTGGTTGAATTCGCTTTGCCACCACCTTGTATAGATTCGCCTTGGAATATACCCGCGTTAAGAATTGTTTGTCGTAAGAGATGAATAAAAATAAAATCTTTCCCATATCAGTAGGGCTAGTACCACAAGGTGAACTATCACCCGATCATACTGGAACCATATCCGGCAAAGGACTACCCATATCCGTAAAACCAACCTTCGAGGGGTGTTTTTCTGGTTGCAACAACAACACTATAATCGAAAAGATTATAATACGCATGAGTTAAGTTTTTTAAGTCATTCACATTACCTAAGGGCCAATTAATGGTGACTTATAACCATAACCAGATACAACAGCTGATCGAACCTACATACCTTATGGAAATCAATGTAATCGATTAATGGTGCCATGCCATAACGCTAACGTCATACCCAACCAATTGGTTTTTGGTTTCTCGCCATATCCATAACCTAAAAATATTTGAGTTGGTGAATTTAATAACTTTTTGTAGATTTTATTCATTGTTTTGGATACGTTATGACTAAGAGACTTATTTTTTGTGGAATATGTTTGTAATTTTTTGCGTTTCTTAATTTTTATGAAATTTTCACGATTTTTAGGTTAAGGCACTATTAATCGATCACATTGGATATGGTTATGGATATGGGTATGGTTACGACTATGACGTTAGGGTTAAGGAAGTTTAATTAGCCCTTTATTATTCACATTATTCACATTACTTATTATCTTGGGAGTGTTCGAGAGAAAAGTTCTTCGAAGGATTAGTAGACCTTTACGCGTTGGCGATGGCGAGCACCGAAGAAGATTTAACGATGAGCTGTACGAGGTCTACGCAGACATCAACAGCAGCATCGGCTGCGCTGGCTAGGCCATGGTTTGCGAATGAAAGATGACGCTCCGGAACCCGCCTATGGAAGCAGAGGTACGGGTTGGCCGCACTCCGTTGGAAGGACCAGGTGGAAAACGATTTCAACTCCCTTGGTGTGACCAATTGGCGCCGATTGACAGAGAGAAGGAGCGAGTGGCGCGCCTTGCTGGACGGCCATAAGCGTTTAAACGGTTAAGCGCCAATTAAGTAAGTAAGTATTATCTTGTTGATTCTGAACATTGACTATTGTAAGTAAATGAGCCGTGCAATTATCGCGCGCTACAATGCTGATAGGCAGCGAAGGTTTGTTTATAAATTTTTTTCTTGAACACGGTTTGATCTGCATTTGGTAAACGGTGGGGTGACAAAGGTGTCAACGGCCAAAAGGTAAATTGACTTTATAACACTTTCAAATGGTCCTAAGGTCAACTGACTATATGACCTTTCTTAATTTGACTTTATGACCGTTTAGGATATTTCCGTTTGATCTTATGACCATTTTAGGATTTCAGGAAAAATACCATAACCAAGTACATCACTTTAAGATTAGCACAAAAACAAAAAACTTCCTCAGGTTGGGCTAGAAATTAAATATGTTCTGCTTATTTCGAAAGTGTCCTCACCGGCCCAGGTATTAATTTGATTTCGCGGTGCAGGCGAAAATTTGTAGTAAAAAATCATGCGAAAAACTAGTTGACTTTTCATTTCGGAAAAGAAGGTCATGTCAATATATTTGACATTGTAACATTTATAGCGAGTGAGTCAATTATTGAAATCAGATTGTGAATGAACTTCTCATGCAACTAAAAGTGATTCCGACCTAGAATACGCTCGGGCCTTGAAGGTATTCTAATCGGCACCCACCTTAATACAGACATATCAAAATGACGACAAGACAACACCTAGACAAAGCAAAATCTGGAAAACTCCCAATAAGACAAAATCTAAAAAAAATTGTCGGTAATCAAAATTTGAAGCAAGTTAGGGTGTAACCGAACATTACATACTCAGCTGAGAGCTTTGGAGACAAAATTGTCTGTTTCATGGATACATACAAATAGTAAAACTAAAATTCACCATGAAGGAAAATTAACCTAGGATAACCCTGGAATGTGTCTGTATAACATGGGTATCAAATTAAAGGTATTAATGAGTATTTTAAAAGGCAGTGGGCCTTAGTTCTATAGGTGGACGCCTTTTCGAGATATCGTCATAAAGATGGACCAGGGGTGACTCTACAATGTGTTTGTACGATATGGGTATCAAATTAAAGGTATTAATGAGGGTTTTAAAAGGGAGTGTCCCTCAGTTGCATATGTGAAGGCGTTTTCGAGATATCGACCAGATGTGGATCAGGGTGACCCAGAACATCATCTGTCGGGTGCCGCCAATTTATTTATATATGTAATACCACGAACGGTATTCCTGCCATGATTCCAAGGGCTTTTCATTTCGCCCTGCAGAACTTTTTCATTTTCTTCTACTTAATATGGTAGGTGTCACACCCATTTTACAAAGTTTTTTCCAAAGTTATATTTTGCGTCAAAAAACCAATTCAATCACCATGTTTCATCCCTTTTTTCGAATTTATAAATAAATAAATGTAAGGCGCGATAACCTCCGAAGAGATTTAAGGCCGAGCTTCTCTTCAAATTTGCGTCGTGCTCCTCTTGATTTTCCCTACAAATCGGCCGGACGGGACCTACATGTTTTATGCCGACTCCGAACGGCATATGCAAGGCAGATGAGATGAGAAAAATTTTCTTCTAATTGAAAAACCTTATTTCTAACATTTTTGATGTTGCTTTGCCCGGGGTGTGAACCCAGGGCATACGGTGTGATAGGTGGAGCACGCTACCATCACACCACGGTGGCCGCCGTATTTTTCGTATTTGGTATAGAATTATGGCATTTTTTTAATTTTTCGAAATTTTCGATATCAAAAAAGTGAGCGTGGTCATAGTCGGATTTCGCCCATTTTTAATAGTGATCTAAGATGAGTGCCCAGGAACTTACATACCAAGTTTCATTAAGATACCTCAAAATTATGCGAACAACATTAATATACTCTCTGAGCTGTGCTGAACTGAGTATAATAATTTTCATATTTGGCAGGCATTTTTTGTCGCGATTTTGCCGTTAGGCGTATCAGATGAAATACTTAAATAATTGGTTTTTCTGAGATCCATTTTGCCCGTCCAAATATTCTTGACGTTTGGAGAAAATATAAAGTTTCAATTTGATTTTAAACCTAACTTAACCTACCCCTGCCAGTGTTCTTAACTTTCTTTATGAGATCTACGCTTTTCACTTTAAAATTGAAAAAATGTATATTCCCAGACCCATCTCAAACACGACCGGAATTGAAATGAAACGAACTTTGTAATTGTTGTATTAACGATGAAGACACTCCTCGAAGGCTTTGGGGACTGTTATCGATGTTGACGGTCCTTTGCCGGATATAAATCCGGTACGTTCCGGTAATAAAGCACCATTAAGGTACTAGCCCAACCACATTAAATCCTTCAATGCCATCCCTCCCTTCCCACGCCGTAGTTCCATGAGGAGCTTGGGGTCGCCAGAGCCCCGTCTGTTAATGAAACAGGATTCGCCGCGGGTAGGTGAGGTTGACAATTGGGTTGGAGAGCTATATATTGCGCTGGCAACCCCCTGAGAGGGTTGTGCTACACAACCCCTTGCAATTGTTCCTCAAGTTGAACGTCAACAGAAGCATTGTAGAAAAGTTTTGCTTTAAATATGGAAAAGCATTGCGATCAAATTCAGAATTAATATTATCAACAAACGTTAAGAGTTTTTGTATTTTTTGCTTCTTGGGAAAGAAGAGCCGCGTTTCTTGCTATTTATTACGACTTACTTCGTTTCTTGTTGGGAGGGAAAAGCGCTTATATAAAAGCAAATAGTATATTACATATCTATACTTTGATATGTACAATGCTGACATTGTCCTTAAAATCTTTAGCGGGCGCGCGAGTACTCAACTTAGATACAAAAAAAAAAAAAAAATGAGAATGTGAGTACAACAGAGCAGAAAAGCTAAGTTGATAATGGCGAACCATTTAATGTATTGTAGATATGTATGTATAATTTGTAGCTTATATGTTTGCACACTGAAATGTTTTTGTGTTGTGAGTGTACTAATATGCGTGGCGTGCGAATACGCTTAGGAGTAAAGTGCCTAATTATGTTTATTTATACACCTGAGTGAATAGAATGTGATATCAGTATCTTCTAGGCGGCCGCAAACGACGGTTAAAAAACGATTTGAGATTTTTATAATTTATCAATTTTTTTTTTGAAAGTAATTCATTTATACTCAGTGGATAATAAATAAACAAAATTTGTGGCAGCCAGACACGGTTAATAATTGCAATTAGAAAAAATCATATTCAAGCGATACATTCAAGTGAAGCTAATGATTTGGGAAACGTCTTAATCAACGAGGTAGCAGTGAAAACTAATTAAATTTTTGGCACTTTAGTGTACTTTTGGTGCGAAATAAAAAGGTACGGAAGTTGTGGTGGTGGCAGTTATTACTATTTATGAATATGTAATTAAAAAAAAATCATAATAATATATTGTGTGTGCGTATAATGGTGTGTAAATATTTATATTCTGGAACTTAATTTGGTTCTCTCAAACATGAAAAAAAAAAAAAAATTCTAATAAAAAAAAAAAAAAACTAATAACAGTTTTGCAGAAATTCAATTGTAATACCCTATAATTTTCATTCTAAGCTTAATTGATATCTTTTTAAAGTTCAAAAAGGTTTAGAAAATTATTAAAAGTTTACGTTTTATCTTCTTAAAGTTAAAAAAAGTTTAGAAAATTCTAAAAATTTTACGTTTTAAACTTGCCCCCTATTTTTAAAGACCTAAAAAAATCGAAACTATTTTTTTTTTTTAATTTTAAATTAAACTATTGTTTTGTTGGAAACTAATTTTAAAAGCTCTACAAGTTTCAGTTCTAAATATTATTCATATCGCTTTAGACTCAAAAAAGCTTAGAAAACAACTTTTTCTTTTCAAATTTTAAATCAAAAAGAAAATAACAACAAAAATTTGGAAGCCCTATTAACCTCCATTCTAAACTTTTGAACTTTTTTCGCAGCTTTCAAGACTTCAAAAACGTCTCTAAAACAATTTTTCTTTTTTAATTTGAAAGTTAATTAATATTTTGTAGAAATCCAATTTTACAGCCTTGAACATTTTCTTTCTAAATTTTGTTCATATCGTTTTAGAGTTCAAAAAGTTAAGAAATAATTTTTTTTACAAATTTTAAATTATAAAAAAAAAATATAACAACAATAAATTGAAAGCCCTAAATCTGCGTTCTAAGCGGCCATCGTGGTGTGGTGGTAGCGTCTCCGCCTACCACATCGAAGATTCTGGGTTCAACTCTCAAAAATTTAGAAACAAGTTTTTTCAATTAGAATATAAATATTTCTAAGCGGGGTCGCCTTTCGGCAGTGATTTGGCAAACACTCCCGCTCCTCAGTGAAAACTCATCCGCCTTGCAGATGCCGTTCGGAGTCGGCATAAGGTCCCCGTAAGGCATGCAGGTCCCGTTCCGCCAATTTGTAGGATAAATAAAAGGAGCAGGTCAGCTAGGCCTAAATCCCTTCCATGGTACATATATCGCGCCTTTTAAGACTTCAAAAAAGTTTCGAAAATTATTCAATTTTCATTTTGGATCCAATTTATGTTTTAAAGAAATCTAATTTCAAAGCCTTCAGTTCTAAATTTCTTTGCATCTATTGAGAGTTGCAATTTGAAATTTGTTTTCTCAAATTTAAGATGAAATACTAAATACATACGAAAAAAAAAAATAAATGTAAGGCGGGATAACCTCCGAAGAAATTTTAGGCCGAGCTTCTCTTACAGATTGCATCGTGATCCTTTTTAATTTTTCCTATAAATTGACGGGATTGGACCTATTTGTTTTATACCTATTAGAACGGCATCTGCAAGACAGTTGAGTTTTAACTGAGAATCTTTTCATGACAGAAATACACTTGGAGTGCTTGCCAAACACTACCGAGGGGCGACTCCGCATAGATACATATTATCCAAATTGAAAAAACTTGTTTCTAAAATGTTAATGTTGCTTTGCCTGGGGCGTGAACTCAGGATCTTTGGTGCGGTAGGCGGAGCACTCTACTATCACACCACGGCGGCCAAAACTAATGACAGTTTTGTAGAAATCGAACTTCGGAGTCTATAAACTTTGTACATATTTCTAAGATGGTAAAAACTTCAAAAATGTGTAACTTTTTCTTTCTCCAAATTTATGTAAAAAAAAAAAACAAATAATAGCTTTGTAGAACTTCAAATTCGAATCTCTATAAAGACATCCGTTCTAACCAAACTTTGAAGAGTTCAAAAAGGTATAGAAAAAATAAATAAGTATAAAGTTTTGCAGCCCATTAAGTTTTAGTCCAATGAAGAACAAATTCTACATAGTATAAAAATCGCCTTTTAGAATTTTTTGTGATATAACAACATACAGTCTTCAAAGATGCATAAAAAAATTATTAAATTTTTTGAAACTCCATAGAAAAATCTCAACTTTGCCCTGGCCAGAATTTCCTTATATGGTTAAATTTTTTTAAGAGATCACAGCTAAGAAAATCTGGTTTATATATTTCAACTAAAAAAAACATCTATAACTCTTTCCGATAAAGTAATGCTATGAGATTTGATGTTTCAATTTACATATACATACATATATAATATTTCAAACAAGTTCGCTTCTTAAGTCTTTTGTTGTTTGCAATTAAATTGCCAGGAGCAAAACGTGTTCTTGACTTAAACATTGCGATGCTTTACTCAAATTAAATTTTTTCGTAATTTGTGCTGCGAACTTGATGGCTATGCAAATTTATATTCAATAAAATTTCGCTTTCTAAAGTTATGCAAAATTTTGATTTAAGCAAAGTAAACTTAGTCGCATAATATTTTTCTTTGTTTTTTTTTTTTTTTTTTTCAATAAGAATCTTTAAACGAGCATTTATTTGCATTTCTTTTCTATAACTTGTCTCATTCCATCGTTTAATTTAAGGTGTTTGAATCTGTAATATCTATACTCACCAATTATTTCATAACTATTAGTGTAATTAGTAAATTGGCGTTTAAAACGTTCTGAGTCTTTTTTTGCTAATTCTTTTCTTGCTCGATTTTACTGGTCGACCTTAACCTAAAGTAACAGATAATTTTAACCAGTAACGCGTGCAATGTTTTGTTTTAAAATAAACACAAACATTTTCATATCAATGTCCATATGTATGAATTCATCTACATATATATAAATTTCCAGAGTCATGAACACATAAATACATATGTTAACACTGATATGAAGATTTTTAATCGAGCTAAACAAAAATTACATTGGCCACACCGAAGATCGTGAATTCAACTCCCGGTCAAAGTAACATTAAAAATTTAGAAAGAAATTTTTTCAATTAGAAAACAGTTTTTTAAGCGCCATTCGTCAGCGATTTGACAAACACTCCGAATATATTTTTGCCATGAAAAACGTCTCAGTGAAAATTGGTCTGCCTTGCAGACGCCGTTCAAAGTCGGCATAAAACATGTAGATCCCGTCCCGCCAATTTGTGGGAAAAATTAATAAGAAGCACGGCGCAAAATGGAAAATCTCTTCGGAGATTATCGCCCCTTATTTATTTATTTAAAAAAAAAAATTATATCAAATTAGAAAAAACTGAAATAAAGAAGTATAATTAAATAATATAAGCTAGAAATAAGTGAAATAAAATCAAACAAATAAAATAAAATAAAATAAAAAAAATATAATAAAAATGAAATAAAATAAAATAAAATAAAGTAAATAAAATAAAATGAAATAAAATAACATAAAATAAAATAAAAAAAAAAAAAATATAATAAAAATGAAATAAAATAAAATAAAATAAAATAAAGTAAATAAAATAAAATGAAATAAAATAACATAAAATAAAATAAAGTAAAATATATTAAAATAAAATAAGCTAAAATAAAATAAAATAAAATAAAGTAAAATAAAATAAAATAAAGTAAAATAAAATAAAATAAAATTAAATATAATAAAAAATAAAGTAAAATAAAAAACAAACTAAAATAGAATGAAATAAAATATCAAATCACCGCTTGAAAACTGTTTTCTAATTGAAAATCCCTTTTTCTAAATTTTCGATGTTGCTTTGCCCAAGAATTGAATCCAGGACCTTTGGTGTGGTTTTCGAAGCATAGTACCACCCCGCCTTTTTTCTAGTATCATGCCGTTTCTATTCCTATTCCAACTCCTATATTCCTATTTCTATTCCTACTGCTGTTCTTATTCCTATTTCTATTCCTTTTCCTATACCTATTCATTTTCCCATTCTTATTCCTATTCTTATTTATGTTCGTATTCCTATTGCTATGTCGATTCCTATTCCGATTCCTATTCCTATTCCTATTCTACACAGGCTGCTATTTCAAAAATTTTATAAATTTTTGTTTGAGGATTTTGGATGTTTAAAAAAGACATACACATATATAAGCTGTTCTCTCTCACTCTCTTCCTCTCAATTCTTATCACTGCACTCCCTCCAGTAACTACCAATTATGCTAGATTTGCTCACTCTCAAGCTTTTTTTCTCTATGGTACTCTCACTTTCTCTCTTGCTTTATATTTATTGCTATTTATTTCTCGCTCTTTGCCTGTATACTCTCTCTTTGAATATATATCAGCAGCGTCACATTTCGAGTAAATTTTTTAATCAGAAACTTTGTTAAAAAGCTAGTATTCTATAATAATGAACTTGATAAGTTCATGTGTAGGGGTTTTGCGAGTATCTTTCTTCAGTGCCACTCATCGAGTAATAGGTTGGTTAAACTATCTCTTCTCAAGTCCCCGCATATACGTTCATAAAAGAGAGCCACCTATTGGAATATTTTTTGTAAAAAACCCAATTGAGAAATCAAATCACAAATGGGCTCAGCTCTTCTCCCGCCCATTGTTGACAAACAAGCTGAATTAATTTTGTGTATAAAAGATAATAAGTTTAGCTGAGATTTACGTGATATTACATGCTCCATTACAATTGTATCACCCTTTCAATTGCCTACAAGACAAAACAAAAAAATGTTTACATATATAAATAAGGTTCATTCTTAAAAAAAAAAAATAATTTACATATTTTATCATGAGCTTATGTTCTTGAGCGCTTTTACGATTAAAAAAAAAAAAAATGGGATTACCGATTTGCATATAATGTAAATTATTTCCCGCTTGCCTACTTTGGTTGTCGCCGTACTTAGACGTGACTTAATTTATTAAATCCTTATAACAAGAGATTTTTTTTCTTTCAAGCTTTTGAAATTATGCTTTAAGTAAATTAATGAGTTATTTGGGAGGAAATCTGATCAATTTAGAGGTTGTGGGGTAAGCGGTGGTCTCCGACGATGTGCTTAAGAAATGGAACAGAGACATCTAATCTTGTGCATATAAGCGGGAGTTGTTGAGAATTGTTCGAGCAACGTTTGGGCAATGCGACTGTTGAATCAAGGTGACGACAATAGACAGATACGGTAAATGATTGGTATGTATGTAAATGAAAATAAAATGTTAAAAAAATGGAATAAAACAATTGAGTCTGGCGATAAATGAATGACGGATAACGCAAACGGGAATAACATGGAAGCACGTGCTCATACTTTTTTGTTGTTGATAGGTCAGAGATTGTAAATAATTACCAGAAAAATCATACCAGTCATCTATATGTAGCTACAGTGAATTTTCCATGTCTGAAACCATGCTGACTGGGTGATAGGAAGATACTTGTCTTATGGAGCTGCAATATGTAGTTTTACGAGCTTGTGATATTGAGTTTGAGACCCCTAACAGTTGCCATTTGAAAAGCTGTTGCTTTTTTCATATTCAGAAGGAACTCTGGGTGAATTTTTGTAAATTAATTCTGCTGAGATAAAGGCGCAGGATTTTATGTTTTTCAGGCTTCTTGCTGCTAATGGTAATACTTATTTGCTTACGAGTGGAGACACTTCAGGCGTGCTTATTAGGGCTTCTCAATCTTCCTTAATCTCTAAAGTAGTAACAAGTATGCTTATTATATTAACCATTATATTTTTATTTGGCGACGGTATCATGAGCCTGCTCCTTTTTTGTACTATATGGCGACATCTTTTCGAAGTTCCTCACATTTCTTCTTCTTACTGTTCTTTATAGGAACTTTTAGCTGTTTTTATCCTTTTGGCTGCTTCAGAATTTAATTGACGCATTCCATCGACAGGTGTTTATGCTTGTGTCCACAATATTGGGAGTTTATGAAGAATAGGATATAGTAATAACAAAAATAATGTTTACATGATAAACAAAAAAAAAAAAAAAAAAAAAAAAAAAAAATTTAGACATTAGTATTGACAACACTACCACAAGAGGTGGTACCGATATTTTTATTTCTATGTTTTTCACTTTTAATAAGTGTAGTTTTTTAATGTAAAATTGTGCAATTTTTAATGTAAATTATATATTGTGAGTCTATTGACTATGTTATATGTCTATGTATGTATCTAAGCGAATGTCTATGTATGTATCTGCGCGTGCTTACCACGTAGATATGTTTGTAATGGCCTCTTAAATTAAAACTCATATCTGTAATTTCTTTTTTTCACCAGAAAATAAAATGGAAATGCCCCTGAAGATGCTAAAAAAGTTTTAGCGAAACGTCGGGAAAAACAGTGGAATGTTTCATTTGCACTAATCAGCGGTTAGATCGGACTAGCCTATGGAAAAAGAAAATTCCTCTAAAAATACATATATAAAAATTTTTTAACCGATCGTATTACAAAACACATATAGTAATAACAGCTGCTCAAGTGAGTAGGGGAAGTACTGTAGTGCTCTCTACTTCAGTATGACTTTAGAGATGCTTTCAGCTGTCATCGTGATATATCATATTGTTTCCTCGCTGCATAGGCGCCTGATGAAAGTCGATAAGCCGGAGTGTATGAGTGTTAGTTCCAGTTAAGCTGCCATGTCTAGCACTCCTCTTGAGTTCGTCGTGTGCGTTCCTCCTTCGATAGCTATTAAGTTTAAGTCGTCAGCGATGATTGCTGCTTCACTTATTCTTCGGGCCGTATTTTCGGTGTCGTTGAACTTCTGTTGGAACTCTAATATGTAATCGTTGGGTAACAGGTAGCTGCTTATTATTGATTGAACATGGCCGGTTCAATTTTTTTCCTTGTTGTAGAGGTAAATTTTTTTGTCGGCAAAGCCTTGTAATTTAAGTGTAGGCGGCCAGCCAGCCGACGGCTTTTCGTCTTTCAACTCATCCCCTACTTTCTTTCCCCGACGCTTCCGTTTCCCTAACACTGTGGACTCATTCAATATATGTGAGGTCTCACTATCGGCCAGTTTAACCTAACCTTCCATTTGCCCTTCTTTTATTATTCCTCTATAATCTCCTTTTCTATATTTCCCTCTGCCCTTTATTTTTTCTAGCTTCTCCTTTCCCTTTCCTTCTCTTTTTTCCACATCATTATCATTTTATCTCTACCGCTTGCTTGCCTCACCTCTCCCATTTATGAGGCTTACAAAAGTCTCCTGTGTCTTCTTTAGAATTTTGCGCGCTATGGTCGTTAATTCGTAATATTCATTGGCTTTAGTTTTGGAGAACACATTGATCTTAGGAGGCGTGTGACCTCGGTAAAGTTGCCGACAATCACAGTTGACTCGATTTTTTATTCAATTAGGCGTTCAATTTAATTTTTATTTAAATATTTAACATTTTCTATTTTATATAAGAAGTGTGCCCAATAAGCGTTTAATTGCGAAAATTTATTTAATTGTACAATTAAATGCCTGTTTGAATGCTGTATTATATATAGTCAAATGTAATTTTTTTAAGAAATATACATATGTATATGAGATTAACTGGAGTTGATTAGAAAAGTTTTACTATATATTGCTTTGTGAGTTTGTTTTTCTAACCCCATTGGCTGTGCAGCTCTTCAAAGTCGAACGTGTTAAGCATTTAACAAGCGTATAATTGCTACTTCTTGCGTTTTTTGCTCATGAGTTTTTATTTCCTTTATTTTCATTTTTTCCAGCTTTTTTGTTATTACCTATTAACATAGTCAATCTAAGTGTGGTGGGAAATCAGTTAAGCGTATTTGAAAGAGCAAACAATTTGTAAAATTCACACATAAATAATGACGTTAAAAACAACAACAAAAAGTGTATTGAGTTTGACGCTTATCGTGACTTTGTCGCGTAGTCATATCGGTGTTGGGATGATCTCTCGGCAGTACAAAATACTCATGTTTATGTATGTAGAAATTGGCCAAAAAAAATACAAATTGAATAAAAACAAGTAAGGAAGGTTAAGTTCGGGTGTAACCGAACATTACATACTCAGTTGAGAGCTATGGTGACAAGATAATATCCATGAAGGAAAATGAACCGAGGGTAACCCTGGAATGTGTTTGTATGACATATGTATCAAATGAAAGGTATTAAAGGGTATTTTATGAGGGAGTGAGCCATAGTTATATAGGTGAACGCCATTTAGGGATATCGCCATAAAGGTGGATCAGGGTTGACTCTAGACTTTGTACGATATGGGTATCAAAAGAAAGGTGTTAATGAGTCTTTTTAAAAGGGCTTGGGTCTTAGTTCTATAGGTGGATGCCTTTTCGAGATATCGCCATAAAGGTGGACCAAGGGTGACTCTAGAACGTGTTTGTACGATATGGGTATCAAATTAAAGGTATTAATGAAGGTTTTAAAACGGGGTGGGCCTTAGTTCTGTAGGGTGACGCCTTCTCGAGATATCGCCATAAAGGTGGACCAGGGGTGACTCTAGAATTTGTTTGTACGATATGGGTATCAAATTAAAGGTACTAATGAGGGTTTTAAAACGGAGTGGGCCTTAGTTATATAGGGTGACGCCATTTCGAGATATCGCCATAAAGGTGGACCAAGGGTGACTCTAGAATTTGTTTGTACGATATGGGTATCAAATGAAAGGTGTAAATAAGTCTTTTAAGGCCTTAGATCTGTAGGTGGACGCATTTTCGAGATATCGCCATAAAGGTGGATCAGGGATGACTCTAGACCTTGTTTGTACGATATGGGTATTAAAAGAAAGGTGTTAATGAGTATTTTAAAAGGGAGTGGGTCTTAGTTCTATAGGTGTACGCCTTTTCGAGATATCGCCATAAAGGTGGCCCACGGTGACTCTAGAATGTGTTTGTACGATATGGGTATCAAATGAAAGGTGTTAATAAGTCTTTTAAGGCCTTAGATCTGTAGGTGGACGCATTTTCGAGATATCGCCATAAAGGTGGACCAAGGGTGACTCTAGAATTTGTTTGTACGATATGGGTATCAAATGAAAGGTGTTAATAAGTCTTTTAAGGCCTTAGATCTGTAGGTGGACGCATTTTCGAGATATCGCCATAAAGGTGGATCAGGGGTGACTCTAGACTTTTTTTGTACGATATGTGTATCAAATGAAAAGTGTTAAGGAGTATTTTAAAAGGGAGTGGGCCTTAGTTCTATAGGTCGACGCCTTTTCGAGATATCGCCATAAAGGTGGACCAGGGGTCACTCTAGAATTTGCGTCAATAAACCAATCCAATTACCATGTTTCATCCCTTTTTTCGTATTTGGTATAGAATTATGGCATTTTTTCATTTTTGTAATTTTCGATATCGAAAAAGTGGGCGTAGTCATGGTCTGATTTCGGCCATTTTTTATACTGAATGAACTGAGTTTAGTAAAGATATATCGATTTTTGCTCAAATTATCGTGTTAACGGCCGAGCGGAAGGACAGACGGTCGACTTTGTATAAATACTGGGCGTGGCTTAAACCGATTTCGTCCTTTTTCGCAGAAATAAGTTATCGTCCTAGAATATAAGCCTCTACCAAATTTCACAAGGATTGGTCAATTTTTGTTCGACTTATGGCATTAAAATTATCCTAGACAAATTAAATGAAAAAGGGCGGAGCCACGCCCATTTTGAAAATTTCTTTTATTTTTGTATTTTGTTGCAACATATCATTACTGGAGTTGAATATTGACATAATTTACTTATATACTGTAAAGATATTAAATTTTTTGTTAAAATTTGACTTAAATTTTTTTTTTTAAAGTGGGCGTGGTCGTTCTCCGATTTTGCTAATTTTTATAAAGCATACATATAGTAATAGGAGTAACGTTCCTGCTAAATTTCACCATGATATCTTCAACGACTGCCAAATTACAGCTTGCAAAAGTTTTAAATTGCCTTCTTTTAAAAGTGGGCGGTGCCACGCCCATTGTCAAAAATTTTACTAATTTTCTATTCTGCGTCATAAGTTCAAATCACCTACCAAGTTTCATCGCTTTATCCGTCTTTGGTAATGAATTATCGCACTTTTTCGGTTTTTCGAAATTTTCGATATCGAAAAAGTGGGCGTGGTTATAGTCCGATATCGTTCATTTTAAATAGCGATCTGGGATGAGTGCTCAGGAACCTAAATACCAAATTTCATCAAGATACCTCAAAATATACTCAAGTTATCGTGTTAACGGACAAACGGACGGACGGACGGACATGGCTCAATCAAATTTTTTTTCGATCCTGATGATTTTGATATATGGAAGTCTATATCTATCTCGATTCCTTTATACCTGTACAACCAACCGTTATCCAATCAAAGTTAATATACTATGTGAGCTCTGCTCAACTGAGTATAAAAAAAAAGAAATAAAAAATAAACAAAAAGCTACCACTAACTTTAAAACTTTTGTTTGAGCTGATTTACAAGCATACGGATATTTACAAAGCATACACTAAGCCACAATCATGCGCATGCGCATCTTCTGCTTATACCTACAAACTTTTTAATTACCTACTTATATCTACGTGCATAGTGACAGTGCTTGTCTGTAGCTAAATTATTTACATACTAATCAAAGTGCAAACTTATTTAAACATAACTAAATACAATATTGTAACGAATGTTAGCAGCACTGAGCGATGCTATCGTCTCTAAGCCGATGCTAAGCAGTGACGTGAATTCACATCCATAGATCAATCATTATGTATCTACATAAACGAAACAATAATCGCGTCTACAGATATGTACCATGTACGCATACGAGCAGCGGAGAGTCAATGCACAAACACATGCATATATCGGAGATACTCCTATAAGTATGCAGTGAGAAAAACTATAAAATTGTGCAATTGTAGTTACAGCTGAGAAGTTTGAGAGCTGCTGGACTAGTAGATTCTGGAAGCGCCTAGAAGATGCGAAGGTTGAAATCAAAGAGTATAAAATACGGCAATTGTAGAGGCGCTGGAATTCAGTTTGATTTGAGTTGTCAAGCAAGTAAGACGCTATCTAGCGAGCAAGAGCAGTATTATTTTGAATAGTAGAGTTTCATTTGAGCTATCAATCAGTTTGGTTATTAAGCAAGCTATTCGTTGCACAGTTTGAGTGTTATTGTGAAGTACTTTAATAAAGGCCATTTTGCATTATTACCAATTGGAGTTATTTATTCAACAGTTTAGTGATTCGAACTTAGCAGAGGATTGCAAATAAGAGGATTTGCAAACAAATTCGTTACAATTGGTGTCAGAAGAGGAATTGTTGAATAAATTCCAGAGGACAACAAGGACATGGTAAAGTTAAGTGAATTGAAGATCCCGCAACTGAAGAAGGAGTTGGAGAACCGTGGATTGAATACAACCGGCATTAAACTCGAACTTCAGGCACGACTACGAGAGGCAATGGAATTAGAAGGAATTGATGTGGAAGAGTATGTCTTTTATCTTGATGGCGAGGAGACAACAAAAATTGAAGAGAAAAACCAAAAATCGCAGACAGTTACGAGCACAGACTTGAACATGATTTTGGCTGCAATACTTGCGCAAACATCAACAGTGGCATCCCAACTGGAATCGCAGGAGAACCGTATAACATCCAAGATAGAATCCCAAGAGACACGAATAACATCAAAGATCGAAGCACAAGAAACGCGTATTTCAGAAATGTCGTCACAAATGTCATCTCAACTGGAATCGCAAAAGACAGATATAAAATCTCAACTGGCATCCAAGATGGAAGAACAGAATACACGTATTGCAGAAATGTCGTCAGAAATAACATCGAAGATTGAAGCAGAAGAAACGCGTATATCATTGCAGGTGGCACAAATGTCTTCGCAGTTAGAAGCACAGAATACAAAAATTGTACAGCTCGAGGACAAAATGGATGCCGACATAGAAGCTTTGAAAGGTCGTATACAGGAGTTGCAAATAAATCGCCCAACAGTTTCAGCGAGTAATACGAAGGTAAAAACTCCATCTTTTGACGGTTCTGTTCCTTTCCAGGTCTTCAAGCTACAGTTTGAGAAGACCGCAGCAGTGAACAACTGGAATTGCTGCACTGTTCGTGGCATTGAAGGCGCCAGCAGCGGAAATCCTACAGACGATTCCCGAAGGAGAGCGGAACAATTATGAAGCACTGATGGCTGCTGTAGAACGACGTTATGTAAGCGAGCATAGAAAACAGATATTCCAAATTGAGTTGCAAAACCGCTACCAAAAAGCAAATGAGATATTGCAGGAGTTTGTTTCAGATATTGAAAGATTGGCTCATCTTGCAAATGGGGACGCACCCGTGGAATACACTGAAAGGGTAAACATCCAGAACTTCATAAATGGCATACGAGATGTGGAAACGAAGCGGGCTACATATGCGAATCCAAAACTAACATTTGCTGAAACGGTATCCCACGCACTTACTCAGGAAACAGCGTCGCTTTTGTGTAAGCCAGTTTTCAAAGCACGCCGTGTGGAAGTATAAAGGCCAGAGTGGGTAGACACAATTTTGGAAGCACTGAAGGGATCTCAACAGAAGAATTCCGGAGTTATTAAATGTTTCAAGTGCGGCAACCCAGGTCACATTGCACGTCATTGCGATCTTGGTCCTATTAGTTCCAACAATGTGGATGGCCGTAAACGCAAAGCTGGAGGAGAGGAGCAAGATCGAGTAAGAGGTAGAGATCGAGAGCTAGATCCAGCTATTGAATGCCCTGTGATATCTGTGTTGCAAATTGGTAGAAAATTGAGCAGTCTTACCGTCAGAGGGAATGTGGATGGTAAAGAACGTGTACTGACTGTAGATACGGGCGCATCTCATTCCTCGATCCGATCTGACTTGGTCAACAGGAGAATAAAACCGTTACCTGGAGCAAGGTTGCGCACGGTCACTGGCGAGTATAACCAAGTTCAGGGAGAAGTGATATGTGAAGTCTTGATTGGAAAGGTCATGGTTCTACACAAATTCGTTGTGGCGAAGATCATTGAAGAAGTCATATTGGGAGTAGACTTCTTGGTTGACCATGACATCAAGATCGATATGCAGAGAAGGGTGATGCGTTATGCAAACCAGGATATACCACTTAACTTCAAGTTGGAGAAAGGGTTCCGTAGTAATCGAGTACTGGTGGAGAAGACTCAACAAAAACCACGGAAGTCAAAGGCAAAGGTTAATAGATCGAATGGGCCAAATAAAGCAAAACCAAAAGTACCTGCGAGAGAAACACTGGCATTGACAAAACCTAAAAGACGCAGGAAAACGAAGCAAAGAATTTCCGAGAAAGAATGCGAGAGTAGTTTCAAGCCGGAGCGCACTACTCTTGTGAAATGTGGGAACGACACTGATTATGCGAAGCCAATCCGTCAAGCGCAAGCTCTACGAAGTAGTTCATTGGCCAAGCAACAGAGTGCGAGGGAACGATCCAGGATAATGAGTAGTAAGATGAAACACAGGTACGACAAGGAAAATAATTTGGAAGGTTTCCGGGAGGGAGATTTGGTACTGATATACAACCCTCACCGGCGGAAAGGTGTTCCAACCAAAAATCGGTGCAGTTGGGAAGGCCCGTACAGAGTTGTGAAGACGATCAGTGATGTCGTCTACCGCATACAAGCAATTGGGAAATCACGATATAGAAGAGTGGTACATTTGGCGATGCTAGCAGCGTTTAGATCGAGAGATTTGTCTGATCGGGACGATCAGACTTAGGTGGAGGGCAGTGTAACGAATGTTAGCAGCACTGAGCGATGCTATCGTCTCTAAGCCGATGCTAAGCAGTGACGTGAATTCACATCCATAGATCAATCATTATGTATCTACATAAACGAAACAATAATTGCGTCTACAGATATGTACCATGTACGTATACGAGCAGCGGAGAGTCAATGCACAAACACATGCATATATCGGAGATACTCCTATAAGTATGCAATGAGAAAAACTATTAAATTGTGCAATTGTAGTTATAGCTGAGAAGTTTGAGAGCTGCTGGACTAGTAGATTCTGGAAGCGCCTAGAAGATGCGAAGGTTGAAATCAAAGAGTATAAAAGGCGGCAATTGTAGAGGCGCTGGAATTCAGTTTGATTTGAGTTGTCAAGCAGTTTCGACTAAGACGCTATCTAGCGAGCAGGAGCAGTATTATTTTGGATAGTAGAGTTTCATTTGAGCTATCAATCAGTTTGGTTATTAAGCAAGCTATTCGTTGCACAGTTTGAGTGTTATTGTGAAGTACTTTAATAAAGGCCATTTTGCATTATTACCAATTGGAGTTATTTATTCAACAGTTTAGTGATTCGAACTTAGCAGAGGATTGCAAATAAGAGGATTTGCAAGCAAATTCGTTACAATATAAACAAATACTATTCACACAAATGCAGTCCTACTCCTACACACTACTACAGCTTGATATATGTGGTCACAAAAATAAGTGGAACTTGGGAATTTATCGCTTTCATAAGCTATAGCTATTTTGAAAGAAGTATCGCATAAAAATGTGTAAGAATTTAAGGGCCAGTTAAACTTCCTTATCAAATTTGCATATAATATTTGCATCAGTTATTGGTGCCTTAACCTAAAAATCTTGAAAATTTCATAGAAATGAAGAAAACGCAAAAAATTACAAACATATAGCACAAAAAATAAGTGTCTTAGTCAAAACGTACCCAAAACAAATACAATGTACAAACGGTTAATGAATTCTCCAAATCAAAATGTTTCTAGGTTATGGATATGGCGAAAAACCAAAAATCAATTGGTTGGCTATGATATGGTTATGGCATTAGCGTTATGGTATGACAACATTAACGATTACATTGATTTCCATAAGGTTGGTTCGATCAGCTGTTCTATCTGGTTAAGGATAAGTCACCATTAATTAGCCCTTTAATATTTCGACATAGTACAAATCACCTTAATGCTTACCGTAACCAAAGTGCAAGTTTACATTAAAAAAAAAAACTAATTTTAAAATATTTACTCAACTTTAAAGTGGTTGTTAGTAACAACAAAGTTTGCATCTTAACATACCTACCTGCAAAGTAAACTAATTTTAATGAAAGCGCGGAAAGGGATCATATTACATTAATTATTGTAAGTACCTACACGTGTTTCCAGGGGGAAATTATACTTAGTGTATATACAACAGAGCAACATCAGCACAAAATTTTATACATTTTCCTGGCGATTCAGAGAAATAAATATGCATGTCTTTATAGAATTATCACCTTAATATTGCTTTCTTCTGATAAATATCCAAACCTTAATGATCGAATAGACTCCTAATAGTCATTTAAGGAGCAAAATATGAGCTGTTTATAAGCCCTTTAGGAGTCATATGGGATTCTTATTTCTTATTCAGTTTTTATACTCAGCTGAGCAGAGCTCACAGAGTATATTAATTTTGTTCGCATAATAGTACCCCGTAACAGCATAAACTAATCGAGATAGATATAGACTTCTATATATCATTTAGTCATGTCCGTCCGGTCGTCCGTCTGTCCGTAAACACGACAACTTGAGTAAATTTTGAGGTATGTAAGTTCCTGGGTACTCATCTAAGATCGCTATTTAAAATGAACGAAATCGGCCTATAACCACGCCCACTTTTTCCATATCGAAAATTTCGAAGAACCGAAAAAGTGCGATAATTCATTACCAAAGACGGATAAAGCGATGAAACTTGGTAGGTGGGTTGATCTTATGACGCAGAAGAGAAAATTAGTAAAATTTTGGGAAATGGGCGTGGCACCGCCCACTTTTTAAAGAAGGTAATTTAAAAGTTTTGCAAGCTGTAATTTAGCAGATGAGTATGTAATGTTCAGTTACACCCTAACTTAGCCTTCCTTACTTGTTTTTTATTTATTTCATGATGCACTCTTAATGAGTTTATACTGAGCATAAATGCTTCAAATGAGAAGTTATTTCAGAGTCATTTCGGCTACCGAAAAAGAAGAAATTCTCCTAATATTTGTTGGGTTAATAAAAATTTCGTTTGTTGAATTCTCCTTTGCAAATAAGCAACCTCCAAAAATTTCATAAAAATTCAACATTAAGCAACTACAAAGCTATAAAAAAAAAAGATATTAAAAGAAAATAAAAATGTGTGTGATTGTTCGCTTAAAGCCCACTTGCAGAACGGCGTGAAATTTCTAAAATTGTGAGGCGTAGCATAACCTGATTAAGGTTCAGTTGGTCTTATATATGACTATCAATTGAAATTTGACGCGTCCAACGTTTTTATTTAAAGGTCTGATCAACGCCCTAGATTGGTGGGGAGTGTGATGACTAGTACCTAGGACCCACATAATTATTTTCTAGCTTTTAGTATTATTATTATTTCATGTAAGTATTGCTTTCAAAGAAACCGTTTACCTTAAATATTTTTTTTTTTAATTATTTTATTTTCAAGTTTTTAGTCGTTTTTTAATTGCGTATTATTTCTGATTCTATTTAGTTCATTTAGCTACTCTTTATTACACGGACTCTTTCCTGACAATTTGTTTCAATCTAAGTCCACAATACATAATCCTTCCAAAGACTTTACTCGACTCTGAGCCAAGTATGCTTGTCCCTCCTCAAACTCCAAAATACTTTGATTTCACTTCTACCGGACTATATGTAATATTTACTCCATATATGATCCAAATAGGACATCATAGGTCGCTTTCTATTCATGTATGTATTATGTGTTCCAAATATGGACAAAATCGGACCACAAATTTTTTTGAATATCTCTATGCTTGCGCCACCTAGCGGCCATTTTTTCATAGGTCGCTTTTTATTCTTGTATGTATTATGTGTTCCAAATATGAGCCAAATCGGACTACAATCTCGATCCTTGCGCCACCTAGTGGCGATTTTTTTCTCATTATTGCATTGTCATCGGGTTCTGAACTATATTCCAAGTTTCAAGCTTGTAGCTTATCGGGAAGTTACTTAAATTTCAATTACAAAATTCGTGCCAGCCAGCCAACCAGCCAGCCTGGCAAGTCAAGCTAAATAAAACCGTTTAAAAAGCCAATTTTTTCCGTCATTTCAGTTGTTTTACTAAATTAATATCAAAAACTATATAAAGCTAAACTTTTTTAGAATCTAACCCAACAACCTTTGATGCTTAGAGCCGATTTCTCAGTGCATTTATAGTTGAACTCAATGTAGCCTTGGTACTTTTGCGATTTAGACTAGATTTTAATACTTATCTCAGTTAAGTCGCTCAAAGTAGTGGGGTTAGACTCTAGCTTAGTTAAAATCGCATAGAAAACCCGGCCAAAGTGTGTCATAATTTATGTCAACTTGTCAGTCACTTTTAAAGCATACAGCGTGAATTCCGTTACTTACCGTTGGAACATTTAAAGCCCAATCACATACGATTTTTGATGCCGGATCGTGCGCTGACAGATGAGTAGATTGCACGTATTTGCATAGAGAGTGACAGATAACGCATCACCAGCGCCATCTGACATGAAAAAGTAGGCAAACTTTTGTTGCAAGCAAAGCATAAGAAGAAGGAGAATATGACATGTCAATGATTTTGAAAGTGAAATTATTTTTCCCACTCTTTGGTACTTTTCCAACGTTTTTCACAATTAAAAAATGCATTTTAACACATGAAAATGAGACAAAATATGTCATCAGTTTTTTTTCTTTTATAGTGAGAATATTTATAAGAGTGATTCGCGAAATTTTTTATATGAATGGGCAAGTCGAAATAAATTTCATGTGCTAAGTCTGAATTGTTCTCTATATTCACAAACGCAATATCTTGCGCTATTGTCTGCATCGAAGCTCATGAACATGAGACATTTCATTGTGACGCGGCCGTCAATGATTATAGCTCCGACACATAAGCAATTTTTCATAGATGAGTTTAACATAAGCTTATGCATTATGAATAGATTGCACGTCTTTTTATGGAGAACGGTAGAATGAGCGACAATGGCGCCATCTGATATTGAAAAGTAGCCAACTCCCAAATTTTGTTACAAGCAAAGCATAAGAAGAAGAATTTGACATTTGCTTTGGCTAAGGGTGTTGGTACACTTTGCAAGTTAAATTATTTTTCCCACTGGTTGGTAAATTTTCTAACATTTTTCGCAATTAAAAACTCGAATATAACAATATAATACGACACAAATATGCTAGCAAGTATTTTTGTTGTATAGGGAGAATGTTTATAACAGTGCTTCGCGAAATTTTGTAGGTGAATGGGCAAGGCGTAATAAATTTCAATTGCCAAGTCTGAAGTTCCTTCATATTTACAAACGCAACATCTTTGTTGATTGTGGCAATGTTATTGGAATGCATAAGCTTGCGTTAAACGCATATATATGAAAAATATCATTGTACCGCGGCCTTTAGTGCCACTGCATTGGTTTTCCATACTTCGTGTATCCCACACGTATTCAAACTTAAGTACCTAGAAAACACTTTTTTATGCATTTAAATTTATTTGAAGAAATATTAATGTGGAAACAATTGAACACGGTAGCATTAGTAAATAAACTCAGCTATATAATTAGTTACCATTAAAATAAATAAATCGTTTTCAAACAATGACATCTTAACACATAATCTATTGCGCCGCTGTTGGAAAAATTCATATGGCTAACGCTTTATTTGTGTTCAAATGCACTTCACACAACACTACAAACAATTAAGCATCCCAAAATATTTACATACATCTCAAAAGTGTATCTTATATAAGCACGTTGTTTTATTTAAAAATCACCCAATTACACGCAAACATATCCGTACCATCTGCAAAGACGGGTACCGTTTATGTAACATTTATTATTTTTATTTGGTATAAAAGAGTAATACATACATACAAACATACAAGTGAAGCTAATATAAAGCATATTAAAAAGGAATTGTTTGATAAATATTGGTATTTATCTCTAAGATATATATCCCACCTCTCGATGAATACGGAGCTCAGTCGGATATATGAATTTTTGAAGCTAAGCACTCTACCGGCTTCCTGTAACACCCCACCAAAGAAAGGAATGCATAGGAAAATAAAGGATAACAACTGTTGAAGACGAGTGCTCGGATTTTCATCGACGGTTAATGGGCGTGTCATACTTTTATTTTTGATGAATTATCTGTTTTTATCCACTTTGTTATCGGCGAGGTATAGAGGAGTTAGCGATTTGTTACCGAATAGCTATGAATTTGTTGTTGATAGCAAACTATATCAATGACCTCTTTAAGCAAAAAATATCGATATATTATATAAAAATTTCGATTTGTTCTGAAAAAGCTATGGATATGTAAACGGAAAACTATCGATTTGTTATCGAAAAAATATTGCTTTGTTATCGAAAAAAATTTAATTGCTTCCGAAAAATTATTGATTTGTTTGTTGTTAATTAAAAATATCAATAATTGCGAAAATATTGTTTTTTTTTGTCGGGAAGTTAGCGATGTGTTATCGGTTTGCTATCAAAATAATATGGAAATATTTCCGCAACAAATCGATACTTTAATTGATCTTTTTCTGTTGAAATCTTTAACTTCTCGATAACAAACCGATAACACGTCAGTAATTCACCAATAATATACCGTTAACTCTTCGATGACAGTTGTTATCGATAATATGCCGATAATAATAACAGGCCGATAACTTTTTGTATTTATAAATTAACATTCGAAACTTTGCTAAATTATTCTCCAATATATCCCCAAAATGATTCCAAAATAGTCGCTAGCATGATCCCGAAATTATCTAGAAATGGCTCCGGAATGACTCAAGATGATCCAATAACGATCTAAAAATAGCCCCGTCATAATAATGTTACCATCTTGAAATAGTCGTACAAATAATCCCGAAAGAGTCTCGAAATACTGCCTAACACCATGCCAAAATGATATCGAGATAAAACCTAAAAAAATCTTAAAAAAATTAAAAATTATCCCGAAATTATTAAAAAGTTGTTCCGGAATCATCCCAACATTACTACAAAACTGTCTCAATACGATCCCAAATTATTACCGAACAGTTCAACAACGACTTCGAAATTACCTCAACATAACCCCAAAAATATACCATCGGAACGGAGTATTATTTTTCTGGTTTAAGTTTTGAGAAAACAACAATTATTTGCAAACCCTTATATAATTAAATAATGCTCAATTTACATTATGTTAGCTCGCTAGGGATTTACCATTCCCGAAACCTATTTTCCTTTTAAAAAACTTAAGCAATAGAGATCACATGAATTCCCAAAAAAAAAAAAAATAAATAAACTGAGAAATCCTGTTTTTTTGCTGATTGCGGAGTGTTACCAATGTTGACGATCCTTTGCTTGATATAGTTCCAGTACGATCGGGTAGCAAGCACCGTCAAAGTACAAGCCCGACCACCTCGGAACCATATTGAACCTTCTAGTTCCATGAAGCATATGAGGTCGCCACAACCTCGCATGCTACGGATACAGGATTCGCCACTTGTAGGTAAGGCGTTGGAGAAGCTCTGGTTGCACTGGCAACCCACGGAATCATGCCCTTTTTTGTTCTCGGATATTGGTTGTTATCCGTGATAAACTCAATTACTTTTTCTTGTTAGCCGTCATATGTTATTTCTAACTTTTTTATAAAAAAATCGAGCAGCATTGTTAATTCGCCGTGTGAATTGCGCAGGGGCATTTAGATAAAATTAACTTAATATGGTAGAGAGGTGACAATACAAAGAACTTTAAGATATGTAAAATTGATGCTGTTTTTGGTGTTGTTGTAATTATTTGCATTCGAACATAAGTCACAACCTAGTTGGTTAAACAAACAAAAGAAACTGTGTGTTTTTGTGTTTATAATTTTTCATAGCAATGACATCTTCTTATTGCAATTAAAGGTTCTAATGCATTGTGTTAATTAACACCAAAGTGCACTTCGTCAAGTACATGGTGTGATTTGGTCATTAAACTTTAGTATTTGGCAATGAATTTTGAAAATAATAAGTTATTGTTAAAGATAATTGTTGATGTGGAGATTTATTTGGGAAGATATGTAAATTTATTACTGAGACAAGAAACTTATTATGCAGGTAGATGGGTTGTTGTTGTTTTCATTGTTCTTATGTATTACGATGATTTAAAGAAAAGTTTCCGGATGATGTCCTTTGATTGATTGAATCCAATTTGCTCCGATCTGAGCACCTTTTAATGCTAGCAGCGACGACAGCTCAACTGACCTGCATAGGAAGCAAAGGACTCACTTTTTATCATTAAGTAAACTGTTCTTTCGCTTAATAAACCTCCGCCTTAATAATTAGTAACTTTTCGGAGTCATACACATAACTATTTCAATACTTAAATGTTCTTCACATATAAAAACAAGTAAGGTAGTCTAAGTTCGGGTGAAACCGAACATTACATACCCAGCTGTACACTTTAAATGTTGTTGTTGTTTGTTTTGTGTTCCATGGCTGCGCAATAATACATATACATATGGTTCTATTCTGAACTTGTTCTTCTTCGAGTTATGGATCCCGAAATATAGAATAGAGATTTTTGATTTATGATCAATAATATTTGTAAAATTGATTTTATCAAGTGGGCGTTGCCACGCCCATTTTACAAGTTTTTTTCAAATTTTTATCAAGAGTCTCAATATCAGTCCACACGTCAAATTTCAAAATTCTACGTGTATTATTTACTAAATAATCAGGTTTTTGTATTTTCCAAAATGTTATACATATATATAAAAAGTGGGCGTGGTTATCATACGATTTCGCTCATTTTAAATACCAATCTATTCTGGATCCAGATAAGCTCGTATACCAAATTTGGTGAAGATATCTCAATATTTACTGAAGTTATCGTGTTAACGGACAGACGGACGGACGGACGGAAGGACATGGCTCAATAAAATTTTTCGATACTGATGATTTTGATATATGGAAGTCTATATCTATCTCGATTCCTTTATATCTGTACAACCAACCGTTATCAAATCAAAGTTATATACCCTGTGTACAAGTACAGCTGCGTATAAAAATGCCTATCTTAATTTTTACTTAGCTGATGGATCTTTCTCTGTAGCTGAGTAGTTTTAGATCTCGACGCTTAATAAACCTCCGCCTTTCAACAACTCGGCAATGCAAAATAACAAATCCCTGCGTCATGTGCATGCGCCCCTCTTGTCGGCTGGGCGGGCTTTGGTGGGCAATCCGTTGGGTTTATTATTATTATTATATGCTGATATCCACAGATCAGTTATCGAGTTGCACGGCACTGCACTTTACGGCACCGCTGTGTACGGCGATGTTTATACCAAGTTCAACAAAAAAAGGGAAACGAGCAAAAATGTCATTGGGATTCAAGCCAATTTACAAACCCGAAGTTTAAAGTTTAATCGGCAGCTGTTTTATAAGAAGCCGATGAGTCCTCGAAACTTTTCGATAACAAATCGATAAATTTTCGATACCATATCGATAAGTTTCGAGAAAGAAATTTTTGTTTTTTCGTCAACAAATCGATAATTTTTCGATAACCAACCAATAACAAATTAGTAATACTCCGATAACTAATGGATAGATTTTCGATAACAAATCTATAATCTTTTGGTAACAAATTGAAAAACTTCCTATAAATAATCAAAAAATTTTCAATAATAAATCTATGACTTTTCGATAGCATATCGATAACTTTTTGATAATAAATTGAAAACTTTTTAAAACTTTTCGATAGCAAATCGACAATTTTTGATAACATTTGGATACATTTTCGCTCATAAGGCAATAATTTTTCCATAACCGAGCGATAACTTGTCTATAAATAATGGGTAGCGCATTAATAACCATTGTGTCGGTAGAAAATGTGTAACAATCGAAAAGAAGTACAGAAGAATAACAGTCTCTTGACTGAATGCAAGAAGCTTTTATTCTTCCGACTTCGTTACATATGATAGCAGGGTTCAATTGAAATTAGCATTCGTCAAAATGATTGTTGTTTTCATCTCTGTCAGTGTCACGTTCGTCGAGAAGTAATTTGTGTCCAATGTCTTTTTCATCTTTGTATACTAAATTCTATTCAAATCACTTAAGCCGAAATAGTAATAGATATACAGTGTAATATATATAAACAACGCGACATTAGGACGGACAACGCGGAATTATGAGTCCTACTCCTGCGATAAAAGGCTTTGAAGATATTTATTTATTTGAATTAGTCTACGATCATGAAAAATATCAATAACAGACTATGAGTAAATTAAAATTTAGCAAATTAATAGATTACATTAAATTTAAAGTATGCAGAAAACATGATTTCGAGACCGAGAAATCAATATCGATAGAATTAGAGTTTATATTGAATTCATTAAGAGCCCTTGACAAAGGGGCGTTCCGAAGATAGTTCGTCTTAAGGTATATTTGAGGAAAGCTGTTAAAATTTGACTCCTATAAAAATTCGAATTGAAATTTTTAGACTAACTGAAAATATGGTTTTTACAAATAATCGATTCGTTCAACACCCTAATATACACACAACTACAAGTAATAACATTCCTCCTGACGTACTTAGGTACCTACTTACTTACACACATACACAAACAATGAATGATTAGTGATTCTAAACGCACCACAGGCATGAGGGTGTTGGTTAAATAAATTAAGTAAGACAGACACGCTTATTGCAATAAAGCATAAAACTGGACTCAAAAAAAAAAAAAACTTCTTGAAAATGCAAAACACGCCTAATGTGTCATGCGCGGTTGCTCATACTGTATAATATTTAGTATGAACAAAATGTGCCTATGAACATGGCTAATCCTTAAATGTATAATTTCTGCAAAAAACGTTCCCAACATTGCTTTTGAGTTGACAACAAATATCAAACCGTAGAACGTGCAAATCGCAAGCCTTGATTTCCTGAAACTTTGCGTAAATAAGTCGAAGGTATTTGTTTAAAAGAGAAGACGCTTGTAATTGCTCTCTTTCATTCGCGCATTCACTGTTTATCTCACCTTTCACAGAAATTATATTTTGTTTTATATTTACATAATATTCTAGCAGACAGTTACCCTTTAAGTCTAGAAATGCCTTACTTGCGTTATATTACAATGTGTATTGACATTAGTAAAAACATGGAATGTCTATTTATAATGATGTCAATCACTTAATATTACAACAAATACAAGGCTTGCATGTTAATGTGATTCTATATAAACTCTAGAACGGCATAACTCGTTATGCCTGGTAGTGTGCAACCCTTAAATGACAAAGGTGCTAAGTTCTATTTCGCAATACCTATCTTAATCCACTAAAAAGGCGGTTATCGGAAAAAGTTCAATTAAACTTAAAGCATATGCAAAGAGCTTTTAAACAAAAAAATCATACTACCCTGGAATTGAAAGGTATAACAGAATGCTGCTACTAATTACTGAAAGAAAGTCGGCCTCACATTTTCCTCAGCCCGATATACGGCGCAATTATATTTATTTTCTATTAATTTACATACTTTTCTTTACCTAACTTATCTAAATTGACAATATTTGTGCAAATTAATTTACAATAAATGTTTTGCTTAGTATTTGTTTATGCTAAAATATAATGGTGAATGCTAATGCAATTTGTTGGCATGTACACACTCACAATTATTTAGCTTTGGAAAATATAAATATTGTCATTTTAACACTTGATTTCTTACGCTTAATTTTATTCCGCTTAAAGTTCGTGTCCTAAGTCTTTCGTTGTATTGGCTTTATGGGGGATTTTTAAATATTAGATGCATCTACAAATTACATATCACTCATTCTAGTATTTTAGCTGTTTGTTGACCTGTGACGCATTTTAAAATCAACAAAGTTGAACAAAATTATTGGAAAAATATAGAAAATGAGACTTTGCCCTCTAATTATTATTTTGTAAATGTGAAATTTACAATATGGCGATGTTTATAACAAAATTACACAATTTATGAAATACTTAACTAAAAACAAGTAAGGGTGTCTATGTTCGGGTGTAAACGAACATTATATACTCAGCGTCAGTTTCAATTGTACAATTTATTTGAGATAAATTACTTTTTCTAATTTTGTTACGAGGAATTTATTTTTTTTGTCTAATGTTTGACTGGAATAGGGTAAAGGTCTCCCAATTTCCTCTTAAAATAAAACTTAGTAAGCGAAATATCATTGATACCTAACTGTTTTTCGAAGATATATCTCATTATTCTAGTCTACGACCCTTTTAAATGTCCTTTATATAAAAGTGCACGTGGTCTGTAACTGATCCCGTTTATTTTTACTAAAAATATTTCCTGGTATAAGGAAAATATGTATTTCCAAATTTATTACGATATGCTAATTTTTCTTTGAGTAATTGGTCCCAGAACATAGAAAATTGCTTAGTCCGAAAAGCGGCAGTCCCACGCCCATTTAAAAAAATGTTAATATGTTCAACTTTTTGTTATAATCCCATTTAGAATGTAAAACACTACCTTATTGTATTCGTCTACGGCTCTTTAAAAGTCTTTTATATAAATGTGGGCGTGGCCCTTAACCGACCTCGTAATTTTTTCTAGAAATATTTCCGGCTATAAGGAAAATATGTGTACCCAATCTCATCACGATCCGTTGATTTTCCTTTGAGTTATGACTCCCGAAACATAGAAAATTACTTACTTACTTACTTAATTGGCGCTTAACCGTTTAAACGGTTATAGCCGTCAAACAAGGCCCGCAAGTTGCTACTCTCTGCCAACCGGCGCCAGTTGGTCACACCAAGTGAACTTAAATCGTTTTCCACCCGGTCCTTCCAACGGAGTGGGGGCCGCCCTATACCTCTGCTTCCATAGGCGGGTTCTGACAGAAGCAATTTCTTGGCCGGAGCGTCATCTTTCATTCGCATAACATGGTCTAGCCAGCGCAGCCGCTGTGTTTTAATTCACTGGACTATGTTGATGTCTGCGTACACCTCATTGTTAAATCTTTTTCGGTACTCGCCAAGGCGTAGAGGTCCATAAATCTTTCGTAGAACTTTTCTCTCGAACACTCCTAGATCCGTTTCATCTGATGTTATTGGTCCATGCTTCCGCTCCATATAGCAGGACGGGAACTATAAGTGACTTGTAAAGTATGATTTTAGTTTGCCGAGAGAGAACTTTACTTTTAAATTGCCTACCTAGTCCAAAGTAGTATTTATTGGAAAGAATGATTCTTCGCTGGATTGCAGAGCTGATGTTGTTGCTAGTATTGATGCTGGTTCCCAAATAAACGAAGTCTTTTACTATTTCGAAATTATAGCTGCCAACAGTAGCATGATTGCCAATGCGCATATGCGCTGACTCTTTGCTCGACGACAGCAGGTACTTAGTTCTGTCCTCATATACCATCAAACCCATCTTTACTGCTTCTTTTTCCAGTGTGGAGTAAGCAGAACTAACGACGCGGGTGTTTAGGCCGATGCTATTAATGTCATCAGCATATGCCAGTAATTGCACGCTTTTATAGAATGTTTTTCCAGAGCGGTTAAGTTCTGAAGCTAGTATAATTTTCTCCAGAATCAAATTAAAGAAATCGCACGATAAGGGGTCACCCTGTCTGAAACCTCGTTTAGTTTCGAACGGCTCGGAGAAGTCCTTCCCAATTCTGACTGAGCTGATGGTGTTGCTCAACGTCATTTTGCACAGCCATATAAGTTTTGCGGGGAAACCAAATTCGACGTGCTGTCGAAGACGGCTTTAAAATCGACGAAGAGGTGATGTGCGTTGATTCCTTTTTCGCGGGGTTTTCCAAGATTTGGCGCATTGTGAAAATCTGTTCGATGGTAGATTCGCCAGGTCTGAAGCCGCACTGATAAGGTCCATTCAGCCGATTCACGGTGGGCTTCAATCAGTCGCACAATACACTTGATATGAACTTATATGTGATTTTAAGAAGGCTGATTCCGCGATAGTTGGTGCATTTTGTAGTATCCCCCTTCTTGTGGAATGGGCAAAGAACACTTAGATTCCATTCGTCGGGCATGCACTCGTCCGGCCATATTTTGCGAAGAAGCTGATGCATGCGCCTTACCAAATCCTCGCCGCCGTATTTGAATAGCTCCGCAGACAATCCATCGGCGCCCGCGGCCTTGTATTTTTTCAATCTGGTTATTACTATTCTGACTTCGTCATAATCGGGTGGGGGACATTTATTCCATCATCATCGATTGCGGGATCGGGTTCGTCATCCCTGTGCGGTAAATCGCTGTCTCCATTTAGGAGAGCAGAGAAGTGTTCCATCCATAATCTAAGTACTTTCTGGACATCAGTTACAAGGTCGCCGTTTTCGTAAAAAATTGCTTGGTCATAAAACGGGTGGTGCCAAGCCCATTTTCAAAAATTTAAATTTTTTCGCTTTTCTTGTTTTAATTTCACTTCGGAAATGAAACGTCATTGATATAAAGCTCTTTTTTGCAAAGATATATCTTATTTAATTCATACACGACCTTTTAAAAATCTTTTATATACAAGTGGGCGTGGTCCCTAACCTATTTCGTTAATTTTTCTTCGAAGCTTTTCTCATAGTAAAGGCAACCTCTCTGTCGAATTTTGTTATGATAGGTTTAACGGTTTTTGATTTATGATTAATAATACTTGTAAAATAGATTTTATCACAAGTGGGCGGTGCCACGCCCAATTTAAAATTTTTTTCAAATTTTTAACAAGAGCCTCAATATCAGTTCACATGTCAAATTTCAACATTCTACGTGTATTATTTACTAAATGATCAGGTTTTTCCAAAATGTTATATATGTAAAAAGTGGTCGTGATAATCATTCGATTTCCCTTATTTTAAATAGCGATGAGAGATAAATAATAAAAATATAATATATAATAAATAATAATAATAAGAAGTCTATATACATCTCGATTCGTTCATGCCGTTACGATCAACCGTTATATCACCAAAGTTAATATACTCTGTGTGTAAAGCACGCATTTAATTTCGTTCTGTTTGAGAAGAGCTTCGTCAACTTCTTATCGCTAAGAACCGATACCGAGAAGTTATTGTTTTATTACCGGCTTATTATTGAAAGCAAAATTATGTTCGAGTTATGGGTTTATAATTGGCTTGATATCGGCGGGTTACATTTAGTTGTATGCTTTTCACGTAAGTACCTGCCCCGAAGGTTCAACCTCAAGGTGCCAAAACACAACGTATCTAACTGCATGAGCAAGGACCCAACTTTTGGCTGCATTTTTCCTGCCCAAACACTACAGTGCACAATCATTTGTACCAACTAAGCTTGTAATCGTGTGTACAATCACAAAGTCTTACCTTGATAAAGCATGGAGTATATCAAAGCTTCTTACCATTGTAAGGATAATGGCATGATGTTGCAAGGCAAACCCACCTTGAGGCCCATTACCATCCTATTCTAAGCCTAAATAATTCGCTGCACCAGTTCCGACGCCTGGGACACCGCCAGATACAAGATACAACTTTAAATTAGGCTTGCTCAGTGATAGCAGATGTAGGAAGTGCGGGTTGGAGGAGGACGCGATCGAGCACGCTTTGTGCTTGTGCCCTGTGCTTGCCAGGCTAAGACTCCAGCTATTGGGAGTGATACAGCTGTCAGACCTAAAAGCAGCAAGTGGCTGAAGTCCCAGAAAACTTCTAGTATTTGCCAAGAGGACGGAGTTATTTTATAACATAGGTCCTGATTTTTGGTAGGATTTTTCAGTTTGGTCGTTAAAACAAACTTCTGCTAACACTACGGTCTTATTCAATCTATGTGAGGTCCTCATGGACCGGCCAGTTCAAGCTAATCTAACCGCCAACAACTGCAACTTTGAACTGAGTAGAAATGAAATTGAATTCTGCGGAGGAGATAAATATACAAATGCGTTTTGAAATATTCAGGTAGGAATTGCTTATAAAGTTTTTGGACCTTTGCATGCGATAAGACACGCTCAGCAGCTTAACAGGTAAAATAGACGGCTCGATAGTCCCAAGCATGCTGCCCGTAAGAGATGACTAAACTTCACAGGGAGAATAATTTCAGGTGCCAAAAACAATTGTTTCCGCTGCAGTCGGACTAGTACCAGAAGGATAAAATACGGAAGCGCACCAGATTCATTAACATGGAACACCTCCTATATTGGGATTCAAGGGGTTGTGTAGCGCAACCCTCTCAAGGGGTTGCCAGCGCAATATATAGCTTCTACAACCCAATTGTCAACATCACCTACCCGCGGCGAATCCGCTTTCATTAACAGACGAGGCTCTGGCGACCCCAAGCTCCTCATGGAACTAGGGGGTGGGGAGGGAGGGATGGCCTTGAAGGTTTAATGTGGCCATATAAATCGTTCCCGAGATGGTGGGCCTAGTACCTTAATGGTGCTTTGTTACCGGAACGTACCGGATCTATATCCGGCAAAGGACCATCAACATCGATAACACTCCCTAAAGCCTTCGGGAAGTGTCTTTATCGTTAGTACAACAACAACAACCTCCTAATACCTCCCTGAATCTTCCAAGCATGTTTTTTCAGTTACAACTCGAAGTTGTTTGCGCTGACTTTTGATCCTACCACTAGAATGATGGGCAACTTCAACATAACAATCAGCACCCTTATCATTGACTCGCCAGAGGCGCTTGCCGTTCTACTTTGATGAGCCCGATGCATGCGCCAATTTATTTCTTGGATGTACATACATACGTTATTAGTTTTTGTTGTGTTTCAAAATTTTTGAGATTACAAACAATTTAATTCAACGAATTAGCATTTTGTTTTTTTTTGTTTGACACAAAAATTCGCACAGAATAGAAACCTCTCAAGTTCACTATTACTTTGTTTAAAATATTTTGAGTTTAACTGCCTGTTTTTAATAGAACCGGTAAGACTTGAGCATAGTTTGCTTACTATCAAATTTTCGTATTGTTTACCTAGTCAATAGATCATAAGGTTAGGTTCAATTGAAGTGGTTGCGGCGGAAGCACACAGGCCATTATAAGTCGGACCGTTGAATTACCACAAAAACACCATAACATTTGCTTTTCGAAACATTTTGAGGACCTGATAAAAGCTATCAAGTCCTTGATGTTATACTCCACGACCTGGCATATATTATCCCAAAAAGAAGCTCTCAGGCAGCGCTGTCTGGTGCCACATAACGCGGTGAAGTAATTTTGCTGAGTTTTGGCTGAGCCAAGGCCTCACACTGTATTATACATACAACGACATATGTATGTATTATTACTTTTATCAATGAGCCCTTAACTAAAAAAAAAATACTGAACTCTTAATATATATATATATATATATATATATATGTATTAAGAGTAAACAAACTCATATGTATTTTAATTAGTATGCAAATTTGCCAATAGAAAAACAAACATAAACACAAATGTGTTAATATATTTGTATGTGTATATATAGTGTATGTAAATAAATCCGTTTGAACAAAAAATACATATTAAGATTACCAACAACAACAAGTGTGTGATCATTATTTATGGTCTTTAACATTTAAACAATCCAGCGTCACTTCCGAGTTTTGAACGCGGACTCGTGATGACGTCATTTATTACAAACCGTCTTTACAATATTTACGGCTATTGCAATGAAACCGAAACGAACAATGAACTCTTGTTAATGTGACCATTTATGTTTAACTAAAAATTGACGTACAGAAACAGGCTCATATTGCTTCATATAATACAAAAATTCCAATGTTAAGCTCTCGAAGCGCGCCTGTAAATATCCCACATAATTTGGATTAAAAAACATATAGATTTATGTACCAAAATTGTATATAAAAGGAATAGAAACAAAAGGGCGATACTTAGAGTAAATTTACAAAGCGTGCAGTGGGGCATTCGTATGGCTCAGTGTATAGAGGCATCAGCCTAAACATTATTATAAAGTATGAATGTAGAAGATTTTGGTTCAATATTCAACTTCCAAAAAGCTGGCTGATGAGTGAGAGTAATTCAGTCACATGTCCTAGTAACTGTCCTTGTAATTTTACTATAATATCAATAACTAAAAAAAAATTTTAAATTAGAATAGAAGAAAGAAAAAATTTAGACAACTGCCAAAGCTCGTTGTATAGATCCATTTCGGGAACTGCTAAATTCCTTCATCGGCAACGTTTAGGCGCCGCTGCTATAACCATTCAGCCATCACAGCGGTTTTTTGTTTGTCTTCATTAATCCTACTTCTATTCTGGTTCATGCCAATTGATATTCACAACACTGCGACATCTGTTGCAGAATGGATGTGAAAATTGGACTTGTTTGATGGCAATGCCGCCATAGTGTCATATTTTATTGACACTTTTTCCCCGTGCTCTGGGATGTATTAACAATTTTTGTTGTTATATCGGCCTACTGATTTTAAGATCGCGGGTTCGAATCGAGCTCAAGGCCTAACAATAATTTTTTATCATTATTATTGTTATGATAAATTTTTTCTTAATTGAAAAAAATTTTAAATTAGAATAGAAGAAAGAAAAAATTTAGACAACTGCCAAAGCTCGTTGTATAAATCCATTTCGGGAACTGCTAAATTCCTTCATCGGCAACGTTTAGGCAGTTTGCAACGAGCTTTGGCAGTTGTCTAAATTTTTTCTTTCTTCTATTCTAATTTAAAAATTTTTTCAATTAAGAAAAAATTTATCATAACAATAATAATGATAAAAAATTATTTTTAGGCCTTGAGCTCGATTCGAACCCGCGATCTTAAAATCAGTAGGCCGATATAACAACAAAAATTGTTAAAAAAAATGTTATTTGTTAATAAGTCGAAGAAATAATGAAATTAAGAATTCATGAAAGAAATTACAACTTGTTATCGTACAATTTGTATGCTGTAGTTTAAGGTACTTGCATCTTAAAGGCGGCAACTTTATTGTTCAGCTACTTGGTTGCACTATTTGAAAATAATAAGCTCTTTACAGTGACTCAAATCTATTTTAGCCGGTCAATAAATTTAAGCCGCCTTTTGCGTAGCCGCCCAGCGAATTCATTAGTCAACATGGCAGAGATAATGAAACGTGTTTGGTTTTTTTTTTGCTAGCTTGCTGACCTTAAGCACTGCTCGTAGCCTTTAAATTTGCATTCCCTTTAAACGTTTATTTTTAATTCATTTCTAAGTATAATATTAACTTTTAGGGCTATATGTATTCCGCTAAAATTCTAGATTTAAAATAGTTAGCAATTTATTGTTTTATTGCTTTTAAAAAATCTAAATTTTAAACTTGTAAATGAGTTATCTTAAGGAATTATCTATCAAACGGAAGTAGATTTGAATCACTAATATCTTTTCAACCTGTTCGGCGGTACATATCCATACAAATGTAAGTTTAAGCGGAACTGAAGGTTTCTATTGCAAAATTATTCAAATATTAATGAGACATATATTTTTATATATACCACTCAATAACAACATCGCGATAATTGTAAGATTTCTAAATCTTATACGCACAAATTCTTCCTAAAGGGTTTGAAATTAGCATAGCAAGTAAGCACATAACCGCTGATAAACAAGTAAGGAAGTCTAAGCGGGTGAAACCGAACATTACATACCCAGCTGTACACTTGAAATGCTGTTGTTGTTTGTTTTCTGTGCTTAATAGTAGCCATCATCCGGTGGCAAAGAACCTGAGCTAGATAAACAATTTTGCATGTAAATGCAACAACAACGATTTGAGCCAGATAAATCCAGATAGAAGTCTGGTTCAATTTGTGAGCCAGATAATTTGTTTTTTGCTTGTCTTTAGTTTGGCAACGCTGCCTTTCATAAACCTACTTTTTCAAAAATAGATGGCGCTGCTTAGCCTTTCGCCGTATGAGTTAAATGAAAAACAGCAGCGACATATGCCTATCACATTTCACGTGTGCGAAAATATCACGACATCTGCTTCTCAAGTCTCGCAATGATCCAGAGCATTCCCGTGAGAATTGAGCGTGAGCCGCAGCTGTAAAACTCACTGGATGACGGCAAGTGTTACAAGGCTGCGCAATAATACATAAACATATGGTTCTATTCTGAACTAATTTTTCTTCGAGTTATGGATCCCGAAACATAGAAAATTGCTTAGTCATAAAACGGGCGGTGCCACGCACATTTTTTTAAATTTGAAGTTTCTCCTATATATTGTTATATATCCACTTGGGAAATGAAATACCATTGATACAAAGCTCTTTTTTGTAAAGATCTAGCTTATTTTATTCGTCCACGACCCTTTTAAAAATCTTTTATATAAAAGTGGGTGTGGTCCTTAACCGATTTCGTTAATTTTTCTTCAAAGCATTCAATATAGTAAAGGCAACCGCTCAGCCGAATTTTGTTACGGTAGGTTTAACGATTTTTGGTTTATGATTAATAATATTTGTAAAATTGATTTTATCACAAGTGGGCGGTGCCACGCCCATCTTATAATTTTTTTTCAAATTTTTATCAAGAGTCTCAATATCAGTCCACACGTCAAATTTCAACATTCTAGGTGCATTATTTACTAAATAGTCAGGGTTTTTGTGTTTTCCAAAATTTTATATATATAAAAAGTGGGCGTGACCAAATTTGGTGAAGATATCTCAATATTTATTCAAGTTATCGTGTTAACAGACGGATGGACACGGACGGACGGACGGACATGGCTCAATCAAATTTTTTTTCGACACTGATGATTTTGATATAGGGAAGTCTATATCTATCTCGATTCCTTTATATCTGTACAACCAACTGTTATCCAATCAAAGTTATAATACTCTGCGTACAAGTACAGCTGGGTATGAAAACTGGATAACGTTTAAGCTGCCACAAGTTTTCGTACAATATTTCAATCAGCTGGTTTTTAATTACTAGCTTGCTGTACCTATACAATTAAAATTTCTTTATTAAACATATTTTTTTAATTTGAAAAACGAAAAAACCAAATTGACTGTAAGCCGTGAATCTCTTCTAAAGCATAAATATATATTTTTTATATACATTTTTTGAGGCTGATAAAGAAACAGCGTTCATATGGTAGCGCTCTATGGAAATCAGCTGACTAGTCACACTGTCAGAATATAATTTGCACTTTAATATCGTTTTAATAACAATACTTTTTGGTTGTAAAATCAAGATTTAAAACCTGTGTATCACATAAGCCAAACAATGCTTTTATTTGATTGGAAAAAAGTTTCATTTGAAATTTAAAAAGTTTCATTTAATAATTTGGGAAAAATTTAAACTACGTGACATCAGGACGGTCAAGGCGACAGATGCTTCGATTATACCATGTAAATATCTTCAAAGCCTTTTCTCCCGGGAGTGGGATTTGAACCCGTACTCCTACGATGGTTGAAGTGTTACAAACGCTTTCAGCCACGTCCTGCCTTAGTTGTTGGAAACTTTATCCTAATTGCCCTCCTTGCATATTTTATTCTTTTTAAACAGTACATACTTTGAAGATATGCTTTTTGTTGGCGGTTTCAATGAAACTGGTATTTTTGCTTTTGTTCTATTTATAGAACTGCAAAGAATTGACCAATATTGTCTTGTTGTATTATTATTATTATTATATTAATATGTCTGAAAGCACTGCGACCTTTGTTCAGATCTATTGTGCAAAACCTTTAAGCCTAATTTTGTACCTTAGAGCGACGCATTCGTAGAGAATGTGAACCGGCGTTTCATCATCCAGCTCACAGAAACGACACATTTGGGTATCCGATAGATTTAATTTACTTAGGTGATATCGTAGACCGCAGTGTCCCGTATAGTACCCAGCAAGAGTTGTTAGGTCCACCCTGCTAAGATTAATGAGGTTGGGAGCTACTTTTGTTGCCGGAAGTATAAACAGTTTGGCCTGCCTTTGCCCTGGGCAGTCAATCCAGTGACGTCTGAATTGTTTAGCATGTGCTTTTGTAAGTCCACAAAATGGCTCTGCACCATAGAATGCTGATGTAGCACCCTGCTTTGATAGGTAATATGTATGTTCATTACCTTCACGTCCCTGATGTCCGGGAACCCAACTTAACAAAACCTTGTTTTTGGCTCGCAGGGCATTAAGGATTTCAGTGCATTCATCCACTAGCTTAGATGTAACTGTGTAGGATTGCAAGGCACGCAGGGTTGCCTGGCTGTACGACATAATGTAGATGCTCTTTGATGTTGAGCCTCTTCGCAGACATTCTCTATCACAGAATTCTATTGCATGAATTTCTGCCTGAAATATGGTGGGGTAGCATCCCATTGGTATCGATTTTTTGAAGTTCGGCCCATAGATGCCAGCTCCCGCCGTCATCGAGTTTCGATCCATCCATGAACCAGACCTCTGAGTCAGTGTCGTTATAAGGATTCCCTATTTCCCAGTGAGTCCTGTCCACAATGGACACTTCAAAGTTCCGTGAGATTCTGAGCTTAGGGGACATTACGTCACGCAGTTGTAATGAGGGATTTACTATGAATTTTCTTATTACTTTCATATGCCCTATCATATTTCCTTGCTTCAACTCAGAAATATTTGGAAGTTTTAGTGCTAGTGCTTAGTGCTTAGTCTAGTGTTGCCTCTTTCTCTATAAGAATAGGGAAGGGGGGTATTTCCACTAAAGCACTAAGTGCGTCAGTAGGGGCGGTTCTCATCGCACCCGTTATGCCAACGCAAACTAGTCGATACAGTTTGCTTAGTTTAGCTGTTGTCGTTCTTTGCGTGGCCTTCTGCCACCAAACTAGGGAAGCTAGGTGACTATTGGCCTTACAACAGTATTATATGTCCAATAAACCATTTTTGGATATATCCGCCATGTTTTGCCGTAGATACGAGTACAGGCGAAGAAAGCTCTTGTTGCTTTGTTTAGGATAGCATCCAAATGAGCATTCCACTTGAGGGTTATATCCAGTGTGACTCCTAGATATTTAGCCTGCATTGAGAATTGTATTTTTTTACCACCCAGGGATGGTTCTGGGATGGATAATTTCCTTCTCCGGGTGAAAGGCACTATAATAGTTTTGTTAGGATTTATAGACAGTCTTTTGGTATCGCACCAGTCTCTATGATGCAAAGGGCTTGTTACATGCGATCGGATATTGTATCTTGGTACATCCCTGTGATGCAAATAACTAGGTCATCTGCATATCCTTGTGTGTCAAATCCCTTGGTTTTCATTAACTGAAGGAAGTCATCTATGACCAGGAGAGGGGAGAGCACACCTCCTTGTGGACATCCTCTTGTGGCTGCAATTGATTCAGTTGTCCCTCCCAGTGCCAAATGGTATTGTGACAAATAATAGCAACACTAAGGCATACTATGATCTCTAAGCCGATACTAAGCAGTCACTGGTATGTACATAAACAAATCAATCATTATGTCTACACATATGTACCTGCAAGCAGCGGAGAGAACGTACAAACACATGCATATATCTGAGATACTCACAAAAGTATGCAATCATCGGTGGAAGTATCACTCACATATACACCCGCATATGGCTATGCGAGAAGCTATAAACCTGCATCTGTAGTTTATAGCTGGTAACTAAGTAGTAAATTATAGAAGAAGAAACACCTAGACGTATGCGAACGACACAGCAGAGAGTATAAAAGGAGTGAAAGCTGAGTAAGCAGCAAACAGTTTGATTTAAGCACGCTATCAGTTGCGAAGTATAAGTGTTATTGTGAAGTATTTTCAAAGTAGTCTAATAAAGACCATTTTGCATTGTTGAATATTGGAGTTATTTATTCAACAGTTTAGCGATACGAACGTTAGTAGAAGGTTGCAAATGAGCGGAATTTCCCTAAATTCGTTACAGTATTATTATAGAGCTTATATATGATTAACATAGATTGTTCGATAGCTTGATGTGTTGTGTTATCGAAAGCCCCTGATATATCAATAAAAGTCTATTTGCATGAATTGTTTAAATATTTTTTTTCCAGAATATTAAATAAAATTATAAATTAAAAATTGCTTCAAATAAATGTTTTTATACATTTAAAAAAGCAATGAGGGCATTCCCCTCTTAACTCCTAAAAAAATTTCATTTCACTTCAAAAAAAGTTTCATTTGATCTGAACAAGTTTAAATTGATATGAAAAAAGTTTCACTTGATTTGCAAATGTTTTATTTGACATGAAAATCTTATTTATAAAATGGTAGCTAAAGCTGAAACCTCGCTTGGAAATATCTTTGTTGAAACTCTACTTGCTATCGCTTTGGTTACCCATATAAGCATATTCCATTAACTACAAAAACAAAAAACTGAAGCAGGTGGTAATCTTAGAGTGAAACTCTGTAAAAGTACTAACAAACTGCATTCAATTTGTTGAGTCGTTTCTTAGATAGTAGAGGATATACAAAAAATACTCGCTTGAAAAGCTAACTTTTTAAAATTTCCCAACAGTGTACCAATGCAAAACACAAATGTGACGTAACACGGCCGGCGTATTTAAGTGTATTTGCTTTTTTGTCGTAGAGTAAAAGCAAAAACATGCATAAATTGATCTGAAAAAAACCTCAGTCGATCGCCTTGACTTCGATCTTGTGAATTTTTGCTTAAGCAGCAATTTTTATTTTTTCATAATTTTACTGGTTAATGCACCGCCACTTGTCGCCCGCAATTGCAGTTGTTCTAGCCATGGCATTTATTGAATTACAGAAAATATATATAATTTTCAGCTATTTTTCATGAATATTGCTCATATACAAGAGTACATACCAACAAGTCAATTATTAGTGTGGCATTGTACGAGGTGAGGTTCTTTGCTAAATTCACCAATTATTTCGCATACAAGGTCAGTATTTTCTCAGTTAAAGGGGCAAACCGTCACACAGTGTAACTTTTTTCACTTTTAGGATGCCAAAATTAATAACAGCCAAACCAATGGAGCAATTCATTTGAAATTTTGCAGTGTCTGATTTGAGAATAAAAATGGGCAACATCCACTTTTTCTCCTTGACCTCATATAAGGTGAAATTTCACATAATCATATTTTCTGCTTTAAAAGCATTTTCCAGTGCCAATATAAATAAAAATTGTTTATATTTCTTAACTTTAGCTTAGATTTGATTAATATTTAAAAAAATTTATTTTCAAAGTCAAACACAACATAGGTACATATATCTGTAAAAACTGAATCGAAATACATACTTATAAATAAAAAGTGATATTTTAACTGGTATAAAGTTAGTCGGCGACAATATCGTCGATATGTTCTGGTTCAGATAATAAGCTAATAGCTTCACTCGTTAATGCTCGCCGCTTTGTCCTAGGGGTTTTCCGCAAAAGGTTTATGAACGGGTCTGACGATATCAGCAAATTGTGAGGCAAATCCAATTTACTACAAATTCTTGACTTTGTGGTGAAAAGTTCACGATAGTTTCATGCATCTTTGTTTCTGGACTCTTGAGCTTCTTCCGAAAGTTGACCAATAGGAATAATAGCAGACACGATTATACTCTTTCCATGAAACAGAATTTTATGTACGCTCACTGACATATTGTAACAAGAATATCCTTGTCTCTGTCACATAGTGGTCAAAAGCTGCAGAATTTATTTGAAACCCACACCCTATGTATGAAAGTATTGTATGAAACCTTTTCAAAAGATTGATGTTTATGCCGGTTATGTCTGATGTTATTTCAGGATCTCCAAAGAATCTTCTCGCAGTGTTGTCATCATTTGTGTTGCCGGTTCTTTGCTTTGGCATATCAATCAAAAGACCAACTTCTTTCCTGAATCTATTTTGGATATGTTCTTTCTGCTTTTTCATTTTTCCTTATTTTCTTCGCCCCGCACACACCAGGTCTTCATTTCCATTCGATAGGCGATGTGAAGCATACATTCCATGCATCGTATCCAAGAATGTAAAGGGGAAATTCCGAAAGCAAGCATGCTTTTGCCAACATTTCGCTCTGACAGGGCTAGCATATTGTTCATATCTTTTGGAAAAGCCCCTACATATGTAACACTTTTGCGATGATGTATATGCCGACAGAGCGTTAGGTAGACGTTTATGTGATGTATACATACATATGTATATTCCCGAAGCACTCAATTGCTTAGAAGTATCACCCATAATAGATGACCCTCAGGTAGGCGTGCATACATAACACAAGTTGATGGGATAAGTGCACAACTCGTTAATTATGGGAAAACTCATATGACAAACAATGAAGGCTATTCAGTGTACAAGTTTCCTTTTTCTGGGTTTTTACCGTTTCAGGTATAACTGCCTTTTTTTTGGGATCTAGTATTGTAGACTTGAATTGAGGACATTCCATTGTTAGGTCACTGCGCTTCATACGTGAGCGACGGCATAGAGACCTTAAGTTGGCGATTACAAAGAAAAACGCAAAATTTCGCAATGGTTTGTCTTTTATCTGAAACTATATGAAATTCCCTTTAATATGTATGTATTCATTCTATGGAATTGGCCGGAAGCAGGCAAGTTTTATTCTATTGAAAACGAAAAATTGTCTAAGCTACCAAACTTTTAGTGGCTGTCTAAAACAAAAAAAAAAATAAAATTAAAAAAAATGCCTACGTGGCTGAAACTTACCAATGCTGTTATAAATTACCCAAGTATGTTAAATAAAATACCTTGAAGTCAAAACAGTTATCGAAAAATCCACCACGTGGCCACAAAGTTGGTCAAAAATTTTGGACTGTGAAATGATTTTTACACTTGTTTCAATTATCCAAGTTTCATAATGCTTATCATGGTGATCATGGGTTTTTTACTTTGCTGTATATACATTTTCTTAACAGTTGGTTATTAATCTGTTGCATGTCAAAACATTTTTGAGATTGGAGAACATTGTTTTTTGGACTTTTGGCATCCTAAAAGTTACACTGTGCGTCATGCAACAGCTGTTAAGTGTCATCAGATAAATATATATATTTGTAAACAAATCTGTATATGGTATATGTCATGTGTTGAATATTATGCTACTGAAGTTCTTGCATTACCAAAAAGGCATTTGGCGTTAGAATTTTATGAAAAAGTTAGCAGTAGCGTCAGTGTAGTTGACGACAACTTTTTTTACTTTTCTTGTTTGGCTGTTGCGGTGGCATTAACCAAATTTTGGCATTGAACTCGGGTATCGTTTACGACAGCAGCTGTGCTCATTGATCTATAAGGTGGTGTGAAGAGTGTTGTAATATTTTTACCGAATAGTTGGCTTCACAGTTTTACAAAGATTAGTATTGTTCAAATGTGAATTTTTTATACCCAGCTGTACTTGTACACAGAGTATTATAACTTTTACTGCATAACGGTTGGTTGTACAGGTATAAAGGAATCGAGATAGATGTAGACTTCCATATATATCAAAATCATCAGTATCGAAAAAAAATTTGACTAAACCATGTCCGTCCCTCCGCCTATCCGTCTGTCCCTATGTCCGTCCGTTAACATGACAACTTGAGCAAATATTGAGTTGTCTTCCCTATACGGGCTTATCTGAACCCAGAATAGATTGGTATTGAAAATGAGCGAAATCGGATGATAAACATGCCCAGTTTTTTGTTATCGAAAATTTAGAAAAATGGAAAAGTTTAGATAATTTAAAAACGAATATCGCTAAGCTAATGAAATTTGGTAAGTGAATTGTTTTTCTGACGCCAAATATGAATTCCAAACAATTTTGGAATATTGGTGTGGCACGAGCCACATTTAAAAGAAGAAAATTAGGAAGTATAACAAGCCGTAAATCAAAACCGTTAAAGATATTACATTGAAATTTCCTATCCTTGTCAAATTATATAGACAGAGTGAAGATAATCAAAATCGGTTATAGACAATGCCCACTTTTCCTAAAGGTCTAACCTTAACAAAGTTTGCATTAACTATGGTATATAATTACAGCTGAGATAAGAACAAAACATAGACAAATTTCGAAAGTAGGCGTCATCGGCCCTCTTTTTTGTTACTCTTTCCAAAATAATTTTAATGGCATAAGTCGAACGGTGCCTCGGGGCAGCTTGAGCGCCGACCGCGAGAGGTGCACATGATCGACCAAGCGGGAAAGGCGTGGGTTCAAGCGCGGGGCTGTAAAGTGTCGAAGATTATGTGTAGTTCTTACAACCTTAGACTAACAAAGTTGCTTCTATCATTAAAAAGAGAGGACTGTAGACTCATGACGGGTAGTCTGACTGGACACTGCCTTTTGGCGTCACATGCCTTTAAATTAGGCTTGGTCAGTGAAAGCAGATGTAGGAAGTGCGGGTTGAAGGAGGAAAGCACTTGCCAGGCTAAGACTCCAGCTATTAGGAGTGATAGAGCTGTCAGATCTAGAAGCAGCAAGTGGCTAAAGTCCTAGGAAGCTTCTAGTATTTGCCAAGAGGACGGAGTTAATGTTATAACATAGTTCCTGGTTTTTGATAGGGTTTTTCAGTTTGGTCGTTAAAACAAATTTCTGGTAACACTACGGACTCAATCAGTCCATGTGAGGTCCTCATGGACCGGCCAGTTCAACCTAACCTAACCTAATTTGAACAAAAATCTACCAATCTGAACGAAATTTTGGCATAAACATTTTTTTCATAGCTAGAACTGTTGGCTCTGAAATTACCCTTAACGAGCAATAATGCTTTTTAGTACAAAAGAACTTGTGTTTTTAGTATGTTTATTGTTCTGTTTTTATCTTTATTTTAAAATAAACGGTTTTTGTAGGGAAATCCCATATCTGAAGGGGAACTGTATTTTTGCCCCCTTAAGTTGATTAGTAATAGCCTCTGTATCCTTTTTGCTTCTTTTAAACGAAAATGAGTTGAGAATAGAACCAAATATGTATTATTGCACAGCCTTATAGCACTATTACCCACACAAAGCAAACGCTTTCCAAGTACACAGCTGTGTATAATGTTCGCTTTCACCCGAACTTTGACTTTCTTAATTGTTGTTTAATATTATGGGGAGTTCAATGAGAGAAATTAGCTTTTCAACGGGATATACTACAAAGTTAATTTAAAATAGTTCTACAAAAATACTCGTAAAACGCATTAGTATTTTTCATTATTTTAAATTAACTTTTAGTTAATTAGTTTTAATGTTTAACTAATTAATTCAAGCATAAAAATAATAGAACAATTAGTTCAAAAGGAATAAAGAGATGTTTTGTGTAGGTGTTTAATTAAAAAAAAATCGGTTTCACAATATATTATATGGGCATTTCCAAAAAAAAAGTGGCAATTAAACGTAATTTTTAGTTAAGGATAATTTCAAAAATCAACACAACGCCGAAACCGGTATGTCTCAAACCAAAGTTTGAAAAGGAATGACGGAAAATCGTTCCAATATACATCGATAATTTTATAGATTACGCGTATTATTAATTGAAGGCATAAATGTGTATAAATTTTACATGCTATTGCTTGTCAAGGTTATGAATATTCCATGAAGGAAAATCCTTTTTTTCCCTTTGTAATAAAACAAAAGGGATGTAAACAAAACCGACCACTTCCTATCGACTCCTTCCCATCAGTTCCTGATGGAAACTGTCCATAAGTGGCGTAAGGTATCTTCACTTCTTCGTGACCCTTTTTTTTCGATGTGGTCTCTTTACTGCTTGGCAAGTTCAACCTTACACCTAGCCTATGCACGCAATATAGCGTGAATTTTAATTTTCGGAAACTGCATTAAGATTTCCCGAATTTTAAATGAAAATTCTGCTATTATGACTTATAATGAAACGTAATTTTCTGAACTTCAATCTCAAGTGCTTGCATGTCATAGAAAATTGCCATGAGTTTCGGTTTTTTTTTGCTGATTCCTCCTGATAGACCCTGTTATTTTCGGCAGCCCTCTACTTAAAGAGAGTCATTTATCTTCCAAGCAGATACAAATTCCAACTGCCCCTTAAGTTTGGAGCCATTCATGAAGACGGCTGGAGACTGTGGGCCTAGTGTAGAAATTTCGTCCTATTCGTGCTTCTCTGGTATTCTAATGAAAAAACGTGTTGTCTAAGGAGGGGATCAATGGCATAAACAAGCTTATGTAAGTTTTCTGGAATGATCCGCAGAAAGCAGGCGTGGCCGAATTTAATGTCGCTCTAGGCGATCTGCATTAATTCTAACGGCATTACAACTTGTTTGGAGTGTACCATACAGGAGTGCTTATGAAATTTATGAAACTGCGTTCGTTAGATGACTAACAAAAGAAAATTTTATAATAAAATTACTGTTATAGTTTTTATATTCCGAAACAAACAAAAAGGTTTATACAGCTTTTTCAAATTTTGTATGAATAAAGGTTACAGAATTAACATTCCTGGAGCTACCCTTATATACCTTAAGTTCATTTGTGTCCAATATTCACAATCTTTAGTACCAATATTTTTATATATTGAAATATTTCTAATTTTGAAACAATTATTATCTACGAGTTAATTTCAAAGCCCTTAACCTGCGTTCTAAACTTTTTTCCTTAAGAATTTGAAAAAGTTTCAAAAGTGTTTAAAGTTTTTTTTTTTAATTTTAACTCATGAACTGAACACTTAACAGTTTTGCAGCCCCAAGATAAACTGTGTTCATTTGAGCATTCAAAAAAGTTTTGAGCATTTTGAAATTTTTTTTTTAATACTAAAGAAAAAAATCCAATAAGAATTTTGTAGACATCAATGTCAAAGCTCTATCGGTCAACATTTTAAACTTTGTTCATATCTTTTAAGAATTCAAAAATGTATCGAAAATTAACTTTTTTTTCAATACTTAATTCAAAAACACCAAATAACCGTCTTATAGAAGTCCAATTTCAAAGTGCTAAACATCTACGTCCAAAACTTCGTTCATATCTTTTGAGCATTCAAAAAAGTTTCGAAAATTAAAAAAATAAATTTAATTTTGTAATAAAAAATTAAAAAACTGTTTAATAGAAATCAAATTTAAAATTAGTATTAATGTACGCTGTAAACTTTGTTCATATCTTTTAACAACTTAATAACGTTTTGAAAACATTTGCATGTACAAACATTTTTTTTTGTAATTTTTCAAGACTTATGAATCTACGTTCTGACTTCTGTTTATTATAATATTTCAGAAGATACATAAATATGTAAGCTGTGATTTTTTATTCAAATTTAATGGCAAAATTTCTAATTCTAAAGCCAGATCTATATTGTAAACTCTGTTCATATAGTTTACGAATAAGACATCCATATAAATCCGCGTTCTAAACTTTGTTTATATATGGGGAATTCTTTGTCAAATCAGCCACCCCCCTGCCCATTTAAATTTTGGGGAAACAAATTTTTTGAGCACACGAAAAAATTCGCCAAGAAGTGTAGTTCTTTATGCCGTTAGGTGTTTTTTTAAAAATAAAGTTTTTTAACCTGGGAAAAACTGTCTAAAGTGAGCAATCTCGCAAAAAAGTGCCATTTTTTAGTAAAAAATGATCGAAAAAAATATAATTCCTCAATAATAATGACCAAGTTACTTATTAGAAATATTGTGGGGGTCGATAAACAAGAATCCGATGTCAAATTTCAAATTCGTGTGCTCAAACAAATTTTTTTCCAAAAGTGAAATGGACAGGGGGTGGCTGATTTGACAAAGATTTCCCCATATATATATATGTATATTTGAAAAACTCAAAAAAGTTTTGAATTTTTTTTTTTTTATTCTTTAAATCAAAAAACCAATTTGACAGAACCCGCTACAAAAAAGAAACGAAAATTTTAAAATTTTTTTTCTGCTTTTAAATGTTGTTCGTATCTTTTAGGATTTCAAAAAACGTTTTTGTAATCTTTTTTCGAGCTCTTAATAAATTTTTTTTTAGTTTCAAAGCATCAAACCTAAATTGTAAAGTCTGTTCATATTTACAAAATACAAAAAAAAAAATATTAAGGAAATAAAAATCTACATTTTAAATTCTGGGCCCGCATTACGTATTACGACCAGTGACTGAAAACCATTTTGACTCAAGCAATAACTATGCAACTGTCAAACCTGTTTTAAAACTTATAATAAAGAATGGATCTAACGAACACTATTTCCCGCTAGTTCAAATATGCCATTAATCCGATCTACCTTTCAAGAGCTATTGTGATTTAAAAAATGATTTTCGATCACGTATCGTAACACGTAATACGGGCCCTGTTCATATCTTTTACGAATTCGGAATCGATAAGAAAAAACTGCATTCTCTGCGTTGTAAACTTTCTTTATATATATGAAAAACTAAAAAAAAAAATTGAAAATTTTCCATTTTGCAGCAAGGTTAGGTTATGCTATTTGCTGCTTCTAAATCTGACGGCTGTAACAAAGCGTGCTCGTTCCTTACCTCCTCCACGCATTTCCAACAGCTGATATCACTTACCAAACATAATTTAAAGGCATGTGACGCCAGAAGGTAGTGTTCAGTCAGAATACCCGCCATGAGGCTACAGTCCTCTCTTTTTAATAATAGAAGCAACTTTGTTAGTCTAAGGTTGTAAAACCTACACATAATCTTCGACAGTTTACAGCATCGCGCTTGGGCCACGCCTTTCCCGCTTGGTCGATCATGTACAGCTCTCGCCTTCTCTTAATCTCGCCCAATCTAATTGGCACGTCTACGGAACAAGCTTCAAGATATGCGCCCTTTTTAGCTATTTCAAATAAAAAAACAGCAACGTTTTACTTAACTCCAAACTTTGTTTTTATCTCTTTAAAATTGAAAAAATAGTTTGGAAGAACTAAAATTTTTTTAATTTTGATTTATTAAAAGCCCTCCAATTACACTCAAACTTACCCGATTTTGAAAATATATTTCTATTACAACAAAAAAAAAAAATAAAAAATTAATAATTATATTACACTGAAAGAAATAGTGCTAGTAAAATCAACAAACCGGTTATGTTATTCTTGACTTAACGGAGATTTGGTGAAATTGATCGAATTATGGTTATTTCGACCGAGTTCTTTGTCAAGCGAGCAAATTAGTTTAGTCATTTCAACAGAAGAGAAATTGTCGCTTTTAAGTTAATAAAATTCTATAAAATTGGCACATTCCTAATCAATCTAACTGATTTTTTTGTTAACACAACTGATCTCACTGGTCATTTCAACAGCGGTCTACAGTCAATATATGAGCAAATTTCAAAGAGAATTTTACGCTCTCTACTTTGTACTTATGTATGCTGTGTACTATATGTATGCACATATTTAAGTATGCATATGGCGGCCGCCGTGGTGTGAAGGTAGCGTGCTCCGCCTACCACACCGGAGACCCTGGGTTCACACCCCGTGAAAAGCAACATAAAAATTTTAGAAATAAGGTTTTTCAATTAGAAGAAAATGTTCCTAAGCGGGGTCGCCCCTCGGCACTGTTCGGCAAGCACTCCGAGTCTATTTCTGCCATGAAAAGAACTCAGTGATAACTCATTTGCCTTGCAAATGCCGCAACATAGGTACTTTCATACAAAGCTGTCGCAACAACTTTTTTGTTCATTTGACTACTAAAACGGTCAATTAGGAATCAACAATTTGTGCGCAGTTGATTCAACATCTTGTTGCGATGGATAAAAATTGATAGAAATTTCGGTTGAATCGACCCGTATTTCGGTTGATTTTACCAGTCTTTTTCTTTCAGTGTAGATTGTTTGGTCTGAATATTTGTTATATCTATATATAAATTTGCGTATACTTTTCATTCAAAAGTTATATTTGGCATTTTCCAATTACGTGTGCACAATTACGTTGTAAGTAATATCAACATATGACTGTATTTATGTATGTAAAAATCATACACATACATATTTGATTCATTCACAATTTTTGCTTTTTTGTTTTTATCACTCTGCGTATCATACAATATTCCAATAGAATCTACAAAAAATTTGTTTCTATGAGATAATTTTGTTCCATCAAACTTGTTGCATGCTAACTATTAGAACATATTTAAGCCTGAATGTTTCTATGTGTGTATGTATGTATGTATCCTCTGTGGTTTTCAAAACCCAATTCAATATTCAAAGCACACATTTTTAAACGCTTATAATTTTAGCTATGCATTTGACTATTTTGACATATAAACTCACTATTAACCTGGTACGCTCAAACACACATGTAAAGCTATGTATCATGTATGTTAGGGCGGGTTGATTTAAAAATCGCTCATTGCTCTGTGAAAATCGTATTCTAGGGATCAACATAAGAAACTTTGCCGAAGGAACCATATCTCTAAAACGAATTCTGATGTCCCCCCCTTTGGGTCGAACTTTTGGGTAGGGGCAATTTCAATTCTACCTGCTGTGTCTTTTGGTGGCTTAAAAAAAAACAACACAAGCAATTTTACGATCTGCAAGTGTGTCACAGTGATACCTTCATTTCATCGGTTGAATAAAAAACCCACACAACTATGTTTACGACATGCAAATGCATCACAGTGATGCCTTGGTTTTCTAATAATTTTTTTTTTAATTTCTTTTTTATTACTAAGTTAAATTCATTTTTTCATTTACATATGTTCTGACTAAATAAATTTCTAAAGAGAAAAATAAACTCCAAAAAGAAAAAAATAGGCATTTCAAAGTGAGATTTTTCAAAATTTGCCCCTACGACCCAAAGGGGAGGGCATCAGAATTCGTTTTAGAGGTATGGTTCCTTCGGCAAATTTTCTTATTTTGATCCCTAGAATACCATTTTCACAGAGCAATGGGCGATTTTTTTGCCTCCCCACAAATCGACCCGGCCTAATGTATGTATATGTGTAAAATTGTCTGTAAATTTGTTTGCTAAAAATCAAAGAAAAAAAAAAAACTATTAGCACAGATTTTTATAAAGCACTTGCTATTAGAATTGTAAACGCGCTCGTGCTGTGAAGTACTCGACGCTCAGACGCTCTTGAAAAAAAAACTATTCGAAATATTGGCAAGTGGTTACCGATTATATATATTGTGCCTAGTTACAAATGTGATATATCGTTATTTATGAATTTGAAATTGAAAAAATTAAAAAAAAGTGACATTTCATTCAATAATTTTGCTTTTAATCATTAATAGTGTTCATCTAACTGGATAAATAAACTATAAACGTGATGCAAATAAATTAATTTATATTAAGGATTTATTCGCCAAAAAAACTGTATTTTTTACGAAATAAAGAACAATGAAGAAAAACAGCAAAAAAACATTTTTAATTAAAGCAAAAAAATTTTTTTTTGGTGTGTTCAAAATAAAAAAATAATAAATATAAATAAATAAAACTTGAATTATGCTTGGATCTGTTTAAAAAAATACAACAAAAGAGTTTCAAAAAACCGAAAAATTCATTAGATTTTAATTGTTAAATTTTCATGGACATTTGATATTTATTTAGTTTTTCAAAAACTCTGAAAAATTTATAATACAAAAAAATTTTACTTTTTAAATAAAATGTAATTATTTTTAAATTTTTTGTTTACTTGTAGATCGAAATACTATACTTGCGAAAATGGCGACATATATTAAAATTTTCAATGAGCGCATTTCTGGTCTGTCAAAGGGTGTTGGTAAGTATAATTGTGATCAGTGTTTGTGGTTTGATGTAATTGCATAACTTTGATGTATAATTTGCTTAATTTCGTGATTTGATACTTCGATAATTTTTATGCCTCCGCAAGTTTTGTAATTTTTTAAAGTAGAGCTCATTTATAGAAGCAGTCGTTTCATAAATTTACAAAAGTCAGGAAACCTACAAAAAAAAAATTCGAATAAATTTTCAGTTTTTAAAAAGTATTTCTTACAAGTTACTGAAGCATAGGCCTGATTTTAATTTCAGTTTAATGCTAGAGTTAAGCTTTAAGAGAGACAGGTTTTGAATGCCGTAATATGGCCCTGAATATGGTCGCCGAACGTAAGGGTAGCGTACTACCCTCAAGTGGCAAAATGAAATCGGGATACTCCTGTTAATGTGTCCGCACCCCGTGGGGCCGCCGTTAGGCATAACATCAGGGGGGGGGGGGGGGGGGAAGGCGACTTAGTCGGCACTACTTCGTATCCGCATTTCTCTGCGCTCCCTTTCATCATGCATCAATTTCGCCATAACTATAAAAGCCATCTTGCTCACAGCAGTCCAACAACAATATATTTGTCCGCACATTCGGGGAACTAAATTCCTAATGAAAGGCTCCTCTCCAAAAACTTTGTGTACAGAGAGTCTTTCGTCGTGAAAACGAGGGCAGTGAAACATTTCATGTTCTGCGCTTTCCAATTCGTAGGCACAGTGTGGATAGAAAGGATCCTGCTCTATCCCACGCTTATTTAGATATTCCTTGAAGCCGCCGTGCCCTCTCAATATCTGTGTGAGGTGGTAATTTAGTTCGCAGTGTTTTCGCTCGTATCATTCCGCCATATTCCGAACTAGTATGAAGGTCCAGCGCCCTTTTTTCGATTCTTTCCATCGTTCTTGCCACCTAACTATTGTTCATGACCTTGCGCTTTTCTTAGAATCTTCAAATGGTCGGCTGATTCCAATGCCATACAAATCGGCCATTTTACCTGAGAGTAGATCTACTGGGATTTTCCTGGATAAAACATGAATCGCGTCGTCGGACACCGTCCGATAAGTACATGCTATTCGTATAGCAGTAATAAGGTAGGCTACTAGTCTGTCTTTTTGGTGGACCATTTTAAATCCGTGCCATACTGGTGCTGCATATAATATTGTCGAGCTAGTTACGTTGGATAATAGCTGACGAGTAGCTTCACCTAGGCCGCCGATGTTGGGCATTATTCGCGTTAGGGCTCCACTAACTCTAGAAACTTTCTCCCCCACCGCCCTGAAGTGCTCCTTAAAAGTTAGTTTGGAGTCAATGTTATCTTAATGTAATATCTAGGAGTAATTTCAAGAAAGGCTTTGAATTTCAATGGTAATCTCCTATGGTTAGGACTAACTCATCCACAGCCCGCTTTGAGCTCACCAAAACCACTTCTGTCTTATTGCTAGCCATATTCAGCCCCATGTTCGCCAGGCATTCCTTTATTCTTCCCACGGCGTCATTACATATGCTTGGAGCAGATCAAGTTTATTGGCCACTACTACTACCACAACTGCATATCCGACAATTTCCGTGCCTCCGGGAATGTCGGTTTGTAGCACACCGTCATACATTGCATTCCATAGTGTTGGACCGAACAGATCCCTGAGCGACACCGCCCGTGATGTTGTGCTTTCTTAGCGCCTCATCCGTATCAAAAAAGAGTACTCTGTCGCTTAAATAGCTACCAATTATTCTGAGCAGGTAAGCAGGTGTGCCAAAGTTTCGTAGCACTGTCATTATCTGCATCCAGTTCGCGGTGTTAAAAGCCTTTCTAATATCCAAAGTTATCAGAGCACAGAGCTTCCTTTGGCCTCCGGTTATGGCTCCGCGGGCTATATTGATGACTGTTTGTATTGCATCTATCGTTGATCTAGATTTTCGAAATTCAAACTGACTATTTGACAAGCCACCTGGGCTTTCCAGAGTCTGCTGCAGACGCTCACTAATTGAATCCAACATACAATGTGGCCTGTATGAAGATGGCTGGTCGGGCATTGTGGGGTACTTTTATTGTATTGTTCTTGTTATTTTAACTTTAATACAACTTAAGTCATGTTTCACTTTGAATTGTTTTAATATTTCTCAAGTTATTCAAATATTTATTTTCAAATGTTTCTATTTATTATTTTAGAATTCATGAGCTTAACACCGGCTTATGATAATTGAATATTCAATTGTTATGTTTTCCTAAGAGAAACTGAAAGAAAGAAAGAAACTTTTGTTGATTTTTTGTTGTTGGGCCAATAAGCTCAATAAATATCATCACATAAAGAAAGAAACATTTACTGGCATATTGCGATGTTAAATGTTTCTTCATTTCTTTCAGTTTCTCTTAGAAAAACATAACATTTGAATATTCAATTATTATAAGCCGGTGTTAAGCTCATGAATTCTTAAATAATAATGACAAATTGAACACACCATTAAAACAAACAAACATTCAAATGTTTCTTTCAAAAATTTTCATTGAGTTGTAAAATATAAAAAAAGATGATACAAAAATTGTAAGGACTACCTTTATATAAATGGACCAAAATATGGAAGGCAGGCAATTTTTCCTTTAATACAGACATAGTCATATTGAATTTTGACTAAAAAACTTTAACAATAGCTCTTGTAAAAGAATTTTGGGATTTAAAACTATAAAGGTGGAGCGCAATCTTTCAATTTAAGGCAAACCATGTACTTGGGTTTAACTAATTGATTATCTTATAACTTTAAACGAGCAATTCTTGTTTGTTTGTATAGCCGAACGATCTCGGGAACGGCTCAACCGATTTAAATGAAATTTGGCACAGAGATAATGTATCACCTTCTAAGATTTTCTACCTAGGTGTTGCCACTCAGAATGTTTCACAAGGTTTCCACCTACTCGAAATAAAAAAAAAATTGCATGAGATATGCCGATATGGGTATCAAACGAAAGGTATTTCACTCCGCATTACAATAGGGACATTTTTGAGTAGGGTTGCCATTTAGGGTTGCCACCTATTCGAAATAAAAAAAAAATTGCATGGGATATGCCGATATGGGTATCAAACGGAAGGTAGTTCACTCCGCATTACAATAGGGATATTTTTGAGTAGGGTTGCCATTTGGGGTTGCCACCTATTCGAAATTAAAAAAAATTTCGTAAGATATGCCGATATGGGTATCAAACAAAAGGTATTTCACTCCGCATTACAATAGGGATATTTCGAGTAGGGTTGCTGTTTAGGGTTGCCACCTATTCGAAATGAAAAAAAATTGCATGAGATATGCCGATATGGGTATCAAACGAAAGGTATTTCACTCCGCATTACAATAGGGACGTTTTTGAGTAGGGTTGTCATTTAAGGTTGCCACCTATTCGAAATTAAAAAAAAAGAAACGTTGCCAGCACAACGAAACGTTGCCGAACAAAGCTCGGTCGCCCAGGTACTTTAAAATTTAAACACGTGCTCTACCTTTATAATTTTAAATCCCAAAATTCTTTTACAAGAGCTACTGTTAATGTTTTTTAGTCAAATTTCAACACGACTATGTCTGTATTAAAGGAAAAATTGCCTTCTATTTCTTGGTCCATTTATATAAAGATAGTCCTTAAAATTATTTTATCATCTTATCATTTTCAATTTTTTAGTACTGCCTACAAAAAGGCTATTGCAACTTTGATTAGTAATTTAAGTAATTCCTAACGCCGTTCTTTGGCGTTGCTCGGACGTACTACGTCTATATCTATATTCGGCTTAGGTGACTGTAGAAAGATGTACGTATGCTACATGTAAATCGGTGAATTATTATAGCTGTTCGATGTTCTTGATATTGGTGGAGCGGGTGAGTTGGACAAAGAGGATGAATGTGGTGAATGATTCTTGTTGGCGCTTATTCTCATAATTGGCGACTCCGGATAGTGCAATGCAATCGTTGTTGGTGAATATGATCACAATTGCTGAGAAAGTAAGTTCAACACAATTGATGATGTGGTGAATTTTCATTGCTGGTGAATGTGCATCATAACAAGGGAATTCCACCTCGTTTGTCAGCTACTTTATTTGCACAGGTGAAAATCGTGGTGAAATTCGCATACGCCTGAAAATCTAAAAGAATCGTGGTGAAAATCGCGTACGCCTAAAAGTATGCAAGGACGTAAGTTGGCCCTTCAACGAGGTGGAATTCTACAACGCCTGCAACACTCAGGAGTCTAGCCATAAACGTATGGCCTAATCTTCTAATAGTTCGACTTGTGCGTTACGTAGCTAAAATTTTTTGATCAAACATTGCACTGTCAGCGAGTTTTAAACTATATTTCAGGGAGTAAGCTAAAAATCGATTGCAAGATTCCCAATTTAAAACTAGTTATCTCTATCCATGAGGCACCTAGCGCAATTTTTTTGATAAAATATTGCATTGTCACCGGGTTCTGACTTACGGCCCGAGTTTCAAGTCTCTAGGTCATCGGCAAGTTACTCAAAAATCGAACGCAAGATAACCCTCGTTTTTCGGGGATTTGTAGTTATCTCAGTTAGCACGCCACCTAGCGGAACTTTTTTTCTATAACTTGTATTTTCACCGGGTCTCGGACTGTGTGCTAAGTTACAAGTCTCTAGGTAACCGGGAAGTTAGTTAAAAATGGATTGACAGATTCCCAAATTAAAATAAATTTTCCTAATATCTCGATCCATACGCCGCCTAGCGGAATTTTTTTGATTAAAATTTTACACTGTCACCGGGCTCTGACTTATGGCTCAAGTTTCATATCTCCAGCTCATCGGAAAGTTACTTAAAAATAGATTGCACGATTCCCCTCGTTTTTCAAGGATTTGTAGTTATCTGAGTTAGCGCGCCACCTAGCGGAATTTTGTTTTCTGTAAATTGTATTCTCACCAAGCCTCGAACTGTGTGCCAAGTTTCACGTCCTAGGTCACAGGGAAGTTAGTTAAAAATGGATTGAAAGATTCCCAAATCAAAATTAATTTTCTTAATATCTCTATCCATGCGCCACCTAGCGAAATTTTTTTGACCAAATATTGCATTGTCACCGAGTTCTGACTTGCGGCTCAAGTTTCAAGTCTCTAGCTCACCTGAAATTTACTCAAAAATCGATCGCAAGATTCCCCTTGTTTTTCAGGGATTTGTAGTTATCTCAATTAGCACGCCACTTAGCGGAACTTTGTTTTCTATAAATTGTATTGTCACCGGGTCTCGAACTATGTGCTAAGTTACAAGTTTCTAGGTAACCGGGAAGTTAGTTAAAAACTTATTGAAAAATTCCCAAATTAAAATTAATTTTCCTAATATCTCGATCCATGCGCCACCTAGCGAATTTTTTTTGATAAAATATTGCATTGTCACCAAGTTCTGACTTACGGCTCAAGCTTCATATCTCCAGCTCATCGGGAAGTTACTCAAAAAACGATTGCAAGATTCCCCTCGTTTTTCAAGGATTTGTAGTTATCTTACTTAGCGCACCACATAGCGGAATTTTGTTTTCTGTAGATTGTATTGTCATCAAGCCTCGAACTTTGTGCAAAGTTTCAAGTCTGTAGGTCACCGGGAAGTTAGTTAAAAATGGATTGACAGATTCCCAAATCAAAATTAATTTTCTTAATATCTCGATCCATGCGCCACCTAGCGAATTTTTTTGATCAAATATTGCATTGTCACCAGGTTCTGACTTACGGCTCAAGTTTCAAGTCTCTAGCTCACCGGAAAGTTACTCAAAAATCGATCGCAAGATTCCCCTCGTTTTTCAGGGATTTGTAGTTATCTCAATTAGCACGCCACTTAGCGGAACTTTGGTTTCTATAAATTGTATTGTCACCAGGTCGCGAACTATGTGCTAAGTTACAAGTCTTTAGGTAACCGGGAAGTTTGTTAATAATTGATTGAAAGATTCCCAAATTAAAATTAATTTTCCTAATATCTCGATCCATGCTCCACCTAGCGGAATTTTTTTGATAAAATATTGCATTGTCACGGAGTTCTGACTAACGGCCAAAGTTTCAAGTCTCTAGCTCACCGGGAAGTTATTTAAAAATCGATCGCAAGATTCCCTGCGTTTTTTCAGGGATTTTCAGGGTTTTCGTTTATCTCGATTCGTCTGCCACCTGGCGGCATTTTTTTTTCATGAATTGTAGTGCCATAGACTCGCAAACGATGCGCTAATTTTCAAGTCTCTGGATCACCGAGAAGTTAGTTAAGAGTCGATCGCAAAATTTCCATTTTAAAATTAATTTTCTGTATATCTCGATCCGTGCGCCACCTAGCGGATTTTTTTTTCATTTTCATTGTAACGTCTCCCATATCTGAACTATGTTCTAATCAAGTGTCTAGCTTAACGGGAAGTTACCGAAAAAGACTTTTCCGTGGGTCAAAAATTCGTATGGAAACGAGGGGATAAACATGAAAGCGACTTAATATAAAGGTATAAATAAAAACAAAAAATAAAAGAAATAATAACATATTTTAAGAGTTATTAAATAAAATTGATTTTTACTAAAATAAAATAGAGGTAAATTATTTACCACTACAGGCATCTTACCAGGTTTCAGTAAAAGAACCAGTCTTTGACGTTTCCATGAGCGGGACAAGACGCCTTCTTGAAAACAAACGTTGAAGAAATCCTTAAATACCGATGTTCTAGACTTTATGGCTGATTTAAGGGCTATAGTTGGCACTCCATCCGGTGCTGGAGACTTACTATCCGTAACTCTTTGTGTTGCATCCAGTACCTACTGCTCTGTTATTTCTGGGATATCCATACTTTCGAAGTCCTCACTTTGCTAGGTCCAGTAATCTTGTGTCGGAAAAAGAGTTTCTACGATTCTTCTCATTAGTATCGGGCATGTAGGCTGTTCTGATATCCGCCCTTTAATTTTCGCCATCAACATTCTGTAAGCCAATCCCTAAGGATCAAGATCGGCACTATCCATCAGTTCCTGGAAGCATACCCTCTTGCTCTTTTTTATAGCATTTTTAAGCGCCGTTCTTGGGGCTATGTAGGTATTGTGTAGCTCATCATATCGTGGCGATGAGCGTACCCTCTGTACCCTTCGCCATACCTTTTGGCATTTTCTACGATCCTCCGATATTTCCTCGTTCCACCAATTTAGCGGAGTCCGAGTTACTTTTGCGCGACTTCTGGGCATGGCAGCATCACGCGCCATACCTAATGAATTAGATATTTGAACCGAAGGTCTTCTGCATGTGTCGGTCGTATTATGGTCGCCGAACCTAAAATAGACATACTGCAGGCCTGTCAAACTGCCACGAGATTTTTCTTTTGTGTTCAGAACATCATCTACATAGTGAGGCGGTAATACTTGCCATAAAGGAGAAAAATGAAATGCTGAAGAAACAGAGTCTGCTGAATATCCAAAAACCTGGGCATCCCAACTAACGTCTGATTGAAAGCCCCAACTCACATGATTTTACGAACTCATCCCCGTAAGCCCTATGAAAAAATCCGGAACTTAAGAACTCATCCGTATAAAGAAAAGAAGCATGAAAAGACTCTCAGAGACCTCCACAAAAAGGCATTATATTCCAGGTACACTCACTCAAATAATGGTTTTTAAAATGATGTCATGTTAAGCGTTTGCTGTGGTCGTCATCAGAAAAAAAAGGGTTCTTATCCGAGGCTTGTTGCTATGTTTCATTGGAAAGCGTTTTACGTGGAAGGTCCCATGTCTAGCGCGCAACCCAGGAACGGGATTTGAATTTTAGTCACCTTTTACGGCAGGCATACCTACCGCGGATATATTTCACGCATAACACAAACATTACTTTCTATGAATGTTAGCAGTTCTTAGATAATATAATTATAATAATAACCTTAATTAACAATAATTAGTTTCGAATAATTTGTGCCATCTTATTTACAGATGAAACCGTGGACAGTTGGTTTTTAATGAGCTCACCCGTTCCTGTTGTTTCTATTGTAGCACTTTATTTGATCATTGTTCTTAAAATAGGACCCGCTTATATGAGGGATCGCAAACCATATGATTTGAAGAAAGTAATGGTGATCTACAATGCATTTCAAGTTTGTTTCTCAATGTGGATGTGCCGTACGGTAAGTATATGTATGTAAATTTGAAAATTTTCATATTTTCTCTCATATTTTGTAAGCAGGTATGTATGTGGTAATATAACGGTCTCAAGACTACTCCAACTTTTATGAGTACCAGGTTCTCTATGATACCCACTTTAGTCTATGTTTAGTGAAATTATTTGCGCTGTAAAAAGCCGCAGTTTTAAGTCAGAGTTCATGTGGGTAAAAAGTTTAGCAAATTTGTTATTTTAATGACACTCATAATTCTAAAAGTAATAATTTATTTTCAACAATAAAATTAGCATACTCCAATTGGAAGGCGGAGATTAGCTTATAGTACGTTTAGGTTAAAATTAGTCAAATTTAATTAAAAAACGAAGCAATTACTAACACTATTTATGAGTTTAAAGTTGTCATGCGCTTTTAATGAGGCCATCGAAAAGGTTAGCTAAGTAGCATAGAATTTAGGATTAGTTTGGAAAATAACAAACAAAATTTGAATTGCTGTACTAAATGTTTAGGAATACCACATCTGCCTATTAGATATTTCATGTACATAGTGAATGTTCTATGAACGTTTTGAGTAGTAAAAAAATTAACTTCTTTTACCTCGAAAAGTCCTACAACTGTTACCTGGCCCGTAGATCTGCATCACGTAGTAATTTGTTCCATCTTATTTTTAAGCGTTCTTATACAAAAGTGAAATTTTTATCAGCCCAAAAAAGTAATTGCTAATTGTCCAAAAAATTCAACCAGAGGTTTCTTAATATAAGGCAAGCACTCTACCGATTATACCACGAATGAACAAACTAGCCAATAACTGAGCCGCTATTCGGTCAGAAAATAGTTAGAACACAAAATTTCGACGAATTAAAAGATCAAATTTCATTTATAAGTTGTACGCTGAACACTTTTCGTAAATAGCTTGAACATAAATCTGAACCACATATCAAACAAAAATTCTTTCAGAAAGATACCAATTCTTAAAAAAAAATAAATGTAAATAAATGTAAAGCGCGATAACCTCCGAAGAGATTTTAGGCCGAGCTTCTCTTCCAATTTGCGTCGTGCTCCTTTTTAATTTTTCCTACAAATTGGAGGAAAGGGACCTACTTGTTTTATGCCGACTCCGAACGGCGTATACAAGGCAGATGAGTTTTCACTGAGAGCATTTCATGGCAGAAATACACTCGGGGTGCTTGCCAAACACTGCCGAGAGGCGACTCCGCTTAGAAAAATTTTCTTCTAATTGAAAAACAAAACTTTTGCTTTGCCCGGGGTGTGAACCCAGGGCATTCGGTGTGGTAGGCGGAGCACGCTACCATCACACCACAGTGGCCGCCAAGTTGATTCGAAATCAGTTATGAAGTGATTCGAAGATAGTTTCGAAATGATCCAAAAGCGGCCTACAAATTATCCCAAAGTAATCCGGAGAGAATACCGAAATTTTACCGAAAATAATTGTTTTTGTTTTTATCGGCCTATTGATAAATCATTCAAGGTTCGAATCGAGCTCAAGGCCAGAACAATAATTTTTTTCTAATGATAATTATTGTTATTTTTTAATTTTTCTAAATTTGAAAAATTGTATTTTGTTTTTGGAATAGTAAGTAGAAAATTTTTTCAGACAACCTGCCATAGCTGCGCAGATAGATCCATTTCGAAGGGTGCTAAGCCTTCATCATCAGTACGCTTTAGAAAAAAATTATTGTTCTGGCCTTGAGCTCGATTCGAACCTTGAATGATTTATCAATAGGCCGATGAAAACAAAAACAATTGTTAATAAACCTTGAGCACTTGGGAATGTCAAACAAAGTAATTGACAATAAACAAAATCCAGCATTATCAGTGATTTGCACCAGATGGCGCAACACTGAATAAATATAGTTGGTAAAAAGGAATAGAAGTAGCAAATTTGCCAGTCAAACAAACCACCGCTGTATAGCTAAATGGTTAGCGCAGCATGCCTAAAGCGTACTGATGATGAAGGCTTAGCACCCTTCGAAATGGATCTATCTGCGCAGCTATGGCAGGTTGTCTGAAAAAATTTTCTACTTACTATTCCAAAAACAAAATACAACTTTTCAAATTTAGAAAAATTAAAAAATAACAATAATTATCTTTAGAAAAAACTATTGTTCTGGCCTTGAGCTCGATTCGAACCTTGAATGATTTACCGAAAATAGTTACAAAATAAAACTAAATAAATAAAATTATATTGAAATAGTCTCGACATGATCCTTAATCCTGAAACAGCCCCGAAACAGTTCCGAAACGATTAACAGACCTGATATGATCCCATAAGAAATACCCGATACGATCCCAAAGTACTTTGAAAACAGCGCCCAAATTATTTCTAAAACAATTTCTAAAATAGCCCTTAAATAATCCTCATGACCCGAAAAACTACTAAGTTACTCCGAAGCGAGAATCGCTGACATTCACAATTGTTATATTTTTTTTTTATTTCTACTCTTATCTGTTGCAGTCTATTAATGAAAGTAACGTAGTCGCTTCTATACTTTCCAAAAAATGCGAGATCGTACGTAACCGTGAACAGAATTTGATGCTTTATTCTGGAGCTTGGTATTATTTCTTCTCGAAAATCATCGATTTGCTGGATACGACATTCTTTGTGCTGCGCAAAAAACAAAATCAAGTATCATTCTTGCATGTCTACCATCATACAATAACAGCCCTTTTCTCTTGGGGCTATCTCAAGTATGCGCCAGGTAAGTGAGCACACAACGATGCATAAAAAGAGCGCGTTTGCACAAATTCGAATACTCAATTAAATGGTTTCTCTTTTTGTAAAGAAAACAAGGGGCCTCATGCATAAGTTGTAAGCGTTCGTTCGTACTCGAGTTTTAAGGTAAAAGGTGACTTGTTTGTTTCTGCAACAGAAACACAACCGGAAAATCTAGTCTAAGCAAATGCTCGCTTTTTATACATGAGGCCCAAGAAGATCCCTAAGCAAATGCTCGCTTTTTGTGCATAAGGTCCAATATGATTATTTTCTAAAATTTATTTAATTTTTTTCAGGTGAACAAGGCGTCATTATTGGTATACTCAACTCTGGTGTACATATTATTATGTATTTCTATTATATGGTTGCCGCTATGGGACCACAATACCAGAAGTACTTGTGGTGGAAGAAGTATATGACCACCATACAACTGATACAATTCGTATTGATTTTGGGCTATATGATTATGGTTGCAGCCAAGGGTTGTAATATGCCGCCCGCGCTCACTTTCTTCTTTGTGGGTAATACAATTATCTTTTTATATTTGTTTGGTAATTTCTATCGGAAAACTTATAATACGCGCAAAGCAGAAGCAGCCGCCGCCGCAGCCAAAGGACTCACAAATGGTCATAAAAATGGTTATGCAAATGGTTATATCAATGGTCATGCGAATGGCTCGATTGCCGGTCGAGCATTACTTGCGGCTGCGGGAGGTATGGGCTGTCAACCAACAAATCATTTGTTGGCGCAGGGTGATCAGATGAAGCATTTGATCGATGTAAATAATAATCATGTGAAATTAACGAAGAGCGAATGAGTGTGCGTGGTACGAGAGAGTGAGAGAGAGATAGATAAAAAGGGAATGTTAAGTATAGAGGCGAAGTACAAGGTCCTAGGGTTTAAAAGAAAACATGGGAGGGGGATTACATATACATATGTGTATGTATATATGTATTTATATTTTTTTTAAGTAAATGATTTACTAAAAATCAAGAGCACATAATATAAGATTTCTTTAGAGCTGGGTTGACTTTCTGACACAGTAAAGACGTGATGTATGTCTATTTGACCGCTTTTCCGTCATACCTACAAAAACCGGATGCCGGCGTTAATCCAGAATGAAAACCGGTCATCTCTAAAACAAATTTAACAAGAGAAGACATCATATCGTACTAAGACACAGTAGCGAACAGAAAAATAGCAGCAGCAGCTTTTATCAAATTTCGAAATTAAATTCTTTTCTTTATTTTTGTTATTTCAAGAAAAAAACTTCCATGAATTTTGCAACTGAAACGAAACAAACCAACGCCAAAAACGTTTTCGAAAAAATTCGAAAACTCCGAAAAATTTTGTTTGTAGCTCTCTACATTTTTTTGAGGATGCATTTTTGTTCGCAATCAATTTTAGTCAGAAAAAGTACAAGTTATAGATCTATCAAAATTCGCATTTTTTCCGAAGGTTGTTTACGATTTTCCCCATACAAAATGTGAATTTTTATTCTTATATGGAAAAAAATTTTAACTCACTTCGGAAAAAAAATTTCAAAAATCAATGCGAGTGTTAAAAGACCAATAACTATGCTTTGTTAGACCAAAATTGATTGGGCTACAAAACTGCATACACAAATAAAAATACAGAGGGCGCAAAATAAAGAGTTCGAAGTTTTCCCGAATTTTCGAATTTTTTCGAAAACGTTTTCAAGGTAGTTTTCCATAGTTTCAGTATAAAAATTCATAGACGTTTTTTCTTAAAATATCAAAACAAAAGAAAGAATTTAATTGGCGAATAAATTACACTGTTAGTTTTTTGTTCATTGCTGTACATACATCATCATTTCTATAAATTAAAAAAAAAATTATATACTATACTAAATTTATAAAAATTTGTTTAAATATGAAGGCTTTTAAATTTAAAACTATTTTATTATTCGGTTTACCGTTTACACGGTTTTTAGGGCAATCGCTGACGTCGGCTAAATTTATTGTAATAATCGCTCAGCTTCAATTAATCGAATAGCCACTTTCCCCGACAATTCGAGTATTGTTTCCAACTTCAGTCACTATTTTATCTTTAAAAATTCTTCAAGGAAGAAATAAAATTGAGACTGGTTTTGAAAAGTAAGAGAGCGTACGGGGTCTTCAATATATATTGGAGTTTTGTACTACCACTTCTCCTTCCCTTAATTGCCATTTGATAAACATTTTCAAAAATTTTCAACCACTGTCTCTATAAAGGACTATCGGAACTTAAACTGAAGCCCTGAACTAGTGAAAATGCAACCTTTTATTTTTGGGGGAGATGTTTTGTGAATTAAGGAAATTCTGTATGCACACATAGGTACTTTTAAAGTCATACTGCGCTATTCTTTTTGAAGGACTCCCCACTCGAGAGTTCTATAATTGCTTTCATTCGAATGAGCTATGCAACCATCTTCTCGATTGTTGGAAAGTATGATCGTCACATATTTGCTGACCATATCGGGGACGTGCGACCATGGAGTATGCTCGTGGTTTAAATCTCTGGTTAATTTTTCTGCAGTGCGGTAGCTGACTGCGTCTGGTAATGCTTATCGTGCCTACATGCAACAAAATCTTTACTAAATTTTGAATGTTCTCCGAGAAGTTGAGCTTCATACCACAAACTCTTTCGTTGTGCTGCATTTTTGAACAGTCATATTAATGAGTGAGGTGATACGCTTCTTCATGAGGCCAGCTGAATGCCGATGTCTATGGGAGGCATCGTATCAGTCCTAAGAACTATTTTTCTATCTATTCCTAGCCGCGTAAAGTTATGCGAAGACTTCTGGGAAAATATTATTGTGCGCAATTATATGGAGCGAGATAATTTGGAATGACCAATAAAATCCATTCAATGAAATATAAAACTAGCTCAGATGCAAGCAAGAACTTCTTTCACAATCCGATTTACTACACTGTAAGAACTCAAACTTTAAACCATTCACCGGTTTAGAGGCAATTTTTTGCACTTCGCTTGCGAGTTTTGCGAGAACGTCAAGATTGGAGAAACTCGTTAGAAACTGAGTTCTCGTTCTCTTGCGTCTCACAATTTTCGCTTGTGTTCGAAAGGAAATCGTAAGCTGTATATATAATGCTGCCAATGCATGTTGAGAACAGATATTTGCAAATATTTCCAGGTTCAAGAATCGCGCTAGAAGCTATGCTCTCGAATTATCGAGTATCCAAAAAAAAAAAAAATGAAAAAGGAAATGCCATACATTTATTTAATTAACAGAGCTCAGAATTTTGTGCAAAAGATCTTACATAATTGCATTGCAAACTTTCGTAGCATATTTTTTAAAGTACACTAACAAAATACACGGCTTTGCATTTGCTATGTCATTGCAAAAACGCAACATCAAAAAGCCGTAGTTTATTTTTTCAATATCTGGCACGTCAAAACAAAAGAAAGAGCGATGAGAGATACAATTTAATATGAAAAAAGTTGCTCACGATCCGTAGCATATATTTACTATAGCAACGTTTCCAACGTCAAATACACAAAACTCTGAACTCCGTTATTATAAAGCCCGGAGGAGGAATATTGTATAATATTTGTATTCTAAAAAATCAAAAAGGGCTTTCCAAGAGTTATAAGATTTTTAAATATTGTCCCAGTCCAATAAATAGCACGCTGTACAATAACACAAAAAACATCAAAAACAGAAAAAAAAAAAAATGCACCACTACTTATAATAAAACAAATTATGACAGATTTCTATAGCACTAAGTAGTTACATATTTCTTTTATATATACTTTAAAGCATATTGTGAGTTTACTTTGTTTATTTCGGGGGATTTGCTAGTGTTTAGTTATTAAAAATTATCATATAATTTTTTATTAGAAGTAGGTAAATAAAAAAAGTTGGGGGAGTATACAGTTGTGATCGTGTGTATGAATGTGTGCGTGAATATGAGTTGTATGTATGTATAGATGATAAAATATTGTTGAACAAAATTTTTAAAGTTGCTTGACTAAAACCTAAAATAAAAAACATACCAAAATTTTTAATTTTTAAACGCAGATTTCCATTCATGCTCTTTAATTTTATATGCCAGATCAGAAATCATTTTTACGAATTAAATTTTATTTAAATTACTTAAGTAATATATATACATTAAGTATTTTTTAATAAGATTTTCCTTAAACGAATTTTGATTGTACGTACTATGCTAATTGCAAATTTTTTATTTTTGAAATAAATAATAAAGTTATTGTCAAATATGTATATACATATATTATTGAATTGGTTTAGGCTCATCGTTTTATTAATGAAACTATGTTTATATGTTCTGGGAAGCAGTTCACATAACACTGGACTGAATGCTCAGAGCAGATATAGGCCAAGTTGTTTGTACCCCCAGCAACGAGAGTGTTAGTCAAACTCATTGTAAACTTTACCAAGTAGCGCAACTAACAGCTGATCGCTCAAAATTAGCACACACACACAAACATCACTAATGCCCATATTACGGAAATCTTTAGGGAAATTCAAGTTAAATTTTTAAACAGACATATAATGTTATAATTTTGGAATATATAGCATCTAGGACACCTTAATTGCAGTAAGTGAAAGAAAATGTTTGCTTATACTCAACTATTTAATAATTTTTTCAAAATTTATTTTTAATATTGATACAATGATTGAAGGTATATTAGTCCAATGCAACTCTGCTCTTCCTACTGTTCTTCATTCCACTCCATTCGAGTGCCTTCTTTCACTGAATTCGAGTGCCTTCCACTCTATTCGCAACATAACCTCAATTTAAGCTGACAAACTATATAGTAAACAATGGTCAAATTCATTAATCGAAACAGAGAGGACCTACGAACTCTCACTGGGTACTATACGATACCACCAAACAAGTTGAACCTATCCTATACACAAATCTCCCGCTTTTGTGAAGATGAAACGCTGGTTCAATTTCTCTGCGAATGTATCGCTTTGATAAGACAGAAACTCTCCCATCTAGGTGACGTGACTCTTAATCCCTTCGTGATATGGAGAACCAAAGCGTGAAGAATAAGTTAATACACTTAAAGCCTCCACATGCAGTAATAGGTTGAAAGTTCAAGCACAATAGATTTAAATAAGGGTCGCAGTGCATCGGGACCTAATAATAATAATAATATTAATAGTAATAAGCTGCTGGCGGGGAAATGGTGGTACATGTCCGTGTCTCTATTTTCTCAGAAAACCACCGTGAACAGAAGATGGCAGCCATTGAAGTGGAAGTTGTTGACTTCTTCTTATTAGCCAAGGGCAAGAGCGGTATCGGATGGCTGCAATACAGGCTTAGACAGAGGGTAGACGTGCAGCTATGCTTCAGGTGTCTAATGGAAACAGTGCTTGCTGGAAGTGGGGGGGGGGGGCCTCGGCCTGCACGGGAACGCCGAAGTGATTTTTATGCCAGTAACAGAAGGTCGACCACTTTACCCGGTCATAAGGTGCTGCATGCTTTGCACTCGCTGCCGCATAGGCCAAACAAGCGCGCAAGTGACCAGCTTCATTCAAGGCAACCTGAACCGAAGCAGGTTAACTGATAGACTGCTGGACCAACTGGTTCTCGATAGCAGAGCCAGCTATGCGTTCATCAGCGAAGCCTGTAGGGTCATGAGTGACTGGCACGTAGATTTAAGAGGTGCTTTTGCGATCTGGATAGTGGATTATGGCTCCCACGTAAAAAGCCGTGTTGCTGGAAACGGCTACATACGAGTAACTGTCGTGCACACCTCACTAGTGAGCTGCTACTTGTCCCAAAATCATCCGATTTAAGGGTTTAAATATAAGCTAAAACTATTTGAAGACGGTTCGCTGTAAGTGCTAGAAATGGCTGCTCGGCTAGAATTGGTCATTCCGATCACCGGCACGACCCCGACGACAGAAAATTTCAATAACAATAATTATAATAATAACGTCTATGTTTTCGCAGTACAATGAGCAAAATATGTGTAAGTAATGCATTTTTAATAAAATTTGAAATAGAAGGTAAGTTTGTAGTTAAGAAGAAAATATGGAAAGCCTAATGGATCTGACGAAAAACTGTGGACCTTTTCAGGAGCCGATGCATATGTCGCACTGTCAGAGTGGAGCCGAAAATGAAATCCGAAAAGAAGCGGAAAATGCTGCTGAAAATCCTTGTTCCTCTCACAAAAGAACGAGTATTCGACATGGCTTGCAGTACCACACACGAAGTTAACAAATTCTATAAAAAGTCATTATATAATTCGTTTGGGTTATTACCCTGCATTATCAACATTGCAACATCAAACCTTTAGAAATAAGGTTTTTCAATTAGAAGAAAATTATTCTAAGCGGGGTCGCCTCTCAGTGGCAAGCGCTCCGAGTGTATTTCTGCCATGGAAAGCTCTCAGTAAAAACTCATCTGCCTTGCATCATCTGTCGGCATAAAACATGTAGATCCTGTCCGGCCAATTTGTAGGGAAAATCAAGAAGAGCACGACGCAAATTGGAAGAGAAGCTCGGCCTTAGATCTCTTCGGAGGTTATCGCGCCTTACATTTTTTTTATTACCCTGCATTGAAGTCAGTAACTACATCGTTATAACAATTTCTGGTTCAGAACTAGACTTCAAGTTCCAAATAAGTACTAGTTGAATAGTAAGTAGATTCTCTTTAGTTCCATCGATAGTTTCATAGTATTTCATATCTGACATTTATTTAATAAATTAATAAATACGTTATCTACAAAAAATACTGTATGCCTGCTTTACCCACTCTTTAAAGTCTTACGTTAACTGCGTAGCACATAGGAAAGCAATTCCGCAGGAAAGGGTTGCTCTAAATTTATTTCATCATATATTGAACATGGTACTTTGGGCGATGAGAAGCAATTTATATTTGAGTCGATTCATATTAATACGCGAAAGTCTTTCAGATGGAAGTAGTAGTGGTTCCGAATGCACTAGAAGCGCACCAGTTTTGAACTAGAGATTTTCCCTGCAGGGAGCTTGTTCAGTTTTTAGTAAAAAGTTAGTTGCAAAAAGAAAATTCCGTGATTCAGTTTGCTGTAAAAATCTTATTAACTGGACACTTCGACAAAAATAAGTAAATGGATAAACCGCAGAAAAAGCAACGGTCCTAATGGCAGCTATGTGCATACTCGACAAGTACACAGCCGACAAATTTAAGACCCAGAATTGGACCAATATTTTTCTAAATACCATCAGTACGTTGAACCTGAATCCGGTGACAGATTTTTTAATTGATTCTGGTTTTGGAGATATTTGTACCTGAAAGTGCTAGAAAAATTTTTTTTTTGCCAAATCACTGCGCTTTTACGTCACTATAATTCCTTTTTTATTACAGAACAACATAGAGAATTGAAAAGTGCATGTATTTTACTTTGAACATATTGTTCAGTTTTTGCATCTCTAATTGTTCTTCAAATTGAATTAGGTTTGCGTTAATTTCTCCATACAACATTTTTTCATAAAATTGAAGTCTACTTTTGGGCACGTAAGTCACTGAGTAACTGCATGAAAGCAGTTTCAGCAAACCGTGTATGCTCGAAATAAATTTTTTTTAAATTAATAAAACCGTACCTGGGCGACCGAGCTTTGTTTGGCAACGTTTCGTTGTGCTGGCAACATTTCTTTTTTTTTTAATTTCAAATAGGTGGCAACCTTAAATGGCAACCCTACTCAAAAATTTCCCTATTGTAATGCGGAATGAAATACCTTTCGTTTCATATCCATATCGGCATATGTCATACAATTTTTTTAATTTCGCATAGGTGGCAACCCCAAATGGCCACGCTACTCAAAAATGTCCCTATTATAATGCGGAGTGAAATACCTTTCGTTTGATACCCATATCGGTATATCTTGTGCAATTTTTTTAATTTCGAATAGGTGGCAACCCCAAATGGCAACCCTACTCAAAAATATCCCTATTGTAATGCGGAGTGAAATACCTTTCGTTTGATACCCATATCGGCATATCCCATGCAATTTTTTTTAAATTTCGAATAGGTGGCAACCCTATTCAAAAATGTTCCTATTATAATGCGGAGTGAAATACCTATCGTTTGATACCCATATCGGCATATCTTATGCAATTTTTTTAATTTCGAATAGGTGGCAACCCCAAATGGCAACCCTACTCAAAAATATCCCTATTGTTATGCGGAGTGAAATACCTTTCGTTTGATACCCATATCGGCATATCCCATGCATTTTTTTAAATTTCGAATAGGTGGCAACCCCAAATGGCAACCCTACTCAAAAATATCCCTATTGTAATGCGGAGTGAAATACCTTCCGTTTGATACCCATATCGGCATATCCCATGCAATTTTTTTTTATTTCGAATAGGTGGCAACCCTACTCAAAAATGTCCCAATTGTAATGCGGAGTGAAATACCTTTCGTTCGATACCCATATCGGCATATCTCATGCAATTTTTTTGTAATTTCGAATAGGGGGCAACCTTGTGAAACATTCTGAGTGGCAACACCTAGGTAGAAAGTCTTAGAAGGTGATACATTATCTCTGTGCCAAATTTCATTTAAATCGGTTGAGCCGTTCCCGAGATCGTTCGGCTAAACAAGAATTGCTCGTTTAAAGTTATAAGATAAAACGAAACATTTATGTTAAAAGGAATTATATCGACCACTCCATCTGGTACATAACCCTAAACCAAACATAAGCTGGTCAGCCTGAAAGTATGCTACAGATACTACTTTTGTTTGCAACGATTAAGGAAGTAGAGTAAAACGTATTATCAATTCAGCCCAAGTGCCAAAATATATTGAATGCAGCGGAAAAGTGTAATTTTTGCACGTTCATGTAGAAATATCTCGAATACGGGAAACAAAATAAGAAATATAAAATGCTATTCAGATTTAGCCTTGGCTTAACTATATGGTTGGCTCATCTCTACAGCAACAACATACCTTTATTCAGATTTTCAAAATCTGCTTGTTGGTGTTAGGCGAGTGGGATGGAATGAAAATATATAACTTAGCAGTTGTTGTGTGTTGTAAGAAAATGTTGTCAATGTGTTGGTTTCAGTTTGAGTTTGACATCTCCTTTTGACAATCCCTACTCCATGAAATGAAAAAAATAAAATCAGCTGTTGAGATGAGCCAACCATTGTTGAACGATGGATTTAGCGAACGAAATACACTTCGAATAGTATGAGCTCATTTTAGGATCTGAACTTGTACTGGCCTGTGTACTTTGGGAAGAGCTTCGTCTGTTTTGAGTAGGTGGTAAACGATACCTGTAAGTTATTGCTTTACTATCGCCTTATTATGTTTAGCGAAATTATCGTCAGTTAATACTAATCTAGGCAAAGGTCTACCTATATACCAAATTTCAGACAAATTGAACAGGAAATAGAATTTAATCGAATTGGCCCACAACACTAATAATAAATACGATTTACTTACTTACTTAATTGGCTCTTAACCGTCTAAACGGTTATGGCCGTCCAACAAGGCTCGCCAGTCGCTCCTTCGCTCCGCCAACCGGCGCCAATTGGTCACACCAAGGGAGTTTAAATCGTTTCCCACCTGGTCCTTCCAACGGAGTGGGGGTCGCCCTCTACCTCTGCTTCCATAGGCGGGTTCCGATAGATACACTTTCTTGGCCGGAGCATCATCCTTCATTCGTATACCATGGCCTAGCCAGCGCAGCCGCTGCGTTTTAATTCGCTGGACTATGTTGATGTCTGCTGCCACCGTGGTGTGATGGTAGCGTGCTCCGCCTATCACACCGTATGCCCTGGGTTCAACTCCCGGGCAAAGCAACATCAAAATTTTAGAAATAAGATTTTTCAATTAGAAGAAAATTTTTCTAAGCGGGGTCGCCCCTCGGCAGTGTCTGGCAAGCGCTCCGATTGTATTTCTGCCATGAAAAGCTCTCAGTGAAAACTCATCTGCCTTGCAGATGCCGTTCGGAGTCGGCATAAAACATGTAGGTCCCGTCCGGCCAATTTTAGGGAAAAATCAAGAGGAGCACGACGCAAATTGGAAGAGAAGCTCGGCCTTAGATCTCTTCGGAGGTTATCGCGCCTTACATTTATTTATTTTTTTTTTTATTTTTATGTTGATGTCTGCGTATAGCTCGTACAGCTCATCATTAAATCTTCTTCGGTACTCGCCATCGCCAACGCGTAGAGGTCTATAAATCTTTCGAAGAACTTTTCTCTCGAACACTCCCAACGCGGCTTCATCTGCTGTTGTCATGGTCCATGCTTCTGCCCCATATAGCAGGACGGGTACGATAAGTGACTTGTAGAGTATGATGTTCGTTCGCCCAGAGAGGACTTTACTTTTCAATTGCCTACCTAGTCCAAAGTAGCATTTATTGGCAAGATTGATTCTTCACTGGATTTCAGTGCTGATGTTGTGGCTAGTGTTGATGCTGGTTCCCAAATAAACGAAGCCTTTTACTATTTCGAAATTATGGCTGGCAAGGCGCATGGTTGTCAAGGCGCGTATGCGCTGACTCTTTGCTCGATGACAGCAGGTACTTCGTTTTGTCTTCATTCACCATCAAATCCATCTTTACCGCTTCTTTTTGCAGTTTGGAGTAAGCAGAACTAACAGCGCGGTTGTTTAGGCCCATGATATCAATGTCATCAGCATATGCCAGTAATTGCACGCTTTTATAGTATATTGTTGCAGTGCGGTTAAGTTCTGCAGCTAGTCTAATTTTCTCCAGCATCAAATTAAATAAATCGCACGATAGGGGGTCACCCTGTCTGAAACCTCGTTTAGTTTCGAACGGCTCGGAGAGGTCCTTCCCAATTCTGACTGAGCTGATGGTGTTGCTCAACGTCATTTTGAACAGCCGTATAAGTTTTGCGGGGAAACGTAGTTCAGACATAGCGACATATAGGCAGCTCCTTTTCGTGCTGTCGAAGGCGGCTTTAAAGTCGACCGAAGAGGTGATGTGTGTCGATTCTCTTTTCACGGGGTTTTTCGAAGATTTGGCGCATTGTGAAAATCTGGTCAATTTTTACCAGGTCTGAACCCGCACTGATAAGGTCCAATCAGCCGGTTCACGGTGGGCTTCAATTTTTCGCGCAATACACTTGAAAGGACCTTATATGCGATATTAAGAAGGCTGATTCTACGATAGTTGGTGCATTTTGCAGTATACCCCTTCTTGTGGACTGGGCAAAGAACACATAGATTCCAACCGTCGGGCATGCACTCGTCCGCCCATATTTTGCTAAGAAGCTGCTGCATGCGCCTTACCAATTCCTCGCCGCCGTACTTGGATAGTTTCGCAGGCAATCCATCAGCGCCCAGGTCGAATAGGCGAATAGGTCGACCCCTATTTCACTTACCGGAAAGATTAATTCTCAAATACTATCTTTGTCGAAGATGTACACCTGTATCGAATTTCAAGCTAATCTCACCATAAATAAGATTATTTGGAATAGGTCGGCTTTCAGGTCCACTTCGCGGATTAAATTTTAGTCTAAATGATTCTCAAACCCCCTTGAACACACACATACAATTTTATCAAAAACGGTCCAGACCTTTAAGAGGAGTTCAGTGACAAACACACGTACAGAAGAAATATATACATTTATAAGATAAATTCAATCTCCTTAATGCACAAAAATAAGTATATATGTACATACATACATACAAACATACCAAAAATAGAGAATCTATTTCTATTTTTATACTCAGTTGAGCAGAGCTCACAGAGTATAATAACTTTGATTGGATAACGGTTGGTTGTACAGGTATAAAGGAATCGAGATAGATATAGACTTCCATATATCAAAATCATCGGTATCGAAAAAAAATTTGATTGAGCCATGTCCGTCCGTCCGTCCGTCCGTCTGTTCGTTAACACGATAACTTGAGTATATTTTGAGGTATCTTGATGAAATTTGGTATGTAGGTTTCTGGTCGCTCATCTCAGATCGCTATTTAAAACGAACGAAATCGGACTATAACCACGCCTACTTTTTCGATATCGAAAATTTCGAAAAACTCAAAAAGTGTGTTAATTCATTACTAAAGACGGGTAAAGCGATGAAACTTTGTAGTTGAGTTGAACTTATGACTCAGAACAGAGTATTAGTAAAATTTTGGACAATGGGCGTGGCACCGCCCACTTTAAAAAAAAGGTAATTTAAAAGTTTTGCAAGCTGTAATTTGGCAGTCGTTGAAGATATCATTATGAAATTTGGCAGGAACGTTACTCCTATTACTATATGTATGTTTAATAAAAATTAGCAAAATCGGAGAACGACCACGCCCACTTAAAAAAAAACTTTTTAAAGTCAAATTTTAACAAAAACTTTACAGTATATAAGTAAATTATGTCAACATTCAACTCCAGTAATGATATGTTGCAACAAAATACAAAAATAAAAGAAAATTTCAAAATGGCTCCGCCCTTTTTCATTTAATTTGTCTGGGATACTTTTAATGCCATAAGTCGAACAAAAATTTACCAATCCTTGTGAAATTTGGTAGGGGCTTAGATTCTAGGACGATAACTGTTTTCTGTGAAAAAGGGCGGAATCGTTTGAAGCCACGCCCAGTTTTTATACACAGTCGACCGCCTGTCCTCCCGCGCGGCCGTTAACACGATAAAATGAGCAAAAATCTATATATCTTTACTAAACTCAGTTCACATACTGATCTGAACTCACTTTGTATTGGTATAAAAAATGACCGAAATCCAACTATGACCACGCCCACTTTTTCGATTTCGAAAATTACGAAAAATTAAAAAAATTCCATAATTCTTTATTTATTTTTATTTATTTATTAGAAGAAAAGAAGCGCAAAATGCGTTCTTTACTGGAAAAAGGAGCATTAGTAAGAACACCTTCGGATCGTTTTTTTTTTTAAGATACAGTTTCTTTATTTGGTCGATAGAAACAGCGTTATGATTTCTTAATTAGCTAGAAGGGTTTGTATTTTCAAATAGGCTTGCTCTGGTTATTGCGATATGGTGACATATGTCGAGGAAATGAATCACAGAGTTGGTTTCTGAATTATAATAGTGGCACTGTGACACGCTCGATCCTTTAAGAACCGCATCATGGGTAATAATCGTGTGTCCTATGCGTAGTCGGATAAACGCTTTCAAATTGTTGCAGGTGACTTTAATCGGGAATATAGGACTCTTTCCGCTAGTGTTTATATTCGAGTAGTGATGGATATAATTCTTCCAATCTTCGAGTTTTGCTTTAAGTATGTGTATTTGAGCCAGTTTGGAGATATCCTATTTAGACATAAGGTTTTGAACTATAAGTAATCCTTGGGCTGCTCACTTAACTCTTTCATCAGCAGCTTCATTTCCAGCTATTGAAACATGACTTTTATTCGACTGTTGCTTTGTAAAAGTGTTTTGCGTATTGCTACTGTTAGGCTATCTGTACTGGACATATTTGTGATGGATTGTATGGTCGATAAGCTATCTGAGCATACTATGTATTTTACTTTGGTGCCAAGAGCAAATTGAGCTGCGCGTAGTACCGCGCTGGCTTCTGCAGTATGTACAGAATAGAATGGTAGTAGGTGGCCGACCGTGATGGTATTGTGATTGGAATCAACCATCGCGAAAGCTGTTATGGAATGAATTTTTGTACCGTTGTATATACGAATTTCCAATCTTGCTGTTCAAATTTTGTTGCGATATCTTTAAACGTTTGTCTATAAACTGCTGCCGGTATGGTACTATTGTTGCTTCTGCTCATATCGGTTATAACAAGCGATTACATATTAGTCCAGGGTGGAGGAGTGTTATAGTCCACTTTTACTGGCTTAATAGTGTAACGAATTTACTGCAATTCCCCTTATTTGCAATCCTCTGCTAAGTTCGAATCACTAAACTGTTGAATAAATAACTCCAATTTGTAATAATGCAAAAATGGCCTTTATTAAAGTACTCCACAATAACACTCAAACTGTGCAACGAATAGCTTGCTTAATAACCAAACTGATTGATAGCTCAAATGAAACTTTACTATTCAAAATAATACTGCTCTTGCTCGCTAGATAGCGTCTTAGTTGAAACTGCTTGACAACTCAAATCAAACTGAATTCCAGCGCCTCTGCAATTGTCACCCTTTTATACTCTTTGATTTCAACCTTCGCATCTTCTAGGCGCTTCCAGAATCTACTAGTCCAGTAGCTCTCAAACTTCTCAGCTGTAACTGCAATTGCACAATTTTATAGTTTTTCTCATTGCATACTTATAGGAGTATCTCAGATATATGCATGTGTTTGTGCATTGACTCTCCGCTGCTCGTATACGTACATGGTACATATGTGTAGACGCAATTATTGTTTCGTTTATGTAGTGTGGGGATAAATGATTTCCACATCTAATTAAACGTTTATTTAACTTTAATTCGAACGTTTATTTGTCAATAAAATCCAACTTAAAACTAGTACAAAATTTATGCGTGTTAATTTCAGAAGTTCTAGAAAGTTAATACTTGGGAACGAAAAAAGAAGTGTTCCTACTGAATACGATTGTAGTAACAAAAAGGAATAAGAAAAAGTACCAATTCCGAAATAATGCTGCCACCCGTGACAGTGGTGTGTAGAGTTCCCACACTACTCCCCCCAAATGATGGCTTGAGCTGGTTGAAAGTCGAATTTAACCTCCGGAATGGAACTACGGTGTGGCTGTTAAGCACTGCAATGGCAGGCTTGTTGACGTGGCCGGTTCCTGAGGCGGATTTGGCTGGTTGAACACCCGTCTGTGTGGGGTATTGCCAAAGACATCGTCGCTTGCCAAATGTGCTGGTTTCAGTCGTTCGATGTTAACGTTTATTTCTCTGCCGTTGACGTCGATCGTGAAAACTCGTTCGTCAATCTTTTTTAAAATTTTATGCGGACCCGAGTATGGCTGGTCGAGTGGTCGTTTGGTTGCGTCGATTCTTAAAAAGACGTGTGTACACGTCAGTAAATCCTTGTGACAGAAAGTTTTTTGGCGGCAGTGATGTGTTGTAGGGGCCGGTCTGATTTTTCGCATATGTGTGCAGAAATCTTCGAGAAACGAATTCCGGTCGACTGGTGAATCACCATTGATGAAAAACTCGCCCGGTACACGAACTGTCGTTCCATAGAGGTATTCTGCTGGTGACGCCTTAAGGTCTTCTTTGTAACATGTTCTTAAACCTAGCAAGACCGAAGGTAATGCTTCTGTCCATTGAGTTATCTGGTGGCACATGATGGATGCCTTCAGAGTTCGATGCCATCGTTCCACTAACCCGTTCGCCGCTGGGTGATACGCTGTAGTTCTGATTCGCTTGCCGCCAACCAAACGTGCAAGGGCTGTGAATAGGGCACTTTCAAATTGCGTACCTTGGTCAGTTGTGATCAGTTTGGGGCATCCGAAGCGGGCAATCCAATGTGAGAAAAACACTTTCGCGACCATGTTCGCCGTAATGTCTTTGATTGGGACTGCCTCAGGCCATTTTGTGAACCTGTCAATCATAGTCATGCAATACTTAAAACTCTGCTACTCCGGCAAGGGCCCCACCAGGTCCAAGTGAACGTGATCAAATCTTTCGTCAGGGTCAGGGAATGACGTGGGTGCTACATGTGTGTGGCGGCCTACTTTGGAGCGTTGACATGGAAGACAATCGCGGGCCCACTGCAACACGTCTTTGTTCATTGACGGCCATACGCATCGCTGGGCTATGATTTTGACTGTGGCTCGGCCACTAGGGTGAGCTAGATTATGTAGTGCTTCGTAGATTTTTCGGCGTAACTGAAGGGGTATGAACGGTCTGATGTTGTTAGTTGAAACGTCGCAGTATACTATGAGCCGACCGGATCCGAAAGTGAGGGTTTGGAGCTTGAGTGAAGTTTCATTGCGAATTAGCAGCTGTTGCAGTTCGTCATCTGATTCTTGTGCGCGCGATAGTTCTTCGTAGTTGATTATTTCCGGAAGATGTATGGTTTCAACACGTGAGAACGTGTCTGCTACATGGTTGTCGGAGCCGGAGATGTGTTGAATATTAGTGGTGAACTGGCTTATAAATCCCAGCTGTCTGATCTGGCGTGGCGACGACTTGTCTGAATTTTGGCGGAAAGCGTAGATCAGCGGTTTATGGTCGGTTCTTATAACGAATTCGCGTCCTTCAATCCAATGGCGGAAATTTTTTATTGCCTCGTAGATTGCTGTTAACTCCCTGTCATACGTACTGTAATTTTGTTGCGCAGGCGATAGTTTCTTGGAGAAGAAGCCGAGCGGTTCCCAGGTGTTGGCGTGTTTTTGTTCGAGAACGGCTCCTATTGCTGTGCTGGATGCATCGCAAGTGATTCGAATATCAGCGGTGGGTAACGGATGCGCTAAAAGCGTTGCGGTTGCAAGTTGCTCTTTGATCGCAGCGAAAGCTTTTTCGGAAGCGTCTGTCCATGGCACCGGTCTTCGGTCATTTTTCTTAGACTCTTTTAAGAACTCGTTGAGTGGCGCCAGGACGTTAGCGGCGTTTTTAATGTGGCGTCGATAAAAATTAATTGCTCCAATGAATCTTCTCAGATCGATGATTGTCTTCGGCTTGGGGAAATCGCGTAGTGATTTGACTCGGTCTGGCAACGGTGCTGAGCCCTGTGCTGTGATACGGTATCCCAGAAAATCGACGGCGGTTGAACCCAGTATGCATTTATCTGCGTTAATGCAAAGGCCAAACTGACTCAGTCTTTGGAATACCAGACGGAGGTGTTGCTCGTGTTGCTTCTCATTGGTTGACGCAATTAGCAGGTCGTCGATGTAAGCATGTACGAAGTCCAATCCGGATAGTGCTTCATTTATGAAGCGTTGAAACGATTGGGCTGCGTTACGGAGACCGAATGGCATACTGACGAACTCATACAAGCCAAACGGTGTGATTACAGCTGTCTTGGGGATGTCTTCTTCTGCTACTGGTATATGGTGGAACGCCCGCCGGAGATCAATTGTGGAAAACAATTTTTTCCCTGCGAGGACGGTGGTATAGTCCTGCAAAAGCGAGATCGGATAACGGTCTGGTATGGTCTGCTCGTTTAGCTTTCGGTAATCTCCGCATGGTCGCCACTCTCCATTCTTTTTCCGAGCCATATGGAGTGGACTAGCCCAGGGGCTATTGGATGGTCTGGCGTGGCCTAGGTCGACCAAAATCTGAAACTCTTCTTTAGCAACTTTGAAGCGTTCGAGGCACAGCTGGCGTACACGTTGGACGCAAGGTGGTCCGGTGGTTGGTATATAATGCTTTATCGAGTGCTTGGTGGCCGTACGGTTCGATGGATCATCCAGTAATTCAGGAAATTCTCTGAGGATGTTTGTGAATTTGCTCGGTTTATTGAGGGCCGTTATCGCTGTGATTGGTGCTGTTGTGTATGCACCTGTGCTGCGAGAACCCGAGTTGGGGTCTATGATACACCCCCGTTTGAGGTCGACTATTAGTCCGTGTTCGTGAATTAGGTCTGCACCGATGATTGGGTATGGTACGTTAGCCATACAAAAAATCCAATGAATTGGTCGGCGGAGCCCAATATTGAGAGTCAGCTCCTTTTGTCCGAATGTTTCGATGACAGTGCCGTTGGCAGCCTGTAGTCGAAATTGGGTTGCTGTTAGTTTGCCCTGACGGGGAGGGGGAGTGACTGAAATATCCGCGCCAGTGTCGACGAGGTATTTTGTGCCTGTTGTGCGGTCGTAAATGAATAGTCGGCGGGGTGTTGGTTTGCCGCCAGTGGTCGCCGAAACTACTGGGGGCATTTTGCGTTTAACTGATTCTGTGAAAATGTGCATGGTTGTGTGCATCTATTGGCACGTATCCCGAACCTGCGATGATAAAAGCAGGTGGAAGGTGGTGAGCTGTTGGCGTTCGGGCTTTGAGGTATGTTGGGTGCCTTGTTGGAGGACTTGTTCTGTCTGCCTTCTTCTCCGAACGCAGTTGTCATTGTTAATTTTTCAACCTGCTTGGCTAATCTGTTGATTTGTTCTCGTAAACTGCTGCTTGTGTTATCAGCTGTATGTGCGACTGGCATAACGTAACGATTGTCGGAACAGCGCTGAATTTCCATTAGCCGATTTGCCATCAGTGCGAGTGTGGCGTTATCAGGTTCGTTAGATGCAGCTAGTGCTAATTGTACCTGAGGTGGGAGTCGATCGAGCCAAATTGTGCGGACGAACGTAGTATCTAGTTTGTTTCCGCCCAGTCGATTGATCTCTGCAAGTAGTTCCGATGGACGTCGCTCGCCCAACTCAAGACCAGATAGAAGCATTTTGAATTTACGTTCCTGTGAAATACTATAATGGTTGACTAGAACTTGTTTCAGTGTATTATACTTATCGGTTTGGGGAGGGTTTGTAATGACACCCTCTACGATGATAAGTGCATCTTGATCCAGCCGGCTGACTACCGCGTAATATTTTGTTGGGTCGGAAGTGATTCTCCGGAGCTGGAACTGCGCCTCGACCGCGGCAAACCACAGCTGCACTTGTTGCGTCCAAAATGGAGGTAAATCAAGTCGCTCGAATTTATCTATATGTGTCGCTAGTTGTTGATTACCAACTGCTTTCATAAAAATTCCTCGGCGCCAGCTCCGCCTTGCAAACCAGCGTTGTCGTTCTGGCTTTCTGTTGCATTAGTGTTCATATTGAGTGTGCTGACCAATTATTGGTATATTTATTAAAATTGAAGGGGGTCACCAATTATGTGGGGATAAATGATTTCCACATCTAATTAAACGTTTATTTAACTTTAATTCGAACGTTTATTTGTCAATAAAATCCAACTTAAAACTAGTACAAAATTTATGCGTGTTTAATTTCAGAAGTTCTAGAAAGTTTAATACTTGGGAACGAAAAAAGAAGTGTTCCTACTGAATACGATTGTAGTAACAAAAAGGAATAAGAAAAAAGTACCAATTCCGAAATAATGCTGCCACCCGTGACAGTGGTGTGTAGAGTTCCCACAGTAGATACATGATGGTTGATCTATGGATGTGAATTCACGACACTGCTTAGCATCGGCTTAGAGATGGCAGCACTCCTTAGTTTTGCTAATATTCGTAACAATAGGAATGCCTGCTTCCTTCGCTGTGTTTGATGCACCTTGTAATGGCTGAAGTACGGCGTAATACTTTGCTATTTCTCGCAACTGAATTCACTGCCTTACACAGAATCGCGTTTTTTGCAGTGTAGGAGCTTATGGGTCAACTTCAAGCTGTTTTTGATTACTTCTTTCTTCCACAGTCGGAAGCCCTGTTTCTGTCAGTATGCATCGTGTTGGAGATGTCAGGAATGCTCGCAAACTTCTTCTAGCTGCAGCGTGGTATGGTGGTGATAAACGTTTCATGATGCTGCGCGCACAGTGCCCGTATATCGTTCAGCCGTAGTCGATTTTTGAAAAAAATCAGCGCTTTTGTTATGCGTATTAAAGATGTTTGATGCAGCAGACAATGTTTTCGATGATAAATACTTTATTTACATTTAATCGTTTTATCTAAGCTTGTTCTTAAATTTTCGACATGGAGTTTTATATGTAAGCTTTTTGTCAAATACAATACCCAGAAAATTAAGATTACTGCTATTAACAAAGTCGACATTATTAAAATTTAGACTTATTGATGGACATAGCTTTTTATTACAAATGTGGAAAGTTTTAAATTTGTTGTAACCCAGCTTAGCTCCAGAGATGTTTGACCAACTGGCTATTTTTGAAATTATTTGAGAAAAATCGCTTTGGACCACCGATAAGTCTTTACATTTGGAAAACAATAACAAATCGTCTGCATACATAATCCTATGGACTCTTTTGTATTGAGACAGGATTTTATTAATTTCATCGAAAGCTACTATAAATAATACTATCGACAACGGTGAATCCTGAGGTATACCATTAAATAGTTTATAATTTTTAGAATACTTATTACATGTTTTGACACTAAAAGAGCGATTGGATAGAAAATCTTTTACGTAGTTATATATGTTATTTCCGATCTTCCATTCGGCTAGTTGCCGAAGAACGATATGAGCACCGATTCTATCGTAAGCCTTCTCAAAATCAAGGCTTAGGATGGAAACATGGTTTTTTGAAGCTAGAGCTGTTGTGGCAAAGTGTTCAAATATCAGGAGTGCATCTATTGTCCTTGACCTTCTATGAAGGCAACCTGATGTGGATCGATGAGACCGTTTGACGAGGCAAACCACATGATACGCTTTGCCATGATTTTTTCCATAACTTTACTTGAACAAGGAATTATGGATATTGGTCTATAGCCGGAAGCACGTGATGTGCATTGCTTCGACTTTGGAAGCGGAAGGACAGTGGAAATTTTCCAAGTGTGTGGTAATGAACCTTGTTCTAAAATGTTGTTGTAGAGCGCAATTAATCTTTGTTTTACTTTCTGCGCTAGATTTTTAAGTATCGGGTACGAAATGCGATCCCTGCCTGGAGTTTTTTCAGACATGTTTTTTACCGTCAAATCGTATTCGAATTCTGTTATGGGCTGGTCAATTAGTTTCGCTTGCGTTGATGGAGTATCATTATGGTAACTGCTTTTTATAGTCATATTTTTATGTGAAACAAAAGAGTAGTTAGACCAAAACTCGCCCGGATGGTTTGCTATTTCTGTCGCGGAGCATATTATTACTTCATCTGTGACTAAAGCATTGATTGAGTTAGGGGTATATGTGCCCGCCAGAACTTTAATATTTGCCCAAATTTTCTTTGGATCTGAGGAAGGTGTCATCCCCTCCGTTAGCTTTTCTAAACTCTCTCTTTTAGCTACATTTACCTCCCTTTTAAAAATTGCGTTCGCTTTCTTGTATTCAACAAGATTTTCAGGAGATCAATGTTTCCTATATATATGCCAAAGCTTCTGTTTCTTTTCTCTTAACGCTTGAAGGATTCATGACCAATATGGTACTACAGTCTTGCGTTTTCTCTTGTGGGTCTGGGGTACCAATAAGTGTGCTGCTGTAAGTACTATTTCTTTCAACGCATTGGCTTCTTTGTTTACATTAGAGGATAATGGGTATTTGCTCATGGTTTCATTGGCCGAGAGTTGAAATTTCTCCCAATTTGCCTTTTCTATAATGAATTTTGGTTTTGGTGTACCCGGGTTTGACCTAGCTAACAGAATTTTGGTGAGCAAGGGGAAATGATCATTTCCATGCAGTTAAAAGAGAGTAGAACAAGATACTTTTGGGGTCAAACTAGCGGAGCATAGGCACACATCAATATGTGTGAAAGTCTGGTGTGTTGTGAAATGCGTTGTGGCCATGTCATTTAGCACCATCAAGTTATTTGAGAGCAAGTAATCTTCTATTATTTTTCTCCTTTGATTGGTGGATTCTGAGCCCCACAAGGGACTCCATGCGTTGAAGTCTCCTACTAATATAAGATCTGTGTTAACCCCTGATGACAAGTCGAAGAGGTCTTTTGCGCTAAACGACTGCTGGGAGGGGGGGGGGGGGATATGAAGGTAAATTTAACATTCTTGTTAACCTCGATAGCAATAGTCGCTAATCGAGATAGGACGACTAATCGTTTGTGGGGTATGTCGTTTCTAACTATAAAGGCTATCCCTTGCTTGCTAGCCAGATTTTCTGGCAAGTTGTAAAAGTATGTTGTGTATGAATTAGAAATTAACGCTGTTCTATTGAATGATAGGTGAGTTTCTTGGCGCTGTTCTATTGAATGATAGGTGAGTTTCTTGAAGCGATATAATGGAAGGTGAGTGCTCTTTTATTAGAAGGTGTAATTCATTCATGTTGTTGAATATCCTTTTATGTTCCATTGAAGAACATTAAAGACCATGATCTTTAGCAAAACTGACGTTCAGGATGTCTCCTGAATCTGCGTTGGAAAATTCTATGTTAGAATTTGGCAATAAGTAATAATTGCTGTTTTGAATCAATTGCTGACTCAGTCGAGTTATAGGCGAATCGATTGCTGTTTGTTTGTTTTCGGTAGTAATTGTGGTTTCTTGGTTTGTTGGTAAAATTTCTGAGGTTATCATTGCTACACTTGCGGCTTAATCGAAATCACAAGTGTTGTTATCTGCTTCTTTGTCAAAAGAATTTTTTTTTTATTTTCAGGTAATTCATTAGTTACTTTGTTTTTAGTAATGTGTTGTTTTGGTGTAGTGGTATCATTGTTGCTGGGGTTGGTTACTCCAGCGAAGGAAAATGGAGCTGAAGCTCTAGGAAATTGTGCGTGGTAGGCATCTTTTGCTTCTTTCATGTTGCATCTACGCACAATTTTAATTTTTAAAATTTCTTTCTGTTCAAGGAATTTTGCACATTTGTTAAAGTTTGATGGGTGTTTTTCTTCGCAGTTGACGCATTGAACACGCGCGCAATTATCATCGTGGGGTGGAAAGCTGCATGTTTGGCACAGAGCAGGTTTATGGCAGTGTTTTTTGCTGTAAACTAGCTCCTGAAATATTCCCTTACTCGCGCTTTGTGCCATGAACTGTCGATTTTTTTTGTAGCTTGTATAGGCCGAAAGTGAGCAGTATTGCTCCAGTATGTACAGCTTTATTTTCCATTTTTGTAAACCTGAAGACATTTACCACTCCTTCGGAGGCTAGCTCCTTTGTGATTTCTTCATCCGAAAGGATGGTAGGGTGTAGGGTAAGGTGCAAAAATCGTGCATTTGACGAAATTAAGGTTTTCATGAAATTTGCATTTCATTTCACAAATTCCTGGTAGTAGTTTAGCAGAAATGAATTTATCAGCGGATTGTTTGTCTTTCACTAGCACCAATAGGCTGCCGTCCCTAAGTTCTGTGATCTTTTCAATGTTTTTGCTTATGAGCCCTAGAGATCTTTGCACAGCAAAGCACGAGTAAAGAGATAGAGGTTTTTTTTTCATAAGTGGCAGAGACTACAACGTACTTGGGATTAGGAAGGTTGGTAGGGGGTGTTAGGTCAGGGAAACTACCAAATGGTTTGGATATTCTTTTTTTTAGCTTTGGGGCTGTTTCTAAAATAGAACACCTATTGCCCCCATGGCTTGTTGAACCGGGGGGCATAGTTAAAGATAACCAAGATTACACTATATTTAAAGCACGTGGTGACTCTAAAACACAATATGTGCTAAAGGAATTTCAGTTAGCGGTATTTGTTGTTTACAAGAAACTGCACTAAGTGCGAAGTTAAATCAAAGAGAGAATGCAACTGAAATACAACCGTACGCGGCGAATTCTAGTCGATGACTGTGTTCCATAATTCTACACCAAATACGAAAAAAGGGATGAAACATGGTAATTGGATGGGCTTATTGGCGTAAAATATAACTTTAGAAAAAAACTTTGTAAAATGGGTGTGACACCTACCATATTAAGTAGAAGAAAATGAAAAACTTCTGCAGGGCAAAATCAAAAGCCCTTGGAATCATGGCAGGAATACTGTTCGTCGTATTATATATATAAATAAATTAGCGGTACCCGAAAGATGATGTTCTGGGTCACCCTGGTCCACATTTTGGTCGATATCTCGAAAATGCCTTCACATATACAACTACCACCACTCCCTTTTAAAACCCTCATTAATACCTTTAATTTGATATCCATATTGTATAAACACATTATAGAGTCACCCCTGGCCCACCTTTATAACGATATCTCGAAAAGGCGTCCACCTATAGAACTAAGGCCCACTCCCTTCTAAAATACTCAATAACACCTTTCATTTGATACCCTTATCGTACAAACAAATTCTAGAGTCACCCCTGGTCCACCTTTATGGCGATATCTCGAAAAGGCGTCCACCTATAGAACTAAGGCCCACTCCCTTTAAAATACTCAATAACACCTTTCATTTGATACCCTTGCCGTACAAACAAATTCTAGAGTCACCCCTGGTCCACCTTTATGGCGATATATCGAAAAGGCGTCCACCTATAGAACTAAGGCCCACTCCTTTTAAAACCCTCATTAATACCTTTAATTTGATACCCATATCGTACAAACACATTATAGAGTCACCCCTGGTCCACCTTTATGGCGATATATCGATAAGGCGTCCACCTATAGAACTAAGGCCCACTCCCTTTTAAAATACTCATTATCGCCTTGCGTTTGATACCCATATCGTACAAACAAATTCTAGAGTCAACCCTGGTCCACCTTTTTGGCGATATCCCTAAATGGCGTCCACCTATAGAACTATGGCCCACTCCCTTTTAAAATACTCTTTAATACCTTCCATTTGATACACATGTCATACAAACTCATTCCAGGGTTACCCTAGGTTCATTTTTCCTACATGGTAATTTTCCCTTATTTTGTCTCCATAGCTCTCAGCTGAGTATGTAATGTGCGGTTACACCCGAACTTAGCCTTCCTTACTTGTTTCAATAACTTTTTTGCGAATATATATGGACATACATCCATATAAATGTATTCCACTCAACCTACTTAACTTCTGGCTCTTGCGTCACATTTTTCAAAATTTCACTCTCATAAATTTTTCATAACGCGCCTTAAGAAGTATAACATCACAATTTTTTTCCAATTCCAAGTAAATTTTTTTATTTGCAAACAGCCATATTCTGGCTTGCACTTATTGACAACTTAAAAAAAAAATTTCAACTGTCTTTATAATTCAGGAGTTGTGTGCAAAAAGGGATCAAGGGTGGATGACCCGTTTTTGCGTAAAACAGCTTAATAGGAAGAATAGGTCCGGTTTTATACCCAAACCAAATGTTTTTTGTATCTCTGAAACTGACTAAGTGACATCGAAAATGTAGAGTTCTCTGCTGGTGCCTCCCGAAATGCCAGAGCGACGCATTCGCAGAGAATGTGAACCGGCATTTCATCCTCGAGCTTACAGACATGACGGCAAATTTGAGTATCGGAAAAATTTAACTTACATAGGTAATATCGTAGACCACAGTGCCCCATATAGTACCCAGTGCGAGTTCGTCGGTTCTCCCTGCTTAGATTAATGAGTTTGGCTGCTACTTTTGTTGCCGGAACAGTTTGGTCTGTCTTTGCCCTGAGCAGTCAATCCAGTGATGTCTGATTTTTTTGTTTCCCAGTTACTTGTGGTTTCCCTGATGTGTGCTTTTGTGAGTCCACAAATAGCTCTGGACTATAGAATGCTGCTGTAGCACCATGCTTTGCAAGGTAATCTGCATGTTCATTACCTTTATGTCCCTCATGTCCGTGAACTCATCCTAACAATACCCACTTTTTGGCTCCCAGGTCATTAAGAATTTCAATGCAGTCATTCACTAGCTTAGATGTAACTGTGTAGGATTGCATGGGGGGGGGGGGGGCTCAAAAAAATGTCTTTTTTTTCAGTTAAATAAATTTAAAAAAATGTTGCATTTAGCTTTAACATTAATGTACGTGTATTTAGAATATGATATGAAAAAAGGTTACATTAAAAACTCAAGCGCATGCGTAGGCTTTTCTTTGCCATTTCATCCAAAACTTCATCAACGGTAACAATTTGATCACGGTGGATGCTTAGTGATGCACAGCCATTCAATCGATTTTCACTCATCGTGTTTCTCAAATAGTTTTTAATCAGCCTAAGAGTTGAAAAAGATCTCTCGTTCGTTGCCGTTGTTACTGTAAGCGTACACAAGATTTTCAACAACATGTGAACATTAGGAAAAGCCACAGAATCGCATTCCTGCAATATTAATCATAGATAAATTGATAAAAAAAAAAAACCGAGGTACCTCCTTCAGGAATAAGTAGAATTCATGCTTTTTGAGCCCATGCATTATATCTAACGTATACGTATATAAAATTCAAAAGAAAGAAACTGTCGAATAGAAAAAAATTTTATTTAAAAAAGTCATATCTACACGGAAAAAACATTTTAAAATGTAAAAAACACATTTATCAAATAATTTGAATTTTACATTTTTGAAATGTGTTTTTGCCATGAAAAAAAATGTAGATATTACATTATAATAACCCTGCAAAAATTGTTGGATTACGTGTTCCATTTTCTTCATGTTGGAGTACTCTAACAATACTCCTTTGCAATGCGTTTGCGGACCACCATCAGCCGATCATTGCTCGTTTTTTAACGACAGTGATCACGACACGATGACGATCGAACAGAGTTGCCAAAAGTAAAATATAACTAATAATAAAATTTTACTTTGGCAACTCTGATAAAATGCAACAGCGCACTGGTTTTATGTATACATATTATATTAGTTTCTTTATTCACGTATGCGTATGCGTATTATATTAGTTTCTTTATTCACGCAAATGCTAAATAACATAAGAATATTCGTAGTATAAAATATAAAAGTTGTATTGCCCCTCTTCATTTACTTTCATTTTAAATTAAATTCACTTCGATAATTCTTTCCGACACATTTCCTCTTTAGTACTTTGGCATATGATCCTCTGTGGGTGCTCCATGGAGTACAACAGTGAAAGTACTTTGGAAAGTACTCTCACGTATGTACTCTATGGAATACTCACAAACAAAGCGAGAGTGGGATCACCTACTCCTCTCCTTGTACCCTTCAAAAAACGCGAGTACTCTATAAATAATGTAAGGAATACTCCTTTGGGAGTATAGGACTGCTCCAAATCTAATCTGTATTCATACAAAAAATGTGCTCCAATTAACATTGCGATGTCCTAGGAGAGGAGTAGGTGATCCCACTCTAGCTTTGTTTGTGAGTATTCCATAGAGTACATACGTGAGAGTACTTTCCAAAGTACTTTCACTGTTGTACTCCATGGAGCACCCACAGAGGATCATATGCCAAAGTACTAAAGAGGAATTGTGACGGAAAGAATTATGGGAGTGAATTTAATTTAATTTTTACTACGAATATTCTTATGTTATTTAGCATTTGCGTGACTAAAGAAACTAATATTTCTCTATACTATAGTATGTATACATAAAACCAGTGCGCATTTTATCAGAGTTGTCATAGTAAAATTTTATTATCAGTTATTTGTATGCAATATTTTACTTTTGGCAACTCTGTTCGATCGTCATCGTGTCGTGATGACGGTCGTTAAAAAACGAGCAATGATCGGCTGATGGTGGTCCGCAAACGCATTGCAAAGGAGTATTGTTAGAGTACTCCAACTTGAAGAAAATGGAACACGTAATCCAAAAATTTTTGCAGGGTACTCGCGTTTTTTGAAGGGAATGTGTTTTCCACATGGAAAATAATGTCAAATTTTCATTATATTTCAAAATAGGAAATGTGTACTTCGAAAAATGCTGTAAATTTAGTATTATTTAAATGTGGAGAATAAAATCAAAGCACGAGAATTAGTATCGTTTAGTTCGGCAAACAAACAAAACCGCAAGCAATGTTTATATGTAGCTTGTCACCGTTACGTAAGGGCAAAAGGATCGTGCAAATATTCAGACGCATGGAGTTTTCATATTTGCCTTTTCATTCCGATGAATGTAATCGCGGTTGAGGTAAACGAGCAAACGCCTGAATTGATTATATTCACGCATGCAATAAGTTGGTTGATTTTAAATCAATGTCGATTATGTTCGTTTAAGCAAGTTGGATCATTGACCACGATCATGTTACCGAATGTAATCGAACGTTGTTGTGTTCAATTTTTGCTGTTCTCTGATATGTATGTATATGGTCGTTAGGCAAATTTACAAGGAAACTTCTTTATGAAATTATAGCAAATATAGAGATATATGCCGCCGATTAGGGTCGTTTTTCGCACGCCGCCGCCGAAAGTCAAAACTATCGGCGCGGCGGCGGCGGCGGCGGCTGTGTCCGGCGCGTTACTATATTTTCTACTCGTTTAAGACTGTTTATGCCATTTATTGTTCATGTCGAAAATTGGTCGGATATGGTCGAAAGTGGTATCAACGGATGCGCATAACTGCCAGTTATAATAAACTAATTGCGAAATTTAACTCGTTCTAAATGTTCAAAAGTTATTTAAAAAAACAGGCGTTTTCGATGTCAGCTTAACACGGACTTTCGATCACCCAATTCACCAAGTTATTAAAACAAAACTTAACTTACTTACTTAATTGGCGCTTAACCGTCTAAACGGTTAAAACAAAACACTAAAAGAAAAATTATATAATACATTTATATACTCACTTTGCATATATTTTTCAAAAAATTAATAATGAACAATGAATTCAAATAAAATGACCTAAGGCGTTTCAAATTGTTTTCAAATTGTCCTCAAGTTGAAAAAAAAAAACCAAAATACCCAAAAAGGTGCCGATTTTTTTTAAAAATATTATATTGCGATTGGCTGAAAGAATAATCGAAATCAGTGATGCAAAATCCTTTAGCAGGTTCTAGGGGCATAAACAGTCCATTGAAATGATTCTTACCTCATACTTAAGTTGAGGATATATGTATGTATGAGAAGGGTTTGAAAAATCGCCTTATATCATAAGGCCGGAAAACAGCAGCAAACATTTTCAACTGAAAATCGGTCGACTCTCATTCTAAAATATCGTTTTGATTTAAGGAAGACTATTGAAATCAATGTTGTGAACACAAACGTCTGCAAACTTTGGTCTACATTTTAAAAATTTTATCCAGGGTCCTTGTAAAATTTTAATCATGCAGATGCGCCGAGGATTATACGATTTTCACCCATTACGCAATGACTTCCACTTAGATTGCTTATGATTTCGAAGGCGGCATCCTTGGCCGAATAGTCACTCCCTAACGTTTCATGGCGTTTCTCTGGTGTAGCACGGCAGCATCCGTTGGAAAGTCTTCGGGGCTACACCTAGAGCTTCTAGGAAAGTGAAGTCGACGAAGGTATGAGTTCGAAGTCGCAGTCCTATAGCTTCTGTACTGGCATATGGTGTGAGGGTCAGGAGGCGTGGTAGCGACTGGTTGTAGGGATTGCTACTGTTCGCACATCGGGAATTGTAGCTCTTAAAAACAGCCGAAAGCACTGGAGGCGCCCTGTGCTACGAGAGTCATGAGTATTAATAGACCATTAATAGCAACCGTAAGTCGCCTTTGTGCGTGACCGCCAAGGAACCACAAATGATTTAAAGTAATTGTGTTCGCGACGATTATTAGGAGTTAACCCTAGGTGAAACTACGCTTTGCACGAGATATGCAGACAAAAGTGTGGCTATTTTATGTATCCCTATTTCTTTTCAGCAGACGCAGCAGTACCAATTCCAAAGACCGGGGTTAGGTTCGAAGCCTCTCTGGAGTAAGTGAACGAGGGACAATCCTTCCGCAAGGAGCTACTCCTGAAAATGTTTGAACGGTCTGCGAGATCTTGAGGCAAAAACCCCGGATCTTTCCGAAATGGCCAACACGTTGATTTCCTTAAATACATACAAACAAAACCTTTCCTAAATATTATTTTTTTAAATAATATAATCAAGCTTTTTAAATTAAGAACACCGGCGTATGCCGGCGTGCCGCCTACGCCGCCGCCGCCGATAAAGCGATCGGCGTAAACCTCTAGTACATTTGTATCTTTAATAAAGTGCAGAATTTTTATGAAACAGAATATGATTAAAATATAAGTGTTCACATATGCTTGCATATTAAAAATATAATATCACCAACAAAGTAAATACGTAGCAGAACTATAAAGAAATTCATTAACATAGACATAAAAACATCAAATAATTGAATTGTAACGACCTAAAAAATCAAATGATACGAAGGCAAGGGGGTTTAAACACCTCCCCCCCCGTCGCTACGCCCCTGCATGTTACGCAGGGCCGCTTGGACGTCCGACATAATGTAGATGTTCTTCTAGGATGATCCATTCCGTAGATATTCTCTGCTGCACACTTGTATTCCATGGATTTCTGCCTGCAATATGGTGGGGTAACATCTTATTGGTATCGATTTCTTGAAGTTCGGCCCATAGATGCCAGCTACCGTTTGCCGTCAATAAATTAATGTACTTTGCTGTAAGTGATGAATTACATAAATAAACCTAATATAATAACAATAGTTAAATTTCTTGTTGAACCAAATTTTAACTAATCAGTTTCCTGACTAAATAAATTATTGTATGATTAATCGAGATGTTAATAATTTTGATTGATCGTAAATAATTGTTTGACACATCGGAATATTTGGTTAGTTGACTAAGCACATCTCTACTCTGCTCTATTTATATTCATAGAAATTATAGCACATAATTTTAACGGACATTTTTAGTTATAAAGGTACACAGAACTGATATTTCAGGAAAATTTTAAATTTTGTATAGCATATATGTAAATAATTATAATAAAATAAATTAAACATTATTAAATATACACTAATTCTGTTTATATAATATGCATATATTATTTTAATATATTCTTAAACACAAAACAATATCAAGTTTGTGTCACTTTCATTGAAAAGACATTATTTAAGATATGGCTAAACTAAGGGTAATTAAAAAACCAAAGAATATATTAGCGAAAAATTCTACCATGGTCGTTTCATTTGGTTTGAAGGTCATGCGATTGCTTGTCAAAAAAATTGCATAATATTTTCTATAAATTTTGAGACGGAAGTATCATTCTAATAACACTAAAATATAAATATAGATTTTGAACAACAAAAAAAAAAAAAAAACGCTTGCAAAAATTACTATCTTTGAATTAATATTGCTTTATATATAAAAAACCGTGAATTATTAATAAATTTTTTATTGACCAGAATATTCGTTCTCAATTTCTTAATGACTTTTGCTATAATCTAAACCTTTTTTTTAGTATCAGATGATACGTCTAAATCGCCGTAGCTGTTCTATTGTAAGTTATGCCGTAAATTGTTTATGTCTGATTGGGACATACTTATTTATGGTTATTATATTATTAACCTTCATATACATTACTATTGGTCTCCTGTCAAAGTTTCTCATATATGCCACCTCGCTTTTTCCATAAGTTTTGGGTATGTCTAAATCAAGGAGAAATTACTTATACCATTTTACTTTAGTAATAAGTTTTATGGGACATATGACCGCTCGGTGGTATAAATGCGATTAATATTAAGACTGAATAAAAGCAGGGAAAGTTTTCAATAGTTATTTTCAAATCTATTTGATATTTGAATATATCAAAGTAATGTTTGCGAGCTAAAGAGAATATAGCTGTGTTTTTTACATGTAATGTATTTATTTATTACGGTTTTCCTAAGCCTATTTTACATGTTTATAATTGTCTTCTGGACTATGCAATCTAGAATAGTTACATCTATGTCCTACCTTGGAGTACTATGGATGGGAGACTTCCAGATTATGCGAACAAAGTGTTGTGCTATTGTAGTATGTAGGCATTTTACGCATGTTAGTATATACATATGCACTTAAACTTTATATGGACTGCCAAGTGCATAATTTTATCTAGACTTATGAAATTATTGCGCAAAAATTAGTACTGCTAAATTTCAGTATGCATTATACACATTTGCAACTTAAATATGTCTCTCCATTTTATCTCTACACATTCACCACTTCTAGGACCGAAAAGTGTGTGATAGTTACCACTATCTTCTCTTCTTGTAGTTATAAGGAGATTTCCTAAGGTTATGAGCAGTTTTATCGATATTGATAGTCCTTCGTCGGATAATTTACCTGACACGTTCTGAAAAATAGCACCATTAAGGTACTAGCACGCCCATCTGTGCGACGATTTGATATGACCTCTGAGGGTCGTAAAACTCCCTCCTCCCTTCTTCCTTGGATCTTAAGATTGCCGGAGCTGCATCTGCTAAATAAACAAGATTCGATACGAGCTGAGGTTGACAAGTTGAAGAAGCCATTAATTGCGCTGCGAACCCCTTGAATTCCTTCAGTTTATCATCCACCATGCACTTGCAGGAGGAAAGGTTTATGAACTTCCTTAGACCCTGACCCCTCGAAACTCCAATCATAATTGCCGGCAGAGATGGAAGCATGATCTTGCTTACCTAAGGTCCAACAACTGAATCCAAGGCCGCTGAACTATTCGAGCAAATGTTAAATTCTCTAACCGTAGTGAAACTTGCTGGGATTCCATCTATTGCAACCTTAATCATGGCAACCATATCCCTTTCGATTACCCCAGGCAGGAAATTGTTAAAGACCTTCAATGTCTATGTACAACAGACAAGCACGCATCAACAAATAAACACAAAAAAATAAACAAACACATAAAAAAGGTTAAACTACTAAAATTACTGATTTCTACCTTCCTCAGCTAACCACACAAGTTGATCAGTGAATAAAATAATTTAAAAAAAAATTTTAAGTTAAACGGTTTTATTGAAAACAACACTTATATGAAGTAATAATAATATTAAAAGCTAGAAAATAATTAGGCAGGTCCTAGGTACTAGACATCACACTCCTCATCAATCTAGGGCGTTGATCAGACAATTAAATAAAAGCGTTAGGCGCGTGAAATGAAAAGGTGGCTTATGACTCAAAAAAGAAATTGCGAGAAACAGCTGTTAAAGATAAACAATGCATTTCATCAGGTCGTTTGTGCTCTTCTTTTTTTTTTTGAGTCATAAGCCACCTTTTCATAGACCGGGTCACATATATCAACTAGTAGAGAACCTTTTACGTTGAATTCCCCTTACAATAGGCATGCTGCGATGCTGACACGCAGGAAGGCGGTTACGTATCGACAAATCATAAGAGGGCACAGTGCGCTAAGTTTCCACTAAATTCTGCAGTGATAGTGGAAAATTGTTTCGCTAATTTTGAGTGATAGTGGACAAATTTACTGTTCTGTGCTGAACTATTAAGTTCTGTTACGTACTGTTCTATACCGTTCTATAATCGTACTTTACCTTACTATACTGTACGGTAGTCCACTTTAATATTATTTCCTATAATGCACTGTACTGTAGCGCACTGGACTGTATTATATGTTACTGTACCGTACTGTTCTATATTACTACATTTTTGGTTGCAATGAAAATGAAAATTTATGGCACTGTGCCCAACTATGATACAAATCAGTCAGGTACTCGAAAGCTTTAAGGAGAAATGGGAAGAAGTTAATGCCTATCGACATTTTTATTTGGAAATAGAGAAATGGAGATACCATCACTGAGCTGCCGGAAACATGTGAAGGAAATTTTTGATCTCCCTTGGTGCTTCTAATTGACGTAATGTACGCCTACAAGCAATAACTTTGATACAAAGGGCTGAGCGCCAATTAATGACGAATTAAATGAAGAAATCGCCGTAAAAGTAGCTTATCATAATATTTGCCTCCGATTGCCGTTTTGTTAATGGTCAAGATCATGGCTGAATGGAGTTTTGCGTTGTTTAAAGATTTGTTCGCGGTAAATGCATATATAAAATGGTGCAGGTATACATACATATTGTTAATGTGATTTGTGTATGTCTTTCGTTTAACCATCATTAATTCATTCGCATGATTAAAAGGGGCTTGACTTCTTTTTCTTTGTTGCTGTTTATTTGATAGCTATGCCTGAACGTGCGGTACCGTTGATTAATTAATTTATTATTGTGTTCATAGTATTTGTAATTTGCATTCAAAAGCTCGATTAGCTGGTGATTTAGGTAGTGATTTATGCAGATACCATCTACTACACTGCGCACGCGCACACATTCATATGCGGAAATGATTGCTTTTGGTTTAATATACTTAGTACTTTTACTTAATTTTTTATTTTTTTATTTATTCTCATGTAAGTTAGCCAATCACTTTGCTAACGCTTAGCACGCATAAAATGTTTCAATATTTTAGGAAAATCCTAGCAATGCGATAAAAACCGAATATATATTTAAAAAGTTATGCTTGAGTCAGCTGAACAGATTCGCATTTGCAGACATGATTACCAATTTCGATTAACAAAAAAATAATTTCATTGCATCAAATATTTTAATTGTGTTTGTATTCTAGTGGATGTGAGTGTATTTTTGAATGTCCACATTTATTAATTTTTAAATTAATTTATATTGTGCTCAAACATGCTTTTCAACACGGCCAATCCCAATTCTTAATTAGAATTTAGGGGATTTTTTTTAGAAAATGTGGCATAATAGTGAACAGAAACTGATACTTTACTATTTTATTTTTGAATATGCATACCTACAATACTTTTTTTCTTTTTTGAGAAGCATTTTTTATCTCATTGTCGGTGAAACATGTTTTGTTGGCCAATTTATGGGACATGCTGAAGTATATGTTAATCTTGATAAAGTGGTTCCTTAACTTGCCTATTAGGGCGTTTTCAAATAATTTCTTTTTTTGTTTTCTCTAAGGAATGTTAATCTTTACATTTACTATATGTATATACAATTATAGATCTCAATTTGCTTCGAGCAAAATAACCCTCCTACTGCACTGATATTATCAATTCAAGTCTTAAAATTGCACATGTCTGCTCCAGATTTACATAGGGTTATTTTTTGCATCGTACTCCTTTTTAAGTCTTCCTACAAATTGGCAGGACGGAACCTACATGTTTTTTGTCGACTCCGAGCGGCATATGCAAGGCAGATGAATTTTCACTCAGAAGATTTTCATGGCAGAAATACACCCTAAGTGCTTGACAAAATGCTGCCGAGGGACGATCCCTCCTAGAAAACTAATTTTTCCTATTGAATTTTTTTATTTAATTTTGATGTTGCTTTGACAGGGATTTGAGCCCAAAACCTTCGGTGTGGTGGGCGGAGAACGCGTGCTGGTAGCGGCCGTTATAATTGTTTGTGCTTGGAGAGAAAAAAGGAAACGACTTATTGTTCTCTAACCTTTTCAATTTTACAAATTGCCGGCAACAAACTTCTATTTTATCGCATGGTTAGCGAGAGGGATCGAACCCTTTATTTCGAATTGGGTTTTGGGGATTTTGTGTTTGGGAAGCTCTCATGTGTGGCCCATCTCAAGCACGCCAAATCTTTAGTATTACACATAGTTTCGTAACCTTTAGTGACCGATGATTTGATTTGATTTGCTGATAGTTCATACTTAAGTATCTTATTCGTGTGGTGCATTTATTGTGTCTTGATATTATTTATGATTTGATTCGCTTGAAATTTCGTGCTTGGGTAGCCTCTTCTCTAGGTTATTATTTGGGATGCCTTTCTGCGGGAAATTAACCCTTCGCTGACATGTTCGATTAAATATTCTCAAAGATGCGGTTTGCTTTTTGCCTAAATTAAACCTTGCGCCAACATCAGGGACATACGAATATGTGTGATCGAATATTGATCACGAATTTGATGAAAAAGAAAGAAAAAAATTCCTGACAGTTTTGGATTCTACACGTTTAGTTCACTGAGAAAAAGAAAATGGCCTTAGGTCTAAATTCTCTTTCCAACTTGATCAATTATGAAGGAAGCTTTGGAATATGCAAAGTTTTTCATGCTCTTACAAAATTTCATATAATTATAGTTGTTTTTTCAATGCTTTTGTAAACCAGAATTATACCTTAAGAGGGCTTCAACTTGGGGTTACACTAGCATAGGAGGAGCGCACTTTCCCTAGGAAAACGCGCGTGATTCTAGCTCAACTTCGATCTGGATACTGTAACACGTTAAACTCTTACCTATCCAGAACCAACCCCTTCATACAAAATATATGTCCTCCTTGTTATGTATCCCCACATGACACCTACCATCTCTTTAACTGTATTGTGGAACCTAACACCCCTCTCATTATGGTCCACCCCTGTTGAAAGAGCAAGTTTCCTTGGACTCCCGTTAGAGGATATTGATGACAATTTTTGATCGGTTGCACCTATTGGATGGGGGGAAGCACTGCTAAAACAACAACATCAATAGGGTTTAACTTAGCAGAAACAACAATGTATGTTGAAATGGTTTCAGAGCCCAACAGGAAATTAGAAAAAGGCCTTGGCTGGTTAAGGTCTGGTTATATAAAATATAACATTTAGGCCGAAGTATAAACTATACATTAAAGTTTGGGAGAAGACTTTTGTTTCATTTACCGTTCTAGTCTAGTGTCGTTTTCAAAAATTTAAATTTAAATTTAATTTTAAATTTGTACAGCTTTATTTGTTCTTGTGAGTGGATTTGAACTTTCTTATACTTTTTGTGGTCTTAAATTTTCTTTTTATCTTCTCATTTGTTTCAAGGTTGTACTCGATTGCGAGTCTCGTGATCTATAGAACTAAAAATGATTTGAATGACAGTTCTATCAAAAAGATTTTTTTAATTGCAAAACTCGTTTGTCTACATACATATAACGAATGCTGTTTCCCATTCCCATCCCCCATCCTCCACCGCTCCCTCCCTCAATTATTTTTTTTTTTTATATACCTATTTTCCTCTAGGTCTGCTCATTTCCATCAACACCTTTTGCTTTCCATCTCTCACTTTTCCTCTCACACAATAGCTTGTGGTTTGGCCCTGTCTATCAAAGAAAATTAGCGGCAGAAAGTGATACGCTAAAGTCAACCAATAAATAGGCAATTTTTCATGTTGAAGACCCTTATTTAGGGATCTCTTAAATTGGATAATTGGATGGATTTCCGGTAGTTCAAAACGCCCTATAAAATAAGCCATACCCGATAATAAGTTGATGATCTTGTGGAACTCTCATTTGGCTTATTGGAGCTAAGTCGGCATGGAAAGGGCAGCGAGTAAGCAGTGGGGATAAGTGGTCAGATTGTGGAACGCCTAGCATCGCAGCTTAGAACTCTTCGCTCTCAACGGATATACATACATATTTGAGAAATGTGACCACCAGTGCTAAATGATTGCCCACTATTGGTAAACTTTGCCACTTAGTTTTTTTCTCTTGGATGTTGGTTTTTCGCTTCAAGTCAGTTATCTGCGGAATATTTGCATTTCGTTGATTGCAGTCTAATTCTAAAATTTTGAAAAAGGAAAAAAACCGCAATTCGGCAGTGGAATGACACAAGGGAGCGCTTTGAAGTTAGGTAGATTCTTCAGCATTGCGCCTACTACTACAACAGCGGTGGGAGCTTCGTTCGACTTGCTCGGCAGTATTGTTTCCAATTGCTGAGACTGTGCCACGACCATCGTGGCTTTTAGAAGATGATGAAGTTGGCGAAGGTGTGGAAGGAAACACAAACGTCTTCAGCAATTTGACTCGAAACGTTCAGGGTTAAGCCCAATAACTTCCTGGGACAGCGCCGACATTCTTTGACTGTGGGTATAATACTCATAAAATTGGAATACATCGGGCACCTGAAAAAAGGTCTAATGTGCTATTAGCTGTTGTGCGCTCTACTTCCCATGAAAGGTGTCGCATGTATATCACTCGTCAGTGAAAAATTCATTCCATATTCTGTTTGGAGATGGCAAATACTCATGCGCTCCATATTTTGTCACAGTGACTGAAAAATCATGGTAAATCACATTGATAAATTAGATGAAATGCCCGCGACTGAGTAACTATGAATATACGTAGAATACAAAGCACTAGAAGTCGATGCTGCATAGGCAACTATACAAGCGACCTCGCTAATAGGTTTTAATAATAAATATAATTTGTATATACCTCTAAGGAGCAGATGCTTTTCGTGACAATATTACACTCAGAGGGCTGGCCAACCACAGCCGAGTTGCGACATCATTTTAAACAATGCTTATAAATTACGCTAGAGTCGATCGATATGGGTTACTTACTTTATCAGAATACCTCCATATATAAATCGCAGTTTCACTCTTGTATTGTGAGCAGAGCGGTGACTGCGATTTTTGATAAGTATGATTGTGAACTGCGATTAAATAATATTTCTGTAAAAATCACTGCGAAGATAAAGTCACGATCTGGTAAATAAAAATATGCAAGGCGCGATAACCTCCGAAGAGGTTTTAGGCCGAACTTCTCTTTCAATTTGCGTAGTGCTCCATTTTAATTCTTCCTACAAATTGACGGGACGGGACCTACATGTTTTTATGCCGACTCTGAGAAGCTTTTTATGGCAGAAATACACTCGGAGTGTTTGCCAAATCACTGCCAAGGGGCGACCTCGCTTAGAAAAACTTTTTTTTTTCTAATATTGATGTTACTTTGACCGGGAGTTGTGCCCACGATTTTCGGTGCGGCAGACGGAGCACGCTACCACCACACCACGGCGGCCGGTCACGATCAGGTAGTCTCGCGAAAATCGCGTGATATGCCAACTATAATTCTCTTTTTCGTTATGGAACTATAATCTTCACATTCACATCTGGCCATAAACGAGTGATTTTTTGTAAAAAAAATTTTTTTCGTTTATTTTTTAATATTTCACATATCAAACATACATTTAAAATACATACATGCATATCTACAATGGTTTATTGTGTTTATTTTTTGACTTAGATTAACTTACGGAGGTATTGCTGGCTCATTATGAGTTTTTTGCAAATAACAAATCTACAAATTACGTGGTGCGTTTGTATAATTTTAAGACTTATTCTATAATTTCCTTGGTTTGTTTATTCTGTATTTCTAAAAAATATATATTTTTAGCTAAAACATACAATTTTTACAAGTGTATGTATATTTCGTTTTTAAATGTAAATGGTCTGTGAAGTTCTAACTCACATTAACTTACCAGATCGAGATTGTGTACACAGAGACTATGCAAATATCATTTTAACGCTAAGAACTAAAAACCCTGAGACTTATTTACAAGTGTTTATTTGTAAACTTAGTTATAGGTGAAGTCTTTTGTCAATCAAGATGCAAAATACACTGGCTCATTTAAAGGACTACCCATATCATTCCCTCCAGTAGAGGAGAGTGACTCACCTGGGGGCAGTGAACTAATTGAAGCTGAAATGAAACGTTCGTGGGGGGCTGCTGTTAGGAGCTCGATGTAAGTCGCAATATAAAACTGCCCGGCCGCTGTAACATCTTCCAAGCCCGATCTAACCTGATTAAGAATGCCGTGTATGGGGTGCTGCGCAGTGCTATTTTGGTCAAGCATTCTAATATCTACTCAGACAATCAAGAGGCTATTAATGCCCTGAGATCAAGTGTGGTGCGATAGAGAGTGACCTAGTAGTGGTCGACCACCCTTTGCGACTGCAACAAAGTTTCTTCTCTAACACACTAAACTTTAAAGAAGACTTTGACAACATCAACAGCGTCTACTCAGCTGTTATTCAGAGATGCAAATCGAAGTAAACAAAAAAATGCAAGTGCCAACTCTTTATGTTTGTTTAAAATAAAGTGCAATTTATAATTTAATTGTAATATAATTAATGTAAGTAGAAGGAAAAAAATTGTGTGAAGTGTTAGTTTCATGTTTATTGTTAGAAAAAAGTATCAAATGTTAATATGTATATTATTTTTACATATTTAGCATTAAAGAAATCCCCAGAAGATGACGTGAGAAAAAAGAACGTCGAAACGCGTCGGGAAAAACAACTGTGTTCTAATTTTTTGACCATATGTCCTCAACCCAGCAAACACAAATATCAGAAATTGGTCCATATATAAATATAAAAAAAGTTTCTTAAGATTAGGATAATGTGCGTACCTACCGGGCTGTAAAGGTATCCCTGGTGGGTACTCTAGCTAATTCGGATTTATTGCAGCCACAAGAGCCAGCTAAATCGATGCCATCTTTTACCAAGGCTAATTATCTTTGACCTTTGAGTGTATGAGGGGGGCTTTCAAGTGGTGGCCTAGGCTCATGAAACGATAATCATTGTCATGATTTTGCTTATGAGCTTATAAGTGGATTCACGGTTGCCGTGACATCATGGTCCGAATTCATGAGGAGGTTCAAGATGGCTAGGCTTAGACCACCCTCAACTGGGGGAGTATGGGTGGTACTGTCTGATAGGGTGAATTAACTCGTTCATGTTATTTTTGACAGCAAGGGGAGGAGCGGATCTCACTAAGGTTGGTACACCTTTCAGCCAATTTTAAAATAAAACCCACTGTTTGTAATGACTTTGGGATTCCGCAGGCCATTTGCCCTTTTGCTTCTGGGTAGGTGGGCTTTCAGTCAGCTAACGTAGCGCTGGGCTGATACTAGTGTCGAAATCTTTCTGGCCAATTGTTGGTTTCAAGCCCTCGGCGAAAATATTAGGGTTTTTATAAGTCCATGACGAGGTGGCATAATCCAAACACTTGATGACCAGCTCCCCAGAATTTGAAAGGAGTAAGCGTAAATGTACAAATGAGCTGTGCATGACCAAACTTTACTAGCTTCAACCAACTTTTCCTTATATGGCTACATTCCTTATTCACATTGATGCATCATCAAAAAGCCGAGCTTCTCTACCAATTTTCCCTTAAATTGTCGGGACGGGCTCCAAGCGACAGCTGCCGGGCAGACGAATTTTCACAGAGAAAGCTTTAATGGCCGTAAAATACTCGGAGTGTTTGTTAAACTACTGTCGAGGGGCGACTCCGCTTAGAAAAACTTTCTTCTTATTGAAACGACTTTTTTCAAAATTTTTGATTTGCCCGGGACCTTGACCCCGGACTCTACCACCTCACCGCCATGATCGCCTGCGCATCAGCCCAGCTTAAAAGATGACTATCATATCTACGTATATACACACTGCCAAGTGATTTTTTGCAACTCGTTAAGAAAAGATTTCGTTTAAAATATTGTAAAGTGGGGAAGGGCAGAAAAAAAACTAATAGGATTTCGCTTAAAACTAACACTTAAAAGTAAACACAATTGAGTTTGAGGTGTGACCAACACCTCGGCAGTACCGCACTGACATAACAGAAACCACCATTTACAAATCATTCATTCCTTCAGTAAGCAAAGCTTAGTACATCCATTAGCGTAAGCGCGCTTCCGAGTCCATATTTACAAATCTTTGAAATGAAGCGTGAGAGTTTTTTGACGACTTTTTGAACATGACTGAGGTTTACAATTGCTTCTTCATATCGGAATTGAGCGTCACTGCTTGAATGGCCTCTGATAAACCATTCATATTTTTTACTGTGATGTCATTGTTGTTATTGTTTTTTGCGGCAGCGATTTTGGCTTCATTTATTTGTTTTTGTTTATAAGCTTTCTGATAGAAATCATTGAAGAGATAATAAAAAAAGATTGCATTGGGCAGTGTGAAGCCAACGGTCCACCTCGGATAACCACAATCGGTGTAGAGTAGCTGCGTTTGGTGGATGAAGACCATGCAGAATTGGATCTGTAAAAAGATGGGTGAAATAAAAAGAGTTAATAATCGGTTAGATATAGCAAGAAGTGTAATACACAGGCCGACAGCATCTCAGACCCAGAAACCAGACTATATATTTTCGAAGTATTTTGATGCGATGAATAGAAATCTGGCCTCAAAATTGCTTAATCAGCTCTGAATTTCGAGATATCCTAACCTAAAAGTGCAAAAAACACCGTTTTTGCCCATATTTGAGGTTATGTAGCCTTGCAGATGTTTTCTTTCGTCAAAATTAAAGGATGGTATCTTTAAATACAAGTCTTCTTCTTTCAAATGGCGTTGAGTTTGCTCAGATATCAATAATGTTTCAAAATTTTCCTACATCTGAAAATCGATTGAGATAACATAGACATGATATAGTCGATTACTAATTTTCTTAAATTGTGTCTTATTTTTCTTAAAATTTTGTCCCACACAATAAGTGTGCTAACTCATTACACCCCTATACTATCTAGCCATCGGGTACCGAGTCGCACACAGCCCTGACCCCTAGAAACAACCCCTATCATACGGCAAGCAGGCTAACCCACTTAACTTTGGGGCAGCGTTTAATCGAATATTTTTCTTAAAATAAGTCTTATTTATCTAGATATCTCACACCACAAGTGGGTTAACCAACTTAACTGTTAACGCATCAACTTCCGTATCCCCTAACCCCTAGAAACCACCCCAAGAAACATGAAAATTTCAAAATGCGATATCTCAGCGAAAAAAATGATATTTGCGCAAACTCAACGCCATTTGAAAGAAGAAGACTTATGTTTAAAGATGCTCTCCTTTAATTTTGGTGAAAGAAAACATCTGCAAGGCTACATAACCTCAAATATGGGCAAAAACGGTGTTTTTTGCACTTTTAGGTCGGAATGTCTCGAAAATCAGAGCTAATAGAGTAAATATGAGGCTAGATTTGGATTCAGCGCGTCATAAGCCTTCAGAAATATATAGTCTGTTTTCTGGTTCTGAATGTTGTTTAAATTTTGTCGGCCTGTGCAATTAACATCCAAGATGTTTGAAAGATTATCAGGTGGGAGCACTTGGCATATATGTAATATGTACGGAAATATGGAAAATTTTTTAGAGTTGCAATGATAATTGAACGGTCAGTAGTAAAAACGGGGTATATATTAAGAGTGAACAAAAAGGAAACTTATTAAAATACCTGTGAAAGCGCTGTAATTGGGGAATATGGGCAGTGAAAAGGGGTCTTATAGCTTATTTTGGGACTATTTCGTGATCACTTAAGAACAATTTCAGGATTACGTTCGGGTTCTTTTGGGTATCATTACGGGAGAACTTTAGGATCATTTCAAGACTATTTCGTATGGTTAGAAGATAATTTCAGGATAACCTAAGGATACTAAGGAAACATTTTGGAACGATTCCAAGATCACTTTGAAAATAGTGCGAATTGATCCATAAATTGTGCTGTAAATGTCCTTAACTGACTTCAAAATGGTCTCGAAATGATCCAGAAACGAATCTATAACTGAAATTATCCCGAATTGGTCTTGAGTTTTTCCAAATTTGTATCAAAATAGTCTTAAAATGGTTCCGGAAATGTTATATGTATACATATAAAATAGTCTCATAAAATATTTCGAAACATTCTCGAAATTATCCTAAATTGATTCCGAAGAAATTCTTAAAAAAAAAAAAATAATAAGGAAATGTTATATAGTTAATAAATAAATACCCTAAATTGCATCGAAATAGTTTCGAAATGAGTCTTAAAATAGTACCGAAATGTTCCTGAATGGTCCAAGAATATACGATACAATTCCACCCCCTTCAAAGTTTGATCGAGTTCCGTCAATGCGTTACGCATGAACAAAGGTTGCACTGATCTCCACCCTAGCATCTCTTTTAACTGAATACCAGCTTTAATTTAATGATCTGGTATGTCTTCGTGTTATTGAATCGGCATGCCTACATTTTAGGTGAAACGCGATGATTGCCGTTTTTACTAAACCTTTTTCTTTTACTATTACGACGATGTTTATAAGCTTTGCCTTTATTCACTCCTAATATAAGTGCGATTTTTGCTGCCGAACGTTCAGTTATAGGAGAGAAAACGCCCATAAAAATCTACAAAACTTACGGTCAGATTATGCATGAAACCGTGACACTTTTCGTCGAAGTCACCTTCGCTCACATTCAAAACTTTATAATGCCAATAACGGGTTAACCGTCACTAACTGAAGTGAATGAGCGCTCTTATATCACATGAATTTTGGTTCCCACGAGAAAAATAACTCGTTGCGTTATACATAATTTGCCCTTACCTTCCCATCTAAAAGTTCTCTTACTCACCATTTGCAAATTGGTAATATGCGACTTCCACCACAAATACTTTTGTACTTTAGGTCCAAATGCCGAAAGCAGGTAATACGTATACATAACAATATGCACGAACGAATTGATCCAACCAATAAATGTGCCATGCCCACCTGGATAGTATTTTGTAGTACCCCATGATATCAACGGCATTACCGAGTGATGGTAGACGTGCAAGAATGTCACTTGACGTTCATTTTTACGCAGCACAAAAAATACGGTGTCCAATAATTCACTAATTTTAGCCAAATAATAAACATAAACCCCACGTGCTTCCTGTGAATATACAAAGGTTAAGAAACAATATGGTTGGGAGAGATATGATTGCAAAATTATTTATTACCCTGTAAGCTTTTGGTGAGAACGACGAATCCACGGGCTGACAACGCCAATTGTAATTTCTCCACGCAACACAGCCCTTAATATGGGTAAAATGGGAAGAGAGAAATTGAAATTTGAGAGAAATTAAAGGAATTTATGATTAGTTTCCTAAATAGCAAAACGAAATGAGAGTCCTCTCATTTAACATCATAATACTGAAAGTCATCCTACTTCCATCATTTCAGTGGGCTTGATTATTTTTAACATAATGCATTTAATATTCAGATGTTCTCATCACTTTTATGTTTTCCCTTACTTTGAGAAGATCGGCATCCATATTTTAGGAGGCTGACCGTAATGCAATAAAATGGACAGGTGAAGTCAGTGGGACAACAGCAAACATTTTACGGGTGGGCCATGAATTTTAAGGTAGTAGGAAGTATTTCTGGTACTATTTTGCTACTTTTTAATACTTTAATAATCAAATATACGAAAAAAGCAGAATTTGATCCATCTACTTATTGGAAAAGGGAAAACGATAGAAATAAGAAAATAACAAGTAAGGAAGGCTAAGTTCGGGTGTAACCGAACATTACATACTCAGTTGAGAGCTATGGAGACAAAATAAGGGAAAATCACCTCGTTGTAAAATGAACCTAGGGTAACCCTGGAATGTGTTTGTATGACATGTGTATCAAATTGAAGGTATTAAAGAGTATTTTAAGAGGAAGTGGGCCATAGTTCTCTAGATGGACGTCATTTAGGGATATCGCCATTACGGTGGACCAGGGGTGACTCTAGATCTTGTTTGTACGATATGGATATCAAATGAAAGGTGTTAATGAGCATTTTAAAAGGCAGTGGGCCTTAGTTCTATGGGTGGACGCCTATTCGAGATATCGCCATAAACGTGGACCAGGGGTGACGCTAGAATGCGTTTGTACAATATGGGTATCAAACGAAAGGTGTTAATGAGTAATTTAAAAGGGAGTGCGCCTTAGTTCTATGGGTGGACCCCTTACGAGATATCGCCATAAAGGTGGACCAGGGGTGACTCTAGAATATGTTTGTACGATATGGATATCAAATGAAAGGTGTTAATGAGTATTTTAAAAGGGAGTGGGCCTTAGTTCTATGGGTGGACGCCTTTTCGAGATATCGCCATAAACGTGGACCAGGGGTGACTCTAGAATACGTTTGTACAATATGGGTATCAAACGAAAGGTGTTAATGAGTATTTTAAAAGGGAGTGGGCCTTAGTTCTATGGGTGAACCCTATTCGAGATATCGCCATTAAGGTGGACCAGGTGTGACTCTATAATGCGTTTGTACGATATGGGTATCAAACGAAAGGCGATAATGAGTATTTTAAAAGGGAGTGAGCCTTAGTTCTATAGGTGGACGACTTTTCGAGATATCGCCATTAAGGTGGACCAGGTGTGACTCTATAATGCGTTTGTACGATATGGGTATCAAATTAAAGGTATTTATGAGGGTTTCAAAAGGGAGTGGCGGTAGTTGTATATGTCAAGGCGTTTTCGAGATATCGACCAAAATGTGGACCAGGGTGACACAGAACATCATCTGTCGGGTACCGCTAATTTATTTATATATGTAATACCACGAACAGTTATCCTTCCAAGATTCCAAGTGCTTTTGATTTCGCCCTGCAAAACTTTTTCAATTTCTTCTATTTAATATGGTAGGTGTCACACCCATTTTACAAAGTTTTTTTCTAAAGTTATATTTTGCGTCAATAGACCAATCCAATTACCATGTTTCATCCCTTTTTTCGTATTTCGTATATTATTATGGCATTTTTTTTTATTTTTAGTAATTTTCGATATCGAAAAAGTGGGCGTGGTCATAGTCGGATTTCGGCCAATATAAAGTGAGTTCAGATAAGTACGTGTACTGAGTTTAGTGAAGATATATAGATTTTTGCTCAAGTTATCGTGTTAACGGCCGAGCGGAAGGACAGACGGTTGACTGTGTATAAAAACTGGGCGTGGCTTCAGCCGATTTCGCCCTTTTTCACAGAAATAAATTATTGTCCCAGAATCTAAGCCCCTACCAAATTTCACATGGATTGGTAAATTTTTGTTCGACTTATGGCATTAAAAGTATTCTAGACAAATTAAATGAAAAAGGGCGGAGCCACGCCCATTTTGAAAATTTCTTTTATTTTTGTATTTTGTTGCACCATATCATTACTGGAGTTGAATGTTGACATATTTTACTTATATACTGTAAAGATATTAAATTTTTTGTTAAACTTTGACTTAAAAAATTTTTTTTTTTAAAGTGTACGTGGTCGTTCTCCGATTTTGCTAATTTTTATTAAGCATATATATAGTAATAAGAGTAACGTTCCTGCCAAATTTCATCATGATACCTTCAACGACTGGCAAATTACAACTTGCAAAACTTCTAAATTACCTTCTTTTAAAAGTGGGTGGTGCCACCCCCATTGTCCAAAATTTTACTAGTTTTCTATTCTGCTTCATAAGTTCAACTCACCTACCAATTTTCATCGCTTTATCCGTATTTGGTAATGAATTATCGCACTTTTTCGAATTTTCGAAATTTTCGATATCGAAAAAGTGGGCGTGGTTATAGTCCGATATCGTTCATTTTAAATAGCGATCTGAGATGAGTGCCCAGGAACCTACAAACCAAATTTCATCAATATACCTCAAAATTTACTCAAGTTATCGTGTTAACGGACGGACGGACGGATGGACGGATATAGCTCAATCGAATTTTTTTTCGATACTGATGATTTTGATATATGGAAGTCTATATCTATCTCGATTTCTTTATACCTGTTCAACCAACCGTTATCCAATCAAAGTTAATATACTTTGTGAGCTCTGCGCAACTGAGTATAAAAAAGGGGGAGGGGGAGAAGTAGGGAAAGACGGCAAGAAGTCGGAAAACTAATTGATAACGGGAACAGGGAAGAGGGAAGAGGGAGAGTAAACGTAAGAATAAGGTAATGAGGAGGAAAAGTAGGGATAATAGGAAGGGTAACAATAACATTACTATTAAGATTAAGAGGAACAATGAGAGTATGATAGGAGTAAGCGAAGGAAGAGTAAGAGAAAAAGGGGATATATTTATGGAAGAATGAAAATTACATGAAAAGTGAGTGGTTTGATTGAGGTAAACTTGAAAGAAGCAGAGGCCAAAGAAAATAAAAGAGGGAGAGGAAGAAGAAGCAGGGGTAGACTGGTGGATAGATAAAGTCGGAACAACGTCTGTCGTGCTTATTTTTTGGATTATTTAAATATTCTTCTCTTTAATGCGGGCAGTGCCACGCCTAATTTCCTAAATTGTATTAAATTTTTTTATACTTTTTGTTCAATAAAAATCCCTTTACCAAACTTTATTAGGATTGGTCGATTTTTGTTCGATTTATGACATTAATAGTATCACAGTGAGTGATTACCTAAAAAAGGGGCGGCGCCACGCCCATTTATTTTTTCTTTTTTTTCCTACTTTGCTACACTATATCATTGCTGACGTAAAAATCAATATAATTTAGTTATACATCATAAAGTTGTTACACTTTTTAAACGGTTTTATTTAGCTTGACTTGACAGGCAGGCCGCACGGCCGTTGTGAACGAATTTTTTAATTGAAATTTAAGTAACTTCCCGATAAGCTACAAGCTTGAAACTTGGAATATAGTTCAGAGCCCGATGACAATGCAACAATAAGAAAAAAATCGCCGCTAGGTGGCGCGAGTTTCGATATATTCGCAAAAATCGTATTTGTGGTCCGATTTGGCTCATATTTGGAACACATAATACATACAGGAATAGAAAGCGACTTATGGAAAAAATCGCCGCTGGGTGGCGCAAGGATCGAGGTATTCACAAAAATCGTATTTGTGGTTCGATTTGGTTCATATTTAAAACACATAATACATACATGAATAGAAAGCGACCTATGATGTCCGATTTGGCTCATCTTTGTAACAAATATTGCATACAGTCCGGTATAAGTGACATCAAAATAATTTGGAGTTGGAGGATGGACACGCATACGTGGCGCAGAGTCGAGTAAATTCTTTGGAAGGATTATGTATTGAGGACTTAGATTGTAACAAATTGTCAGGAAAGAGTCCTCGTAATAATGAGTCACTAAATGAACTAAATAGAATGAGAAATAATAGGCAATTAAATAAAGACTAAAAACTTGAAAATAAAATAAATAAAAAAAAATTTTAAGTTAAACGGTTTTATTGAAAACAATACTTACATGAAATAATAATAATACTAAAAGGTAGAAAATAATTAGGTAGGTCCTAGGTACTAGTAATCATACTCCTCATCAATCTAGGGCATTGATCAGGCAATTAAATAAAAGCGTTGGGCGCATAAAATTTCTATTGATAGTCATATATAAGACCAAATGAACCCTAATCAGGTTATGCTACGCCTAACATTTTTAGGAAATTCACGCGCCCAACGCTTTTATTTAATTGTCTGATCAATGCCCTAGATTGATGAGGAGTATGATTACTAGTACCTAGGACCTACCTAATTATTTTAAAGCTTTTAGTATTATTATTACTTCATGTAAGTATTGTTTTCAATAAAACCGTTTAACTTAAAAATTTTGTTTAATTATTTTATTTTCAAGTTTTTAGTCTTTATTTAACTGCCTATTATTTCTCATTCTATTTAGTTCATTTAGTGACACATTATTACTAGGACTCTAGAAAAATTTGCCCTCAAATTGATGAAAAATTGTATACAAAAATAGGACATTCTTCTGATTTCAAAGAAATCAGCCTACTTTATCCACCGTATTTAGACTATTTTCGTTTGCCTCAATGCCAAATACGGAACGTCGATTACAACTACCAGATTACAGCTTCGAAGAGCTGTTGCTTCTAAAAATAGTTTTCTATAAGTAACCTTTTTTTTTAGTTTACTAAGAACTCAAGAGATTTTAAAATAAACAGGTTTCAAACAGTTTCGAGAATTGATTGAAAAAAAATTAAGTCAGTAAGTGACTTCTATAAATGATTCATAAGTCACGCCTCCAAAAAAATACTCAAAACTTAATTTTGCGGCCTTTATGCAAAATGCTAGCTGACTTCGACTTCAACTGAATTTCATTCGCATTGAGTGCATTCTTTTACAACCCTGATGGGGGTGCGTTTTCTGTTAAATAAAGACGGTGAAGTTAACTCCGCTAAATTTGGTGAAATACTACAGCCTCATCATGAACTTCATACGAATTTCGTCGTTTATTTTTACATTATCACAAGAACGATGGGGCCATGTTATATTACATTTAATATTTATAGCATAATCTTTGTGTAAGTTACACACTTTGTGACATAACAAACCACTATCACTATATTCATACTTACCTCATAAACCATCCACGTACTAACTAAAACTTGTAGGAAATTATACACAATTAAGGTATTTTCCAATTTGAAAGGTTTTCGATCGCGCATATACCGTGGACCCCATGATAGCACAAAATATAGGTAAAGCCCAACAATTGTCATTATTGGCACTGGAGATTTAATTAGGAACCAGTCATTTGTACGTTGATCTGTTGACAAAGTTAAAATATGCAGTGAAAATAGTAAATAAATAAACTTTCAAATGTGCTGAAAATAAACATGATACTAACCAATTAATAATAAGTGTGAATAAGAAGAACAAACACTAACATAGAATATCCATTTATAGCCACGCCAACACAGATACATGGATCAAACAGGACGTCAAGTAAGAACGAGGTGCAGAACACATTAGAAATAAAAAAAAAAAAAACACGGAATCCAAACACTATACCAGTGTCCCACTTCGCGCATAAAATGGTCGAAAATAAATTTTCCCTAGCACTAGCAAACATCAATTAAACAGTCAAGATCCTTCACAAACAAGCAAAAGGCCAACGTTTGAACGTACTCGAAAATATGTAAATTTACAAACAGAAAATATTCGACTGTAGAATAATAAACGAACAAATAAACACAATTTCTGACACAATATTTGAACTTTTAAAACTTGTTTACAAGAAACAAAGTAATCACATATGTAGGTACAACAGACAAACACACAACAACAGATACCAAAAAAAATAAATAAACGCACCAAAGCAACAAACCCAAACGACTAGAATAACTGACTTTTACCTGCCTCAGTCAGCCACTAAAATCGACCAGTAAAAACCACCCTCGGTTCTGAATGAACACCCAACACATACACAAACATCCATTTTGACAACACCTGCTCGTGTACCTAGGAACTATGAATACAAGACAAACGACAACACCAGATCAGAACGAAAGTCGACACTGATGATGGCACAACGCCGAAACCAGTTTGTCTCGAAGCCAAAGTTGACAAGGGATGACGGAAAATCGTTCCAATAATGAAACTTTTGCTGGTGTTTAGATTAAGAAATAAATAAGAATGTTTGTTAGAAAACCAAAGTTTTTTCACAGAAAAATATGAGGCTAAGAATTAAATTTTTATTTTCAGAGTCTTAGCCGACTCATAAGAACTTCCATTTACATAATTTTATCGGCAAATATATTGAAATCAATAAACTCACCAGCCAGTTCAATGAAGAGATAGTTCCAAACATCGTTTTCTGTAGCATTCATGTGCTCCATATTTTTTATATTTATTATTTATTTATTTATTATTAATAATTTTTCGTTAGCTTATCTTAACCCTGCCGTTTCTTAATTTTTTGTTTTAATGTTTACGACCACGTGTGCTTCTCCTGCTTATTTTGCACTCGATTTTTGATTACTGGTCAGAATTAATCAAAACTGTTGCAGAGTTTCGAAAAATGTTGATTGTTTTCATTTACTGCAAGAAAAAACAAAAGATTTCAATATTATTAGATTGTGCAAGGATAAAGATACGGCTATTAGTGACTTGAACGTATAACTGAAGTAGATTACGCTACTCAATGAAATATTGCTAAAAACAAGTAAGGAAAACTATCTTCGGGCTAAACCGAAAAATATATACCCAGTGTAAGCTCTTATATATATATTAGGGCTAAGTGTAAGGAAAACAAGTAAGGACGGGACTGTCTTCGGCGGTGCCGAAGACTTCATACCTTTCATGAAGGGCGCTGAACAATAATTTTATCCCATTCGTAATCTCCAAATAATGCGCTTTATAAGAAAAGAAATATATAGTGAACATATATACATACCTAAACTATATTAAGATAAATATAAAAAAATGACAAAAAATCCCCTTATCTGAACGATTGGTTGTATGGGATATATATTATATATAGCTCCGATCGAAATGATTTTTACAGGTAATCTTCTATGATATTGTAACGAATTTACTTGCAAATCCTCTTATTTGCACCCTTCTGCTAAGTTCGAATCACTAAACTGTTGAATAAATAACTCCAATATTTAATAATGCAAAATGGCCTTTATTAAAGTACTTCACAATAAATAACTCTACTATTGCCCGACAGATTGCCTGCTCAATCAAAACTGATTGTAGCGCCTCTATTGTTGAGGCCTTTTATACTCTTTGATTTCCTCGTCGCATCTTCTAGGCGCTTCTGTTCTAGAATCTACTGGTTGGTTATCTGTTATAATTATAACTACAGATGTACGTATATAGCTCTCATATGCGCGTGTGTTTGTGAGCGACACTTCCACAATTATAATTGCATATCTCAGATAATATATCTGCATGTGTTTGTGCGTTGCTTCTCCGCTGCGTGTACGTACATATGTGTAGACATAATGATTGAATTATTGATGTGCATTCACGTCACTGCTAAGCATCGGCTTAGAGATGAGAGTACCCCTTATTGTTGCTAATATTCGTTACACTGCCCTACACCTAAGTCTGATCGTCACGATCAGACAAATCTCTCGATTTAAACGCTGCCAGCCCTTCCAAATGGACCACTTTCAGTGTGGTTCGTGGTTTACCGGTGGTTTGTATGCGGTACACTACATCGTTGATCCGTTTTATACCTTTGTATGGGCCTTCCCAATTACACTGCAATTTTGGGGACAAACCTTTTTTTCGTTGTGGGTTGTATATCAGCACCAAATCTCCTTCCTGAAACCCTTCGGAATTAATTGCTTTATCGTACCTCGCTTTCATCTTGTCACTCATAATATTTGCTCGTTGTCTTACAAGATCGTGTATCTCTCTCAGCTTTTCTTCCAAGGCACCAGTGAATTTCTTGACATTTCTCTCCGCATCGGCATCTACCCCAAACTTCAAATCAGCTGGCAGTAGAAGGTCATTGCCAAAAATTACTTTTGCAGGGGTTTGGCCCGTTGTCTCATGCACTGCTGATCGGTAAGCCATCAAGAATAATGGTATGCGGGTATCCCAATCCTTATGGTACTTGTCCACTACTTTCCTTAAGTGCTCCTCCAATGTTCTATTGAATCGTTCCACCATACCATCGGACTGAGGATGCAATGCAATTGTCCGTGTTTTTCGAATGCCCAATGATTTACACATTTCCTGGAATACAGCTGATTCGAAATTCCTGCCTTGGTCAGAATGTAACTCCATTGGTACACCATATCTTGCAACCCAATTGTTTATAAACACTTCTGCTTCTGTTTCCGCTTCTTGATTTGGGATTGGGTATACCTCTGGCCATTTGCTGAAATAATCCATTACTACCAGTACATATTTGTTTCCGCAGTTGCTAGTAGGAAATGGACCTGCGACATCCATAGCGATCCTTTCAAATGGCGCACCTGAGTTATATTGCTTCATCTGGCCATGACTTCGGGTTTTGGGCCCTTTCGCTCTGCTGCAAACCTCGCAGTTCGCGATCCACTCAGTGAACGACTGACGGCAACCAACCCAATAGAATCTCTGTTTAATCTTCTGGAGCATCTTCGTGATTTCAAGATGACCTCCGCTTGGACCATTATGCAGCTCGCTGAGCACGTCAGGAATCCTCTTTCTGGGAACAACTATCAGTTTCTTCTTGAATTGACCATCCTCACTCTCCCATTATCGATGCAACAACCGGATATCAATTCTAAACTGTTCCACTATTCCCAATATGACTTCGCAATGGGTTTCTCTGCTGACATCTCCTCTCTATTTGGTCTTTCGTTTCGTTCGAGCCCTTGCATAACATGTGACAGATCTGTATCTTCTATCTGACACTACCTTAGCTGTTCCTTGTCGCATTCCTCAGTACATGTTACAGTCATTAGCCGGACATCTATAATGCCTTCTTTAGCCTCGGCCTTTGAACAGTGCTTGCATTCTAAACTACATGGTCTTCCTGACATTGCATCGGCATTCCCATGGGTACTACCTTTCCGATGTTCAATGGAAAAGTCATAGCTTTGTAGCAGCTCGATCCACCGCGCCAATTGTCCTTCTGGATTACGGAACTGCAGAAGCCATTTCAACGCTGCGTGATCTGTCCTGACGCGGAATCGCTGGCCGTAGAGATATTTGTGTAAATGTTTAATGCACTCTACCAATGTCAACAACTCTCTCCGTGTAACGCAATAGTTACTCTCTGGTTTTCCAATCGAACGGCTGTTGTATGCAACTACCTTCTCCTGTCCACCGACCAGTTGTGATAAAACGCCTCCTATAGCATGTCCACTCGCATCTGTATCTAGAATAAAGGTTGCTCCTGGAATCGGATATGAAAACATTGGGGCAGTGCACAAACGCTCTTTCAATGTTTGGAAAGCCACTTCTTGCTCCTTCTTCCATTCAAAAGCTTTATTTTTTCTTGTAAGCTCATGGAGGTTATGGGCTACGCTGGAAAATTTTGATACAAATCGCCGGTAATATGTGCACAGCCCAAGGAAACTTCTTAATTCATGCAATTTCTGTGGTCTTGGTCAATCCTTTACTGCCTCTATCTTTTCATTTGCTGTATGGATACATTCTGTCGTTACCTTGTGACCAAAATAATTTACTTCCTTTTTAAACAGCGCACACTTTTTGGGATTTAACTTCAGACCAGCGCCAGCTATTCTCTGGAAAACTTCCTCCAAGTTTTTATGATATTCATCGAAGTTCTTGCCCAATACCATGATGTCGTCCAGGTATACCAAACATGTTTTCCAGTGCAGTCCTTTCAATACCTGATCCATGAGTCTCTCTAAAGTAGCTGGTGCATTACCAAGTCAAAAAGGCATTACTGTAAATTGTCAAAGACCATCTCCGACGCTGAAGGCTGTTTTTTATTTGTCTTCCTCCTTCACCTCCACTTGCCAGTAGCCACTTTTCAAGTCCAGTGTGGAAAACCATTTCGTACCAGAGAGCGAGTCCAGAGTGTCGTCAATTCTTGGAAATGGGTAGCTATCTTTTTTCGCGACGTCGTTCAACTTCCGGTAGTCCACGCAAAACCTAATCCTTCTTCTTCACAAGTACCACAGGTGAGCTCCATGGACTAGCTGATGGTTCGATGACGCCTCCGTCGCTTATTTCTTGTACGATTTGACTTACAACTTCCCATTTTGCCAGTGGAACACTACGTGGAGCTTGACGTATAGGCCTCGCGTCTCCAGTGTCAATTTGGTGTTTCACAACATTGGTGCGGCCTGGTTTGGAACCATCCTGGTCAAATATGTTTGCGTACTTTAGGAGCAGTTGCTTTGCCTTACTCTGATAATCTTCCTCCAGCCCCTCCGTCCATGCCGTGATGTCATTTGAAAGATCAGTTTTACAAAATGAAACGTGTTCCTGGATCTGTTCACAGTTAATAACTACTTCAGCCTCTTGGAATCCTCCCATAATAGCTCCTTTGGTCAGTTTGAGTGGTGACTTGAACTCATTGAGTACTCTTACCGGAATACGTCCATCTTGTTTTGTCATAGCCAGGGTTTTTCCTACAAGTATGTTCGGTGCTGATTTGTTTGCGGCTTCGACAACCCACAATTTGTTTGTCCCACAATCTCCATCAACCTTTGTTCAGATGACTGCTTCGGATTTTGGTAGTATTTGCTGACTCTCTTCCACCAGCACTGTTGTTGTTGTTGTTGTTGTTGTAGCGATTAGGTTACTCCCCGAAGGCTTTGGGGAGTGTTATCGATGTGATGGTCCTTTGTCGGATTCAGATCCGATACGCTCCGGTAACACAGCACCATTAAGGTGCTGGCCCGACCATCTCGGGAACGATTTATATGGCCACATTGAACCTTCAGGCCATCACTCCCTCCCCACCCCCAAGTTCCATGAGGAGCTTGGGGTCGCCAGAGCCTCGCCTGTTAGTGAAACGGGATTCGCCGCTCGAAGGTGAGGTTGACAATTGGGTTGGAGAAGCTATATGTTACGCTACACAACCCCTTGAATCCCTTCCACCCGTACTCGTTTACTGCTGTAGCCTCTCTCGTAGCCGAAATTAAGTGGCACATCCATGTTCTTATATCGCATCGTCTTGCTTTGCATATCGATCTTAATGCCTTGGTCGATTAAGAAGTCCACTTCAGTTATGATTTCATCAATCTCTGCCACTATAAAATTGTGTAGTACCATGACATTCCCGATTGCTACTTCACATGCTACTTCTCCAATTACCTGGGTGTCCTTTCCCGTACGTAATCTTGCTCCAAGCAATGGTCTTAACTTCTTGTTGACTAAATCTGATCGAATGATGGAATGGGATGCACCCGTATCTACAGTCAGTAAACGTTCCTTTCCATCCACATGCCCTCCGCCAGTAAGATTGCTTGACCTTCTTCCAATTTGCGAGATAGAGATTATGGGACATTCAATTGAGGGAACCAGCTGTCGCTCCTTGCGGCTGTCTCGCTTTATTTTAACGATTGAGTGGATTTGGAGATTTGCTCATCTCCTTCAGCTCTGATACGGCCACCCACATTGCTGGAACTGTTAGGATTGGTACTGCAATAACGTACAATGTGCCCTGGCTTTCCACATTTAAAGCATTTGACGGCACCATCGTTTTTCTGCTGCGTTCCTTTTAATGCTTCCAAAATTGTGCCTACCCAGTCTGGCCTTTCCACTTTCACACGATGGGCTTTGCACGCTGGCTTATTCAAAAGTGAGGCAATTTCCTGAGTCAGTGCATGGTATACCGTTTCTGCGAATGTGGGTTTTGGGTTTGCATATGTCGCTCGCTTCGTTTCTACGTCCCGTATGCCATTTATAAAACTCTGGATACCCTCTCGGTGTATTCCACGGGTGCGTCCGCATTTGCCAAATGAGCCAACCTTTCAATATCCGCAGCAAACTCTTATTAGCTTTTTGGTAACGGTTTTGCAACTCTATTTGGTGTGTCTGCTTCCTGTGTTCGCTTCCGTATCGCCTCTCTAGAGCACTCATCAATGTTTCGTAGTTGTTCCGTTCCCCCTCGGGAATAGTCTGTAGGATTTCAGCAGCAGATTCTTTCAATGCCACGAATAGTGCAGGAACTTTATCTTCATCACTCCAGTTTTTCACTGCTGCGGTCTTCTCAAACTGAATCTTAAACATCTGGAAAGGAACAGAGCCGTCAAAAGATGGAGTTTTCACCTTCGTATTGCTTGCTGAAACAACTGGGCGATTTAGTTGCAACTCCTGTATACGACCTCTCAAAGCTTCTATCTCGGCATCCATTTTGTCCTCGAGCTGTACAATTTTTGTATTCTGTGCTTCTAAATGCGAAGACATTTGTGTTCTTTATGTTATCTCTGACGACATTTCTGCAATACGTGTCTTCTGTTCTTCCATTTGTGATGTTATGTTTGTCTTTTGTTTTGCCAGTTGAGATGTTATATTTGTCTTTTGTTCTTCCATTTGGGATTATATTTGCAACGACATTGATGTTACTGTCGATGTTTGTGCAGATATTGCAGCCAACATCATGTTCAAGTCTGTGCTCATAACTGTCTTCGATGTTTCATTTTTCTCTTCAACAATTGTTGTCTCCTCGCCATCAAGAGGAACGACATACTCTTCCACGTTAATTCCTTCTGCTTCTATTGCCTCTCGTAGTCGTGCTTGAAGTTCGATTTTAATGCCGCTTGTATTCAATCCACGGCTTTTCAACTCCTTCTTCAGCTGCTGGATCTTCAATTCACTCCACTTTGCCATGTCCAAGTTGTATTCGAAGTCTTCGGATGTTATTCAACAATTCCTCTTCTGACACCAATTGTAACGAATTACTTTTATTTGCAAACTTCTGCTAAGTTCGAATCACTAAACTGTTGAATAAATAACTCTAATATTTAATAATGCAAAATGGCCTTTATTAAAGTACTTCACAATAAATAACTCTACTATTGTCCGACAGATTGCCTGCTTAATCAAAACTGATTGTAGCGCCTCTATTGTTGAGGCCTTCTACTAGTTGGTTATCTGTTATAATTATCAATACAGATGTAAGTGTATAGCTCTTATATGCGCGTGTGTTTGTGAGCGATACTTCCACAATTATAATTGCATATCTCATATAAGATATCTGCATGTGTTTGTGCGCTGCTTCTCTGCTGCGTGTACGCACATATGTGTAGACATAATCATTGAATTATTGATGTGCATTCACGTCACTGCTTAGCATCGGCTTAGAGATGACAGCACCCCTTAGTGTTGCTAATATTCGTTACAATATATTAGAATAAATATCATCAAGTTTAACGTTTTATATTGGATATTAAGGGAGAAATTGCCAAAAATCTTTCTATCTGAAAGATCGGTTGTATGGGATATATACTATATATAACGCCGATCAAAGTGATTTTCTCAGAAAATCTTCTATGATATATTAAAATATATATCAGCGAGTTTCACATTTATACTTTCTAAATTGCGGTAGGAATGACCAAAATCGTCTTATCTGAACGATCGGTTGTATGGGGGATATATGTTATAGTGGTCTGATCCTACCGAATCCAACAAATGTCTAATATAATACAAAAATACATCCTTTTGCCAAATTTCATTGAGATATCTCAAAATTTGAGGGACTAATTTGCGTTCAAACAGATAGACGGACGGACAGACGGAAGGACAGACGGACATGGCTATATCAACTCAGTTCGTCGCCCTTATCTATTCGGTATACTTAATGGTGAGTCTATCTTCTATATTTCTCAACGTTACAAACATCGGACCAAAGTTAATATATCATTTCATGTTCATGAAAGGTATAAATATCGCGAACATTAAATGATATAAAAGCTGAAATATACTGCCTATGCACATCTAAATATCATCTTCAGTAGGAAGTATTTGCCTTAGAAATATGTTTTTATCAACTCTCGTTAAAATTGGTCGCTTTTTGTGCGACTTTGATATTGAAAGTTTTGTAGAGCTTAACTTAAAGAATGAGTAGTCCTGGACTCACAATAAATAAAAAAAATAAATGTAAGGCGCGATAACCTCCGAAGAGATCTAAGGCCGAGCTTCTCTTCCAATTTGCATCGCTTACAAAAAATTTCTTCTAATTGAAAAACCTTATTTATAAAATTTTGATGTTGTTTTGTCCGGGGTGTGAACCCAGGGCATACGGTGTGGTAGGCGGAGCACGCTACCATCACACCACGGCGGCCGCCTCACACCACGGCGGACTCACAATACTTTTTTAATTTTCTTACTTCACACTTTTTTTATTATTATCTATAATGATGGAGATAAAAATGAAGAAAGTGCGAGGGGAAGATAGGAAGGAGAGTAAGCAAGGGAAAGTAAGCAGATGAACAAAAATAGAGGGTGGTTAAGGAAGGAAGCGAGTAAAAGAGAGAAAAATCGAGAATGTGAAAAGTGTAAGATCCGAGGGAGTGACGGTGATCAAATGTGTAGAGGAAGAGAGAGAGGTAAGAAAATAAAAAGGAGCAGAAACTTCAATATAAATAAAATAATAAAAAAAATTTTTAAGTTAAACGGTTTTATTGAAAACAATACTTACATGAAGTAATAATAATACTAAAAGCTGGAAAATAATTAGGTAGGTCCTAGGTACTAGTAATCACACTCCTCATCAATCTAGGGCGTTGACCAGACAATTAAATAAAAGCGTTGGACGCGTACTCTGTATACCCCCTCAAATGAGCGATTATGGATGGTCTTAATTACATTAAAGTACATCCCGCCTTAACGAGATGGATCGGCTGCATGTCAAATTGCAGGAAGATTACATCACAATGGGGATTGTACGAGGCCACGAAATCAGTGGACAGGGGCACGTCGCAGTGAGGGGTGCTATCACCTCTTCTGTGGACGCTGGTCATCAACCAACTGCTCAGGCGATTCGATGAGGGAGCCGTAAAACTTACGGCTTACGCAGATGACGTTGAAATTGTCATAAGTGGAAAGTGCCTTCCAACGATTAGCTCTTTGATGGATTGGGCGCTTCGGGATATTCATACCCGGGCATCAAATATCGGGTTGAAAATCAACGCGGAGAAGACGGATATGGTATTGTTTACAAAGAGGTACAAGGTCCCAAATTGGATCAGAACTCAGGAGCGGTGACCCTACAGGAGAAGCATTGCACAAAATATCAAGGAATCATCCTAGACAGTAAGCTGCCATGGAAACTCAACGTGGAGGAGAGGGTGAAGAAGGACACAATGGCACTTTAGGCATGTAAACGAATGCTGGGGTGTACGTGGGGCTTATCGCCCTCTCTTTCTCACTGGGTTTTTACAACGATTGTAAGCCCTATTCTATATTATGGAGTTCTTGTTTGGTGGAAAGCCCCACAAAAAACAACCTACCTCAAAAAATTAGAGGGGGTGTGCAGACTATCAATGCTTAGCATTAAGTGAGCCCTGAAAACAACACCGACGGCTGCATTGTATGCCATTCTGCACATTCCACTTGTAGACCTGTTAGCAAAGAACATATCGTTAACAACTGCAACCAGGCTGTGTGCCTCGGGGCAGCGTAAGCGCCGACCATATGGTCATAGTACTATAGCGTCATCAATCACAAGACGAACAGACTACCTGATCCCCTATCTGCGCTTCGAGGGCGATCTTAAGGCCACAATAGAGGTGGACGGCTGGCGCAAGGGTGCTCAATTGGCGGACGAGGCGATACATGTGTACACATATTGTTTCAAAGTAGTGGAATGAGTAGGGTCTGCGGTATACTGTGCTGATCAGGAAATAAACAGATCCTCCAGGCTACCGGAATACTGTAGCGTTTTCCGAAAGGAATTAGTAGCCGTAACTAAAGCAGTAGAAACCCTGGAAGAGAATAACTTAAGCTGCAACCATGTTAACTTTCATATTGACAGTCAAGCAGCAATTAAGGCAATAATCGTGCATAGCACAGCATCTAAATGCGTCCCTGGAGAGAATCGGGACAGGGAGAAGCATACATCTATATTGGCTCCCAGGGCATATGGGAATAGATGGGAATGAAAAAGGGGATGAACTAGCTAAACAGGGCGCATCCCTTGAAGCTTGCTCCGTAGACATTCTAATTAGACTGGGCGAAATTAAGCGAAGACGAGAAGTGCACATGATCGACGAAGCACGAAAGGCGTGGATTCAAGCGCGGGGCTGTAAAGTGTCAAAGATTATGTGTAGGTCTTACAACCTTAGACCATTAGACTAACAAAGTTGCTTCTATCTTTAAAAAGAGAGGACTGTAGACTCATGACGGGTATTCTGACTGGACACTGCCTTCTGGCGTCACATGCCTTTAAATTAGGCTTAGTCAGTGATAGCAGATGTAGGAAGTGCGGGCTGGAGGAGGAAACGATCGAGCACGTTCTCTGCTCGTGCCCTGCGATTGGCAAGCTAAGACGCCAGCTATTAGGTGTGATACAGCTGTCACATCTAGAAGCAGCAAGTGGCTTAAGTCCTAGAAAGCTTTTAGTATTTGCCAAGAGGACGGAGTTATTTTATAACATAGGTCCTGATTTTTGATAGGGTTTTTCAGTTTGGTCGTAGAACAAACTTCTGGTAACACTACGGATTCCTTCAGACTATTTGAGGTCCTCATGGACCGGTCAGTTCAACCCAACCTAACCCACCCCTTTGGCTTAGTTCTTACTAATGTAAGTAGTAAATTATGGTCCATTTGAAATGCTAATTGGGAAACAATAGTAATGTATACGATTTGAATTCAATAATATAATTTACTGTAATGCTAACAATGAATCAAATTAATTAAGCGCACACAAATTCTAGCATAACCGAATCGAAATTTGTTTAGTAGTTTTATTTGTTTATCATTAATTGGTGCAGTCATGTCGCACTTTAGTTGCTGATCTAAATAATTTAATTAGTGCATTAGATTAGTTTGTTAAAGTGACAGGCGTATCAAAGTCCAAGCAAGACTTATTATTTAGTGATGTATTTTCTTTTTGCAAAGATCAAGTGATTTGATCTAAAAATAATGTCGGCTTAAAATTCAAGCGGAGAAGTACTGCGGCCAAAAAGTGCTACTAGCTTTGAACTGAGCATTGAAAAGTCATACGTGATACCTGTCCTGATATATGGTTCAGAATCATGGACGGTATCGGAAGAAGATTTTTCGATAAAATTGCACTTGGAGAGTTGAAAAATTTACTGGAAGATTTATGGTCCTATCCGTGCCGCCGACGGAGATGTTTATGGAGCATTCCACGGCTGGTACGGAACAAATCGTACATAATTTTTCATTTTTCTAACTTAGCTAAAGAAAAATTATGATTTTTGCAGACTAACTAAATACAGTGCATTAATAATGTGTAATACATGTCTAAATAATTAATCCACAAATCTTTTAAAATACAGTATCCATGTTCATAATTTCACACAGAATGCTCCGATTTTAAAACGTTTTTTTTTGCATTTCAAAGCTTAGGTACGTGTGATGAACATTTTGAATATAAATTGAAGGTGTATATTACAGGAGCGTGGCAAATTTCCAAAATATAGTAAACAAACAGTAAAATTTGTGTAAAGTAACATTTTTTACAAAAAATGCAGTTCGTATGTTTGTTCGCTATGAACTGAACAAGCGAACTTGCTTTGAGTGGGACATTCACTACATCATGCGTCACATACATACAAGTTGAATTATATAGAATATTATAGCGTTATTTAACATTGGGAGTACATTTAAAGATATGTATGGAAATATGTATGTATATTTATTTCATATCAGCTTGACATACATACATATTTGCCAGTTGGCAAGTTAATGCTGCATAAATGGTTAAGAATGCATACAAGCCAATGTTTTGCAAATTTTTATTTTAAGTTGATGCTAAATTCCTTTTTTCCCTCAGTGCATTGAGGTGTGATATATATCAGATAGTTTGACTTTGAAAATAGCTAAGTATACGAACTCGAGAATAGGCAAAAATTTACGATTTTTCATGGAAAGCTCCTTATATAGCGTTGCATAGCACAAAGATGACAAAATATTAGAAACAAAAGCAAATTGTAAAAGCAATTGACAACAAAAGATGCAAAGAGGTGTATGTTGTAGTAAATGGCACTGAAAATTGAAGATTTTTATACCTTTCATGAAAATGCAATGTTATACTAATTTCGTCACGAAACCCAAAATTGTAAGTCCTTAAAGGAAAATAGATAGACCCACCATTAAGTATACCGAAATAATCAGGATGAAGAGCTGAGTTGATTTAGCCATGTCAGTCTGTCCGTCTGTCTGTATGTATGCAAACTAGTCCCTCAATTTTTGAGATATCTTGATAAAATTTGGTGAGCGGGTGTATTTGGGTGTCCGATTAGACATTTGTCGGAACCGGCCAGATCGGACCACTATAGCATATATCCTCCATACAACCGGTTTTTCAGAAAAAGAGGTTTTTTGTCATATCTTCCTCAATTTAACAGATTGAAGCTTCAAAATTCACCATATACTTTCGTATATTGCACATATTGTTGCCTGAAAAAATTGATGAAATCGGTCTTATATATAGTATATATCCCCCACAACCGATTGTTCAGATAAGAAACTTTTCGTAATTACTGCCCTATTTTAAGAGCTAGAGGCTTCAAATTTCAACGAATGCTTACGAGTATAGCATATATTGTTGTCTGAAAAAATCATAAAGATCGGTGGTATATATAGTATATATATGGTGGCATATATCGTATATATATATATATATGGCGGCCACCGTGGTGTGATGGGTAGCGTGCTCCGCCTATCACACCGTATGCCCTGGGTTCAACTCCCGGGCAAAGCAACATCAAAATTTTAGAAATAAGATTTTTAAATTACAAGAAAATTTTTCTAAGCGGGGTCGCCCCTCGGCAATGTTTGGCAAGCACTCCGGGTGCATTTCTGCCATGAAAAGCTCTTAGTGAAAACTCATCTGCTTTGCAGATGCCGTTCGGAGTCGGCATAAAACATGTAGGTCCCGTCCGGCCAATTTGTAGGGAAAATCAAGAGGAGCACGACGCAAATTGGAAGAGAAGCTCGGCCTTAGATCTCTTCGGAGGTTATCGCGCCTTACATTTATTTTTTGATTTTTTTTATATATATATATATATTCGCAATCTTCGGAGGTTATCGCGCCTTACATTTATTTTTTTATTTTTTTTATATATATATATATATTCGCAATTTTAGCCCCATTTTAACAGCTAGAAGCTTCAAATTTCACCAAATGCTTACGTATATAGCATATATTGTTGTCTGAAAAATCATAGAGATCGGTGGAATATATATTATATACCCCATATAAACTGTCATTTTTGCCCCTTTTTTATGGCTAGAAGTTTCAAAATTCATCAAATTTCATCAAATATTTACGTTTACGTCATATTTTATTGAAATACGTGATTCGTAGTCATAGCTTTTACACGTAGACCACAAATACCTGAAATTTTGCATCCTGGCACAAATTACCTACCTATTTTTTATTTTATATTTATCTTAAAAATCGTTTAGGTATGTACATCTGATCACTATATATTTCTTATCTTATACATCCGATTATTTGGAGATTACGAACGGGATAAGATTATTGTTCAGCCCCATTCATGAAAGGTATGAAGTATTCGGCACAGGCGAAGACAGTCCCGCCCTTACTTGTTTGTTTTGACTTTTCTTTGGTTATGACCGTTTTGAAGCACACATACATATATTTATTTATCTACATAATTACAAGAAGCATAGGCGCGGAAAACGTCGTAATTTTAATATGGAATATTTTGACTCAGAATTTGACTATAACAGGTAAGCGCTCCGTATGAAGGGTAATCACGAGCCAATTTTTTGAAAATATGTATATATATACATAGCTCAAGCATCGAACATGCCAAAATTATGCACTTTATAGCTCTAAGAATACAGTTAGAAATATTCATCCAGTGGAAAAACGTCTAAAGTGTTTTGCGTAGTTATACATATGGTAATGGCGAAAGTTATTACGAACAGCAAAAGAGGGTCACAAAGAGAAAATAATGAATATAAACTAATTGAAAGTAAGCTCGATATTTTTGATGATAAACTTTTTTCAGGGACCCAAACTCTTATTCCTTTTACAATAAAAGTCCTGGGGAAAAAAACTATTTTCGGACTTGAAATTTTTTATTTTATAAGTCTGGAAATAAGAGTTAAACTCGAACTTTTATTTTTTAAGGACAGAATAAAGGTACGGCCCTATATTTATGGAACGGCTAATCCAAATGATACGAAGTTTTTTTCATTCAGAATCATTTTTCAACAGCAAGCGGTGTTACAAATTTCAAAGCAAAATCACAATCGATAAAACTTTATGCTACAAGTTTACTATGGAAAAGTATAAGTATATTTGGAGTTGGTCTTAGTTTCCCTATGACAAATTGCTGCTATTACTAACTTATAATTTTAAATGACCATTCGGCTTACAAATCTTTACACTTAGAAGAATCTATTTTTTTTTAAATTCGTTTCATTTGGATGAGCAAGACTTATATTTGTCTTTAAAAAATAAAAGTCCGGATTTAACTTTTATTTTCAAACTTTAAAATTAAAGTCCGGTTTAACTTTTATATGTGGATTTTTTTTATAAAGTCCGAAAAATAAAAAGAATGCATGGTTCCTCATGAAAATGCTATGGGTGCACAATTTTTTTACCCGGGCTTTTTCGACTCAAAGAAAGAAAGTAACTATTACAAGTAAGGAAGGCTAAGTTCGGGTGTAACCGAACATTACATACTCAGCTGAGAGCTTAGCTGCGTTGGTTTAGGGTTTCGTAGATGGTTTAAAAGTGGTTTTTAATTCCATATCCCATAAGTTTGGAAAATATCGACCAAATTGTAGACCAAGGGTGACGGTTTTTGGAACTATTTTCCTTCATCCTTTGTCAAATAAGGGAAAATAACCATATAGGAAAATGGGCGTAGGGTAACCCTGGAATGTGTTTGTATGACATGGGTATCAAGTGAAAGGTATTAATTCGTATTTTAAAAGGAAGTGGGCTTTAGTTCTATAGGTGGACGCCTTTTCGAGATATCGGCATAAAGGCGTACGAGGGGTGACTCTATAATATGTTTGCAAGAGGGTTTTAAAAAGGAGTGGCCCTTAGTTTTATATGTGAAGGCGTTTTCAAGATATCGACCAAAATGTGGACCAGGGTGACCAAGAACATCATTTGTCGGGTACAGCTAATTTAATTTTATATGTAATACCACGAATAGTATTCCTGCTATGATTCCAAGGGCTTTTGATTTCGACCTGCAGAACTTGTTCATTTTCTTCTAATAAGGTAGGTGTCACACCCATTTAACAAAGGTTTTCCTAAAATTATATTTTGCGTCAAAAAACAATCCAATCACGAGGGTTAATCCTTTTTTTCCTATTTGGTATAGAATTATGGCATATTTATCATTTTTGGAAATTTTCGATATCGAAAAACTGGGCGTGGTCATAGTCGGATTTCGTCCATTTTCAATACCAAGATGAGTTCAGATAAGTACGTGAACTAAGTTTAGTAAAGATATATACATTTTTGCTCAAGTTATTGTCTTAAAGGCCGAGCGGAAGGACAGACGGTCGACTGTGTATAAAAACTGGTCGTGGCTTCAACCGATTTCGCCCACTTTCACAGAAAACAATCATCGCCACGCCTATTTTGAAATTTTCTTTTATATAGTGTAAAGATATTAAATTTTTTGTTAAAATTTGATTTTGTTGATGATCCGATTTTGCTAATTATACTCAGTTGAGCAGAGCTCACAGAGTATATTAAGTTTGATTGGATAACGGTTGGTTGTACATATATAAAGGAATCGAGATAGATATAGACTTCCATATATCAAAATAATCAGGATCGAAAAAAAATTTGATTGAGCCATGTCCGTCCGTCCGTCCGTCCGTCCGTCCGTCCGTCCGCCCGTTAACACGATAACTTGAGTAAATTTTGAGATATCTTGATGAAATTTGGTATGTAGGTTCCTGAGCACTCATCTCAGATCGCTATTTAAAATGAACGATATCGGACTATAACCACGCCCACTTTTTCGATATCGAAAATTTCGAAAAACCGAAAAAGTGCGATAACTCATTACAAAAGACAGATAAAGCGACGAAACTTGGTAGATGGGTTGACGTTATGACGCAGAATAGAAAATTAGTAAGATTTTGGACAACGGGCGTGGCCCCGCCCACTTTTACAAGAAGGTAATTTAAAAGTTTTGCAAGCTGTAATTTGGCAGTCGTTGAAGATATCATGATGAAATTTGGCAGGAACGTTACTACTATTACTCTATATGTGCTAAATAAAAATTAGCAAAATTGGATTAAGAACACGCCCACTTTTTAAAAAAAAATTTTTTTAAATTCAAATTTTAACAAAAAATTTAATATCTTTACTGTATATAAGTAAATTAAGTCAAAATTCAACTCCAGTAATGATATGATGCAACAAAATACAAAAATAAAAGAAAATTTCAAAATGGGCGTGGCTCCGCCCATTTTCATTTAGTTTGTCTAGAATACTTTTATTGCCATAAGTCGAACAAAAATTTACCAATCCTTCTCAAATTTGGTAGGAGCATAGATTCTATGACGGTAACTGTTCTCTGTGAAAATGGGCGAAATCGGTGGAAGCCACGCCCAGTTTTTATACACAGTCGACCATCCGTCCTTCCGCTCGGCCGTTAACACGATAACTTGAGCAAAAATCGATATATCTTTACTAAACTTAGCCCACGTACTTACCTGAGCTCACTTTTTCTTGGTATAAAAAATGGGCGAAATCTGACCATAACCACGCCCACTTTATCGATATCGAAAATTACGAAAAATGAAAAAAATGCCATAATTCTATACCAAATATGAAAAAAGAGATGAAACATGGTAATTGGATTGGTTTATTGACGCAAAATATAACTTTGGAAAAATCTTTGTAAAATGGGTGTGACACCTACCATATTAAGTAGAAGAAAATGAAAAAGTTCTACAAGGCGAAATCAACAGCCCTTGGAATCTTGGCAGGAATACTGTTAGTGGTATTGCATATATAAATAAATTAGCAGTACCCGACAGATGATTTTCTGGATCACCTGGTCCACATTTTGGTGGATATCACGAGAACGCCTTCACATATACATCTAAGGGCCACTCGCTTTTAAAACCCTCATTAATACCTTTAATTTGATATCCATATCGTACAAAAACATACCAGAGTCACCCCTGTCCCACCCTAATGGCGATATCTCGAAAAGGCGTCCACCTATAGAACTAATGCCCCCTCTCTCTTAAAATGCTCAGTAACACCTTTCGTTTGATACCCATATCGTACAAACATTCTAGAGTAACCCCTGGCCCACCTTAATGGCGATATCTCGAAAAGGCGTCCACCTATAGACCTAGTGTCCACTCCCTCTTAAAATGCTCAGTAACAGCTTTCGTTTGATACCCATATCGTACAAACATTCTAGAGTCACCCCTGGCCCACCCTAATGGCAATATCTCGAAAAGGCGTCCACCTATAGACCTAATGCCCACTCCCTCTTAAAATGCTCAGTAACACCTTTCGTTTGATACCCATATCGTACAAACATTCTAGAGTCACCCCTGGCCCACCCTAATGGCAATATCTCGAAAAGGCGTCCACCTATAGACCTAATGCCCACTCCCTCTTAAAATGCTCAGTAACAGCTTTCGTTTGATACCCATATCGTACAAACATTCTAGAGTCACACCTGGCCCACCCTAATGGCGATATTTCGAAAAGGCGTCCACCTATAGAACTAAGGATTACTCCCTTTTAAAATACTCATTACCACTTTCATTTGATACCCATATCGTACAAACACATTCTAGAGTCACCCTGGCCCACCCTAATGGCGATATCTCGAAAAGGCGTCCACCTATAGACCTAATGTCCACTCCCTCTTAAAATGCTAAGTAACACCTTTCGTTTGATACCCATATCGTACAAACATTCTAGAGTCACCCCTGGCCCACCCTAATGGCGATATCTCGAAAAGGCGTCCACCTATAGACCTAATGTACACTCCCTCTTAAAATGCTCAGTAACACCTTTCGTTTGATACCCATATCATACAAACATTCTAGAGTCACCCCTGTCCCACCCTAATGGCGATATCTCGAAAAGGCGTCCACCTATAGACCTAATGCCCACTCCCTCTTAAAATGCTCAGTAACACCTTTCGTTTGATACCCATATCGTACATACATTCTAGAGTCACACCTGGCCAACCCTAATGGCGATATCTCGAAAAGGCGTCCACCTATAGAACTAAGGATTACTCCCTTTTAAAATACTCATTACCACCTTTCATTTGATACCCATATCGTACAAACACATTCTAGAGTCACCCTGGCCCACCCTAATGGCGATATCTCGAAAAGGCGTCCACCTATAGACCTAATGCCCACTCCCTCTTAAAATGCTCAGTAACACCTTTCGTTTGATACCCATACCGTACAAACATTCTAGAGTCACCCTTGGTCCAGCTTTATGGCGATATCTCGAAAAGGCGTCCACCTATAGAACTAAGGATTACTCCCTTTTAAAATACTCATTACCACCTTTCATTTGATACCCATATCGTACAAACACATTCTAGAGTCACCCTGGCCCACCCTAATGGCGATATCTCGAAAAGGCGTCCACCTATAGACCTAATGCCCACTCCCTCTTAAAATGCTCAGTAACACCTTTCGTTTGATACCCATATCGTACAAACATTCTAGAGTCACCCTTGGTCCACCTTTATGGCGATATCTCGAAAAGGCGTCCACCTATAGAACTAAGGATTACTCCCTTTTAAAATACTCCTTACCACCTTTCATTTGATACCCATATCGTACAAACACATTCTAGAGTCACCCCTGGCCCACCCTAATGGCGATATCTCGAAAAGGCGTCCACCTATAGACCTAATGCCCACTCCCTCTTAAAATGCTCAGTAACACCTTTCGTTTGATACCCATATCGTACAAACATTCTAGAGTCACCCCTGGCCCACCCTAATGGCGATATCTCGAAAGGGCGTCCACCTATAGACCTAATGCCCACTCCCTCTTAAAATGCTCAGTAACACCTTTCGTTTGATGCACATATCGTACAAACACATTCTAGAGTCACCCCTGGCCCACCCTAATGACGATATCTCGAAAAGGCGTCCACCTATAGACCTCATGCCCACTCCCTCTTAAAATGCTCAGTAACACCTTTCGTTTGATACCCATACCGTACAAACATTCTAGAGTCACCCCTGGCCCACCCTAATGGCGATATCTCGAAAAGGCGTCCACCTATAGACCTAATGCCCACTCCCTCTTAAAATGCTCAGTAACACCTTTCATTTGATTCCCATATCGTACAAACACATTCTAGAGACACCCCTGGTCCACCTTTATGGCGATATCTCGAAACGGCGTCCACCTATGGAACTAAGGATCACTCCTTTTCAAAATACTCATTAACAGCTTTCATTTGATACCCATATCGTACAAACACATTATAGAATCACCCCTGGTCCACCTTAATGGGGACATCTCGAAAAGGCGTCCACCGATAGACCTAAGGCCCACTCCCTCTTAAAATGCTCAGTAACACCTTTCATTTGATACCCATATCGTACAAACAAATTCTAGAGTCAGCCCTGGTCTACCTTTATGGCGATATCCCTAAATGGCGTTCATCCATAGAACTATGGCCTATTCTCTCTTAAAATACTCTTTAATACCTTTCATTTGATACACATGTTATACAACCACATTCCAGGGTTACCCCAGATTGATTTTCCTTATTTTGTCTCCATAGCTCTCAACTGAGTATGTTATGTTCGGTTACACCCGAACTTAGCCTTCCTTACTTGTTTTTATTTAGAACACATATAGTAATAGGAGTAACGTTCCCGCCAAATTTCATCAATTGCCAATTTGCAATTGCCAATATAAAGCTTGCAAAACTTTTAAATTACCTTCTCTTAAAAGTGGGCGGTGCCACGCCTATCGTCCAAAATTTTACTAGTTTTCTATTTTGCGTCATATGATCAACTCTCCTACCAAGTTTCATCGCTTTAACTGTCTTTGGTAATGAATTATCGCTCTTTTTCGGTTTTTCGTAATTTTCGATATCGAAAAAGTGGGCGTGGTTATAGTCCGAATTTGTTCATTTAAAAATAGCGATCTGAGGTGAGTGCCCAGGAACTTACATACCAAATTTCATTAATATACCTTAAAATTTACTTAAGTGATCGTGTTTACGGACGGACATTGCTAAATGAATTTCTTTTTTCGCCCAGATCATTTTGATATATAGAAGTGTATATTTATCTCGATTAGTTTATGCCGTTACGAAGTACCATTATACGAACAAAATTAATATACTCAGTGAGCTCTGCTCAGCTGAGCATAAAAATGGGTTCCTGCGTTTTTTGCTCTCCTAAACAATACAATTTTGTTGCTTAAGACGTTGTTCGCGATTATTCTTCATATGTTAAAAAAAGCTCAATTTTTAATTCTCAATGAGCTAGCAAAAAGCCTAGTCAAGACGTTTAGTAAATGTAGAGAAACCCCGTATGCTCAGTAAATTCACGATATATTGAAACATTTCAGTGGTTCAGAAAAATTCGACAGTGCTTTCAAAAAGTGCTCATATAACGTTTGATCAACAGTTGTGCTCCCTGAAAGTGCGGAACGACCACATTCTTTCATATTTGGTAAGTTAAAATTAAATTTTACAACATTTTTCGCGACCATGATTTCTTTGCTTGGCTATGTTAGCCACTTGAATGAAATTCACCTTTGGAAGTCGTATGGGTGTCATTACTGAATTATATCAACTTTAGTGTTTGGCCGAGATTTTATATTTGACCTATTTCCATTTATGCATTAGATACGTCGTAATTTTGTAAATATTTATAATGCACCGGTTTTTGTGTAAACCAAAACATGTAAATACATACATTTGGCGTTGTTGTTATGTATGAGTTTATACGTGCATACATATACATAGGCAGATACAATTTTTAGGATGATAGGAACTCCAGCGCAATCCATTTTTCAGTTACGTACTTTGTGGTGAGTGGGAGGTTGGGTTAGTTTAGATTGAGCCGGACGGTCTGTGAAGACCGCATATAGACTTAATAACTCCATAGTGTTACCAGAATATTGCTCAACGTCTGAACTCGAGACCAATCTCAAGAAACATGACCTATGTTATAAAATAACACCGTTCTCATGGCAGATACTAGAAGCTTTCTGGACCTAATCTTGTAGCTGCGTCTATATATGGATTAAAGATATATATGAAATCGTGGCAACGAGTACATGTTAGATCTATAATTTGTACGCGTAGTTTGGAATACTCATATCTATCATTCGAGTACAATTCAGTTTCCATACGTGATCATATAATATGTTACGGGTCCTGATAGCATGCGCTCGTCCGAGCATATTTCGCATAGGACTTGGTGCATGCTCTTTACCAACTTTTCGCCTATGTATTTTAACAGCTCGGCGGGTAGTTTGTCATTACTTGGCGTTTTGTCATTTTCTATATGGGAAATTGCTATTCTCAAATCGTCCTAGTCGGGTGGCAAAACTTGTTTTACGTTGTCGGCGATTAGGGTATCGGGTTCATCTTCTTTATTTCTAGCTGGTTTGTATCTTGGCTAGCTCAATGTAGGGGTCCGATTCGATATTTGGACCTCGTAGACTGCACGCATACAGGACACTAGAACTATACCTGCCTTCCATCACGACGAGATCGATTTGGTTTTGTGCTCTTCGATCAGGAATCAGCGAAGATGCTAAGTATATCTTCTTATGCTGGAACCTTGTATTTGCAAATAACAATATTTCGATCAGCGGCAAAGTCAGTTAGCCTCAACCCATTGGGAGAAGTTGCATCGTGGTGAATAAATTTTCTGATTGAAAGACCAAAGACCTCTTCCTTGCACACCTATAATAGTCTACCAGCAATTTTTTAATATCATGGATGGGTCAGTTATCGTATGTATTTTATAGATTAGCCTCGAAGTTGTCCTTATTCTTGTCGTCCGCATCGTCTATTGGTGCGTAAGAGCATAAAAATGTTATAGTGAAAAATGTCGCCTTGATGCGCATCGCCTTGATTGCACATTTGTTCATATGGCTGCAGTAGTAGTCGTTGTTTTTGTTGTAGCAGTGGAGTAGTAGTCGTCGCGGATCCCAATCGTCCTACCTGTATTGGCCCGTACCTTGTGCTTCCTTCAGAAAGACATCAGTTAGCCGTAGTATTCGGACATTTCATGATTCACACAAAAGTGATGACCTGTTCCCTCACATAATCAATTAGGACCAAGGATAGCGAGTATGAGGCGCTGGTCAAACGTAGCTTTGCAGGTATATACACGTCCTCAAATCAGGGTTTTTACAATCATAGTCGGTTAAAGGTTTGCCGTGGTCGTCATCAGAAAAAAGATTTCTGATACGAGGCATGTTACTTTTATGTTTCATTGTATGGCGTTTTTATGTGGCAGGCTCCGAGCATAGCGTACAACCCAGGAACATAATTAGGATTTTGAGTCGCCGTAATCATAAGCCTACGGCCCTTTTAGTGGTGGGAGTGTTTTCGTAAGTCTTAGGTCATAAGGCCTACATATGATCTTCGACATTTTGCAGCCTCATGCACGATTCCACGCATTTCCTGCTTGGTCAAAGCAGCTTCGAGTCTACGATAATAGTTTCGAAGCATGTTGTCTTTAAAACTAGCTCATCATTTTTTTCATCTATAAACCCGCCCTTTCAAAATTAATTTAATGTTAAAGCTATTCACCATCAAAAAAAAAAAAAAACAACTTTCTTGAACAAATTTGTGCTTAAGCCTAGGTGTAATATTCTACCCTCTAAATGAAAAAAGCCTAGGATGTTGAGTCGCAAGCAATTAAACTTTTCATTGCTCACTGCAATATGTAATATTTTTATATATTAACTTTGATTGGATAACGGTTGGTTGTGCAGGTATAAAGGAATCGATATAGATATAGACTTCCATATATCAAAATCATAAGTATCGAAACAAAATTTTGTTGAACCATGTCCGTCCGTCTGTCCGTTAACACGATAACTTGAGTACATATTGAGATATCTTCACATTTGGTAGACGAGCTTATCTGGGCCCAGAATAGATTGGTAATTAAAATGAGCGAAATCGGATGATAACCTTACTTACTTACTTAATTGGCGCTTAACCGTCTAAACGGTTATGGCCGTCCAACAAGGCGCGCCAGTCGCTCCTTCGCTCCGCCAACCGGCGCCAATTGGTCACACCAAGGGAGTTTAAATCGTTTTCCACCTGGTCCTTCCAACGAAGTGGGGGCCGCCCTCTACCTCTGCTTCCATAGGCGGGTTCCGTTAGAAACACTTTCTTGGCCGGAGCATCATCTTTCATTCGCATAACATGGCCTAGCCAGCGCAGCCGCTGCGTTTTAATTCGCTGGACTATGTTGATGTCTGCGTATAGCTCGTACAGCTCATCATTAAATCTTCTTCGGTACTCGCCATCGCCAACGCGTAGAGGTCCATGAGGATGATAACCACGCCCGCTTTTTATATATATAACATTTTGGAAAACACAAAAAACCTGATTATTTAGTAAATAATACACCCAGAATGTTGAAATTTGACATGTGGACTGATATTGAGAATCTTGATAAAAATTTGAAAAAACTTTTGAAAATGGGCGTGGCATCGCCCACTTGTGATAAAATCAAATTTACAAATATTATTAATCATAAATCAAAAATCGTTAAACCTATCGTAACAAAATTCGGCAGAGAATTGCCTTTCTATAAGGAATGCTATGAAGAAAAATTAACAAAATCGGTTAAGGACCACGCCCACTTTTATATAAAGGATTTTTAAAAGGGTTGTGAACGAATGAAATAAGCTATATCTTTGCAAAAAAAAGCTTCATATCAATGGTATTTCATTTGCATGTAGATTTATAACAATAAATAGGAAAACTTAAAATTTTAAAATTGGGCGTGGCACAGCCCCTTTTATGACTAAGCCATTTTCTATGTTTCGGGAGCCATAACTCGAAGAAAAATTAACGAATCGTAATAAAAATGGATACATATATTTTCCTTATAGCAGAAAATATTTCTAGTAAAAATGGACGGGATCGGTTAAAGACCGCGGCAACTGATAAGGATATAAAACAAGTTTAAAAGGGTCGTAGACTAGAATAATAAGCTTAACTTAGCAACAAATAGTTTTGAATCAATGATATTTCACTTATCAAGTTTTATTGTAAGAGGAATTGGGGAGACATTTTTTTTAAACGGGCGGTGCCACGCGTTATGTAGAAAAGTAATTTATATAAAATGAAATGTACAATTAAAGTTCACGCTGAGTATATAATGTTCGGTTACACCCGAACTTAGACACCTTTACTTGTTATTAGTAAATATTTTAGTGCATCATTCCAAAAAAATTTGTTTGTCAGCATGAATTTGTTTATTGACATTTCTTCCCAACTATGTATTTATGTGCTATATATGTGTGTGTGGATGTGCCTATGTATACCTGTTTAAAAACCAAATGAATATATGTATAAGTAAATATGTGCCTACATGTGAGATTTCTTAAAAGTATGCATGACCCCGAAATTTTTTGTAATGACCACCTAGTAAGTAATAGTAAGCAGCGCGACGCACATACATACATAAATACTTATTTATTTATGTTCATACCGCCAATAGCTGAATATACATACATAATTTAGAATTTTTTGGTAAGCTTGATTTCACGTGCTTTTATATGATAATCGACTTTAATCGCTTCTTAAGTTCTCAGTACCTGGGCGGCCGAGCTTTGCTCGGTATTCTTCTAGTTTCCGCAACATATACATACGACTTCATTATAAATATTCAACTTTTTTTATACATATATTTTAAATTACTCTTGAGTTCTTTCAAAATAGATTTCAAAAATATACCGATCAAAAAGAATTTGAAAAAAAAAAAATAAAAAAATATTTAAAGGGGTAATTACAACCTAGCATATTGGGGATTTTAAATTTAATGTTGTTGTTGTTGTATCGATAAGGACACTCCCCGCAGGCCTTGGGGAGTATTATCGATGCTGATGGTCCTTTGCCGGATGCATATCCGGTACATTCCAGTACCAAGCCCGACCATCTCGGGGACGACTTGTTATGACCACATGTGACCTTCTTGAATATACCGCCCTCCCACTCCCTAGATGCATGAGGAGTTCGGGAAAACCAGAGCCTCGGATGTTAATGAAACAGGATTCGCCATGGATAGGTGAGGTTGACAATTGGGTTTGGAGAAGCTATATATTGCGCTGGCAACCTGAAAGGGTTGCGCTACACAACCCCTTGAATCTGGTATTTTAGTCGCCTCTTACGACAGGCATACCTAAAGCGGGTATATATATATGACCCCCTAACCCGCTGGGGGATTAAATTTAATGTACTTCTTAAAAGCTTCATTAGAATATGTGTATGTAGAACGTAGTATTATTTCGTCTACCCATTGCCTTAATAACCTCGCCGAATATTCGCATTATTAATTTTTGAATAGTTCAAAATCAATACAAACCTTTGTCTTTAACTTTTCGCATATGATTTTTAAACCTATTTGGGAAATTTTACTCGAATGGGTGAAGCCGCTATCCTCAGTGACAACACCTAGGTGAAAAGTCCTAGAACCTTACACACTATCGATGTACCACATTTCACTCAAATCGGTTGATCCGTTTTCGAGATAGTAGTGTATATACAGAGTAATTTACATATATAATTAGGTAAGGGGCGACCCTTAGTGGCAACCACACTTAAAAAGATCTCTTTTGGAACGTGGAGTGAAATACTTTTCAGTTGATGCCCATTAACCTGGGTAGATTTGTATGGGCGAAAGTTAATCGATATCGCGCCATCGATTTTTCGATAGGATTTGGCCTTAGGAAAAAAAGTTCCACTACGCATACCCAAAAAAATAATTTTCGAGCCAGCAAAAAAAAAAATGGCGAAAGGGTAAATTTTTCGACCATAGCACCCCTCAAAGCCCTAAAAATATTTTTTTTTTTTCAAAAAACTGTTATAAAAACGTTGGCGATAACAGTTTTTTGAAACAAAATATATTTTTAGGGCTTTGAGGCGTGTTTTGACCGAAAGATTTACCCTTTCGCCATTTTTTGCAGGCTCGAAAAATATTTTTTTGGATATGCGTAGTGGAACTTTTTTTCCTAAGCCCAAATCCTATCGAAAAATCGATGGCGCGATATCGGTTAATAAATCGACCCAGTCTAATGCCCATATCTCGTGGAATTTTTTTAAAATTTTAAATACGTGGCAACATTGTGAAAATATCCTCAGTGGCTACACCTAGGTAGAAAGTCTTATGCCCGGGTTTTCAGTGCGAGTTTAAACTACAGTTCAGGTTAACTAGAGTTTAAACTTGCCACTTTGTTTGATAGCATAAAATTTCGAAGTAGCTGGGTTTTTACTTTAACTATGGTCAACTTTAACTGTAGTTTAAACTCGCACTGCAAAACCGGGCATTATAATGTGATACACTATCGATATACCAAATTTCTTTTTCTTTTGAAATTGAGGTAAAATATCTTTCGGTTGATACCCATATTGGCATAACTCATGTTATTTTTTTTTTCAAATAGGTGGCAACCTTGTGAAAACATCCTCAGTGGTAGCACCTAAATAGAAAGTCTTAGATGTTAATACACTATCTATGTACCAAATTTCATTCAAATCGGTTGAGCCTTTTCCGAAATTGTTCCGGATATACGAATAATTTTTACTTATTTTTAGTAATAAGATATCTTCAAGAGGCATTCTCAGTTTATTTGGCGCATGAAATATCTGAATTTCCTACAGGGTGTTTCTGTTTTAGTTGAACAATTTGTCAACACAAAATGTCAACAGATGGCGTAAACTTATTTCCACTTCGCTGCACAGTAATAAAATAAAGAGCGGCTGGAGGTGTGATGTAAGATGACCTTGAGTGAGTGCCTAAACTGTAGTCTGATATCAAGCTAAAGTTAAGCACTTGAAGCTCTTACGGATGACAGCGAAAATACGCTTTTTGCAAGGTATACTTGAAGTTGTAGGTATATTCGAGTGCACATCCTTAGAGTTTCGAAGGCACTCACTACATAGCATCGCTAAGGAGACCATAGCTTTCAAGGACCCTCGAAAAGAAACTGGTACGATAAGAAATGTCAAACTTCCTCACCTTCTGATTTTTGTAGCGATAGGAAGACTCCCCGAAGGTTTTGGGAAGTTTTATAGACGTTAATGGTCCCTTGCCGTACAAAGATCAGGCACAGTGCAGAAAATAGCAAAATATGCTTTTTTATTTGAATCAGGTATTCAATATTTGGTACAGAAATTCCATAAATAAAAAAAGTAAGGTATACGATCCGGACCCGTGTACATTTTGAGGAACAAATATAAAAGTCTAATGTTAAATATCAACAGAAATCAGCTGTTCTATCAATCAAACATCTATAAACTTACATGCGCTTGCGCAGCCATCTGGCGAATGTTAGCCGGTAATGCAGTGATAGTTCTAATCAAATATTCACAATAGTGACATATTTAGTACAAACATATTTCTTTGTGTGCTCACAATCGTTTGGTTTTAAGAAATTATTTTAATAAAATATAGCTAAAAAATGCACTACGATAAATAATGCCCAAAGCTCGCTAATGGCACGAATCCCCATCTTTACAACCAAAACTTTATTTATAGATTTGGATTCCATAAGAACGAAAAAGGGACCTGTACATAAAAACAGCAACTATAAAAAAAGAAATAAATGTAAGGCGCCATAACCTCCGAAGAGATCTAAGGCAGAGCTTCTCTTCCAATTTGCATTGCGCTCCTCTTGATTTTCCCTACAAATTGACCAGACGGGACCTAGATGTTTTACGCCGACTCCGAACGGCATCTGCAAGGCAGATGAGTTTTCACTGAGAGCTTTTCATGGCAGAAATACCCCCGGAGCGCTTGCCAAACACTGCCGAGGGCGACCCCGCTTAGAAAAATTTTCTTCTAATTGAAAAACCTTATTTCTAAAATTTTGATGTTGCTTTGCCAGGGGTGTGAACCCAGGGCATACGGTGTGGTAGAAGGAGCACGCTACCATCACACCACGGAGGCAGCAACTAGAAATAATATATAAGATAGGTGGAGGGAGTAGAAATGAAGGTCAAAGGAGAGCAAGAGTGAAAGTGGTGGTAGGAATAAGTGGATGTGAAACAAAAATTTTAAACTTGCTATTTTTGTTTTGGTATATATTTTCCGTATATGAGGTTATTTAGGTGGGAGAGGTAGATGGAGTGAAAGTGAGAGTAGGGGTGTAAGTAAAAATGGTAATTAAAGTCGGAGCAGAAGTGAAACAAATATTTAAATTCGCTATGTCTATGTAATTATCGTTAGGGGTATACAATATTTGATATATAAATTCTATTTATAAGGTTATTCAGGTGGAAGTGGAAATGAGAGTGCGAGTGGAAATGGGAATGAGCTTGAGAGTGAGAGGGAGAATAAGAATAAGAATAGGAATGGGAAGGGATTATAGATGAAGGCAATATATATTTGATGATATAGAGAGTGATAGAGGGAAGGGAATTAATACAGGGCAGGACAACGTCTGCCGGGTACGCTAGTTTGCAATAAAAACCTATTCCAGTGAGTGTCCCAAATTTCGTACAGATATCTCAATTTCTGATCAAGTTATCGTTTTAACGGACGGACGGAAATGGATCAAAATCTGTGGGTCTAAATCTATCTCAATTCCTTTTCGCCATTACGTACCACCGTTACCCAGTCAAAGTTATAATACCTTTGCGTACAAATACACGCTGGGTATAAAAAAATAAGATATTACTTCTCAATACTTATGGCATAACAATATAACAATTTATGCAAATAATTATTTATTCATGTTTAATATTTAACGACAACTATTGTCTGCCAAATTTAACAAAAACAACAAGAAATAATTGGATATATTGAAATGCAGTCAATCAAGTGCATAAAATACAATAATTTCTATTGTTTGATATTTATGAGAAAAAAAAAAACAATAGGAAATGGTTTTAACATTCCGTTAAGAAAGCTGCCGTATTTTATATATATATACATATATATATATATATATATATTATAACAATATATTTATAATAATTTATATTATTTTGCATGGTAACAACGTTATAAAATTCGGATAACGCAATAACTCTCAGCCAGTCCATTGTTTAACAAAAACAAGTCAGACAAGAATTAAAATATCAAAGCGATATCTCGCATGCTGTGCAAGAACAAGAAACTATTGATATCCCTAATTTATTGACAAGGAATTAGATTAAATGTATTTGCTGTATATTAGACTGTGAAGGCCAAAGTATGAAGTAATAAAAAAATAATAAAGGAAGGCGCCTAAATTTGAAGCTAAAGTTGAACTGGCTGGCCCGTGAGGACCTCGCATAGACTGAATTAGTTCATTGTGTGAAGTTTGAAGCTTTTAAGAGGAACTCGAAATATAACTTATTTTTCTTTTTATTTTTCAGAAAACAAACGATTTTTAAATTCTTTTTATTTTAACTTGCTTATATGACATATAATTTTTAAAACTGTCATTCTCTTATTTTGATCTTGCTAAGCTCCATAATTCATTTGAATATTCTCTCGCGATCTGCAGTCATTTTCACATAGTTTACCAGCTAAATAAAACGAGAAGCGTTATTTAAGGAATCAAAATTTAGTTATTAGACAAAACTATAAGAAAACGACTTCAGATTAGAAAAGGACACTCGAAGAAAATATAGAGCTTTGCAAGACTGAAGTTAAAGCAATTCAATAAAACCATTTTAGAATAATAAAAAAATGTTTTGTTTCAAGACGATCTCAAAAGAAGCAAACAATTTAGAGACCACCATTAGCAACGTAATTTTTTCGGTCCAGTCTAATATACATACGTACATGTATAAAGCGCACTAACTTTATTCAAATTAAGTTTTTAAATAGCACAAGCTCAACTTCAAATAAGAAAATTTATGTAAAACGTGTTAAATTTGTACTAGAAATGAGAACGTCGAATTTTGCATATTATTCTCAATTTTAGTTATAACATTCAAACTTCTAAATTATGCAAATGGATATAATAAAAGTATAAAATATTGTAGCGAAAATAATAGCTTCATAAAATAGGACAAACAATTTTAAATGATGATGTGATTTTTTTTATTTCTTTAATATCAAGTAAATTGTATTACATAAACTATAACATAATTGATTTAAAAATAATCAGACACTCAAACTGTTATTCCGTTTTATAATACTTTATGTACTTCAGAACAAATTTATTTCGGACTAATAACTTCTTATTTAGAAATTAATTATTAGATCCGAAATTATATTTTATAAGTCCGAATATAAAAGTTAAATCCGAACTTTTAGTTTTTTAAGGACAGAATCAATGTGCGGCGCTATAAATATGAAACGGCTCATTTAAATGATACGATTTTTCTACGCTCCTCAGAAAATAAGTAATTGAGGATTACTGAGCCCTAGAAATTGATCTATGTATATAACCAACTGTCGCTGTTGTCTTAAACTTTCTTTCTTCCAATCTAATTTAATTTGCACCTGATCGACCAAACGGAAAAGCCGTTGACCCAAGCGCTAGACTGCAAAGTGTAGAAGATTACACGGTTCAACACAAAATTTGACTTTGACTTCAAAGCATTAAAATTCAATTCTTTAAGTCGTAATTTGACGAAAAAAAATATATGGTATGAAAAAGTTTACTTTCCTGTTTAGGAAACCGCTTGAACGAAGTTTTTCAAAATATGCGGTTTTAATTTTTACTTGAAAATGAAATTGTTATAAACGCATTCAGCTACGTCATGCCTTAGTCGTTGTCAAGTTTTTCCCAATTTCCTCCTTTTGCATATATTAATCTTCCACACACCACATACTTCGTATGTAATTATGTGTTGAAGTTATGCATGTTGGTAAGGCGGTTTAAGAGAAACTTGGTATTGTTGCTGTTTTTGTTCTATTTATAGAACTACAACGAATTAACCAAATGTTGTCTGTTTGTATGAGTTAATCGGGGATTGCCCGTTTTGCTTTAAATGTATAAAAACATTTATTTCAAGCAATTTTTAATTTTATAATATATAACACATAATTACATACGAAGTATGTGGTGTGTAGAAGATTAATATATGCAAAAGGAGGAAATTGGGAAAAACTTTAAAACAACTAAAGCATGGCGTATCTGAATGCGTTTGTAACAATTTCAACTATCGTAGTAGTGCGGGTTCAAATCCCCTCCCAGGAGAAAAGGCTTTGAACAGATTTACAAGGTATAATCGAAACAGCTGTCGCCTTGTCCGTCCTGATGTCACGTTGTTTAAATTTTTCCCAAATTATTTAATATCTTTTTATTAAGTTTTAATATCGAAATAACTTACAAAAAAGTGAAAAATGATTTAAAAGTGTACACTTTTACTTTTTCGTTTATGTTCATAGATACTATCCCTCAATAAACACCAAATCTATTCTCCCATCATGTTGGCCTTGATAACGTTGTTCCAAGAAGAGCCTAAAGGTTCTGCTTTACGTTTTGATAAATTTAAATCTCTAATCAAATCATTAAAATCTTCAGTAGCGATTAAATTATTTTGGTTGTTCTGGTGTCGGTACAAACTCCTTATCGGCATTGCTTTTATAAGAACTAAGAGATGATCCACTTCTCTGCGATAATTTTTTCGGTGGTTCTGGTACTGGTCGTGTCAGATCGCGTGCGACTGGAGCAGAAAGATTCAAAATCAGGATATTCGATAGGTTTTGCATTTTTACCTCTACGTCTTTTACTCGGATTCACAATGCAAAAGTATCAGTCTTTAACGTGGTCTTTTGGTTCACGCCAGATTTTTGGTGTTGCAAATTTCATATATCTTTTCTCACCTCGATACCAACCTAAAATATATAAAGAGAAATCAATATGTCTACTTTATTTAATTAACTATTTAAATAAAATTTGCTTACCTTCCAAGCATCTTTTACAATAATTACAAGCAACATGTGGTGCCCATGTATTGTATTGATTCCAAAAAGGACATCCAAAATATGCTTCGTAGGCTTCACAGAGTATGAGCGATGTATTTAATTCATATTTATACCTCGAACTTTAATAAATTGTCCACATATATAACAAAAAGCATCAACTTCATATTTACACTTTCGCGGCAGCATTCTAGTTTATTCTAGATTTGCACAAAATAGCTGATCGTTGTTTAGTTATCACTCTAGCGCCATGAATATTGTTACTATAACTATTACGAAAGCAAACTTTATATCGAAAAAACGTATTTTCTTTTCGTTTTTGTTTATAATAAAACAGAAAATCATGAAATAAACTTTAGGACAAAGAACAAGAGTCGTGTTTTGTGTAGGTCTTATAACCTTGGACTAAAAAGTTGCTTTTATCATTAAAAAGAGTTTCATAAAAAGTTTCATAAATTTTGTTTTATTTTTATAAAAGCGGCATTCATGTATAAATTGCCATGCATCGTGAAATGCCAAAGTTGTGTGCCTAATGCTGTTTTCATGCTCAAGAAAAATGCAAAATTTTTCTTGAATGTTTGCTTTTGGTCTGCGTACTGCGCTTAATAATACCAAAATGTAAGCTTTTGATTTCAAAGTATTTTCGAAAGTATGTATGTATTCTGTTTTGAAATACTTTCAGGGCCGCAATTGCCCTGGGGCCCGGAAAGTTTTTAGGGACTCGGCAAGGCAAAGCAGTATTGACAGTACTCTAACTAGGATTTCATAGATACTGTTACGAATATTAGCAACACTAAGGGGTATTGCTATCTCTAAGCCGATGCTAAACAGTGATTTGTACGCACATCAATAATTTAATCATTATGTCTACACATATGTACGTACACGCAGCGGAGAAGAGATGCACAAACACATGCAGATATCTTATCTGTGATGCTCCCAAAAGTATGCAATTGTAATTGTGGAATTGGCGCTCACAAATACACGCATCTGAGAAGCTATACACGTGCATCTGTAGTTATAATTATATGGCAGTAACTAAGTAAATTCTGGAAGCGCCTAGAAGATGCCACGAGAAAATCACAGAGTATAAAAGCACCAGCGATAGAGGCGTTATAATCAGTTTTTGATTAAGCACGCAATCTGTCGGGCAATAGTAGAGTTTCATTTGAGCTATCAATCAGTTTGGTTATAATCCAAGCTATTCGTTGCAAAGTATAAGTTTTATTGTGAAGTACTTTAATAAAGGCCATTTTTCCATTATTCAATATTGGAGTTAATTATTCAACAGTTTAGCGATACGAATGTTGGCAGCAGATTGCAAATCAGGGGAATTGTAGTAAATTCGTTACACTACATACATATTTTGTTGCTACAAAAAATTGTTTTAAAATTGAAAATCACCTAACTAAAATCATAAGCATCCGAGCAAATAATATGGGGCTTAGTCATAGTCGAAATAAAATGTGATTTTAAGTTAGAAAAACGTTTTTCACACAATTTTATAAGCGCTATTTGTCAAAAGTGCTTCAACTACTTTAAAATCACATTTTATTTCGACTTTCCAACGACATAAGTGGTCGCCATTTCCTTTAAATCATACACTTCCAGTCAATGTGGCTGAAGGGGAGCGTTCTTTTAGTCTATTGTCTCGCGTGAACAATTTTTTACGTTCTACTATGAGCCAAAATCGCTTGACAAGCATTGGAACATTAGCGTTGGAGTCCAGCCTTGCTCGCAGCATTAGGTTTGAATCGGTAATTTCCATATTCGCAGACCAAAAAGCACGGAAGATTTTCATTGGCTGATTCAAGCTCTTAAAATGTACATATTTAGAAAAAGTTAATGTAAGCAAATCAAACAACGAAATCTAACATTTCATTTATGTAAGTGCTCTAGCAATTCTTATTGTATATGAAATAAAACTGACAATGTAAATTGAAAAATTTATGTAGGTTATGTTATTTTTTACTGGATTGAGTTTATTTTTTAGGGGGGCCCGTAAACGCGAACTGTCCCAGGGGCCCGGCTCGGCTCTCTGCGGCAGTGAATACTTTTTGTATTTTTTATTTGGTACTTTTATCATCACTGGGTGTGTACTTTTCATACATATATAATTTTAATAAAACAATGTACTTAATAATAACAATGTAAATAAATGTTATGTTTAAAGACACAGAGGGAAAATTTCTGAAAGTGATTTTTGAGCAACAAAGATATTATTTGATAGCTATCGACAATACAAACAAATGCTTGTCTTCGATTTTTCCAAAAAATACTGTATCCTTAATTATCGCCATTTGAATTTTCTTTGCCCTTTTTCTTTTAAAGTTGAATGATAGCCGATAGGCTCCTCCGATTTTGACAATTCGATAAAAGTCTAGTTGAGGGGTCGATTGCTAATATGCTACCAAAAACATCGAGGGAGATATCAAACGACGCGTACTGACCTCAGTATTAATAATCCGAAGGAGGAAAAGAAAATTGTTAACTCGTTCTAAAGATATTAAACAAAAACCGAACCGGGTCCCCTCTGAAAACGGTGGTGGTTGCGTAGAATACCTTTCTGCGTTGGCGGCCTTCAGCCGCGCTTATAAAAAATTACCCTGGGTGGGTCCAACACCGGTTTGGAGACCAAAACCATATCCGCGCAAAACACTTAAGTTTAGAATTTTTTTCTGGGTACAAAAACATTACAACAACCACATGAAAATAGCAAACTTCAACTGCAAATATTTCCCGGCAGAGATAAAATTTTTTTCCGCCTTCGGATTATTGTTGCCGAGGTCAATACCTCTCTCGATATTTTTGGTAGCGTATTAGCAGTCGACCCTTCAACTAGACTTTTACCGACAATTCAAAGACCAATTTGCTTGTAATTAAGAGCAGATTTTTTATTTCTGTGAAATAAATTTCTATTTTTAAAATTGTTGCAAAAACCGTCCAAAAAAATTGTTCTGGACCACATTTTTGCACGCAAGGAAAAGCACATACGCAAAATTTTACTCTCTATGATATTCTGTTGAGAAAAAAATGGCCCGCAGTATTGATCCTAGATATTTTCATTTCCACACCTTGGACTTGAAGATTTTCCATACAAAATTTTATTTTTCAAATACTTTAAGTATTGAACATTTGAATATTTTTTTCTTTGGATATTTCATTTTTGTTCTGTAAAGTATTTGAAAAATAAAATTTCTCGACCTTTTGTGGGGGGGGGGGGGGGGGGGGGGGGGAATGCTCCCTAAATTTGACAAGGGATGACGGAAAAACGTTCCAGTATATATCATTTATCCACCCTGTCGGAACATCAACAAAACAAAATAAGTCAATGATCAAAATCGGTTAAAGACCGCGCCAAATTTTCCTAAAGGTCTAACCTTAACAAAGTTTGCAATAACTCTATGGTATTTAACTATATTTGACTGATATTATACTTCAGTAGTGGTATGGTTGAGCTAAGAAAAAATTTCCAAAATACATTTAATGCTATAAGTCGAATAAAAACTATAATGAGTTCAGAATAGAACCAAATATGGATAATTTCACAGCCTTAAAACAATATTAACCACACAAAGCAAAGCACAACAATGTTTCAAGTGCATAGCTGGGTATGTAATGTTCGGCTTCACACGAACTTAGACTTTCTTACTTGTTTTTTTGTTTTTAAATTATCTCTTTTTTTTTGTTATAAAAACTCCCCGGATGTAAACCTTTTCAACAACTGATGCATTGCCTTGAAAAAATAATTAAAGAAAATGTCATAGCGGTATTCCATAGTCACAGATACGATATTTGATTTATTATAGCTCAAATTAAAATTTTTTAACCGTGGTGTGGCGGTATCATTCTCGCCTACCACTCCAAAGGGCTTGGATACAAGGCGCCGCAAAAGCAACACTAAAATCTTTAGTTCAATTAGTTTTGTTTTTTTTTTCAATATTTTTTTCTATTATACATATTTTTTTAACTTGTTTTAGATTTTTTTATATTCAAACAATTATTTTGACTTGGTTTTTTTTATAAAATGCTTAAAACGGAACGAAAAAAAAAAAACGATTTTCGGAAAATTTCCCAATTTCTTTGAACGGTGCACACAAAAAATGTGTAGAAACAAACAAAAATTAAAAATTCTGGGCCAACAGTTCTCTTCTACATTTTTTTATAAAAACCAAAATATTGCTGAAAAAAAAATAATGTTCAACTTGTCCCCAATGCGTGTCGTTACCATGAAAATTGCGCTCTACTAATTCAATCTTATTTTATTCAATCTGTTTTTTTTTTGTTTTTCATATCTTCGCAAAATCATCCCACTTTACACTGCTCTATTTTTCTGCAATTTTAAAAATAACTAAGAAGCGTGCAAATTATTTGAAGTATTTCACATTCAGAGCTTAATCATACACAGCGTTGGACCAGACTGTATAATTAAATTTTGGCGCTTACAAATTTTTTTTAATTACTTGCCACTTTTTTTTCATTAAATCCCTTATTAAAAGGTGTACATATTTTCAACCACTTCACCTGTGACTTGCTTTTTTTCTACAAAATTTTATTGTGACTTGCTTGAGTTGCAGTTCCGGTGATTTGTTAACGATCTAAACACAAACCGAGATACATATGAACGTATGTACATATATATATCTGCACCCACTATTTCACAATAATTATTAATTTTTTTTTATACCAAATAACACTGAAGTAGATTTCTGTAGCGAAGAAAAGTTTTCCGCTCGCCTATTCAAGCAACTACTTCGCACGAAAACCATTCACTTACTGAAGCAATCGACGCGACAGCGCTCCACTAAGTACCCTATACTTCTTGTGTTTATGTTGTGATAAGTTTGAGTGAGCATACAACAACAAACAATAAACACTAAAATAAATTCAAAATCGAAATCAAACCCGATATCAAACTAAAAAAAAAACCCCAGTGCGTCAAAAGAAAGCTTAAGAAATGTTCACAAACGCACTCTTATCACGAGCACTAATACACTTATAAGCAATACTTTGAATTGAAAATGTATATATTGTATTTTTTTTTTCTATGTATAAAGTTTAACTCGATGCATCCATACATGATTTTACATATATATTCACGTTAGCTGAGCTTCACCTAAGCCACTACATTTGCGCATAGTTTTCAGCCCCAAACGCTTTGCTAGTTTTGGCTTAATTCACCTGCTTCTCATGCACACACACACACACACACACAATAAAAATACAATGGGGTGGTTAATTGGACGGCACGTTGCTTGTGTTGACTTCGTTTCTTAACCGTGTTGTTTCTAGGCTGACAGGTTGCACGATCGCCTTCACTTGTTAAACGTGTGTACCGTATCTTCGAAATGTATGTTTGTGTTTGTAAGGCGCGCGTACGCTTCGTCGATTATGTTCTCAATAATAAGCGGAAACGTGTTTGAGTTTTTCAAACGTTACTCCTTTATACCCACTTGTACTAACACAAACAGCTTTACAAGTTTTTTCGATGTGAAAACATCTTTGCTCACGGTATGAGGGAATGCAGAATGTAAGGGCAAGTGTAGTGCATACACTGTAGCATAGTTTGGGCTCCAATGTGAAAGGCGCGGAATCAAACAGCAAAATAAGATAAGGCAAGGCATGTTATCAACTTCTTACCGACGAGTTACCGGTTTGTTGTATGTAAGTGTGTTATCGACGAGGTAAAGATGAACTATCAATTCGTTATTCGAATTTTGATTGTTATCGATTTATTTTCGAAAGTTATCGATTTGATGTAAAACAGTTGTCGAATTGATATCAAAAATTTGTTGAATTGATATCAAAAAGTTATCGATGTGCTATCGATTATTTATCGAAACGGTATCAGAGTGTTGCCAATTTTTTATTCGCATACAATCGATTTATATAGGGATAGTTATTGTGAATTTATCGAAAAGTTATCGATACATAACAGTTATGGATTTACTATCAAAAAGTAATCTATTTTATATCAAAAATGTACCAATTTAATATCAAAAGTTCATCGAAATGTTGACTATTATTTGTCAATTTGATATCGATTCGTTAACGAAAAGGTTTCGGCTTGTTATTGGAAATTTACCAATTTTCTATCGGCGTGCATATTTATTAGGGTGGGTCGATTTGTATGGACGAATATTAACCGATATCGCACCATCGATTTTTTGATAGGATTTGGACGCAGGAAAAAAAGTTCCACTACGCATACTCAAAAAAATAATTTTCGAGCCTGCGAAATTAAATTTTTTTGTATTTTTTTCGACTTTGATTTTTAAGGGTTTTTCATGACCTACTAAAAAAATTTTCAGATGTATACCCTGTCCGACACAAAAATGTCCGCTAAAAACTTTGGCGATAACAGCTTTTTAAAAAAAAAAAAATATTTTTTATATACATGAAAATTTTACAATGAAATTAAAATTTTTTAGTAGGTCCAGAAAAAACCTTATAAATCAAAGTCGAAAAAAGTAAAAGAAATGAAATTTCGCAGGTTCGAAATAATTTTTTTGGGTATGCGTAGTGGAACTCTTTTTTCTGATCCCAAGTCCTATCGAAAAATATATGGCGCGAAATCGGTTAATAAATGGACCCAGTGTAATGTGTATGTTTACCCATCCAACTTCACGAGTCATTGGTACTCATCCGTTTTTGTCTTTATATAAAGAGGGAATGCCTTGCTTACTTGCAATACCCATACGTAGCCACGTACATGGTTCCACGTTATTAGAATGTAAGACGCTCTAGCTTAGAAAGTATTTATATCGATACACACAATTGGAAAAAGAGAGGAAGGCGAGACCTCCAAAGTGTTGGGCCGAGACTGATGGAGAAAAGCTTGAGCTCGCTTGATGATCCCAATAAATTATCACGGAACAGAACTATAAGTACTAACTTGTCATGCAATGACCTAAATGATGATGACCTGAGTAAACAAGGGTTGTTCGGCAAAATTTAATCCTATATGTTCGCTCTTCAGTTATACAAATATTTTTTTAAGGTTAGGTGGCGACCCTACTCAAAATATTTGTAAAAAAATATTTCTTTTTTATTAAATTACCTTTCGTTTCGTACCCCTATTTCTATATCTCGTTTAATATAATAGAAATTCAAATAGGTAGCAGCCTTCTAAGTTATTCTAAACAAACACAGCCTTCTTAAATTTGACACTATTATTTTCACAAATTTTATTAAAATCCGTGAAGCCCATTTTCAAAAACGTTAAATTAGATATAACTGGTTGGTGCATAAAGACCTCTCATAATTTTTATATCGACCAAATGGCAAACCGCATTTAAGTTCAGGACTAATATTATAAAATTAAGCCATCCTCTTGTCGTCTCGATATCTGATAACTCTGCTGGCCCTAGTAGACGGATCCTTGCACTGGTGCATGCATCCTAAATCTTCTGATACTGTTTTCCCTCCTCGTATAATAAGCGCCAAAACCGGGCCAGCTTAGTTCATAAATATTTTCTCCAAGTAGAAGCCAAGAAGCCTCAAAGACACTTTTTCTGCTGCCGTACTTCCCCTTGATTTTTGACCTTGAGACTTATATTCTGGAGTCGCAAAAAAATATTGGCCATGCCTCAGGAGATGTTTCCAAGCTCAGGGCTCAAGATATCCTGCGGTATTATATTTATTTGTAGTATGTAGTACAAAGGACACAAAGCGTCCTCCGATTTCAACTCGCATGGCCTTTGGTTGTTGTTGTTGTTGTATTAACGATAAAGATGCACCCCGAAGGCTTTGGGGAGTGTTATTGATGTTGATAGTCCTTTGCCGGATATTGATCCGGTACGTTCCGGTAACAAAGCACCTTTAAGGTACTAGCCCGACCATCTCGGGAATGATTTATATGACTATATAAAACCTTCTAGACCATACCACCCTTCCCAACCCTAGTTCCATGAGGAAAATGGGGTACCTCGGCTGTTAATGAAACAGGATTCGTCACGGGTAGGTGAGGTTGACAATTGGGTTGGAGAAGCTATATGTAGCGCTGACAACCCCTTGAGAGAGTTGCGCTACACAGCCCCTTGTATCAATTTGGTGTTTTAGTGCCTCTTACGACAGGCATACCTACCGCGTGTATATTCTAATCCCCCTAATCCGGTGGTATCGTGAGGGTCAACTAATCACATTTTTAAAGTTAATAAGCAAGCTGGTTTATTAAAAAAAACAACAATTACACGCAAACATATTTGTATCATCAAAAAAGACGGGTGCCGGTGAGCACATGTAACATTTTTTTATTTGGTATGAAAACGAGTTACATACATACAATTGAAGCCAGTTTAAGATGTTAAAAAGAAAAACATAATGAAATAAATAAATATATGAAGTGTAAATATTTCGACCCATCTGTAAGTTTACCTCATTCGATTGCAAACAATATTGATATCCCTAGAAACGAACAACTGGGTATATAATATTCCATTCTTACTAAACTTAATAGATTTCTTAGTTGCATTATTACCAGTTTTGTTTTTATTGTGATTTTAAGTTCTTTTGTGTTCTTTATGCATTGACTATGTGTCAAGTTCTCTTGAATTTTACGGAAAGATATTATTAAGAAAAAATAAAAAAATAATTAAAAGAAGTAAGGAAGGTTAAGTTCGGGTGTAACCGAACATTACATACTCAGTTGAGAGCTATGGTGACAACATAAGGGAAAATAACCATGTAGGAAAATGAACCGAGGGAAACCCTGGAATGTGTTTGTATGACATGTGTATCAAATGAAAGGCATTAAAGAGTATTTTATGAGGGAGTGGGCCATAGTTCTATAGGTGGACGCCATTTAGGGATATAGCCATAAAGGTGGATCAGGGTTGACTCTAGAATGCGTTTTTACGATATGGGTATCAAATGAAAGGTGTTAATGAGTATTTTAAGAGGGAGTGGGCCTTAGTTCTATAGGTGGACGCCTTTTCGAGATATCGGCGTAAAGATGGACCAGGGGTGACTCTAGAATGCGTTTGTACGATATGGGTATCAAATGAAAGGTGTTAATGAGCATTTTAAAAGGGAGTGGGCCTTAGTTCTATAGGTGGACGCCGTTTCGAGATATCGCCATAAAGGTGGGCCAGGGGTGACTCTAGAATTCGTTTGTGCAATATGGGTATCAAACGAAAGGAGTTAATGAGTATTTTAAGAGGGAGTGGGCCTTAGTTCTATAGGTGGACGCATTTTCGAGGTATCGCAATAAATGTGGACCAGGGGTGACTCCAGACTTTGTGTGTACGATATGGGTATCAAATGAAAGGTGTTAATGATTATTTTAAAAGGGCGTGGGGCTTAGTTCTATAGGTGGACCCCTTTTCGAGATATCGCCATAAAGGTGGACCAGGTGTGACTCTAGAATGCGTTTGTACGATATGGATATCAAATGAAAGGTGTTAATGAGTATTTTAAAGAGGGAGTGGGCCTTAGTTCTATAGGTGGACGCCTTTTCGAGATATCGCCATAAAGATGGACCAGGTGTGACTCTAGGATGGGTTTGTACGATATGGGTATCAAATGAAAGGTGTTAATGAGTATTTTTAAAAGGGAGTGGGCCTTCGTTCTATAGGTGTTCGCCTTTTCGAAATATCGCCATAAAGGTGGACCAGGGGTGACTCTAGAATGAGTTTGTACGATATGGGTATCAAATTAAAGGTATTAATGAGAGTTTTAAAAGGGAGTGGTGGTAGTTGTATATGTGAAGGCGTTTTCCAGATATCGACCAAAATGTGGACCAGGGTGACCCAGAACATCATCTGTTGGATACCGCTAATTTATTTATATATGTAATACCTGCCAAGATTTTAAGGATTTTTTATTTCGCCCTGCAGAACTTTTACATTTTCTTCTACTTAATATGGTAGGTGTCACAACCATTTTATAAAGTTTTTTCTAAAGTTATATTTCGCGTCAATAAAACAATCCAATTACCTTACCATGTTTCATACCTTTTTTCGTATTTGGTATAGAATTATGGCATTTTTTTCAATTGTCGTAATTTTCGATATCGAAAACGTGGGCGTGGTCATTGTCGGATTTCGTTAATTTTTCATACCAAGATATAGTGAGTTCAGATAAGTACGTGAACTGAGTTTAGTAAAGATATATCGATTTTTGCTCAAGTTATCGTGTTAACGGCCATGCGGAAGGACAGACGGACGACTGTGTATAAAAACTGGGCGTGGCATCAACCATTCGCCCATTTTCACAGAAAACAGTTAACGCCATAAAATATATACCCCTACCAAATTTCAAAAGGATTGGTTAATTTTTGTTCGACTTATGGCGTTAAAAGTATCCTAGACAAATTAAATGAAAAAGGGCGGAGCCACGCCCATTTTTAAATTTTCTTTTATTTTTGTATTTTGTTGCACCATGTCATTACTGGAGTTGAATTTTGACACAATTTACTTATATACTGTAAAGATATTAAATTTTTTGTTTAAATTTTACTTTAAACAAATTTTTTTTTTAAAAGTGGGCTTGGTCCTTCTCCGATTTTGCTAATTTTTATTAAGCGTACATACAGTAATAAGAGTAACGTTCCTGCCAAATTTCATCATGATATCTTCAACGACTGCCAAATTACAGCTTGCAAAATTTTAAATTACCCTCCTTTAAAAGTGGGCGGTGCCACGCCCATTGTCCAAAATTTTACTAGTTTTCTATTTTGCGTCATAATTTCAACTCATCTACCAAGTTTCGTCGCTTTATCGGTCTTTTGTAATGAATTATCGCACTTTTTCGTTTTTTCGAAATTTTCGATATCGAAAAAGTGGGCGTGGTTATAGTCCGATATCGTTCATTTTAAATAGCAATCTGAGATGAGTGCTCAGAAACCTACATACCAAATTTCATCAAGATATCTCAAAATTTACTCAAGTTATCGTGTTAACGGACGGACGGACGGACGGACGGACATGGCTCAATCAAACTTTTTTTCGATCCTGATTATTTTGATATATGGAAGTCTATATCTATCTCGATTCCTTTATATATGTACAATCAACCGTTATCCAATCAAACTTAATATACTCTGTGAGCTCTGCTCAACTGAGTATAACAAATTCAAAAAAAAAGTAAAGGAGGTTATTGTTGTTGGGTTATAGCAACGCGCCAATCGATTGGTTAGCATCGCATGACTGGTGTTTTTTTTTTTTTGTTTTTTTTTTCATTTTTCCTATGACTCGTCTTCTACTTTTAAGCCAATTCTTCTTCCTGAACTTTGCTATGTCAAGGGTCAATGCCTAATGATCACTTCGGCGCTTATACGTGGTTCTTCTTCTTCTTCTTTTATTATCAAAGAATTATATATTATTATAAATAAATCACCGCCACTTGTTAGCTTATACAATTTTATTCACTGCGGCCGCCGTGGTGTAATGGTAGCGTGCTTCGCCATCCACACCGAAGATCCTGGGTTCACACCCCGGGCAGAGCAACATAAAAATTTTAGAAACAAGTTTGTTCAATTAGAAGAACATTTTTCTAAGCGGGGTCGCCCCTCGGCAATATTTGGCGAGTGCATTTCTGCCATGAAAAGTAGATACCGTTCGGAGTCGGCATAAAACAAATAGGTGCCGTCCCGCCAATTTGTAGGAAAGAGAAGCTCGGCCTTAACTCTCTTCGGAGGTTATCGCGCCTTACATTTAAATTTATAATTAGTTACTAAGTCTTTTTTGTTGCTTTCTCTTTGACCAATTCGTTGCTATGTTAAAAGCACCAACAATTGTTTTTTCTTCGTTATTTTCCACTGTTAGCCAACATCAATTAACTTTTGTATGATTTTATGCTTCATTCTTTGGTTATTCGTTTGCTAACGTTTGCTTTTGGCATTTATTTTTACAGTTAACAAAAACTGGTCGGCGTGCAGACTTGACTTTGAACTTGAAAATTTTTACTCGTACTAAGGTTGACGATGGTTGATGGCTTTGTTACTGTTTCTGGTATGTCTACTTGGTGTTATGTTATCGACTGGTTTACTATGTAAATGCCGAACAAGAGCATGTGGGTAAATGAAATTTGTAATAATTGAGCATTTATGCTTAAATTTTTGATTTTGCTTCCAAAATCATTGTCGTCCGTTCGCCCTAGGCTGGAAAATTTCACTTTAATGCCATCAAGCAATTAATTTGGACCTCACGGGCAGCGCCCTTTTTCAACATCAATTGATTCGAAATCAGATTTAATGTTTGCTATACGATGTAGTCAGAAATATTAAGTAACCAATCTTTACCCGCGGCTCCAACTATAAACCATGATCCAATTTTTATATATTAATTATTGTTCCAGGCCGAATAGACTCAGACTTATAACCACTTAAAAAGAACTGAGAGGGTAAGATAAATTTAGAAACCAACCCGAAATAGTTCTAACATATTTCTACAAAATGAAAAAACAAAAGCCATCCCAAAATTATCCAATACACCGGAGATAGTTCCAACATGATCGAGAAACAATTTCGAATTCATCTCTAAGATGCCCAAAAAAAAAAAAACAAACAAGTATAAAGTAATTCCGGCAGACACCTAAATAGTCCCGTAAAGTTCCCTACAATAATCCCGAAATGGTCTATTAATATATTGTAAGTCATCTCAAAGTTATACCGTTATAGTATTGAAATGGTCATTACAACAAATATGATTTCTCATCATCTTTATCACCTTTAAAACATTTCTTAAATGGTCCTGAAGTGATCTTGAAGTAGTCCTTAACTTATTCTGAAAGCCATCATTCCGGTATAATCTCGAAATAGTCTTCAAAACAATCCCTTTTAAATAAATTATAAAACAATTTTGAAACAGTCACAAAATTATCTTCAAAACAATCTCCAAATTATACCGAAAAAATTCCAATGGTTTTCAAGACTCTTCTTAAATCCCGAAGTGGTTCTAAGATGGTCGCAAACACAATCTCGAAACTGTTCGTTACACTCCCGAAACTATCCCAAAAACAACCCTCAACGGTCCTGAAATTATTCCGAAATCGCTTTAAACGAAGCCGGTTCTATTTACCCGAGCGACTCGGGATTTTAACCGACCAGGAGCTGTCATTTCAATGTAACCACATTTAATTTGTTGCGTCCCTCCAAAAATTGTCATCCTCCCAGCAGATCCTTGCAACGGGACTGCGCCATGTTTTCCTGCTCCGGGAAGGTATCGAACCCAATCCGGGGCCAGTACCTGATCCCGGTCCATTTGGATTTGATTGGTGTGCCAGAAAAGAATGTTTCTAGGACGGCCACACTCTTGCCAGTGTGCCCCGTGTAAGAGATGGTTGCATCACACGGGGTGTTCTGGGCTACATCCTCAAACTTTTCTACCCCGTATTAAAAAAAATAGTCCCAAATGATCCCAAAATGGTTTGGAAAAGATCAAGAAAACGACTCGAAATATTCGAAGACAGCCCCGAAATTATATGCAAAATTATTCAGAAAATAGTCTGGAAATGTTCCGAAAAGATTCTAGCAAAAATAGTACCCCAATTATCCCGAAAACCATACAGAAGTCATCGGAATAAAGTCTCGATACGATCCTGAAACAGTCCCGAAACTATTCCGAAAAAGATCCCAGAGAAACAATTCCGAAAATATCTCAAAATAAAGCAGACATTATCCGAAAATGGTCACAGAATTACGAAAATAGTCCTCATGAAATCCGGAAATTATCTGGAAATGCACAAGAAGAAGATACGCAGTTGGCCAGATAAAATTAAACAAAAAATCAAACAATTTGTGACTTGCCCTTTTAAATTTTTCTACAAATTGGCGGGACGGAACCTACCTGTTTTTTACCGACTCCGAACGGCATCTGCAAGCCAGATGAGTTTTCACTGAGAGCTTTTTATAGCACAACTACACTCGGAGTGCTTGCCAAACACTGCCGAGGGGCGACCTCCTTTAGAAAAATTTTCTTGTAATTGAAAAAATTTTTTTCCTAAATTTTGATGTTTCTTTACCCGGGGCGTGAACCCAGGATCTTCGGTGTGGTAGTCGGTGCACGCTACCATCACACCACAGCGGCCGCTCGACAATGACTAAAGTCACATTAAAATCATAAACCAATAAGAAATTTTGAATTGCGTCTCAAAATGATGCAAATTCGCAACACCAACTGAAGGTGAAAAAATACATACACACATTCATACCAATGTGCAACAAATGCTGAAGGTCTCGGAAGCTAAAGATTCTGAAACCCATCATATTTCTTATGTCTAGTGCCACCAAGTAAAACAAAAAAGCCATCAACAGCATTAGCACCACCATGTGATAGCGTAGATCGATTTATGAATATGTGTGAATTCACTGAAATACACATTCATATGCATGTTTGTATATATGTATATAGCACCCAGAAGAAAAATTGTCAGGTGCTTCTATAAATCATTGAAAAAAAGCTTCTAACCGAGAACAAAGCACATCTACGCTCCGCTTCACTGAAAGTGCTTCCTCTGCTCCTTGCTAAAGATGCAAGTTCGCATGGTATTATGCAAATAAGCTGATCTTTCGGAAGCGAAAATGTAATATCCTAAAATTTTTTTAGTGCTTCAATTCAACTTCTTCCATAAGCTATTATTTCGGAAATGAGAAATTATGTGCCGTTTCGTTTGAAAAATACTTAACGACATCATCAAAATAGTAGGGCGCTCTAGACACTGCAGGACAGCTTCTATAAGTACTTCTTTCTTCTTCTATTTTCCACTGGGTAACGATGTTTTATGTTGAAATACTTTGACATGGTCATTTTGCGAAACTTAAACACCTTGACTAAATTGCTAATCGTCTTCTAGCCAGAAGATATTTAATTCTTGAAAGATGAGTTTCATTGAGCTTTCGAACTAGAATTGGTGTATTTTTGCGAAGCAATATTTAATGACGAATGTGTGTATGTATGATATTTTGGTCAAGTTAAGTGGTCTATGGATATATTTTTGAATAAATTTTATCTAATTGAAATTATAATTTATATAACGAAAATAAAAAAGTCGATATTCAATATCCTCCGTATTTAATTGGTTTTTGATTTGCAAGGTAGCAGAGAGCATGTCTCTGATAGGTGTGCAATAGCGTTTTTTGAGAATAAACCTCAAAGCTCGGTTCTGTTGCTTTTGTAGCTTGCAAATAAAATGTGGTTCGATTATTGATCTGTAAACCATTACCTTGCATTTCTTATTTAAATATTTGCAGGGGTCAAGACCTGGAAAAGCAACATCAAACATTAAGAAACAATTTTTTTATACTCAGCGTGCTTTGCACACAGAGTATATTAACTTTGATTGGATAACGGTTTGTTTCACAGGTATAAAGGAATCGAGATAGATATAGACTTCCATATATCAAAACCATCAGTATCGAAACAAATTTGATTGAGCCATGTCCGACCGTCCGTTTATCCTTTAACACGATAACTTGAGTAAATATTGAGATATCTTCACCAAAATTGGTACACGAGCTTATCTGGACCCAGAATAGATTCGTATTGAAAATGAGCATAATCGGATGATAACCCCGCCCACTTTTTTGTATATAACATTTTGGAAAACAAAAAAAACTGATTATTTAGTAAACAATACACCTAGAATGTTTAAGTTTGACATGTGGACTTGAGACTCTTGATAAAAATTTGAAAATTTTTTTTAAAATGGGCGTGGCACCGCCCACTTGTGATAAAATTAATTTTACAAATATTATTAATCATAAATCAAAAATCGTTAAACCTATCCAAACGAAATTCGGCAGTGAGGTTGCTTTTACTCTAAGGAATGCTTTGAAGAAAAATTAACGAAATCGGTTAAGTACCACGCCCACTTTTATATTAATGATTTTTAAAAGGGTCGTGGACGAATAAAATAAGCTATATCTTTGCAAAAAAGAGCTTTATATCAATGGTATTTCATTTCCCAAGTGGATTTATAACAATAAATAGGAAAAATTTCAAATTTTAAAAAATGGGCGTGGCACCGCCCCTTTTATGACTAAGCAATTTTCTATGTTTCGGGAGCCATAACTCGAAGAAAAATTAACATATCGTAATGAAATTGTGTACACATATTTTCCCTATAGCAGAAAATTTTTCTAGTAAAAATGGACGTGATCGGTTAAAGACCACGGCAATTTAGATATAAAACAAATTTAAAAGGGTCGTAGACTAGAATAATAAGCTATAACTTAGCAAAAAATAGTTTTGAATCAATGATATTTCACTTATCAAGTTTTATTGTTAGACGAAGGTGCCACGTGTTATGTAGAAAAGTAATTTATCTGAAATGAAATGTACAATTGAAGCTCACGCTGAGTATATAATGTTCGGTTACACTCGAGCTTAGACACCTTTACTTGTTTTGTTTATTTGATTACTCTCAGTACTCATCTTTCAAATTTCCTTAAACTCAAAGGCACAATTATAAAAGCACACACTTCGATAACTAAATAACCTTTGAAGATAGTGGCCAAAATGTGGACCTAAATAGGCATACATCGGTGTGCCCGTGGGAACGGTGCTTATATATATTATTTTTGGCTGTTTCGGGGCTCAATCACGGAAGAATATCAGGAAGGACCCACCGACTATATTTCTTTGAAAAACAAAACAAAAAAAAAATATAACTTGAAAAAACTTACCGGATACTTTTTAGAACCTGGAACTCTTTTCGATCCGGGTACTTTCTAAAAATTTAAGAAAGTGAACCGGCTAGTTTTTCGACCCGGATAATTCTACGGATTCAGGTAATTTTTCAGAACCGGACCCTTTTTGCGGATCTGCGCACATTTTGGAACTGATAACCTTTTTGGAGGGTATTTATTAGAATCGGGACCTTTTTGGGTAGTGGGATTGCAGGATATACCAAAAGTAATGAGCTGCTAGTGCAATTTTGAGTAACATACTCACAAGCAAACATACAAGTGACACTAGTATAAGCATGTTAAAAAGGGGCGTGGGTCCCACCCTGATTGAAACTGTTACTTTTTTATTATTTTATAGTCTATATAACCCCAAGTATAGTAACCTTAATCAATGTTATTATTCCACCCCACTCCCTGAACATCAACACAGCCCCGCCTTCCGTAGGAAAGAGGATTCCAATTTTAGGAAAGCACGCATATCTTTCCGCATTCCACAGGGAAGTAGGTTTTCGGGACTCTTTGAAAGCATTTCGGCATCATTTGGAGGCTACTCCTCAACCATTCCGTAGTTGCATTTAGGATATTTCAGATAATTCAGATAATCAGTTTAGCATTTGTTTTCAACATCGTTTCAAGACTATTTTATGACTATCTACGGATAGTTTTGGGACTATTTCAGCATAATTTTAGGGATGATATCTGAAGTGTTTCGGTATTAAATTAAGAACTATTTCGGGACTATTTTAACATAATTTAGGGATGATTTTGCGATAAGTTCGGAATTTGTTTCGGTTTAATTTTGGCCCTATTTCGAGACTAGAACTGTCTCCAAATCATTTCGAGATAAACTAAGAGATATTTCGGTACGATTTCTGGAAAATTTTAGGACTTTTTTCAATTATTTCGGGATTATTTCCGGAATCGATTTGGTAGTGTTCGAGCATGATTTTCAGCTAATTTCATGACTGCCTTCGGGTGTTCATATCGGGGAAGTTTCCTGATCGTTGGTGGAAAGTTTTAAACCTGTTTGGAAGTATTTCTGGTTTTTTTCGATAATGTTTTGCAATAATGTTGTGATTTTGTTTCCGAAACGTCTTAGGATTATTCTAGATGTCACGCAAATCTACAATTTCGTACTATCTCAGAACTTATGCTAATCGGATGCACATCGGGACAGTCGGCAGCCACACTTGTGCCAAGAATGCTTAAGCCTGATCTGTAGGTATATAAATCGATCACCCAAAGGCATCGATTGTCTCAGAACCACTTACGCCTGAACCAGTAATGAGTTTGCTCTAAAGACTCGGAAGCGGCGTAAATTGACCTTTCTTAGGATATCGCAACGTTGAAAGTGTCAGTTGAAAGTATTGCTAGGAGTGGTAGAATTCCAAATTTCTCCATACCAGAGCACCGAATGTAATTTAATTTTGCACCTGAACTATCTACTTAATTATGGCTGATAAGGGTTATATCTCCCACCTCTTTGTATTTACCTTGTATTGTTTAGTTTAAATCTGATGCACTTCTAGTGAATTGGAAACCACTGCTAGTTTGCCATCTACCTCTTTTACATGCTTTCAACTGATACAAATCCACACTTTATAGCTAGTTGCTGTATTGACACTATTTCGACAGTTTGGAACTAGTGTATACGTTTGCATCTACATAGTTCCTTAGTTGATACTATTACGTAGGTTCCGAACCGGACCGAAATTCTATATGTTGAATCTAATATGATTTTATTTCCTTTTTCCATGGTTCTGAACCAGTGAGAACGTCAGTGGGAAAGGCTTAAAAGTGCTGGAAATGAAGGCATACTCATAATCGAAGCTTCTTGAAACTACCCTGAAGGAAAGTCAGTAACTAGTGATACAAATTTATGGTTTTGAACTATACTTAAAGTGCCAAGTAAGTACTAGTTGGTTAGTAACAAGAGTTTTTGAGATATAAAATCGACAGTTTGGATTCTTGTTTTTCACATTTGATACATATTTGAGAAAAAGACAAAACTGCTACTAGCTTCAAAGGTTCGGAACTACCAATGGGTTAATATCGTACTAGTAAAATTCAGTCCGGTTCAGAGCCAAGAAAATAATACCAGGAAAAGAACTAGATCTGTGGTTTTAACACTTCTTCGGAACTATTAAAAAAGTGCCAATAAACAAGGAGTTTTAAAGTGGAACTTTTTATCTAGTTCGGGACTAGAAAAAAGGTAATGCAGCGGGGGCAATTTCCAACGCCTGAGACATGGTGATGTTAAACTCGCCAGTTTAAAGCATTTAAAGAGATAAGTAGATGGCGAATTAGTAGTGGTTCCCAATTCGCTAGAAGCCCATCAGTATTGAACTGGAGATTTCCCCTACAGGGTAGTAGCAACTTTGTTTTGTAGATAGCCTTTTTATGAAATATATGTTAAATGTGAAATATAAGAATCCAGAGTCAAGTTTTGAACTAAAGAAAATCGAGCTACTGTCGAATTGGTACTTATTTTGATTTTTAGGTCTATTTCTGTACCAGAAATTTTGATCACTAGTTACCGACTTCCCTTTGGGGTTGTTGTATTATGCATTTTTTTTCTCGTTATTTAATTGACGCGTGTAATTGTAATGAAGACGGGTGTTCGTCTTAATTTGCGATACTTCCTGTCAATTGAGCTCAAAGAATAAATAGAGCCAAAAATTTACCAATTTTTTTGTTACATGTTTAAAAAATCTTTTTCTATTGCAGCTCACTTACGCATTCAAGTTTTTAAGCATTTTTAACGAACATACAATAAAGATATTTGATAGACTTTTTGATATTCAATATTTAATAAAGGCAATCGGCAAAGTCGCTCAAGGTCATGCTCACGTATATATATGTATGTATTAGAGCGGGTCAAATTGTATGGATGGATTTTTTCATCTCGAGTATAGCAAAAACTTAATCTGCAGATGATTCTAATAAAAATTGGAGCTGACACCATATCTCTAAGTCCGATTTCGAGTCCCCCACTTTTGCAAAATAGATATTTTGCCAAGAGATCTCCATAGCTTCTGATAGAAATGTAGGGAAAATATCATATTGGGCTTACTTTAAAGATATTTTATGTACATTTCAGAATCTGTATTAACATCTATAGTGTTTTTGAATTTCAGTAAAGATATCAGGCTTAAATTATGAGAACCAGTTAATACTGGAATATAAAATGGTGTTATAATAAGACTTTGTGAAAAGCATTTAAATAGACCATTGACTGGTTTATATGTTTGCTTCGTTTCAATAAATTACAATTTGGCCATTTATTCAGAGCACTAGATAAAACTGTCACGAGTGGACCAAGAGCAGCAAGTGGAAAAATATACAAAGACATTCAAGATTGTGAAAAATTTCAAGTATGCATTTGTTTTTATTTTATAATATTTTTCAATCAAATTAAAAAAAAGAAAATTATACTAATTTTAATTGATCTAAAAAATGTATTTTTCAGGTTGTAAGTAATTTTGAACCAATAGCATTACGAAAATTATCTACAGATGTTAAATATTTATATCAAATGCGAAAGCAATTTCAAATGGTGCTATTTCAGTTGATTTAGCTAACATAAAACCAGGACCAGCTGTACATTCTCGATGGCTAGCCAAAGCAAGCAGGTTATTACGTCTATATAAAACAACTAATACACCATCGGTAAATTTGAAAACTCTATCAGTTTATATTATTAGAATTTATGTGCCAATGTATTTCAATGTAAAATACTATAATTCTGTTGTATACGGTAGTGTACTTTTATCAAAGTTTATTCGTTGGATACGATACCTACCACGTAACTTACTTAATATTGTAGATGGTGTTATTCAAAATAATTCATATTACGCTCATCCAGAAAACATTTTGATTAACAATGTTATTTGAAGATGGAAAAATCATACATGATAGAGATATAAAAAAAATTGTATACTATTAAGAAAAAATACTTGAACAAACTAAACTCAGAGTTTACAAAAAATATAATATCAATTTTAATGCTTCAGATTATACTGATATAATTGATCTGGATGACGAAAATTTACTATCTGAGCCGGCATTCACAAGAAATATTCCGTACCAACACTAGATGATCCCAATATTCCAATGCATATACAAGGAACAGAAAGATATGTACAGTTGTTAACATCTGTTTCCAAACGTGTTATAGAAAAAAAAAGTGACGGTGTTATGGCTGTTACAGCAGAAAATCGTGAAAAACAACCACAAATGGAGAGCAAAAAAGATTTTAAAAAATAATAACATAAAATTACTTTTATTTTGAAAAATACGTTAAAATGGTCAATTCTAAGTAAAACAATAATTTTTTAAGTCAATTACATTAAAATTATAAAAATTGTGTTTTTTGCTTATTACTTGAAAATATGGGTTTTTTCTTCTAAAACGAATTCGAAAAAAGAAAAACTGTCTGAATGAAAGTTGTTGGAAATGTTCTGAACCTATTTTAGCTGTAAAGAAAAAAAATTCCATATGAAATTTGTTAAAAATGACAATATAGTATTTAAAAGTTCATTTTAGGTTAATTTCTCATAATTTAAGACTGATATCTCTACTAAAATTCAAAAACACAAGATATTAATAAAGATTCTGAAATGTACGTACGTAAAACACATTTAAAGTAAGCCCAAAATGATATTTTTCCTATAATTCTATTAGAAGCTATGAAGATTTTTTGGCCAAACCAGCGTTGACAGATTGACGACGCCGTCGTCATTTTGACGATTTTCAACTAGAATTACGCTTGGACGATTTTGTAATGAAAAATGACGATTTAAGCCTGCCTTCTATGTAAGATTTATTTTAAATATTGAAACACCAAGAAATAGATCCAATAATGTTGATTTTAGATGGACACTACAGTAATAAATATTGAAGTGATCAACTTAGCTCGTGAAAACGGAGTGGTGATGATATCATTGCCTCCGCATTTCACTCATAAAATGCAACCGCTAGACAGAGCATTCATGAGCCCACTCAAAACTTATTACAGTAACGAATTAAAGAGTTTTATGAGAGAAAATTCACGAAAAGTTAAATTCGATTTAGTTGGTCTCTTTTCCAAAGCGTATTATAAGGTTCAGACCGGCCAGGTTGCAATTAACGGTTTTAGATGTACTGGTATATACCCATTCGATCGAAATATTTTTACTGATGCAGACTATATTGCTGCAAATGATATGTATGAGCACGTAACTGCCGAAAACTCTGAAGTTTCCTAGCAAAACAATGCAACTTCGGAGACTGGACGTACTCTTACTTCACCGACGTCTAATACAAATCGAGTGACTTCTCCAGAATCTGTGGCATCAACCAGTAAAGGAATCTTTTCACCACGGCAGATTTCACCATTGCCAAAGATTAGAAAGCCAGTTGCTACCGAAAGAGGAAGAAAGTCAAAAGCGACAGTATTAACAAAATCACCATATAAGAATCAGTTGGAAGAAAGCATTCGGAAGATCCAGGAATAAGTAAAGCCAAAAATTAAAAAAGATAAGGAACCTTCAAAAAACCAGCAGCGAAAGCTAGAAAAGCTGTAATGTGACTCCGAAGTAAGCGTCGTCTACGCAGAATCGAAGCAAAGGGGATTTTGTTGAAATGCCTCCAGACGGAGCAATTTGCTCCTTTTGCGAAAAGTTATGGAAGGACGAAAGAAATATATCTGAATGGAGTGCTTGTTTACAGTGCAATACGGTTTGGGCTCATAACGTCTGCATTCTCAAAAAAAATCCAATTTTTATTTGCGAGACTTGCACAAATTGAAGTTTTTAAGCAATTTTGATATTTCCAATAATTTATTCTATTTTAATATGAACGAGCCAAGGAGGCATTTTATTTTATCTTTTGAGAAATTATTTACCTTTTATTAATAAAATTGGTAAATTTTAAAAGAATTTATTTAATATTTTCTTTAGTAAAACTGATCTGGTTATAATTCGGGTTAAATGGTATATTATACCAAATTAACCTACGTTTGCACATCACATTACCCGCCAATTTTTGGGGAAGCGGCATTTCGGGCTCTCCCGAATTTCATCTTATAAATTGTAAACTGTTGGTCGTATACAACTTTTGATAAAGTATGCTATAGATGATATTTCACAAAATAAAATGTGACAAAAAAGAGGTGAATTGGACCTTTGGTTAGGCCAAAATTACTCAAAAACTAAACGCTATACCACAAATGCCGCAGTTCCTCTATTTTGAAGACATTTCTAAGGTTCGTCCAGAAGTTTTTTGGTAAACTGCTTGTACTATCAAAAGACCTGACTCTTGCAAATCTAATGTGCTTGCCACACTCTTCAGCGAATGTAGAACGAATTTTTTCTAAAATAAATTTAAACAAAACAAAAATCCGAAACCGTCTGGAATCTGATACATTAAGAGAAATATTGCTAGCCCAAGATTATTTAAAATTGAATAACTTTTCCTGTCATAATATTGAACCGCAAATAAATATGCTAAAAAAATGAACGCGAAAATATATAACTAAGAAACTAAAATGATATAGTAGGATATTCGAGCTCAAAGAGAAAAAATAATAATTGTTAAAATGACTGAAAACAAATACCTTGTGTATGTAATACAAAATTTATCTTTTAAGACGTTTTTGTTATTTATAAAATAAATGAATTAATTGAAAACGATTTTATATGTTGTATGTGGCAACAAAAAATAACAATCAAAGACAATTTTCCGAAGAGCTCTTTTAAAATTAATATTGTTGAATGAAATCCGGCGATCTCATTTTGTTGAATACAATCGTACTTCCCCTGGTAATAACCCAACTTCGTCCTAACTCAACTTTGGTTGTTATTGGTTGTTGCCATAGATATGACGATTTTTGACGATTTTTTGGGCGGCGTCTGACGACTTGGAAAAAAAAATATATGGCAACGCTTGGCCAAACCCTACATTCATATGGCAAAATATATATTTTGCAAAAGTTAGGGACTCGAACATAGAGCTATAATAGGACATAGAGCTATAGTGTCTTCACCAATTTTTCTTAGAATCATCTGTAGATTACGTTTTTGCTATACTCCTGATGGAAAAAAAATTTGACCCGCTCTAGTATGTATACATTTCTTTATGTGTGTGTATATACAAACATATAAAACATTATATTCTTAGTTTACTGAAATCTAATTTTAAAATCTCTTTTTATTATCATACATTTTTTGTGCATATATAATATATTCAAAATAGAAATTAAAAATCAAAACTCAATAGATACTTCCTTACCGGTTCAAAATCGTGCCAAGGAATTAAAAAATGGACAGAATACAATAACTTTTTCTAAAGTGTTAATGCCCAATGAATTTTGCTTAGTCATAGTGTTGTGTTTTTATTGTCTGTTTCGAAAAGGCATGTAATATATGTTAACAATAACAATTTTACCCAGGTACTAAATTCTCAGACAGGCACACGCTTAAGAAGTCCGGATATAAATTGCTGAAGCTGATGTCGCCACAGGGGGTCTGAAATATCGATGACGAGCGTGGCTGGCTCTTTTAACCGGCAAGTTGCTGTTGCAAAATAATTATGCTGAATGGGCTTACAAAATTATTTTTGATTCTTTGCCGGTAGTAATTTTCAAATTTAATTGATTACGTATATTTAAAGATTTGTGTTGATACATCAATTATATGCTTGTCTATTTACTTAATGTACTGGTTGTTACTCATTTATTTGGCAACCAGAATTAACACGGACAACAACATCAGATATGAAATCTAGCGAAGAATCATTCTTGCCCATAAATGCTATTTTGGATTAGGCAAGCAATTGATTTACAACTGATTTATCATATCTGTTCTGCTATATGTTTCAGAAGCATGAACCATGACAACATCAGATGGGACGGCTCTGGGAGCGTTCGAGAGAAAAAGTACAGAAGAAGATTTAACGATGAGCTTTACGCGGACATCTAATAAGTCCAGCGAATTAAAAAATCAGATAGGCCATGTTATGCGAATGAAAGATAATTCTCCGGTTAAAAAGTAATTTTATCAGAATACACCCATAGAAGCAGAGGAAGATAGCGGCGCCACTTCGCTGGAAGGACCAAGTGTAAAACGATTTAAATTCCCTTCCTGTGACCATACGCCATTAGACTCAACGAAAACGCAATTGGCGCGTCTTGTTGGACGGCCATAACCGTCTTAAAGGTAAAGCGGCAATTAATTAAGTTGGTGAGGTTATTGACCGTTGCGTTGCTATCAAAAATGAATTAATTTCATGCAGCAGTCTCTCTTTTTTCTAACGCTGCTCTTTCTTTGTTTCACTTAACTAATTTTTTTACATCTCAATTGACCTTTTTCTCCCTCTGACTTTCTGCTCTCTCTCGTCTTCTTCTTCCTCTGATATTCTCTCTCCTTCATTCTATCCCCATCCCTCTCCCTTCCCTGCCTCCCCTCCTGTCTTTGCCTTTCACTGTGCCTATCGCTCACTTCGTCCTAGACCATGTGCCTTTCCCATCACCGTCCCTTTCCCTTTACCATCATGTCTCTCTGTAACCTATCGAACTGCTAATACGATTGTTTTAAATTCCAACATCGCACACTTCCCGATAAAAAGTATCGCAAATAGCAACATAGCCAAAAAGATGATTATGATCATGAATACGATTTTTTTGGAATAGGTCGATTCCTGATGCACTTCCCAGGAGAAAAATTGCCCCAAATATCAATCCAAGCAAAACTCAGTCGATGTTTCAAATTCGAAGAAAATCGCATCACACATAAGGTATGAAATTGTGTAGAATGGATCGGCTATCATCCACTTCCCGGAAAATAAGTATTCCAAATATTTACCTATTCTAAAGACTCCCAAACTAATGAATTTCAAGAAAACTACAACATAAATAAAATGTATTACAATAGCGGGACCCTGGTTCACTTTCCGGAAAAAGAAGCTTATTAAATTATAAGCCAGCCAAGGAGGTATAAGGCGAGATTTCATGAAAACTGCACCGCACTAGCGGCAAGGTTGCGAATAGTTTCTTCCAGCAGTGAAAGAGTCTAGGGACAATGCCAAATGCTCATGTATAGTACATTGCAGCGCTTTCCGACGAACATTTTTGATCGGGAAGGAACACGGAGGACCCGGTAGACAATACTCATACTCCGAGCACGAATTTAGTAGGCTAGCCTAGAAGGTATATTCCCTGCCATCCTACAAATTTTGATCGTTTTGTTGCTCAAGAAAGTCTTTGACAGACTTATAGTACGGTTTCATGTGACATACTCTTAGAGAAGTAATCGTGTCGAAAAGTTCACACATATACATACATATAACCATAGACAACAGGTTCTTAGATATACATTGTTTCTGCTAAAAAACTTTCACAGGCTGTTAATAATAATCACCCTCATACACTGCATAGGATGGCTATAAATATAGAGGAAACACTATAATTATCAACCACCTGCTAAGGTGGCTCGACGGCGGACTCGTCAAAACTACGGCATACGCAGAAGACGTTGCAGTACTCATAAACCAGCCGGCTTATGCCGGATAACATAACACTATTTACTACGAGTTTTAAAATATTTCAACTTTTTGCTTTGATTTACTGACTTGACACACGTCTAGGCCGCTACAAATGAACTTATCTGTCAAAGTGAAGCAATGAACAAAGCGTTCCGCTTAATACAAACTTAAACTGAAGGGTATAAGTAAAGCGGTGTAACCATTGCTGTTTGTTAAGCAATTAAGTAAATATATAATCATGGTTGTTTGTACGGTTGTGTATTTGGTTAAAAGAGCTTCAAAGTTTATACATCAAACCGAGCTTTGTTTAAAGTAGTTTTTAATAAACATTGCATACATTTAGGCTACCTTCGTAGGAACAAATGGATTTTTGTAGAAAATTACCAAAGCTTTGATTTGGATCTTAATATTATTTGTATCTATATATATATGAATGCATATGTGGGGCTTGAAAGCTACTTACAGTTGGGAAGATGTAAGATAACAACAACTTTTAAACAAGCAATCTGTATATTGAAATTAAATATGTTTCACCCTTCAGAAAAAATTGTCAGAAATCAATGCGAGTTTTGAGAGACCTATATTTCACTTTGTTAATCTAAAACTAACTTTTTGAGATAGGCTTGCATGGGTTCAGTTACAAAATTCAATTGACGAAATTTGATAAAAATTTCCACTGTTTTTTTTCGTGTTCGCAACTATAGCTATTTGTCATTGTGACTAATCACACCAAAACCGCTGGTCATTGTGGATAAGACAAGTGTGATAACGTCTGCATAGACGTCAAAATTACAAATAGAATCGTTCGTCTGATTTTTGAAGAGACAAGCGTGGTCTCATCCTGTTTCTCTTTCTATCTCCTGCTGAAGATAGTCGGTCCTATGCACGTCATATTGAACATCCTGTCAAAAAAAAATATAGAAATAATATAAAAATAGCCATATTTAATATCCTGTAAGGCAGTTGACGGATAAGATATCACACTTGTTTTATCCACAATGCCGCTTGTTATTAAGTCTTTGGGCTGAATTGTGAGCGCTTCGCGACTATAATGGGATGATATTGAATCATTTCGAGACAGTTATCGTGATCATGCCGGTACCATTTTGGAGATACATATTTCTGTTTTGTTTCCGGGATCATTTCGGATCAAAATAGAAACTATTTTGGTATGATAAAATAATTGTTTTCGGGTTCACTTCTATACTATTTTGGGGCTTTTTACTTCGGGATAACTTCTGAACTCGGGTCTGTGGTAGAAATGATTTTGAAACTATTTCGGGTTTGTTTTAAAGATTATTTAAAGATTGGTTTAAGAAACTGACCTTTACAGAATAACTATCGATTCCAGATTTGTTGTGGGATAGTTCTGAGACTATATAGATGCTTCGGAACGATATCATGATTGTTGTCGAGATCATCGCTGAACTTTTTCAGGACTGTTTCGGGATTGTGATCAAAGCCGTTTCCAACTTATTTTGCTATTTTTTCCGGGATTCTTTCGCAGCATTTCGGAATTGTTCTCGGGATCATACTGAAATTGTTTTGAGGTTGCATTAAGGAACTACTTCGGAACCATAACGGCACCAGTTCGAACTATTTTTAAATTATTATTTGTGACTATTTCGGTTATGTTTTGGCAAGTGTTACCGAACTATATTGGAACAAGGGCTACAAAATGGCTTTCGGGATAATTAAGGAACCTTTTCTGGATTGTTTTAAGGATCATAATAAAATCTTTCAATATTGTTTTTAAATTTATTCCGAAATAATTTCTGGATTGTTACGTGATCATTTTGGTACTAACTCCGGTTTATATTATGACTATTTCCTAGCGACCGCCATGGTGTGATGGTAGCGTGCACCGCCTACCACACCGAAGATCCTGGGTTCGCGCAAAGCAATATCAATATTTTAGAAACAAGTTTTAATAAAATTTTTCTAAGCGGGGTCGCCCGTCGGCAGTGTTTGGCAAGCACTCCGAGTGTATTTCTGCCATGAAAAGCTTTTCAGTGAAAACTGATCTGTCTTGCAGATGACGTTCGGAGTCGGCATCAAACAAATAGGTCACGTCCCGCCAATTTGTAGAAAAAATTAAAAGCAGCACGACGCAAATTGGAAGAGAAGCTCGGCCTAAAATCTCTTCGGAAGTTACAGCGCCTTACATTTATTTTATTTTATTTCCGGAATATTTCGGAATAGGTTTAGCTATCATTTTAAGATTGTTAAGTGATCATTTCGTGGCTACCTCGAAAATGTTTTCCGGTACGATTTCGGGAATTTGTTTAGAGCTATTTTTGGAAAACTTTTCTTAGATCGTAATAAGTTTGAGAATATTCGACCTAAGCCAATACTGGGTATCATCATCATCATCATCCTCCTCAACTCCTATTGGAGCATAGGGCCTCGACCACCGACTTAAATCTTATTCTGTTAGGTGCAGTTCTTGTGATGTCATTCCACGTATATCCTGCGTCTTCGAGTTCTTTATCCACAGTTCTGCGCCAAGTTTTCGCAGGTGCACCAGGTCGTCGGCTTCCTTGTGGATTCCATCGCAATGCTTGTCTGGCTATATTTACTGGAGGTCTTCTGAGAGTGTGACCAATCCACGACCATTTACGCTTGGTTATTTCTGTGGTAGCCTTAGGTTGATTTGTTCTAGACCATAAGTCGTCATTTGAAATTCTTTCCGGCCATCGAATTTTCAGGATTCGGCGCAGACATTTATTAATAAAAATTTGTAGACATTTCTGAATTGAAGTTGAGCTTTTCCACGTCTCGCAAGCATAAAACAGTACTGATTTAACATTCGAATTAAACAGTCGAAGCTTCGTTTTTAAAGATATTTGGCTGGACCTTCACACGTTTGCCAGTTGCCCAAAAACCATTCTTGCTTTGTTTATGCGAGACTGAACGTCCTCATCTGCACCGCTCTTATTTGAGACAATACTACCAAGATAAACAACGGACTCTACACCTTCGATTTGGGTATACATATTATCAACTGTTAAAAAATATTTAAAAATTATAACATAATTTCGCTAAGCCCAATTTTAAAAATTTTATAAACTAATTATACATTAAAATTGCACTGCTAACGAGATAGCTTGTGGTATGAATAATATTGGAAAACTGTATCTATATATCCGATTTTTAATAACCTCATATTTTTTACTTCTTCTCCGTTATCTCCTCAAGTACGAACCATGAACTTGATCTTCAGATCGAATGACTTCCGCTTCCTAAACGCAAACAAAACAGATGATGATATATGAATGTTAAACCGTTATGCAGTGCAAAATAAATTTCCTAATCACTAAGTATTAAGTTCTCTCACATCAATATTTGCGAATGTTAAGAAGTGTATTTATATAAAGTATCATAAATAAAAATTAACTAAAGTTAATTAATATACAAAAATATCATAAACATTTGCAAAACTTAAGCAAATCGATACATTTTCAAGATCATGCGTTAATAAAATACCGAGGAATAAAAGTTATTTTAAAATATTTAATGGCATCACTTAAGTTAAATATGCAGAAATTGGTAATCATAAGATTGATTATAAATTATAAGCTACATAGCCAAGCTAATAAAGAAATATAACGGGAAATGGTCACATAGTATTTAAGAGTCCCTTGAGGCACTTTGTGACTAATATTTCCTATTGCAAGATAATGCAGAAGAGCCAGCAGACAGCACTTACAATACGATCACGAAGCAGATAGTGATAGTCTTGGTAACCGACAACAAAATCGAATAGGGCGTGAGCAGTTTTTCTAAGTGTATATCGTCGAGTGATCGTTGAATGGCTAAATAAAATACTCGATGTGGTCATAAGCTGAAACCTACTGCTTGTGTTAGGTTAGGTTAAACTGGCCGGTCCATGAGGACCTCACATAAACTGAATGAGTTCATAGTGCTATCAGTAGTTTATTTTATGACCAAATTGAAAAACCCTATTAAAACCCAGGACCTATGTTATAAAATTTCAAAACTTAAGCAAATCCTCTTGGCAAATACTAGAAGCTTATTATGGCAAGCGCAGAGCACGAGCACAAAACGTGCCCGATCGTTTCCTCCTCCAACCCGCGCTTCCTACATCTGCTATCAATGACCAAGCCTAATTTAAAGGCATCTGACGCCAGAAGGCAGTCTACAGACAGAATACCCTTCATTATTCTGCAGTCCTCCCTTTTTAATGATAGTAGTAACTTTGTTAGTCTAAGGTTGTAATCTTCGACACTTTGCAGCCCCCGCTTGGAACCACACCTTCCCCGCTCGGTGGATCATGTGTACCTGTCGCCTTCTCTTAATCTCGCCCAATTTAATTGTGACGTCTACGGAGCAAACTTCATGGGATGCGCCCTTTTTAGCTAGTTCATGCACTTTTTCATTCCCATCTATTTCCATATGCCCTGGGACCCAAAATAGATGTATGCTTCTCCTTGTCCCGATTATCTCCAGAGACTGCTTACACTCTAACATGCATTTAGATGCAAACGGCTGCAGATTAAGCTATTCTCTTCCAGTGTTTTTACTGCTTTGGTTACGGCTAATATTTCGCTTGGAAAACGCTATAGTAATCCGGCAGTCTGTATGATCTGTTTATTTGCGGATCTGCGGTATAGCCTACTCCTTCCACTGCTTTGGAATCATCTGTGTACACATGTATCGCCTCGTCCGCCATTGAGCACACTTGCGCCAACCATCCACCTCTACTGTGGCGTTAACAGCCCCCTCGAAGCGCAGCTACTGCTCGTGTGGTTTTCCTACTAAAGATGAGAAAGATCGCTCATATGTTTCCCAGAGCGTATGGGCTTTCATTTCTGCTGAACACTTTTGAGAGTGTGATATATGTTTATTGTATTTGGGATCAATTTGGAATTATTTCCGTAAAGATTTGTCGCGACAACTCCTTCGGTATCAACTCTGGGTTATTTCGGGATCATTTCAGGGCCGAAAATTTTAAGAAAATTTGAATTATGTTAGGATAATTTCACCGGAAGAGTGTATAGTGAAAAGCGTATCGATAGCATTTGGGTTTTTTTCAGTAATATTTATAAATTATTTCAAATCATTTCAGGACTATTTCGGAATTGCCCTTTTAACTTTTTCGGGATCGCTTTGAGATTATTGTTTGACCGATGCCAGATTATTTCAAAATTACGGGATCTATTAGAAACTACTTCTGAATTTTTTCAGGACTATAATAAAATTATTTCAAAATAATTTCGAAATTATTTCTAAATAATTTTTTTGGTTTTTTTCGGAATCATGTTGGGACTATTACATGTTATTTTCGTTATAATTTTGCGATCATTTCGTATTCATTACTATATTGTTATAGGGTCTGATTCAAGGCTATTTCATTATAATTTCTTAAGTGTTTTATAGGCTATTTCGGGACTACTACGAGATTATATTTGATATTTTTCAAGACTAATTGGCTTGTGCGAAATTATCTCCGGCTTTTTTCGAAATTATCTTCGATAGCTTTACAGGATCATTTCTGGATGGTTTTGAGAATGATATTGGGTTCATTTTTGGAAATGCTTGCGGGACTATTTCGACAAGGTTTTAGTATCATTTCGGCATCATTTTGGGATATTTTTCGGGATTATTTTTGGTATCACTTAGGCACTATTGCTGTAAATTTATTGGCTATTTAGCTTAAATTTTACATAAGAGATAAGCTATCTTCTCGCACAAAAACATTGTTTTTTTTTTGAGAAAATTGTTGTAAAGCAAATCAAATTTTGTTGTCAATAAAGCAAAAAAAAAAAAAAATAAATAAATAAATGTAAGGCGCGACAAACTTCGAAGTTATTTTAGTTCGGAGCTTCTCTCCTAATTTGCGTAGTGCTCCTTTTTGTAGTTCTCCCTACAAATTGGCGGGACGGGATCTACATGTTTTATGCCGACTTGGGGTCTCAACAATTTCAAAATGGCAAAGTTCATTGGGAATGAATTGCAGAAACTTACATCTAAAACTGCATACCAGGCGTACAAGAATAGACGGTATTGAAAGAGTGAACTAGCTGGAAAAGAAGAGGGCAAACACTTGACAAATTTGCGATAGATATTGCACGCAAATTGGACGTGATAAAAATAACGTAATAACAAGTAAGAACGGGACTGTTTTCGGCTGTGCCGAAGACTTCATACCTTTCATGAATGGGGCTGAACAATAATCTTATCCCGCTCGTAATCTCCGAATAATCGGATGTATAAGATAAGAAATATATAGTGAACAGATCTGCATACCTTAACGATTTTTAAGATAAATATAAAATAAAAAATTGGTAGGTACTTTGTGTGAGGATCCAAAGTTTCAGGTTTTTTGTGGTCTGCGTGTAAAAACTATGACTACGAATCACGTATTTCAACAATATATGACGTAAGCGTAACTATTTGATGAAATTTGATGAATTTTAAAGCTTCTAGCCGTAAAAAGGGGGCAAAAATTAGAGTTTATATGGGGTATATTATATATATACCACCGATCTCTATGATTTTTTCAGACAACAATATATGATATATACGTAAGCATATGGTGAAATTTGAAGCCTCTAGCTCTTAAAATAGGGCAGTTATTACGAAAAGTTCCTTATCTGAACAATCGGTTGTGGGGGATATATACTATATATACGACCGATCTCATCAATTTTTTCAGGCAACAATACGTGCAATATAAGAAAGTATATGGTGAAGTTTGAAGCTTTAATCTGTTAAATTGGGTAAGATATTACAAAAATCCTCTTTTTCTGAAAAATCGGTTGTATAGAGGATATATGCTATAATGGTCCGATCCGGTCGGTTCCGACAAATGTCTAATCGGACACCCAAATACACCCGCTCACCAAATTTTATCAAGATATCTCAAAAATTGAGGGACTAGTTTGCATACAAACAGACAGACGGACAGACGGACATGGCTAAATCAACTCAGCTCTTCAACCTGATTATTTCGGTATACTTAATGGTGGGTCTATCTATTTTCCTTTAAGGACTTACAATTTTCGGTTTCGTGACGAAATTAATATACCATTTCATTTTTATGGAAGGTATAATTACGCACGGTTAAGCATGAGGGGGAACCAAAGACGGGATTGCAAAGTGTGGGAGATCGTGTGAAAGTCTAAAGACAAATTTGCTCTTTTAATTTGAAAGAGTTACTGTAGGCTCATAATGGTCAGTGACAGCGTATGTAAGAAGTATGGGCTGCAAAAGGAAACAACGGTTGGGCATGTTTTGTGTTTCTGTGCTGCAGCCGCCAGCTTAAGACTTCGGCTACTATGAGTGAGAGGATTTCTCGGTCGAGCACCGAGGTCCAAGTACCTGAGGTTTTTAGTTTAGTCATTGAAAGAAATTTGGTAAAGCTATGAGCACATTCGGTCTATGTGAGGTCCTCACGCTCCATATGGTTATTAACAAACAATAAATTAACCACTTAAATAAAAAAGCCAAATAAATTTAAATTATGAAAATCGTTGGGAAAATCCATGATTCAAACACAAAATATGTAGCCTTACCGAATCTTCAAGCTAAAGTCAATGAAACTTGACTACCTCAACGTATGATATTCTTTATTATTATATTGGTAGCGTTAAAACACGCACATCTTTGAGGTCAACTAAAAATGCCATTGTCCTTGCCGTCATTAACCGCAAAATTTCAGGCAAACTAAAAACAAGTTTTTCGCTTAAAAAGTAATAGTACGAAAGTTAATGGTCATTCAAGGCCATATAAGATGCCAGCGTCATCTACCACACAAACAAGCGTTGCCGTCATACTTAAATCGAACCCGTTCCCAAAATAAAAATCGCTTAAAACACAATACAACCGATTTGCCAAATTACCAGAAACGAAACAAAAAACCACAGCGCCTGCACAGGAGTGTGAAAGATCACAACAACAAATAACAAGGTAAATGTTGAAACAATAAAATAATAAACAAACGATGCACAATAAAACTCAAAGCAGCCAACGGTTAAGTGCAACTTTCAGCGCTGGACAACAACACAAATCTTGCAGCAATGTGCAATAACAAGTATTGGAACTATGTGTATGTGAATGTGTGTTTAGCTGTGTGTGTGTGCACATGTGCAACAAACAAGAAACGCTTACAAAACGCTCTGCAAAATTCTTCTGTTGGCTATGACCGATTTTTGCGCGAGCAATGAGCAAGCAGTGCCCCAATTCTCAAACAAGTCTCGCTCCATTTGGTATTTGCCGATAGACGAATGCCGATATTTTGCAGTTGCATCATTTTAATTGGCATACATATATATTTTATACACAAATACATATATAAACGTATGGATATACTTACGTGCGTATGCTGTCGACTACAATCGAGAGTAAAAGTGTTGTTTGTATGTAAAAGGCAGTTGCATGTGATGATATTTGCCCAAAAGCGTGCGCGTCGATCAACAGCTCCAACGATGAGTTGTTCGTTTGCAACAGCTAGACCAGGGCGGGCCAACCATTACGAATGTGCGTACCAGATTTCCAAACTTTTCGATATTGACATAACGTGTTGTTGTTTTTGTTATTGTTGTAGCGATAAGGTTGCTCCCCGAAGGCCTTGAGGAGTGTTATCGATGTGATGGTCCTTTTCCGGATACAGACCCGGTACGCTCCGGTAACACCGCGCCATTAACGTGCTAGTCCGACCATCTCGGGAACGGACATAACGTGTCGAATTACTCGTCGCAGTCACTAGGGAGTTTAGTGCGTTCCAAATCGGAAAAGATTAATCGATAACTACTCAGACAAGGAAGGCAAAGCATCTGGGTGGTAAAATAACTTTGGCTTTTGGATTTGAATTTCTTCCTGGTATTGGGACTCTAGTAGTGTTATAAGCGACTGCTTTTTCTCAGTTACCGTGCGGGTCCAGAAGTACAGTGAAACAGCAACAAAGGATTCAGATATGGATGAACTTGGTGACGCCTTGAGCGAACACGCCAAACCTGAACACAGAGATGGAGGGATCGTAAAATGTGTGAAAGTCTCGAGCAGACTCGACGAAGCCGCTTGGTGGAAGCCATTGGTCGGAAATGCCACCGCCACTGACAACGAGGGTGACACGTTTTCTGCATTAAACTCCAAAGCAGAGAAAGCAGCTCATTAAATGCCTGCTGCGCGACGCGAATAGATGGTAGAAATGGACGTAGGACCGGTCATTATAAATTTAGGGCACATCCACAAATCTTAAGAAGCACGCTTAAGGAAGAAAATTTCCAGAAGCTGCCACACGGCCATCAACTACCGAGGTTTATCTTAAGTAATATTCAAGTCTCGGCTTCCCACGTTAAGTTCTACGCATCGTTAGAGATCGCCGATGGCGATTATGATTTTGACGGGTCACTGTTCAATGGGAGCTAACGCGGTGCGTCTTAACATACTGGAAAAGATGACTTGGCGCAGCTGCATAGAGGATGACGGAAACTTTTCATTCAAACCTGAAGCATAATAAGACGCTCTAAAATCTCCAAGTGGTCAAATCGTTCCTGAGATGGTCAGGCTGGCCTCTTAGTGGTGTTAGTTTTTGCAGATGTGGATACATTTCCGGCTAAGAACCAGCAAAAGTGATAGCACGGCCTGAAACTTTCGAGGAGTATCTATAGCGCTGCAAAAAGAAGAAAATAGACAAGGAAGACAAAAAGGACTCCTAAAAATAAACTACTTAAGGTCCTCTCAAAAACCCAACTGCACCGATCTCCAATGAGAAGCCAAACGTAAGCTGGGAGTCATCTAATGACGAAATGTTAGACATTATAATGTACACGCTTTTTCCAGGCTGCCCATCAGAACCATTAACAGTTGCAAACTTCCCAGCTAAGTTGCTCTATACGGTGCATCTAATCACCTTCACAAAGTCAAATGGGGCAAAAAGTGATACGACCCATTTGAAATCTACGGTCTCATTCACATTTTAATGCATTCTTTGCCATTCTGACGGACATCTATAAAGTATGCCTCACACTTAGCTACGCTCCACAGATATGGACCGTGGCAAAAATAATCTATATATTCAAAAAAGGAAGGACTACGCATACAAAACCAAATGACTTTCTTTTCCTCTAAACCTTAGAGAGACTTCTGGATGCCCTAATGTCAGATAACTCGCAACGCAGCTCTCAACACGCATATTCCAAATACAGATCCGTGGAGACAGCTCTCCACTTTATCGTCAAAGAAATAGAGATAGAAGGGCTTTACTCTGAGCGTCTTAGTTGACATAAAGGGAGCATTTAATAACGTCTATCCGCAGACCGTAATTTACTTCCTGCCGTATTTAGGCCTACAGCTTTGGAATTCGCACAACTGTTTCTTACTGGAACGTCTATCCAATCAAGTCTGAGAGACTTCTTTGTAATACGGTTGGATGTTGGCTGTTGTTGTTGTTGTTGTAGAGATAAGGACACTCCCCGAAGGCCTTGGGGAGTGTTATCGATGTTGATGGTCTTTTGTCGGATGCAGATCCCGTACGTTTCGGTAACAAGCACCATTAAGCCACCAGCCCGACCAGTGAATTGCGAGACTGACTGGTTACGTTTATGTAGCCTCGAAGTCAACCCGAAGTCATCTCCCAGACCGTTCGTGAAGAGATTGAAGCTCCAACTTTCACTGGATTATGAATACCTCGGTGTTATCTTAGATATTAACTCAAACTAAAACAAATATGTCGAGAATAGAACCAGGAAGGCTATAACTTTCCCTTACGCCTGAAAAGTTGCTTCGGGTACAATCTGGAGTTAAATCTCAAGTATGCTGCACCTACTGTAATACCTATTCAACTTATTGTTTGGTTCGCCAGCACTGCCCAGCTAGTTTGTTCATGCAGCCGTAAACAAGTTTGGTTGCCACTGCCAATACTTGGTTGGTGGTTGGCTATTGCAAATCTCCCTGTGCGCATACATACTTTCATACAATCAAGCTGAATTAGCGGTTTAATCAAACTATTTTACCTCATTTTTACATTGCCCTCTCTTCACTTAGTGTGGTGGTCATGTTAAGTTTTAGCGCTTGCTGTAGACGACGACGACGCTTCCCATCCGCTACTATTTCTTGGCTGTCATGTGTGTGTGCGCCGATTTGCTTCCACTACCGGTTTATCGACCTATAAATGTGAGTTAATGAATGCTTTGCGACAGGAACCAGTTGTTACACCAGTCTGTAAGCGTTTTTGGTATGAAAAGCGAAAAAAACAAAGAAACGTAAAACAAGAACGTCATGCAATTAATATAGCGAAGTTTTTCTGGTTTCCAAAAAACTTCTCGCACGCGGGTTTGCTAATAAAGTCATAAAATAAGTTATTTTTTTATTTTTGTTTGTTTTGACTTTTTTTTATTTAATACTATAATTTTTGATTTACTAAATTTCAAAACGAGTTCATCTTATCAATAATCATTTCGTCAGAATTATCAGATTTTTAAATTTGCGCTAATTATACGCTTTTGAAATTTAATTATACGCTTGAAATAAATTTTTTTTTATAAAAAATACTTCCATTGCCAAAAATGGTAACTTTAAACAGACAGTATATGATTATTATAACCAAATGCCAAAAATTAGCGACAGCGCGACTAGGGTTGACTAAACCAGTGGAATCAAAATTTTCATACTAAGCACTTTCGTAGAATTAAAAAATGTCATGGCAAATACACAGACAATTTCTTTTGTAATATAATACCTACAATATCTATAACCTAACTAGGGTGGGGATGGTATGAAGGGTAGTCTATGCGCTTTACTGAGCCCCACATCGCTTGACTATAACCGAATTATAATACTGTAACGACTTTAGGGAAATTCCGCTTATTTCCAACCTTCTGCAAACGTTCGAATCGCCAAATTTTCGAATAAATAACTCCAATATTCAGTAATTCAAAATGTTCTTTATTATACTACTTTAAGGTACTTCACAATAATACTTATACTTCACAACTAATTGCGTGTTTAAATGAAACTGATCCCTGACTACTCAGCTTGCTCTGCTTTTATACTCTTTGTTGCCATGTCCGCATATTTCTCCAAATGTCTAGACGTTTCTTCTTCTAGAATCTTCTACTTGGTTACCAGCTATGTGCGTGTGTAGTTGTAGTTTATAGCCTCTCGCATAGGCATATACGTGTGTATATGTGAGTACTACTTCGGCTGAAGATTACATGTGTTTATGAGTATCTCTCTGCTGCCATACAGTATGTGTGTATATGATGATTGATTTGTTTACGTACACACTGCTTAGTATCGCCTTAGTGATGGTAGTATCGCTTAGTGATACTAATATTCGTCACAATACTAATTATATATCGTTCCGCCTCACAGGAGGACGACGTGATATCGGCGACGAAGGACTGCAAATTTTCCTAATCCAGGGTGTTGCTCTGATCGCATATTGAAAATAAAAGGAAACAGTGTACCTTTCCGATGCCGCGTCGTCTTAGAAAGTATGCTACTGTCGCATGCAAACCAGAGAAAAAGTAAAACTCGAAACAGCGAAGAACCATTTTTCTCGAAAGTAGAAAAGCAAAAAGAACAAGTAAGGAAGGCTAATTTCGGGTGTAACCGAACATTACATACTCAGCTGAGAGCTTTGGAGACAAAATAAGGGAAAATCGCCTTGTAGGAAAATGAACCTAGGGTAACCCTGGAATGTGTTTAATAATAATAATAATAATAATACCCAACGGATTAAACCCTCCAAAGCCCGCCCGACCGGCGCGAGGGGCGCATCCGCATGACGCACGGATTTGTTATTGCCGAGTTGTTGATAGGCGGAGGTTTGTTAAGCGTCGAGATCTAAAACTGCTCAGCTACAGAATAAAAATCATCAGCTGAGTACTATACATAACAGTTAGAAATTACATAGAAATTATACATATATATACTACGTTGTTAAGTAAGTGAACATTTTTAATTTATTTGATTTTTTTTTTTTTGTTAAGAGTTAAGATAGGATAAGACAGTTTTCTTTATGGTAAAAAGTGAATCCGTTATATCAAATGAATTAGAATGAGTGTTAAAATCATGACACAAACACCGAAAAGATTCATTTAATTCGAAATTAGTTCTACACTGCCTCAAAAGAAGAGGTTTGTAATGTCTTGACACCCGTGATGGGACGTTGAAATTTACTTCGTTCAAAAGAATTGGACTAGAAATCAGTCCATTCAGGAGTTTAGCCATAAATATAACGCCTAGCATTTCTCTACGACTTGCAAGAGTTGGAAGATTGATAAGCTTTAACCGACTAGTATAAGGTGGAAGATTATACGCAGAGTCCCACTGAAAATTCCTTAAAGAGAAAAGTAGAAATTGCTTTTGTATTGATTCAAGTCTATCTGCATGAACTCGATATTGTGGATTCCAGACTATTGATCCGTATTCTAGTATCGGTCTAACTAAGGTGATGAAAAGGGCTTTAGTTACATAAGGGTCACTAAATTCTTTGGACCACCGTTTCACGTATGAAAGAACACCTCTAGCCTTATTGACAGTAGCATTAATATGAAGGTTGAAACTAAGTTTAGCATCTATCGTGACTCCCAAGTCCTCAAAATAGTTTACTGATAGAAGACAAAAATTATTAATTACGTAAGAGGCTGCTGGCAAAGATCTTCGAGATAGGCACATGAATTTGCATTTATTGAGGTTCAGCGGCATTGAATTTACGTTGCACCAAGTAACTAGGCAGTTTAAATCCCCTTGAAGCAAGGGACGTTCTTCGATAGACGCATAAGACCTAAAAAGTTTTACATCATCAGCATACATTAAGATTTTGGAATATTTTATAGTGGTACAGATATCATTAATAAATAGCAAGAACAGAATTGGACCAAGGTGGCTGCCTTGTGGGACGCCAGAGGGAACATCGATGACATTTGAAAAAGTATTTTTAAAAATAACTTTTTGCGTTCGACCGCAGAGATACGACGAGATCCACTGGGTGAGACCAGGTTGGAAGCCAAGCCGATCCAGCTTGTAGATAAGTAAGGAGTGGGATACTTTGTCAAATGCTTTACTGAAATCAGTATAAATAACATCTGTGTGAAGATTTTCTCTAAATCCCTTAGAAACATGAGTTGCGAATTCAAGTAGATTAGTAATGGTAGATTTGCCTTTACAGAATCCGTGTTGCGGTTCTGCAATCAAAGTAGAAATGGAAAATGTTAGCTGATTGGTAACGATAGCTTCAAACAACTTTGGGATGGCCGACAACTTTGCTATTCCTCGATAGTTCTCTACACACGACCTACTACCACTTTTGTGAAGGGGTATGAGAAAAGATTCCTTCCAAGCAGAAGGAAAGACTCCACGTTTTAGGGACATATTGAATAAATCAATTAGAGGCTGATAAATGTGCTCAGCGCATTTTTTAAGAAAACAAGTGGGAATTAAATCAGGACCGTACTTGAAAGATTCTTTCAAAGACGTTAAATATGAAAAAACTTCATCCGGATATATTTCTGGAATATTAATGGTGTTGAGTGAGTTAAGCTGAAATGGATATTCATTTGAAAAAGTATCTTAAAAGGTATTTTTAATACCAAGATAAAATGAGCTCAGATAAGTACGTGAACTATGTTTAGTAAAGACATATCGATTTTTGCTGAAGTTATCGTGTTAACGGCCGAGCGGAAGGACAGACGGTCGACTGTGTATAAAAACCGGGCATGGCTTCAACCGATTTCGCCCATTTTCACAGAAAAGAGTTATCAACATAGAATCTATGCCCCTACCAAATTTCACAAGGATTGGTATATTTTTGTTCGACTTATGGCATTAAAAGTATTCTAGACAAATTTAATTAAAAAGGGCGGAACCACGCCCATTTTTAAACTTTATTTTATTTTTGTATTTTGTTGCACCATATCATTACTGGAGTTGCATGTTGACATAATTTACTTATAAAGAGTAAAGATTAAAATTTGACTTAAAAAAATTTTTTTTTTAAAAGTGGGCGTGTTCTTCATCCGATTTTGCTAATTTTTATTTAGCTCATATATAGTAATAGGAGTAATATTCCTGCCAAATTTCATCATGATATCTTCAACGACTGCCAAAATACAGCTTGCAAAACTTTTAAATTACCTTCTGTTAAAAGTGGGCGCTGCCACGCCCATTGGCGAAAATTTTACTAATTTTCTATTCTGCGTCATAAGGTAAACCCACCTACCAAGTTTCATCGCTTTATCGGTCTTTGGTAATGAATTACAGCACTTTTTCGGTTTTTCGAAATTTTCGATATCAAAAAAGTGGGCGTGGTTATAGTCTGATATCGTTCATTTTAAATAGCGATCTGAGATGAATGCCCAGGAACCTACGTACCAAATTTTATCAAGATACCTCAACATTTACTCTAGTTATCATGTCAACGGGCAGACGGACGGACGGACAGACGGACGGACGTGGCTCAATCAAATTTTTTTTCGATACTGATGAATTTGATATAAGGAAGTCTATATTTATCTCGATTATTTTATACCTGTACAACCAACCGTTATCCTATCAAAGTTAATATACTCTGTGCGCAAAGCACGCTAAGTATAAAAAGCGAAATGGGTGAAGTATGATAAGATGTGGTGGTAGAAGTGGTTGATAAGCTTAAGCGAAGTAACGAGGAGATATCTGCTTATTCATTGCTCCCAAAGGGAGCTAACGCTGCTACTTCGGTTGTCCTCGAGAAGAAAAATGAAATGACACTGGTCTGATTGTGACGCTCATAGATCTGAGCAATCGTTTTGGGGAGACGTATGCCTAGATCAGAAATCGAGCTGTTTAGAGGTTCTTTCAAATCACAAAAGGAAAGGCACGATTGCAAGGTTTGAATTGGTGGAAAAAACCATAATTCGCGCAATATCAAAGGTCAAGGTGTGAATGTTATGAGGATGGAGGACATGTTTCACATGTTGTAGTGTCGAAACACGAATATATCGACGCAGTATTGGAGCTTAGAAAACGTAGTGCAAATTTAAGGGCATTTAACTGCGCTCCAGGAAGGGAAGATGAAGAGGAAGATGAGAAAACAATAATATGCTAGAAGAATGGAAGGCACAAAGGGATTTCTAGAACCAGAAATTAGCGGCACAGTATATAAGCCCGGACGCTTTGAGTATTGGAAGAAGATAAAGAACGCAATGATGCTCCAAGGTTTACGATAAAATTTTAGCACATTAAAGCAACGATAGTTGCTAGTCCCAATTTTATTATATACTCCAGAGAAGTCTTTAGTAGTAGCTAACAGTGATGGCGTGCCTACCTATGTGTAGGACAACGTTATGTGTTTGATAACACATTGATATCTGGGTAGGAAAAATCAAGATATGAGTGGAGCGTCTTTAAAATCCATCTCACTTAAACCATGCATATATCAACTTGAACATTCTCCTAAAGGAAGTAGAGATGGTTAAACCTTTACAAGCCCTACAAACTAGAATAAACTCCAAAAATGTGAGGAAATAAAACTTTGCTTCTAAACAGAAAACATCGTGACATCGAAGGGTTACCGATGGTACATTGAACCGTACACCAGAGGTGGCATTAAACGACCATGAACAGATACCATCTAACACAACAACACAACTACGATCTGCCAAGTAAGACCTCACCCAAGATAGTGTACTTGAATAAAAGCCCAAGCGGGTATTAGTAACGAATGGATATTAGTAACGAATGGTGACTTTGTCAAAATCCTTCGAAAAATCGTATATTCAAGAATTTTATGAGATATGCAAATATGGATATTTATTTATCCATATTATAGTCTAGGACAGTCAGAACCTCCTTACAGACTATTTACAAATGTATCTTAACTAAGAAATATTCAAATTACTTCATTCAATAGCAGTAAACCTAAATCTATTTAATGAAAAATCAATATCTATAGAATACACCTATCCCCCGATTTACACGGTACTTGTTTTACACGATTTCGCTTTTACACGGTTCATAAATTTGCAAAATTTGAAAAACTCCGAAGATTCACAAATCATTAAAAACCTTTTTGAGTCCCCTTGGCAACACTGATTGCAATATTGAGGTATTCCCCTTATTGTGAATATGTATGTACATAACCAAATGCAGAGTATGTAGTTCATGTGGAAGGAAAATCGTTTGATGAAAATTTGAACAAAAAGCCATAATTTTTACTATTATTGATAATTTTTGGTTTGAACTGGTAAGTTATCGATTGAATTATCTTTTCGTGAAACTTCATGAGTACATATGTGATTTGTGTTAATTTTTTAAGTTTCTAAAATGCAAAAACTTCGAAGAAAACTACGGAAGTTAGTTATTTTTGGATCAAAGAATACTTAGTTTTAAATTTTTTAAGATGTTTTAGTTTTGTTTTATTTAAATAAATGACTGAATTGGGTAGTTGGAAAACGAAGATTTCACTTTACACGGTTTTGTCTGGAACCGATCTTCCGTGTAAATCGGAGGATAGGTGTACAGTAAATTAAATTCCCTCATTGCCCTAGCAATTGGAGAATTAGAAGCATATGTCGTTCTAAATATATCTAAACAAAAAAAATCGTGACATCGAAGGGTTACCGATGGTACATTGAACCGTACACCAGAGGTGGCATTAAACGACCATGAACAGATACCATCTAACACAACAACACAGCTACGATCTGCCAAGTAAGACCTCACGCAAGATAGTGTACTTGAATAAAAGCCCAAGCGGGCCAGTTTGGATATTAGTAACGAATGGTGACTTTGTCAAAATCCTTCGAAAAATCGGTATAGATAGTATCTGCTTGTGCTCTCCTATTAAATGAAGAGATGCAGAATTCAGAAAATACTGCTACATTAGTTACAGTCGATCTTCCAAGCATAAAACCATGCTGCTTAGGTGAAATCAATGTCTTTACTGCGAAGAATATTTCATCCTTGACTAAAATTTCAAATAATTTCGAAACTGTGGAAAGTTTGGAAATGGGACGCTAGACGCAATGTTGCTTTTATTACCACTCTTAAATATCGGGGTAATAGACGCTACTTTCCAAGTGGTCATGAAGTCTCCATTCCTCAGAAATTTATTAAAAATTAACAAGATTGGATACGCAACTGCTGCAATATTTTTAAATAACAAAGAACAGAACCCATCTACATCCATTTGTACTGATGATTTGATCACCGAAATGTCACGAGTGACATGTTCAAATCAAAAGAATGGTCGTAATTTAATAAAAAATATTGTTAAGCAAAGTTGCCAACTCGGACCGCATACAATAATATCTCGAAAGCGACTAGACCCAGTTGGATACTTCTTTGTTATTTAGCTGTTGGGGCTTAGGCTATTTTTAACACGTGTATATTAGCTTCACTTACATGTTTGTAACTCTCTAGGCTAGGCGCGCAAAGACACCCATCTAGCGACAATTATTGAAGAAGGCAGTGGTCAAATAACTCGCTACAAAACTACAATTTACTCGTTGCTTTTTCAATTATATGAAGTCGGGATTCTACTTAACATCTTCTTTATATATAAAAATCAAGTGTCATTATGTTTGTCCGCGATGGACTCCTAAACTACTGAACCGATTTTGAATTTGTTTTGCACGCCGTGTGTAGTTTGATCTAAGTTGATATATAGGATAGGTTATATCTCAGTTTATGTTCGCAATATTATTTTATTGCAATTTTTTTAAATGTTTATACCTAATAATAAAATTTTACGTATATGCAGCGGCACTCATATTTTCAGGTGGTGCGGATATACTTCCGTGTAATTGCTTGGTGTTTAATTAAACAACCTGCTTATCAATAAAAAATATTATAGCGAATGATAACAAGTATAGCACATCACCAGGCACGTCGAGAGAGGGGGGGGGGGGGACTACCTTCGCACCCGGGTTTTCTGATGGGGACCGCGATTTAGAAGTACTAAAACATTTTTTTTTAATTCAGGAGGGTCTTTAGTTGTTCCATGTGCATTTTTTAAGCCGAATTTCAAAAGCAATGAATATTTGCCTTTCGTTTTAATATTATAGTGAGGTGTGAAAAATAAAAATCTATATATAAAAAGGAAAGTCTGAAATGTGTGTTAGTTGGTCGCCGGTGTTTGAAGAGATGCGTCGGTTGATTTTGTTCAAATGTGGACCAGGGTACCCCTAGAATGTGTTTATAGAATATGGACAACAAATAAAAGCTGTTGATGAGTGCTTTAGTACAGAATAATATATTATACCGCTGGGTAACTAGGGTCTCGAGATATAGGCCAAAACGGGGACCCCGATACCCCTAGAATGTGTGGGTAATATGAATATCAAATGAAAGCTGTTGCTGAGAGCTCTAAAATAATTTTCATTGTGATAATCGATTTAGTCGCATCAACCTGGCAAAACTGATAAATATGCATGCGCAGCCGAAATAGAGACATGAATTAATAATACCCACATACCTATTTACATACGTCCTATTCGATTTGCCTGAAATTTGGTATATAAATTTGCCTATATTAGTGTTTACGATCCTTTTTTTCGACCAGAGACGGACTCGGACTGGGATTAGGACTAGGACTGGGACTGAGACTCGGAGTGGGACTGGGACAAAAGAGATAGACTGAGAGAGAGATAGAATAAGACGAAGATGGAGATAGATGAAGCGAAAAAGGCGGAGGGAGGAGTGAATAAAAGAATTAGGAAAAAGTGAAGAGGGGGAGGGCAGAGTTAGACGGAAAAAGCTTTTTAAAATGTATGCAGGTAGGCCAAATTTAGGGCAGAACAACGTCTGCCAGGTCTGCTAGTTAGTTGTATATAAAGTCGTGAACCTGTAGAACTTTTGAACTCAGACCACGCTACGCTTGGCTACCAAAGTGCTTCAGTATTTATATTAAAATACATATATGTAATATTTATAGGTGTGTGGAACTCGATCGAATGATTGCAATCAAAGGTTTAATTCAATAAGATTTTATTTACATATATATATATACATCAGTGGCGTAGTGAGGTTTTCTTGCGCCCGGGCAAAATATTTTTTTGATTCTTACAATTTCTTTCTAAGTCGTTATTATCCTTGTTTAAGTTTAAGAGAAATTCAAATTTAGTCGCGTAAATCTTGTACGTATTTCTTGTTGGAGACGATCGAGAACACTTATAAGGAACACGCGAGGAATTTCACATTCTGCGGAAAGACCAACATCTTTAGCCGATTCTCCGGGATTTTGGCGCGCCTTCTTACCCGTCTTACTATATCAATATCCATTCGTCTCGAATTTCGGATAGTTTAGTCGTTAATGCTTCTCTAAAATTCATCCCCGGATTTTGTAATCTCAGCTGCACACGATCAAAACTCCTTAAGATTTCATACTAGAAATGTACTAATGTTATGAAATTAACTTTTGTATATTTTGCAACTGTAGCTTCGCTTCTGGTGTCATTTGTGGTGTTAGTGTCCTCTGCTAATTGTTCTAAGTGTTCTACTACATTCTCTCTAGCCCATCGACGATAACGCCAACCGCTTGTATATTGGCGCTCCATCGTGTTTTAGATTCTCGTTTGACAGGTTTTGTTAAAGCATTTTTTAATAATTCCCATCGTATCGTTGAAAGTGAGAAAAAAGAAATATGCTTTCAATTATTTCACAACTTGTCGCAAGTGTTCCGGATATATGCATGCATCATTTTTTAGTATAGAAAATTGTTTCCAGAAATCGATATTTTCCAGAAATCAGTTATAATAAAAATACAAATTATGCAGGAATTCCCTGTAAGTAGTGCCTGGTGCTAGATGGCGTCCCCCCCCCCTTACTGCGCCACTGGTTACATTGTAGATATAGATTTATTCGAATCGCTTAGAAGAAATCTTGGCTTCCATTAAATGTTTAAGCAATCAAATAAATAAATAAAATGTACGGCGCTATAAACTCCGAAGCGATCTAAGGCCGAGCTTCTCTTCCACTTTGCGTCGTGCTCCTCTTGATTTTCGCCGGACGGGACCTACATATTTCATGCCGACTCCGAACGGCATTTGCAAGGCAGATGAGTTTTCACTGAGAGCTTTTCATGGCAGATATGCAATCGGAGCGCTTGCCAAACACTGCCGAGGGGCGACCCCGCTTAGAAAAATTTTCTTCTAATTGAAAAACTTTATTTCTAAAAATTTAATGTTGCTTTGCACGGGGAGTGAACCCAGGGCATACGGTGTGGTAGGCGGAGCACGCTACCATCACACCACGGTGGCCGCGACTAATTAAGCGATTAACTTTGCATATTTTTAATAACATAGAATTATGCGAAATAGCAAATAAGTGTAGAATTTATACGGAAGTAAATCAGTTGATGATAATAAAAGGTTGCAAATTGTACTTTATCGGATATAAGTTTAATACATATCGACTTTTATTTTAATTTAAAAATTGCTAGTTGAATCAAAATAAGGAAAATACTACAGTAAATATACTCAATATTAATTTTTTAAGTAAGGAAAGAATTAAGTAAATCGGGAACCTGAAAACGACAACTGAACATCAAACGGAAACTTCCGCTCTTTAGCGCATTTGTTTTACTAAATCTGCTTAAGCGCTTGTGACGTAAATTCGAAAGAGAAAATTGAACAAATGATTTCTCAAAAGTAAGCAACAAAAAACACTATTACAAAACAATTAATGGAATAACAATATATTTATTATGAACTATATTGTAAAAGCAATGCTATTATAACAACAAATAAATACCTCTGACGTGGGCTTGTGGTTGATAAGCAATGATTGTTTTTGAATGAATTAGTTGTGAATTTATTAATGAATGAAAATTATTGTAATATTTGCAAATATATAGATTATACAATTACCTCAAACTGTTAAATGTTATTTCTATTAATTTTTGAGAAATATTGTTAAACATACTAAGCACAATTCGGAAAAAGATTTTTCTAAGCAAGGTCGCCCCTCGGCAGTGATTTGGTAAACACTTCGAGTGTATTTCTGCCATCAAAAGCTTCTCAGTGAAAATTCATCTGCTTTGCAAATGCCGTTCCGATTCACCATCAAACTTGTAGGAAGGGCCGGATTAACAAGTAGGCAGAATAGGTAGTTGAAAAATGAAAAGGACTTCTAAAATTTTCTTACAAACATAAAATTCTAGAGAGTGAAAGAAAAATATAATCAGAACTGAAAATAATTTTTACTCATATAAATAAAACTCAATTGATCGCATTCAAAAGGCTACGACCGACGAAATAGACAAGGTTCCAAAAAAGGACATTTAAAAATTTCCAATTTTTCATTTGAAAAATTTTACTAGCGTGCAAAGAAGTGTATCGAAGCGAAAAGATTGCATATTGAATAATAAAAAAGAATTATATCAAAATGTACACTGGTTGTTTATATTTTGAAAAATTTCGGTTATTTTTGGAACAGAGGGTATAGGAGTCCTCAACTCTATTTTGACTGCTATGCGTTCAGTGAGTAAGTCATTAAAAAGTAAAAAGCAGATTTGCAAACGTGTGCTTTTTTGTACGGATCGTTAGAAGGGAGTTTAGTTTCATTCCGTGAAAAGTTCAATGATTTCGAGGAAAAAACAAAACAATTATTACCTGGTGCAGGTTATACAGAAATCGTAAAACTTACTCGTCGTAGAAAAAACAACCTAATGACGGCTCCAGAAGTAGAATTTTCGCCTCGCAATGATTTTAGGACAAAAGGTTTCCTCGAAATCATCGACGATCTTCACAGTGAAAGTATGTGGAAGTTTCAGAGGGATTTGCATTTCTCATCAACATTTCTTTAAGTGATGGAGATATCCAAGAAGCTATAAATAACTTAGTTATTGTTTATTCTAGAGGTTTGGAAGAATTTTTGATTAAAATGAAACAATTCCAAAGTTGCGTGAACTTCAGCTACACTGATGCACAAAAAACTCATAGTCATTTGTATAAGATTGTAATGGAAGATCAATTAGCCGATGTATTTCCTAACACAGAAATATCTCTTCGGATTTTTTAACATTAATGATCACAAATTCTTCTGCCGAACGATACTTCTCGCAAATAAAAAGGATCAAAGCTGCTTAAAGAGCTACAACGCGATAAGAGAGACTCGAGACGTTAGGTATACTTTGAATTGAGTCAGATTTTTTTTTAGTTACACTTTAGATTTCATTAGAACAATTTTATTGAACAAATCGATATTGATGTTATAATTGATGAATTTGCAGAAAACAAATGTAGAAAACGACATGTTTAAAATGTAAATAGTAATTTTATTGATATTATTACATTGTGACAATAAAGATATAAGTTTGTACTTTTTAATCGACAAAAGAAGGGAACGGACGTGAAAAAGGGCCCCCAAATTGATGGTTGCCTAGGGCCACGTTGAGGGTTATTTCGGCCCTGTTTTTAGGCCCCGTCCAGCCAATTCGTAAGAAAGAATGAAAGAGGTACGACGCAAAATGGAAACTCAGCCTAAAAGTTCTTCGTATACTTTCGCGAATTGTGTTTTTTTTATTTAATAGCTTAGTTTGTCCCACGCCTATATGCCGCTATGTCCGAATTTGGTTTCCCCGCAAAACTTATACGGCTGTGCAAAATGACGTTGAGCAACACCATCAGCTTAGTCAGAATTGGGAAGGACCTCTCCGAGCCGTTCGAAACTAAACGAGGTTTCAGACAGGGTGACCCCTATCGTGCGATTTCTTTAATTTGATACTGGAGAAAATTATACTAGCTGCAGAACTTAACCGCACTGAAACAATATACTATAAAAGCGTGCAATTACTGGCATATGCTGATGACATTGATATCATCGGCCTAAACACCCGCGCTATTATCTGTGCTTACTCCAAACTGGAAAAAGAAGCGGTAAAGATTTGTTTGATGGTGAATGAGGACAAAACGAAGTACCTGCTGTCATCGAGCAAAGAGTCAGCGCATATGCGCCTTGGCAACAACGCTACTGTTGGCAGCCAAAATTTCGAAATAGTAAAAGACTTCGTTTATTTGGGAACCAGCATCAACACTAGCAACAACATCAGCACTGAAATCCAGCGAAGAATCAATCTTGCCAATAAATTCTACTTTGGACTAGGTAGGCAATTGAAAAGTAAAGTCCTCTCTCGGCGAACGAAAATCATACTCTACAAGTCACTTATCGTACCCGTCCTGCTATATGGGGCAGAAGCATGGACCATGACAACAGCAGATGAAGCGGCTTTGGGAGTGTTCGAGAGAAAAGTTCTTCGAAAGATTTATGGACCTCTACGCGTTGGCGATGGCGAGTACCGAAGAAGATTTAATGATGAGCTGTACGAGCTATACGCAGACATCAATATAGTCCAGCGAATTAGAACGCAGCGGCTGCGCTGGCTAGGCCATGGTATGCGAATGAAAAATGATGCTCCGGCCAAGAAAGTGTTTATATCGGAACCCGCCTATAGAAGCAGAGGTAGAGGGCGACCCCCACTCCGTTGGAAGGATCAGGTGGAAAACGATTTAAACTCCCTTGGTGTGACCAATTGGCGCCAGTTGGCGGAGCGAAGGAACGACTGGCGCGCCTTGTTGGACGGCCATAACCGTTTAGGCGGTTAAGCGCCAATTAAGTAAGTAAGTATGTTTGTCCCACGAGCCAAACATAGGCAAATAAAATTTTGTTTTTAAAATATATAAGTTAGTTAAGAGCACATATTGGATCTTATTCTCATTTCAAAACATTTGGAACAACAAATTTTGGAAAAAATGTATAGTGCGTTTGAAATTGGGAAAAGAGGTCGTCCATTTTCATGGACGGGTGATATCGAATCCCCAACTGTCACTTTTTGAAAATGATAATATTTCGCAAAAATTACGTACCAAGGTTTTATAATTCATAAGTTTCCTTTGAAACAAATATCCTCCTTTAAATGATAGCATTAAAAAACTTCTTCAACTTCTAGTTAATTATTAAATTAAGAGTGAAAATGTGCCACCCGTCACAGTGAAATACTCCTAAATGAGTCTTTAACTCTTTTCAGTGAACATAAATTTACAAACAAAGGTTTTCTACTTGCTCCGTATATCAATTAGAATAAAAATTATTCCGATATTCTGCAAATTAAAACAATATGTTATATTAAACAAAAAATATTTCTTAGCTCACGTATTTTAATAGAACCGTTATTTGTCGGTTTCCCTTATTTCTATTAATTTCTGTAAAACATACTAAGGACTTCGTTCAAAAAAATTTTCATCCATATTTTGTGCAACACTTTCAAACGAAAAGCGACACTGATAATGGCACAACGCCGAAACCGATTTGTCTTGAAACCAAATGTAAGGACGACCGTTAAGAAAAAGAAAAAGGTTCTTCGCATTAATTTGAACGCAATTGAAAAACAACTAATTTATTCCGTTTTCTTTGTACAACAAAATTCAACTGCCAAATATTTAAAAACATTTTAATAATTTCATATTTTCTTGAATCGTCGTTCATTGGCTACTTTGTCGTGAATTCAAAAGTGAGAGTAAAGTAAAGTAGCACAAAGTGGTTTTCTGGATTGCCTTACAACTCGGCCATACCTGCAGCTTCGGATCGACCTCGATTCGTGACCAGTAAATTATCAGTATCCTCGTCGTCGATATTATCTAAGTCATCATCAAAAATATCGGGAAGCGCACACCATGGTTTAATTTTGTCACTTGAGAAAACTGAAGAGTAATGCTTTCTAGTTCGTTGAGCCTCAGGTATGTCTTGTACGACATACCGATCATTACCAAGAATTCGTGATATTTGGAATGGACCTTTGTATCGCGGTTCAAGTTTGCGTGAATTGCCAGTACTAGGTGGCTCGTATTCAACCACTACCAAATCGTCGACGTTATACACTTTCGGGGTTTTGTGGTTTTTGTCGTAGCGTTGTTTGCTTTTAAAACGTTCCTTCTGTATACGTTCAGCTGCCTCTTCACGATCTTTTATCAAATTCTCATTCGTTGATTCATCATTTTGTAGCGCAAGTACTATTTTATTTTTCAAAATATCGCGTGGTTTAAAACTGAATAATAACTCCTGAGGTGACCTCGATGTAGTTTTATTACGCATGCTGTTGATAGTCCATTGAATTGCTCGTAATGCATCGTCCCATTTCTTATCACTGTTAACCGAAGGCAGTAACATCGAAAGTATTGTTTTGTTACATCTCTCCACCAGTCCATTTGCCCTTGGTGTTCGAACAGCGTTACAAATTTGTTGGATGTCATTTTCTTTACAAAAATTCTTAAAATCCTTGGACGTAAATGCCGTTCCGCGATCTGAAATGATTCTACCTGGCATCCCAACGTAACTACTTAATTCATTAAATACCTCGATAACGTGTTTAGTTGCTGTACTCTTGACTGCGCGCACAATGGTGAAACGTGTAAAAGCATCGATAATAACGAGAATATGTTCATTGCGCTTTGAACATTTCGGAAACGGACCTAGGTGATCTACGTGTACAGTTCGGAATGGTATAAGTTCTATTTATCCAACATGAAGTTCGCCTTCCTGTTTACCCCCAGGTACTTTATTGTACGTACAATCAATGCATGATTTCAAGTACGACTTAACAAAATTGCGCATGCGCGCAAACCACATATGCTCATTTATTCGTGCAATCGTTTTCTCCAATCCGAGGTGTCCTGCTTTATCATGTGCACTGTTAACAATTTGCCAGCGCAAAGCTTTTGGCACCACCCAAAGATTCTTCCCCTTTACTTTTTTGAATAATCTACCATGATTTAAAACAAATTCTTTGCTTACCATAGGATCGCCTTGTTGTAACTTTTCTACCAATTCTTTGATTGAGTTATCCTGGAGTTGCATTCCAAATAACCAATCATCGTTGCTAACTTGAATTTTGTCAATCCGCAAAGATGCCGTTTCTAAGTCCCGTGACTCTTCGACAGGTGCACGGCTCAATGCATCTACGTGAGCCATTCGCTGACCAGCGCGATGTTCAATCTCAAGATCATATTCTTGGATACGAAGCCACCACCTTGCTATGCGTGGTATAAGTTCACGTTTACTCATAACTGTTTTAAGTGCATTACAATCTGTGATCAATTTTACCCGTTTGCCATAAATATAATATTTAAATCGTTCTACGGATTCAACCGCTGCGAGAGCCTCAAGCTCGTAGCTATGAAAGTTTTTCTCGTTGTCGGTAGTTGCACGACTGTAATAGATAACCGGCTTCCAATCGTCGCCCTCTTTTTGCATTAATGCACCAGCTAGGCCCACTGCACTCGCGTCTGTATGTACTTGATGCTCAGCCTCGACACTATAGGCGGCAATAACCGGACGGGATACGAGAATTGACTTTATCTTTTGATACGCCTTTTGCTCTTGATCTGACCACCTGAATGCTACATCTTTCCGCAATAATCGATTCAACGGAGCAGCGATAACAGCATAACCCGGAACAAATTTTCTAAAATATCCGCTTAAACCGAGAAATTGTCTAACTTCGGATATACACTCTGGAGTTTTAAACTGACGCACTGCCTGTGTTTTAGCTAAACCAGGAGAAATACCATGAGGAGCTAACTCGTGACCCAAAAACTGTATCGTTAATTTCAAAAATTCACACTTCTGTAGATTGAGAGTAACGTTAGCTTTTTGTAAAACTTTTAAAACACGCTCCAGCTTATCATACATTTCATCCACGTTTACACTACCGATAAGTATATCGTCCATATAACTTATCACGTCATCAGGTTCAAGATCTTCTTTAATTTTCGCGATGAACCGTTGGAAAACAGCCGGGGCATTTTTAAGCCCAAACGGCATGCGCTTAAATTCATATAAACCTTCTGTCGTGATAAAAGCGGTAAATTTTCTACTATTTTCCTCAATAGGAATTTGATAGTAACCACTATTAAGATCCAACACCGAGAAATACTTAAAACGCTTTGCCTTTTGTAACTCTTCTTCAATATTTGGCGTCGGAAATATTTCCTTGCGCATGTGTTGGTTTAAACGTCGGAAATCTACACACAATCTTTCGCCCCCGTTTTTCTTTTTTACTAAAAGCATAGGACTAGCATATTCGGAATCGGACTTACAAATTATATCATTATCAATAAGTTCTTTTAACATATCCGCGATAAACTGTTTTTTAGGCTCAGGAACACGAAATGGTTTTTGAACAATAGGATTGTTAGTATCCAAATCGAAATTCATTTTTACGAGCTCTGTACGTCCAATTTCACTCATATCCGTTGCAAATACATTACGATATTTATTTATCAAACTAACCAACTTATTTATTTTATCATTTTCGTCGACGCCGCACTTTATCTCATCGTCATTAATTATTTTGCTATTATTTAAGTTAACGTTTTTATTGCATACATTTATAACACTAATTTTGCCGTCTGAAATCACCATTTGCATATTTTTAAACACATCTTGTCCCAACAACACATCTACCGTCAAAAATGTATCACCAACTATGTAAAGATACACATCTTGCTCAATACCGTCAACCTTCAAATTGACACGTACTCTTGAATGGGCATATATCACACCGCCACAAAACACGCTTATTTTTAAAGCACACTTTTCTTCGACACCTTTTATTTGACCTGCCCCTGTTTGAGTGATCATACTACACTCACTACCTGTATCGATTAGGGCTGTGAACGTTTTATCGTTTATTGTAACCACTTTCTCAAAATCTTTTTCAGGAATTACCGTTTCATATTCCGTTTTGGTCGTACGCGTCGAAGCACTTTTCTTGCCACAATTTTCAGGCTCGGTTTTAGGATGCACTTTCTGACAGTCGTTGCATCTACGTCTACGTTGTGGTTGAGGACATTTCGATGAAATGTGCCCCTTTTGTTGACAATTGAAACATATTAACTGTTTATCACTTTCACGTTTTTCACCGTCTCGTGTTTCGCCGTATTTTGTTTCAAAATTTGTCTTTTCAGGTTTAAATGTACGCACGGGTAAGTTTTTAGAGTAATCTATTACTGTTTGTCGAAATTCGCGCATTGAACTAAACCGATTTGCTGCAATAGCAATTTGAAATTCCCGTTGTTTAATACCGTCTCTTGCGTATTTAACAATAGAGGATTCACTTAGCCCAAACCTCTTACCTAACGCACCGATACGGAAACAGTAGTCAAGGAGACTTTCGTTTGGTTTGCGCGGCGTTTGAGACATTTTAAAATGTATATCAGCTTCATCTGGCACACAACTAAACTCTTCACATAAACATTTCGATAATTCACTCCAACTTGAATACAATTTTTCAGTGGAGTCCAGCCAGAGCTTTGCTGCACCTTTGAGTCGACTATACACCGCTAATAAAAAACATTTTTCCTCCCACTGATAAGCTTGGACCGCACTATTTACGCGTTCTACGAACTGTTCAACAGATACCGACGATTCGTTTGTTGGATCAAATTCCGGAATAGTTTCGGCGATTTCTTTCACTGAATATCCACTACGCCCAGTCGTTGTAATAAAACTACCAGCAGAAGAAGTTGCCCGCTCTTGATCACTGCGCGTAGTTGTTGCAGTTACATTTTGATTGGATTGCAATTGATGCATCAACGAACTAAACATGTCCCGTAATTCATTAATTTGGTCCTGTATATTTGCACTAGCGATCTCGATACTATCCGACCCAACAGCTTCGCACAAACGCAAAACTAGCTCATTTTTCAGGCCTTCAGTGGACAAACCTTTTTCGTTCAAAATTTCTTTTAAATCCGTTAATTTTAACGTATTTATCTTAGCAAGAGGCATTTTGATTACTTAGTCATATATATACGTTTAACAACTAAATCAATTATTTCTATAAGATACGTTTTAATTTGCCCGTATGGATTTACCCGCTTCTGAATTTGTAAGGACGACCGTTAAGAAAAAGAAAAAGGTTCTTCGCATTAATTTGAACGCAATTGAAAAACAACTAATTTATTCCGTTTTCTTTGTACAACAAAATTCAACTGCCAAATATTTAAAAACATTTTAATAATTTCATATTTTCTTGAATCGTCGTTCATTGGCTACTTTGTCGTGAATTCAAAAGTGAGAGTAAAGTAAAGTAGCACAAAGTGGTTTTCTGGATTGCCTTACACAAATTTGACAAGGCATGACGGAAAATCTTTCTAATATACATCATTTATCCACCCTGTCGGAAAATCAACAAACCAAACTAAACCAACACTTTCCTTTCAATTTACTCAAGCACGTTTGAAAATACCTGTCAGAAACTTAATATATTTACATATTTCCGCTAGGAATTCGTATTTATTTAATAAAAAGAATATAACAACTTTTTATATTTGTCTTCCTAATAAAAAATTTTACAGTAGTTTTATTAAAATTTGGATATCAAAGACCAACAAGAGCCGCTTTTTATACAAGCTAGTGAAAATAAAACGCGAGGTAGATTAGGGAATTGTATACAAAGCAAGAAAGGAAAGTAAGTTAGTTGATTTGGCTAACCGATTTAAGATAAACTCGCTGCAGCAACAGTCGACCAAAAAAAAGGGCACTATTGTGAACGAGCAAACGATATGTACATACCAATGCGGAGATTAACAAGCACGCTTGCAACAAAAAGCCGCTAAGATATGTCTTAATTTAAAGAGACAGTTTTCGTTTCTGCTAGTCTATTTAAACAAAGGAAGCACTTAAAAAATGTTTTTCTTCTTTTTATACTCTCCTTTTGTTGCAGTGTCAAGGTGACCTGAGCTATGTGTAAGGTTTCATGTAGCTCAGTGAATAGTTACTTAAAAATCGATATTAAGATTCTAAAGTTCTAAATGGGCTTTTTAATACCAATAAATATCTCGACCTTTGTCCCATCTAGAAAACTATTTCATCCTAAGTAGTTGCAAGATTCTACACTGTAAATGGACTTTCTAAATATCTCTGAATATTTCGATCCCTGTCCCACCTAGAAAACTCTTATGTTCTAAATATTACAACCCAAAGTTTCGGTCAAAGTTTCAGCTCTCTGCGTTTTCGAAAAGTTCCTTAAAACTCAAAAGCAAACTTTCCAAGTTTGAACGATTTTTTGAATTCGCGTGTTCTCTGGACCACCTACCGAAAATTTTTTTCGTCATTTTGCAACTGTCATGTCGTTCTGAAATATGTTCTCAGTTTCAAGATTGTAGCGCAATGGAAAGTTACTTAAATATCTCGATCTCTGTCCCATCGAGAAATTTTTAATATATCCTAAATAACACAACGTAGTAAAACCCGCAGCTTTGTTCAAAGTTTCGGGTGACTGGGTTATCGGCAAGTTCTGAAAAAACTCGAAAGCAAAATGTACAAGTTCAAACGTTTTTTAGAATCACGATTCCTGGATCACCTAGTTTTTTCCCCTCACATTAAATTATTACCGAGTACCGATGTGTGTTCCAAGATTAAGGACTCTAGCTGTCCGGGAAATTGCTGGAAAATTTATTGCAATGTTGTATGGTAATTGCCGGGAAAACATCAAACGAAACTAATATTAAAGAAGTAAAAATGATAAACCAACTTAAAACTGTTGCTTGAAAAACCATTGTCTTTGAGAAGTTTCTGGAACCACCCTAACTTTAAACTATAAAAACTTGCTGCGAACCAAGGCCGATCCAAAATTCAACTTAAGGTTAGATCAAAGAATTTAAAAATGAATAGATCGTCATTTGGAAGCTCGGTTCTGGCAGATAATCAGCCATCATTGACCAAACCAAAAAAAAAACAAAAATCATTACCGTCCTTGAGAATAAGCCCCAGTTAGCAAAGAAAGTAGTTGGCGCAGAGGGTGAAATTTTCAGAGCTTTTCCAGCAAGTGAGGTAGCTGATATCGAAACATTCATTTCAAATAGAGTTGCGGATGACCTGTCTACTATCTACGCGAATCCCAAACAACGTTTACTTTTTTATCTGCTGGGTAGATTTCCAACCAAAGCAAATTTGTGTGTCACATAGGAGATTACTACTATTAGTGTTTTCGACGTTACCAACGCCATTGAGTTGAAATCTTCACCAATTGATGGTTTGTAAAATATAATAACGTAAACAACAGCAATTAAATTTTTGAACCCAATAACGAGGTCTATATATTAAAAAGCCTATCTACTGGTCTAACGTGACTGGCGCTATTGTCACCTTTGCGCAATGGGTTTACGAAGAAATGAATCACCGTCAGTGGCACCGCAATTGTTACCAACGCAAATAATATTAATGATGTAAATTATACGCCACCGTGGTGTGATGATAGCGTGCTCCGTCTACCACACCGTATGCCCTGGGTTCACAGCCCGGGCAAAACAACATCAACATTTTAGAAAGAAGGTTTTTCAATAGAAGAAGATTTTTCTACGCGGGGTCGCCACTCGGCAGTGTTTGGCAAGCGCTCCGAGTGTATTTCTGCCATGAAACACTCTCAGTGAAAACTCATCTGCCTTGCAGATGCCGTTCGGAGTCGGCATAAAACATGTAGGTCCCGTCCGGCTAATTTGTAGGGGAAATCAAGAGGACGCAAACGACGCAAATTGGAAGAGAAGCTCGGCCTAAAATCTCTTCGGAGGTTATCGCGCCTTACATTTATTTTATTTTAAATATTAAGCAGCTCATCATAAAATCGATCTTAAAATTTTTTTCGCATCACGGATTGGACCATAAATATTCTGTAAGCGTTAAATTTGAGCTTTAATTTGTTTTGTTCATAGAAAACTTGTTAAACGATTTAAGTGTTCATTAACAAAGAGCTTCTAATAAATTCTCGAATTTTAATTTTATTGATGAAATATAAGCCACAAAAGTTTGACTTAAACCAAAAACTAGTTAAAATATTTGATGTTTTAAACATTTTATAAAAACTGCTTCAGGATCAATCTATCGAATCTCGGGTATTTAATATACTGTGGCGGATGTTGACATCACTAGGCTAGTTAATAATCACGCAACAACAAAAACATGAAGCAGCCACTCTTATGTACCAGGCAACGAAGAGATACCTCACACCTACAGATGTAGTCATCAGCCGAAGTTCTTACTCACACATACATACGCATATATGTATCTCAAGTACCAAGCAGGAGATACAGCAATTCTAGAAAGCGAAACATCTAGAATTTAGTAGAAATATCCGAATGAAGCAACGGAGAGTATAAAAGCAGCGCAAGCTGAGTATTTCGGTATTCATTTTTGATTTAAGCACGCTATTGGTTGTGAAGTATAAGGGTTATTGTGAAGTACTCTCAAAGTAGTCTAATAAAGACCATTTTGCATTATTGAATATTAGAGTTATTTATTCAACAGTTAACGATTCGAACGTTAACAGAAGGTTTGGAATAAGCGGAATTCCCCTAAATTCGTTACAATACTTTAACGTGAGTATCTGTCAATGGAAGACTCATCCTCATGGTGTAAAACACAAATTTATTGCTTGATCAACCTCAACACTTCGTAGCCGAATCATTGGTACCAAATTAGCTTGTAATCGAGTGTTTCAATTGCATGGTTTTATCTTGTTATGTTATGGATTTTACCCAAGCATGCACCATTGTAAGGATAATGGCATCGGGTTGCAAGGCAACTCCACCTTGGATTCCATTACTATTCTATTCCAAGCATAAATAATTAGCCGCATAATGTCCTGATTCTTTGGCACAATGCAATCGGATACATGATAAAATTCCTCAGTTCTAATGTAAGTATTAAGGGATGTGAACAAGCTTTTCTCAGCACAAGTAATAACAACAATAAGCGATAAGACACATATACACTTTTATTAAGAACAGCTAGTGATCACATTTACTCAATATCAGATGCCATCGATCAGCATAGTCTAACGCCGTTTCAAACATTTCAAAAAGGAGAGTGAGCACAAACCCATTCTTAAAATTATCAGTTGTTATCCACAAACGATAGGCATCTCTTTATCTTAAATTGTCTCAACAGGTTAGAACGGGTTGAGCAACGGGATCACAATTTTGGAATGTGACCAACCTCTTCTCTGGCCCTCAGCAGAAGGGTTTTTGAAATGTTAATGGTTAGGTTAGAATTAGTATAGAGACAGTTTACCCTTGTGGGCGGGCCAATAGTAAACTATATGCTAACTTTCCAGCGCAGAAGAGCGCACTACTCCGAAGAAAATGCTTTATTGCCAACTTCAAGGAAGAAGAGACTGCATAGCTTCGTTAAATGAATTCATCGCATTCAGGAGCAAGTAGAAGGCAAAAGTCAAAAGAAATGTCGAAGACAAAAGCAGAAGGCAACCGCAAAAAATTCATCCGAATTCTCAAGGCAGGAATCAAGAACTGAATACAAGCATCTGCGATACACTGTATCAAACCACGACTGGTTACTCTTTCTCGCAGCGGTATAGTTTTGAACGACTGCTACCGTCCGTTCTGTACTCTTTCGAGGGAACACCACTCCAGGACTGGCTAGCCTTGTTTATATGCGTCACTAACAACATGATATCAATTTACTACGTTTTAAGCGTCACTCATAAGATGATGGATATTTCCTACATGGTACTATGATCGCCTTTTACGCTCGGTATACCAACCGCGGGTAAATTTTACAACCCCTAATCCACAGGGGAATGGGAATTTCGGGAAGTAAATTATTGAATGCCTGTCTTTTACTGCGTGAAAAAAGTGAGCCAGATATACAAATCTTCCAGAAATGCAATTATTCTCAGCCACCGTGGTGTGGTGGGCGAGAACGCTACCTGGGTCCAAGTCCGGGCGAGGCAACATCAAAATTTTTAGAAACAAGGTTTTTCAATTCGGATAAAGATTTTTCTAAGCAAATTGGCGATTTGATGATTTGGAAAATATATCCGGTGTATTTCTGCCATGAAAAGCTTTTCAATGAAAACTCATCTGCCTTCGGAGTCACCGTCGAACTTGTAGGTCCCGCCAATTTGTAAGAAAAAATAAAATAAGCACGACGCAAATTGGACGCTCAGCCTAAAAGCTCTGAGTAGGCGGTAGCGCCTTGTTTTTGATTTATTAGTTTAATTTTTTCCACGAGCCAAAAATAGGCAAACAAATTTTTGTTTGTAAAATATATAAATTAGGTTAGACCACATATTGGATCTTAGTCTCATTTTAAAACATAGTATGGTAGAACAAATTGTGAAAAAAAATGTATTGTTAGTCAAAAATTGGGAAAAGAAGTCAACAATTTTTATAGGCAGGTGATATCGAAGTCCCACCCGTCACTTTTAAAAAATGATAATATTTCGTGAAAATTACGCGCCAAGGTTTTATGTTTCATTAGATTCATATGAAACAAATATACACCTTTAAGTGATATCATTAAAAAACTTCTATAACTACTAGTTAATTAAAATACGACTCAAAGAGTCCCACCTGTCAATATGGAATACTCTTAAATGAGTCCTTAACTCATTTCAGCGAACATAAATTTACAGAAAAATATTTTCTGCTTGCTCCGTATATCAACAAAATAAAACTAATCACGGTATTATGCAAATTAAAACAATATATTATATTAAAAAAAAAAATATTTCTTAGCTCACATATTTTAATAGTGAAAGTCATCATTAAACGATAGAATGACATGTGCATCAGAATGCTAAAATTTATCCGTAACTTGTTTTGCGGCAAGAGAATAATATTTTTTTATTTTTTTTTTAATATCGCTGATATCATTGAACCACTTTCATCTGTATTGCGAAGCAACGCTCAGACAAAAGAACCGCTATTTGTCGGTTTTGTCCAGCAAAGATATTCTTTATTCTGCATTTTTATGCTAGCACCACTTAGCAACCACTAGATCGGTCTACCATAATAGAAATGTCGTAATATAAAAGTTTTGTTAAGTAAGACGTATCTCAGAGGGTAAAAAGGTTGCAACTGAAGAAATAATGTTTTTGTTTATCAAAAAAGCTTCTAGTTTAACTGAATATACTTCCTATTCACAATTTGCAAGAAATAAGCCGTGTGTATATGGGGAAATCCGCCACACTTTGGTTTTTTTGGAGAAAACAATTTTTTTTTTTGAAACATGGTATCACGCCACACAAGGAACATCGAGGGGTAAATTGGAGCTATAGTGCATCGCCGTTACTCGTCTTACATAATGCCTCAAAAAGATATAGTCAAAATATCGAGCAAAATATATATAAATTGAGGGCACAATGTTAAATATACATTTATTTCAACACTTCTGTAACGATTATATCGAAATTTTAACAAAATTTGCATATATATGCAGCTGTTAGCTATGTAGCATTTTTTTGATACACGATATCCGGTTTTGTAGATATCTGTAAAAATATAAAACCGAATAACCGCCAATATTTTTTTACTGCAAAGTTTGCAACACATTTATTTTAACACCTTTTCACCGATTCCTTTGAAACTTTAAAAACGTATAGCTATGTGAACGAAGTATGTTTAGGTAAAAAGGTTGTAATACCTGAGACCCGGTTTTGGAGATATTGATAAAAATATAAACTCGGAAAACCTTAAATTTTTTTTACTTATTTAAACACCTCTTAACCGATTGTGTTGAAATTTTATCGGGATGTACATATCTATGTGGGGTATATTTAGGTAAAATTTTGTTGATACCCGAAACCCGGGTTTAGAGATAACGGCAAAAATATGAAACCGGGTAACCGTCAAATTTTTCATACCCGTTTGTTAATTTTTTCTCTACACCACAGTAGTATACCATCAATTGCCTCATCTGGGAATATTTACGCAAGGAAGGTTATATTGATGTTTGTACATGGGGCAAATATTCGAAATTTTCGCCAAAAATTGGCAATCGTCAAAAAGTGTAAACAAATTTTTTTTTCTTTTTTAAATTTTTGTACCAAATTTGTGTTTCTTTTCATTTACTTTTAAATAAAACTTGGTTTAAAAAAAAAAACTTTTTTCTACACTTTTTGACGATTGCTAATTTTTGGCGAAAATTTCGTATATTTGCCCCATGTACAAACATCAATAACTTTCCTTGCGTGATCATTCCAAGATCAGGCAATTGATGGTATACTACTGTTGTGTAGAGAAAAAATTAACAAACGATTATGAAGTGATAAAAGTAAAACTGTAGCTGTGCCCACAAAAAAACATGCTCCTGAAAAAAATTTACGCAACCAAGTGCTTCCACTTTTCTGCCTCTACCTTCAAAACTGAAGGGGGCACATCGAATTTGAAGCCCCATGTATTTTTAGTCCCTGATGGGCTATTATCGTGCATAATCCAAATTTCAATACTCAGTTGCCTCAAAAAGCTATAAGCAAAAAACTGTCAATATTGAAAATGACAAAAAAAGTATCGCTACTTTGATTGATGCTAGTTTTGAGTATTGGAGTGGCACATTAATTTTGCACATACTTTTAGAATCTTCGTCTCAAAAACAACATTCAGTTTAAATTCCATAGTGTTTCAATGATGCCTCAAAATTTTATCGAAAAAATTAAAAAAAAAAAAAAATCAAGGGTATGACTTATAAAAGTGTAAAAATCGACGTTTTTTACGTTTCGAAGTTCTGCAAAAACTTACTATCAACTTACTTGATATTTAAAATCATCAGATCGGATAGTCAAAAGGTCAAACTTAATGTCCTTGTAGTTTTTTATGGCCTTAAGTTTTTTGCCCGTGTGTAAAATTCGAGTATCCAAAAAAGTAAAAGTTTTTGGGATTTGCCCATATACATCTACATTTGCGGGTAAAAAATGATTATCATCTCTTGGATAATATTTAGAAGACCCATCTAGCGGAAATTATTGAAGAGTCGCGGCAGTGGTTAAATAACTCGCTACAAAACGCGTTGTACTTAATAGCGCAGACACCCACCTCTGTTAGTCATAGTGTATAACCCATTGCTGAACTTGTTGCGATTAGCGGAGGGCCCACATATTTTTCGGTCATAGAAGTGGAAAATAGTATAGAGATAAAAATGAGGAACACATTTCAGTTGCATACTAATATTTAGCAGTACTAATTTTCTGCGCAACAATTTTATAAGTGTAATAACGATTTTGTTGAGATACGGCCCTATTAAAAAAATATTAAAGATACGTCCTTTTACAAAACTTTTAAGTTACGACCTTTCTATTACGATAGGTCGATATAGAGTTGATTGAATTTAGAATAAGTTTTAAGCTTATTTTGGGAGCACAGAAAAAAACTTTAGAGTAGAACAAAAAAATTTTACAATTATCCTCACACTCAAACTTGAACACAGTTTCAAAATTTATAAAATATTCAAAATTTATAATTTATCGGTTTGTGTCCATGATACTTTAACTCTTGAACAAAGAAGAAGCTTTGTGAGGGCTTCTGAGAAATTTTTGTAATCAATGTCAACTGTGAAATAAATGTACATTGTGCTTACGATTAGTGGTAAACTCCGAAAACCTACAACCAAAACCAAACAAAATAGCTTATTTCAGTTGCAACTTTTCTTGCTAAACTCCTTCCAATATCCGAAATCATTGTCAAGACACTTCGTCATATCCATATCTTAACACAAACGATAATACATGCTGCGATGCACATAAGAACTGTTAATTGTTTACAGAAACAGTTATAAATCAAAAAGTGCAAAATTAATAATTAAATAGCAAGAAAAATGTCAACAATGAAAATCGAGTCATTTTATTTCAGTGACTTGGAATTTTACTCCAATTAATGAATTAAAAAACTAATAAGTGTACAATGCTATTAAACAGTGGTACCCTTATCATTTTCAATGTTGCTTATTGTTGTTGTTGTAGCGATAAGTACACTCTCCGAAAGGTTTAGGGAGTTTTATCGCTGCTTGGCCTTTGCCGTATATATATCCGGTAAGTACCAGTCAAAAGCATCATTAAGGTATATTATCGACCATCTTGGGAATGATTAAATATGACTACATTGAACCTTCAAAGCCATAAATTTGAAGTCTATAGCTCATCGAGAAGTTACTTAAAAGCTGGTTTGAAAATTTTCAAATTTTTATCTAATTATTTCGATCCGGGCGCCACTTAACGGATTTTTTTCCTTTTGTTGCATGGTCACGGTGTTCTAACCTATGTATACAGTTTCACGTTTGTAGCTCAAAGAGAAGTTACTTAAAAATCGATTGTAAGATTTGTATGAAAAAAGAGTACAAACATTCAACCGACCTAATATAAAGGAGGTAAAAAAAAATATACGAAAATATGCCCTTAACCTAGTCTATTTTTGCAGTATATTCTATAGCGGCTTCTAAAAGCTTATACATAATAAGCCAGTAAGAATTTGATAATATAAAGTGAAAAGATTGCTAAGCGAAATAAAAAATAGTATTATAAAACGTTTATATTAAAACATATTATTGAAAACAAGTAAGGAAGGCTAAGTTCGGGTGTAACCGAACATAACATACTCAGTTGAGAGCTATGGAGACAAAATAAGGAAAATCAATCTGGGGTAACCCTGGAATGTGGTTGTATAACATGTGTATCAAATGAAAGGTATTAAAGAGTATTTTAAGAGAGAGTAGGCCATAGTTCTATGGATGAACGGCATTTAGGGATATCGCCATAAAGGTAGACCAGGGCTGACTCTAGAATTTGTTTGTACGATATTGGTATCAAATGAAAGGTGGTAATGAGTATTTTAAAAGGGAGTAATCCTTAGTTCTATAGGTGGACGCCTTTTCGAGATATCGCCATAAAGCTGGACCAAGGGTGACTCTAGAATGTTTGTACGGTATGGGTATCAAACGAAAGGTGTTACTGAGCATTTTAAGAGGGAGTGGACATTAGGTCTATAGGTGGACGCCTTTTCGAGATATCGCCATTAGGGTGGGCCAGGGTGACTCTAGAATGTGTTTGTACGATATGGGTATCAAATGAAAGGTGGTAATGAGTATTTTAAAAGGGAGTAATCCTTAGTTCTATAGGTGGACGCCTTTTCGAAATATCGCCATTAGGGTGGGCCAGGTGTGACTCTAGAATGTTTGTACGATATGGGTATCAAACGAAAGGTGTTACTGAGCATTTTAAGAGGGAGTGGACATTAGGTCTATAGGTGGACGCCTTTTCGAGATATCGCCATTAGGGTGGGCCAGGGGTGACTCTAGAATGTTTGTACGATATGGGTATCAAACGAAAGGTGTTACTGAGCATTTTAAGAGGGAGTGGACATTAGGTCTATAGGTGGACGCCTTTTCGAGATATCGCCATTAGGGTGGGACAGGGGTGACTCTAGAATGTTTGTACGATATGGGTATCAAACGAAAGGTGTTACTGAGCATTTTAAGAGGGAGTGGACATTAGGTCTATAGGTGGATGCCTTTTCGAGATATCGCCATTAGGGTGGGCCAGGGGTGACTCTAGATTGTTTGTACGATATGGGTATCAAACGAAAGGTGTTACTGAGCATTTTAAGAAGGAGGGGGCATTAGGTCTATAGGTGGACGCCTTTTCGAGATATCGCCATTAGGGTGGGACAGGGGTGACTCTGGTATGTTTTGTACGATATGGATATCAAATTAAAGGTATTAATGAGGGTTTTAAAAGCGAGTGGCCCTTAGATGTATATGTGAAGGCGTTCTCGCGATATCGACCAAAATGTGGACCAGGTGATCCAGAAAATCATCTGTCGGGTACTGCTAATTTATTTATATATGCAATACCACTAACAGTATTCCTGCCAAGATTCCAAGGGCTGTTGATTTCGCCTTGTAGAACTTTTTCATTTTCTTCTACTTAATATGGTAGGTGTCACACCCATTTTACAAAGGTTTTTCCAAAGTTATATTTTGCGTCAATAAACCAATCCAGTTACCATGTTTCATCCCTTTTTTCGTGTTTGGTATAGAATTATGGCATTTTTTTCATTTTTCGTAATTTTCGATATCGATAAAGTGGGCGTGGTTATGGTCAGATTTCGCCCATTTTTTATACCAAGAAGAAGTGAGCTCAGGTAAGTACGTGGGCTAAGTTTAGTAAAGATATATCGGATTTTGCTCAAGTTATTGTGTTAATGGCCGAGCGGAAGGACAGACGGTGGACTGTGTATAAAAACTGGGCGTGGCTTTCACCGATTTCGCCCATTTTCACAGAGAACAGTTACCGTCATAGAATCTATGCTCCTACCAAATTTGAGAAGGATTGGTAAATTTTTGTTCGACTTATGGCAATAAAAGTATTCTAGACAAACTAAATGAAAATGGGCGGAGCCACGCCCATTTTGAAATTTTCTTTTATTTTTGTATTTTGTTGCATCATATCATTACTGGAGTTGAATTTTGACTTAATTTACTTATATACTTTAAAGATATTAAATTTTTTGTTAAAATTTGAATTTAAAAAAATTTTTTTTTAAAAAGTGGGCGTGTTCTTCATCCAATTTTGCTAATTTTTATTTAGCACATATAGAGTAATAGTAGTAACGTTCCTGCCAAATTTCATCATGATATCTTCAACGACTGCCAAATTACCGCTTGCAAGACTTTTAAATTACCTTCTTGTAAAAGTGGGCGGTGCCACGCCCATTGTCCAAAATCTTACTAATTTTCTATTCTGCGTCATAAGTTCAACCCATCTACCAAGTTTCGTCGCTTTATCTGTCTTTTGTAATGAGTTATCGCACTTTTTCGGTTTTTCGAAATTTTCGATATCGAAAAAGTGGGCGTGGTTATAGTCCGATATCGTTCATTTTAAATAGCGATCTGAGGTGAGTGCTCAGGAACCTACATACCAAATTTCATCAAGATACCTCAAAATTTACTCAAGTTATCGTGTTAACGGACGGACATGGCTCAATCAAATTTCTTTTCGATCCTGATTATTTTGATATATGGAAGTCTATATCTATCTCGATTCCTTTATATATGTACAACCAACCGTTATCCAATCAAACTTAATATACTCTGTGAGCTCTGCTCAACTGAGTATAAAAAGTCTGGTATAGCCTAGCATGCGCAATTAATTTAAATGCATACGTTCAATTCTTTGCTTCTATGAGTGCTGAAGATTAACCAAAGACTTAAGCAACGAACTTGTTTTGGTGTATGTGCTGCACAACGCTTTCAATTAATGCTGTATACGCACATATAAACAAAGTAAGATTTTAGCAAGTTCTATTTGGTTATTTGCATACATATGATATAGATAAAAAAAAGTTATTAATATTAATATAATTTCATTTAAAACCAAAAACTTCCGGTAATGCAAATTTTTGCACATATAGATCATTATATAACAAATCTACATAGTAATGTTTGTTAAAAGATACTAAAAGGGAATAATCTTTTACGTATAAATTTCTCGAATTTCAAGTGTAATTAGCTCGTATTGTGTGTGTTCCTTCGCATTGTTAAACACTGGAAGCTCAAAATAATACATAATGCTAAAAATCAATAAAAATATAAAGTACATAAATATTTAATTAAAAAAAAACAGAGCACTGCTCTTCTACGCAAATATGAAGAAAATTATTTGATTATTTGCGTAAATGCAAATTAAAAAATAACTATAAATTCTATTGAATGAATATAAACATACACAAAAATTTACTATAATATTATTTTCAGTTTCATTACCAGTAAATTCAAATTTTTAGCTAGTGACGAATTGTGTAAGGATCGATTGCACCATCTCTTCAGATTATTCTAAGTGATTTCAAAGCCATATTTATTTACCCTTCTATAAATGCGATCACTCTATGATGAGTTCGATTTGAGTTGCACAGGAATATGCAACTATAGCCAGTTTTGATCTCTTTCGTAGTAGGAATTCCTTTTGTTTAACCGTGTCGTATGGAGAGGCCAATTGTACCATTTAATGCCAGAATGGGTAGTGTCGGACAGATCCTTTTCATACTCCTACGAGCAATGTCGCACAAGTTGGATGTACCATAGATCCCATATGACCAATTTTTCAGATAAGAATATTTTCGTAACTTTTGCCCGTTTAAGACAGAAGCTTCAAATTTCATCAAATACTGTCCCATATAGCGTTGACTAACATTTTTTTTTAGAGATCGGTCGTATATATAGTACACACGCCCTAAAAATCGATGTTATCAGAACAAGAAGCTTTTCATCATTTGTGCCACATTGTAACAGCTAGAAACTTAAAATTTCATCAAATACTTACGTATACGTCAAAAATTTTTCAGATAGGTGATTCATCGTCTTAGCTATCTCATGGAGATCATAATGAAACAGAAACTTTGTATCGTCACACAAACTACCGATCTACTTCTTATATTATGTTTATGGAAAAAGTCGCTTAAGATTGTGCACACGTTCTCTATATATTAAATACGTTATACAGCCCATTATTCGGATATTACGAATGGGATAAGATTATTGCTCAGCTCTATTCATGAAAGGCATGCATTCTTCACAGTCGCGTCCTTACTTGTTTTTTTAATGTTAACCATTTCATTACCGCTTTTGTTATTTTTTCCTAAAAGGTACTATAGAGGATCAGTTATATACCAATACGGCCAAAACAGATCAACCGCAAATCACCCTCTGCAGGGATAAATCGAACGATTTGGTGATTTTATAAAGTGCCGATTTTAGGTATTTTTATACTCAGTTGAGCAGAGCTCACAGAGTATATTAAGTTTGATTGGATAACGGTTGGTTGTACATATATAAAGGAATCGAGATAGATATAGACTTCTATATATCAAAATAATCAGGATCGAAAAAAAATTTGATTGAGCCATGTCCGTCCGTCCGTCCGTCCGTCCGTCCGTCCGTCCGTCCGTCCGTCCGTCCGTTAACACGATAACTTGAGTAAATTTTGAGGTATCTTGATGAAATTTGGTATGTAGATTCCTGGGCACTCATCTCAGATCGCTATTTAAAATGAACGATATCGGACTATAACCACGCCCACTTTTTCGATATCGAAAATTTCGAAAAACCGAAAAAATGCGATAACTCATTGCCAAAGGCGGTTAAAGCGATGAAACTTGGTAGATGGGTTGACGTTATGACGCGGAATAGAAAATTAGTAAGATTTTGGACAATGGGCGTGGCACCGCCCACTTTTACAAGAAGGTAATTTAAAAGATTTGCAAGCTGTAATTTGCCAGTCGTTGAAGATATCATGATGAAATTTAGCAGGAACGTTACTACTATTACTATATATGTGCTAAATAAATATTAGCAAAATTGGATGAAGAACACGCCCACTTTTTAAAAAAAAATTTTTTTAAATTCAAATTTTAACAAAAAATTTTATATCTTTACTGTATATAAGTAAATTAAGTCAAAATTCAACTCCAGTAATGATATGATGCAATAAAATACAAAAATAAAAGAAAATTTCAAAATGGGAGTGGCTCCGCCTATTTTCATTTAGTTTGTCTATAATACTTTTAATGCCATAAGTCGAACAAAAATTTAGCAATCCTTTTGAAATTTGGTAGGAGCATAGATTCTATGACGGTAACTGTTCCCTGTGAAAATGGGCGAAATCGGTGGAAGCCACGCCCAGTTTTTATACACAGTCCACCGTCTGTCCTTCCGCTCGGCCGTTAACACAATAACTTGAGCAAAAACCGATATATCTTTACTAAACTTAGCCCACGTACTTATCTGAACTCACTTTATCTTGGTATAAAAAATGGCCGAAATCCGACCATAACCACGCCCACTTTATCGATATCAAAAATTACGAAAAATGAAAAAAATGCCATAATTCTATACCAAATACGAAAAAAGGGATGAAACATGGTAACTGGATTGGTTTATTGACGCAAAATATAACTTTGGAAAAAACTTTGTAAAATGGGTGTGACACCTACCATATTAAGTAGAAGAAAATGAAAAAGTTCTACAAGGCGAAATCAACAGCCCTTGGAATCTTGGCAGGAATACTGTTAGTGGTATTGAATATATAAATAAATTTGCAGTACCCGACAGATGATTTTCTGGATCACCTGGTCCACATTTGGTGGATATCGCGAGAACGCCTTCACATATACATCTAAGGGCCACTCGCTTTTAAAACCCTCATTAATGCCTTTAATTTGATATCCATATCGTACAAACACATTCTAGAGTCACCCCTTGCCCACCCTAATGGCGATATCTCGAAAAGGCGTGCACCTATAGACCTAATGCCCACTCCCTCTTAAAATGCTCAGTAACACCTTTCGTTTGATACCCATATCGTAAAAACATTCTAGAGTCACCCCTGGCTCACCCTAATGGCGATATCTCGAAAAGGCGTCCACCTATAGACCTAATGTCCACTCCCTCTTAAAATGCTCAGTAACACCTTTCGTTTGATACCCATATCGTACAAACATTCTAGAGTCACCCCTGGCCCACCCTAATGGCGATATCTCGAAAAGGCGTCCACCTATAGACCTAATGCCCACTCCCTCTTAAAATGCTCAGTAACACCTTTCGTTTGATACCCATATCGTACAAACATTCTAGAGTCACCCCTGGCCCACCCTAATGGCGATATCTCGAAAAGGCGTCCACCTATAGACCTAATGCCCACTCCCTCTTAAAATGCTCAGTAACACCTTTCGTTTGATACCCATATCGTACAAACATTCTAGAGTCACCCTTGGTCCACCTTTATGGCGATATCTCGAAAAGGCGTCCACCTATAGAACTGAGGATTACTCCCTTTTAAAATACTCATTACCACCTTTCATTTGATACCCATATCGTACAAACACATTCTAGAGTCACCCTGGCCCACCCTAATGGCGATATCTCGAAAAGGCGTCCACCTATAGACCTAATGCCCACTCCCTCTTGAAATGCTCAGTAACACCTTTCGTTTGATACCCATATCGTACAAACATTCTAGAGTCACCCCTGGCCCACCCTAATGGCGATATCTCGAAAAGGCGTCCACCTATAGACCTAATGCCTACTCCCTCTTAAAATGCTCAGTAACACCTTTCGTTTGATACCCATATCGTAAAAACATTCTAGAGTCACCCCTGGCTCACCCTAATGGCGATATCTCGAAAAGGCGTCCACCTATAGACCTAATGTCCACCCCCTCTTAAAATGCTCAGTAACACCTTTCGTTTGATACCCATATCGTACAAACATTCTAGAGTCACCCCTGGCCCACCCTAATGGTGATATCTCGAAAAGGCGTCCACCTATAGACCTAATGCCCACTCCCTCTTGAAATGCTCAGTAACACCTTTCGTTTGATACCCATATCGCACAAACATTCTAGAGTCACCCCTGGCCCACCCTAATGGCGATATCTCGAAAAGGCGTCCACCTATAGACCTAATGCCTACTCCCTCTTAAAATGCTCAGTAACACCTTTCGTTTGATACCCATATCGTACAAACATTCTAGAGTCACCCTTGGTCCACCTTTATGGCGATATCTCGAAAAGGCGTCCACCTATAGAACTAAGGATTACTCCCTTTTAAAATACTCATTACCACCTTTCATTTGATACCCATATCGTACAAACACATTCTAGAGTCACCCCTGGCCCACCCTAATGGCGATATCTCGAAAAGGCGTCCACCTATGGACCTAATGCCCACTCCCTCTTAAAATGCTCAGTAACAACTTTCGTTTGATACCCATATCGTACAAACATTCTAGAGTCACCCCTGGCCCACCCTAATGGCGATATCTCGAAAAGGCGTCCACCTATAGACCTAATTCCCACTCCCTCTTAAAATGCTCAGTAACACCTTTCGTTTGATACCCATATCGTACAAACACATTCTAGAGTCACCCCTGGCCCACCCTAATGACGATATCTCGAAAAGGCGTCCACCTATAGACCTAATGCCCACTCCCTCTTAAAATGCTCAGTAACACCTTTCGTTTGATACCCATATCGTACAACCATTCTAGAGTCACCCTTGGTCCACCTTTATGGCGATATCTCGAAAAGGCGTCCACCTATAGAACTAAGGATTACTCCCTTTTAAAATACTCATTACCATCTTTCACTTGATACCCATATCATACAAACACATTCTAGAGTCACCCCTGGCCCACCCTAATGGCGACATTTCGAAAAGGCGTCCACCTATAGACCTAATTCCCACTCCCTCTTAAAATGCTCAGTAACACCTTTCATTTGATTCCCATATCGTACAACTAGAGACACCCCTGGTCCACCTTTATGGCGATATCTCGAAACGGCGTCCACCTAGGGAACTAAGGATCACTCCTTTTCAAAATACTCATTAACAGCTTTCATTTGATACCCATATCGTACAAACATATTCTAGAGTCACCCCTGGTCCACCTTTATGGGGATTTCTCGAAAAGGCGTTCACCTATAGAACTAAAGCCCATTCCCTTTTAAAATACTCATTATCACCTTTCATTTGATACCCATATCGTACAAACACATTCTAGAGTCAGCCCTGGTCCACCTTTATGGCGATATCCCTAAATGGCGTCCATCCATAGAACTATGACCTACTCTCTCTTAAAATACTCTTTAATACCTTCCATTTGATACACATGTCATACAACCACATTCCAGGGTTACCCTAGGTTCATTTTCCTACATGGTGATTTTCCTTATTTTGTCTCCATAGCTCTCAACTGAGTATGTAATGTTCGGTTACACCCGAACTTAGCCTTCCTTACTTGTTTTTTTTAGATTCATAAAATTTGTTATTTTGGTCACAGCTTAAGTTTACAATTACACATTTTGGTCTAGGAAAACGTTATGCCCGCAATCAAAACTTTATCTGTCGTGTAAAATTTATAGGCATTACTTTGTAATATCAGACATTTTTATACTACCCTCTATGGCGCTAATATTAAGCTAATATTCCTAACTTTCATTTGAGTATGCTCGCTAAATTTCCCATACAAAAATTGAAATAGAAATATCCTGTTAACCACATACTTTTTGGCTGCAATTTTTTATTTGAAGATATACTTACCGATAGCTGTAGCTCCGTTATCTCTCAAATATCTGTTTCCCAGCTAATGGTAAGAGGTAAGATCCTGCAAGGCTAATAGATAACAAAACGTTCCGCAAATAGAATAAAGGCACACTTACAAGATTGGCTAGAACTTCCACAGCTCCCAATATGTTATCATCTCTGCAGTATACTACTCAGCTACGTTGACTTGTGACCGATGCTTACACTTTCATCTGACCACATAGACATACTTATTTCAATTAGTCATTCGTGCGATATTATTTTCTCCGAATTTCAGATCTACATTACCTTCAAAAGGGATAACTATACAATTTCTATTGATATAAGAAAAAAATTGCAAAATTTACAAACGGCGATTGTTACTAGGACATGTTTCTGAATTTCACTTCGTCATCCGGTAGAATCACAGAAGTAATATCCTAAAATCCAAGGTGATATAACTTTTTGATTCTCAGAAATATGTACATACAAAGGCCGTAAATTTCTTCACAGAGAGACGAGCGTCACTCTAATACTTACTCACAGCATGCATGGCATGATATGAGTTATGTTCTCAAGGCAAAAACCAATCCAAATGCGCTCCTCAGCTTTAAGTAATTTACATTAGATCTAAGCTCTTAAACTACAGAAGTCTTTGAAATTGCACACGAATAATATCTTGTCGCGGAGACTAGAAAAATTGATAGCCCATACGTATTGATTTTCTTGCATGGCAATGACAAACATTCACGCTGAACTTACAGTTTAGAGCCAGACTGCTGATAAGCAACCAGAACATCAGGGAAATGTGTCATAGAGGGTGTTCTTTGTTAGTTATCGCCCTTGGCAGCCTCAAGCATTATGAAAAAAGCAGACTTCTTCGAGAGAATTCCTTGCGACAACGTCATTAACCCTTGAAAGCTCATTTCATATATTCACATATTGAATATCGGGTAACAAAAGAATTTAAGAAACCCGAATAAGAACAGCAGCAGCAACAAAAACAAAGATTTAACCTGATAAGTTATTCTTCTTGATCGCTATGTGCATTCATATTTCAATATCGCAAAGGCAAGTACGTCAGCAGTCAGTGACCCTGCTACATTCGCCTCGTTATCTAAACAATTTTATGAGTAACATGTGTAGTTTTGTGTAGTTTTACGTGTTACACGTTCTTACAAATAATGACGCTTGTCATACAAAAAAAACATGTTTGACGATAAATCACAGCGCGTAAAGTTTTCTGTTCATCGCCAATGTCGAATTAATAAAAAATAAGGTTAAAAGAAAACCATGAAAATTAGCCACGTACTCACCTACTTAATGTTCGGTAATTTTCATTTGAAAGAATACTTACCTAACTAAAATAACAAAAATACAACAAAATTACATCCGATATGCTGCTTCTTCAAATTTTTAAAGTAAATATATAAACATATAGTAAGTTATTAACTCTAAATACGTATACAAAAAATATAAAGTAATTGGCCATAAAACATAATATGACCGCTACTAGGCTAAATAAAGACAAACAAGTAAGGAAGGCTAAGTTCGGGTGTAACCGAACATTACATACTCAGCTGAGAGCTTAGCTGCGTTGGTTTCGTAGATGGTTTATAAATGGTTTTTAATTCCGTATCACATACGTTTGGGAAATATCGACCAAATTGTAGACAAAACGTAACGTTTTTTGGAACGATTTTCCTTCATCCCTTGTCAAATAAGGGAAAATCACCATGTATGTGTTTGTAGGACACATGGGTAACCAATGGAAGGCATTAAAGAGCATTTTATAAGGGAGTGGGCCTTGCTTCTATAGGGGGATCAGCGGTGACTCCAGAATGTGTTTGTACGATATGGGTTTCAAATTCAAGGTACTAATTAGGGTTTTAAAAGGGAGTAGCCCTTAGTTGTATATGTGAAGGTGTTTTCGAGATATCGACCAAAATGTGGACCAGGGTGAGCCAGACATCATCTGACGGGTATCGCTAATTTATTTATATATGCAATGCCACGAACAGTATTCCTTCCGTGATGCCAAGGGATTTTGATTTCGCCCTGCAGAACTTTTTTATTTTCTTCTACTTAATATGGTAGGTGTCACACCTATTTTACAAAGGTTTTTCTAAAGTTATATTTTGTGTCAAAAAAACCAATCCAATCACCATGTTTCATCCCTTTTTTCGTATTTGGTATAGAATTATGGCATTTTTTCATTTTTCGTAATTTTCGATATCGGAAAAGTGGGCGTGGTCATAGTCGGATTCCGTCCATTTTTAATACGAAGATAAAGTTAGTTCAGAGAGTTACGTGAACCAAGCTTAGTAAAGATATATCGATTTTTGCTCAAGCTATCGTATTGTTACGAATATTAGCAAAACTAAGGAGTGCTGCCAGCTCTAAGCCGATCTAAGCATTGACGTGAATGCACATCAATAATTCAATCATTATGTATCTACATAAATGAATCAATAATTGCGTCTACACATATGTACACATTCCGGCGAGCAACATTTACATACAAGGCAGCGAGAGATGAGATGTCACACACCGATGAATTTACTTATACGCTTATGTGTGTGCGGGAGACTGTAAACTACAAACACATGCATATACCTTATCTGAGTTGTCACAAGAGAGAGCAATAATTTGTGCACGTAGTTGTGGCTGGCGATTTTGTAGCCGAAACAACTAGTAACTTCTGGAAATCGAAGAGCCTAGAAGTATGCAGCTTAAACTATAAAAGCGGCGCCAGCGAGTAAGAAGTAATTCAGTTTGATTTGAATTGTCAAGCAGTTACGAGTAAGACGATATCTAGCGAGCAATAGCACTATTATTTTGAAAGTCAGTTTCCTTTAAGCTATCAGTTTGGTTATTAAGCTATTCGTTGCACAATTTGAGTGTTATTGTGAAGTATTTTAATAAAGGCCATTTTTCCATTATTCAATATTGGAGTTATTTATTCGACAGTTTAGCGATACGATCCTAGCAAAAGGGCAAATAAGAGGATTTGCAGGAAATTCGTTACAATTGGTGTCAGAAGAGGAATTGTTGAATAAATTCCAAAGGACAACAAGGACATGGCAAAGTTCGGTGAATTGAAGATCCAGCAACTAAAGAAGGAGTTGGAAACCCGTGGATTGAATACAAGCGGCGTTAAACTTGAACTTCAGGCACGGCTACGAGAGGCAATGGAAGCAGAAGGAATTGATGTGGAAGAGTATGTCTTTCACCTTGATGGGGAGGAGACAACAAAAATTGAAGAGAAAAACGAAACATCGCAGACGGTTACCAGCACAGATTTGAACATGATTTTGGCTGCAATATCTGCTCAAACATCAACAGTGGCTTCTCAACTGGAATCGCAAAAGACAGATATAACATCTCAACTGGCATCTCAACTAGAAGAACAGAAAAAGTATATGTCATCTCAACTAGAAGAACAGAAGACGTATATGGTATCCCAACTGGAATCGCAGGAAACCCGTATAACATCACAATTGGAAGAACAGAAGACACATTTGGCATCTCAACTGGAAGCGCAAGAGGCACGTATATCTGAAATGTCGGCACAAATTTCGGAACAGGTATCATCACAGCTCTTTGTGAAACTGGAAGAACAGGATGCAAAAATTTTACAACTCGAGGACAAAATTGATGCCGAAATAGAAGCGTTAAAAGGTCGTATGGATCAGTTACAACTAAACCGCCCAGCTGTTTCAGCGAGTAATCCAAAGGTAAAGACACCATCCTTTGACGGTTCTGTTCCTTTTCAGGTCTTTAAGCTACAGTTTGAGAAGACCACAGCAGTGAACCAATGGAATGCTGAAGATAAAGTTGCAGCTCTGTTCGTGGCACTGAAAGGGCCTGCCGCGGAAATCTTACAGACCATCCCAGAGTACGAGCGGAACCACTACGAAACATTGATGAGCGCTTTAGAGAGACGTTACGGAAGCGAGCATAGGAAACAGATATTCCAAATTGAGTTGCAAAACCGCTACCAAAAAGCAAATGAGACATTGCAGGAGTTTGCTTCAGATATTGAAAGATTGGCTCATCTTGCAAATGCAGACGCACCCGTGGAATACACTGAAAGGGTAAAAATCCAGAGCTTCATAAATGGCATACGAGATGTGGAAACGAAGCGGGCTACATATGCGAATCCAAAACTAACGTTTGCTGAAACGGTATCGCATGCACTGACTCAGGAAACAGCCTCACTTTTGAGTAAGCCAGCGTACAAAGCTCATCGCGTGGAAGTGGAAAAGCCAGACTGGGTAGACGCAATTTTGGAAGCATTGAAGGGTACGCAGCAGAAGAATAATGATGCAGTCAAATGCTTTAAGTGTGGAAAGCCAGGGCATATTGCGCGTTATTGCAACACCAACCCTAACAGTTCCAACAATGTGGGTGGTCGTAAACGCAGAGCAGAAGGAGATGAGCAAATCTCCAAGACAAATCAATCGTTAAACTAAAGCGAGTCAGCAGCAAGGGGCGACAGCTGGCTCCCGCAATTGAATGCCCCATAATCTCTATCTCGCAGATTGGAAGAAGATCGAGCAATCTTACTGTTGGAGGACATGTGGACGGAAAGGAACGGTTACTGACTGTAGATACGGGTGCATCTCATTCCATCATTCGAGCGGACTTAGTCAACAAAAAGATAAGACCACTGCTTGGAGCAAGATTACGTACAGCCACGGGAGAGGACACCCAGGTAATTGGAGAAGTAGAATGTGAAGTCGCAATTGGGAACGTCACGGTAGTACACAATTTTATAGTGGCAGAAATTGTTGATGAAATCATAATTGGAGTGGACTTCTTAATCGACCAGGGCATCAAGATCGACATGCAAAGCAAGACGATGCGATATAAAAACATGGATGTACCACTTAATTTCGGCTACGAGAGAGGCTACAGCAGTAAACGAGTGCTGGTGGAAGAGAGTCAGCAAATACCACCAAAATCCGAAGCAGTCATCTGGGCAAAGGTTGATGGAGATTGTGGGACAAACAAATTGTGGGTTGTCGAAGCAGCAAACAAATCAGCACTAAACATACTTGTAGGAAAAACCCTGGCTATGACAAAACAAGATGGACGTATTCCGGTAAGAGTACTCAATGAGTTCAAGTCACCACTCAAACTGACTAAAGGAGCTATTTTGGGAAGATGCCAAGAGGCTGAAGTAGTTATTAACTGTGAACAACTCCAGGAACACGTTTCGGCTAGTAATACTGATCTTTCAAATGACATCACGGCATGGATGCAGGGGCTAGAGGAAGCATATCAGAGTCAGGCAAAAAAACTGCTCCTAAAGTACGCGAACATATTTGACCAGGATGATTCTAAACCAGGCCGCACCAACGTTGTGAAACATCAAATTGACACTGGAGATGCGAGGCCGATCCGTCAAGCTCCACGTAGTGTTCCACTGGCGAAGCGGGAAGTTGTGAGTCAAATCATTCCAGAAATGAGCGACAGCGGCGTCATCGAACCATCAGCTAGTCCATGGAGCTCACCGGTAGTACTTGTAAAAAAGAAGGATGGAAAAATGAGGTTTTGCGTGGACTACCGGAAGTTGAATGACGTAACGAAAAAGGATAGCTACCCATTGCCAAGAATTGACGACACTCTGGACTCGCTATCTGGTACGAAATGGTTTTCCACGCTGGACTTGAAAAGCGGCTACTGGCAAGTGGAGGTGAAGGAGGAAGATAAAGAGAAAACAGCCTTCAGTGTCGGTGATGGTCTTTGGCAATTTACAGTGATGCCTTTTGGACTTTGTAATGCACCAGCTACTTTTGAGAGACTCATGGACCAGGTACTGAAAGGACTACATTGGAAAACATGCTTGGTGTACCTGGACGACATCATCGTATTGGGCAAGAACTTTGATGAACATCTTAAGAACTTGGAGGAAGTTTTCCAGAGAATAGCTGGCGCTGGTCTGAAGTTAAGTCCCAAAAAGTGTGCGCTGTTTAAAAAGGAAGTCAATTATTTGGGTCACAAGGTAACGACAGAGGGCATCTGCACTGCGAACGAAAAAATAGAGGCTGTAAAGGATTGGCCAAGACCACAGAACCTACATGAATTGAGAAGTTTTCTTGGGCTGTGCACATATTACCGCCGATTTGTACCAAATTTTTCCAGCGTAGCCCATAGCCTCCATGAGCTTACAAGAAAAAACAAAGCTTTTGAATGGAAGAAGGAGCAAGAAGTGGCTTTCCAAACATTGAAGGAGCGTTTGTGCACTGCCCCAATGTTAGCATATCCGATTCCAGGAGCAACATTTATTCTGGATACAGATGCGAGTGGATATGCTATAGGAGGCGTTTTATCACAATTGGTCAATGGACAGGAGAAGGTAGTTGCATATTACAGCCGTTCGATTGGAAAACCAGAGAGGAACTACTGTGTTACGCGGAGAGAGCTGTTGGCATTGGTAGACTGCATTAAACATTTTCACAAATACCTCTACGGCCAGCGATTCCGTGTCAGGACAGATCACGCAGCGTTGAAATGGCTTCTGCAGTTCCGTAATCCGGAAGGACAATTGGCACGGTGGATCGAGCGACTACAAAGCTACGACTTTTCCATTGAGCATCGAAAAGGTAGTACCCATGGAAATGCTGATGCAATGTCACGAAGACCATGTAGTTTGGAATGCAAGCACTGTTCAAAAGCCGAGGCTAAAGAAGACATTATAGATGTCCGGCTAATGAATATAACATGTACAGATGAATGGGACAAGGAACAGCTAAGGAAGTGCCAGCTAGAAGATACAGATCTGTCACGTGTTATGCAAGGGCTCGAACGAAATGAAAGACCAAACAGAGAAGAGATGTCAGCAGAGAGTCCTATTGCGAAGTCATATTGGGCACAGTGGAACAGTTTAGAATTGATATCCGGTTGCCTTCATCGAGTATGGGAGAGTGAGGATGGTAAATACAAGAATAAACTGATAGTTGTTCCCAGAAAGAGGATTCCTGACGTGCTCAGCGAGCTGCATAATGGTCCAAGCGGAGGTCATCTTGGAATCACGAAGACGCTCGAGAAGATTAAACAGAGATTCTATTGGGTTGGTTGCCGTCAGTCGGTCACTGAGTGGATTGCGAACTGCGAGGTTTGCAGCAGAGCGAAAGGGCCCAGAACACGAAGTCATGGCCAGATGAAGCAATATAACTCAGGTGCGCCATTTGAAAGGATCGCCATGGATGTCGCAGGTCCATTTCCTACTAGCAACCGCGGCAACAAATACGTACTGGTGGTTATGGATTATTTCAGTAAATGGCCAGAGGTATACCCAATCCCAAACCAAGAAGCAGAAACAGTAGCAGAAGTGGTTAAAAACGAATGGGTTGCAAGGTATGGTGTACCAATGGAGTTACATTCTGACCAAGGCAGGAATTTTGAATCAGCTGTGTTCCAAGAAATGTGCAAGAAGCTGGGCATTCGGAAAACACGGACAACTGCATTGCATCCTCAGTCCGATGGTATGGTGGAACGTTTCAATAGAACATTGGAGGAGCATTTAAGGAAAGTAGTCGACAAGTACCATAAGGACTGGGATACACACATATCATTATTCTTGATGGCCTACCGATCGGCAGTACATGACACAACGGGCCAAACTCCCGCAAAGGTAATTTTTGGCAATGACCTTCGACTGCCAGCTGATTTGAAGTATGGGATAGATGCCGATGCGGAGAGGAATGTCAAGAAATCCACTGATGTCTTAGAAGAAGAGCTGAGAGAGATACACGATCTGGTAAGGCAACGAGCAAAGATTATGAGTGACAAGATGAAAGCGAGGTACGATAAAGCAATTAATTCGGAAGGGTTTCAGGAAGGAGATTTGGTGCTGCTATACAACCCACAACGAAAAAAAGGTTTGTCCCCGAAATTGCAGTGTAACTGGGAAGGCCCATACAAAGTTGTAAAACGGATCAACGATGTAGTGTACCGCATACAAACCACTACCAAACCACGAACCAAAATGAAAGTGGTTCATTTGGAGAGATTAGCAGCGTTTAGATCGAGAGATTTGTCTGATCGGGACGATCAGACTTAGGTGGAGGGCAGTGTTACGAATATTAGCAAAACTAAGGAGTGCTGCCAGCTCTAAGCCGATCTAAGCATTGACGTGAATGCACATCAATAATTCAATCATTATGTATCTACATAAATGAATCAATAATTGCGTCTACACATATGTACACATTCCGGCGAGCAACATTTACATACAAGGCAGCGAGAGATGAGATGTCACACACCGATGAATTTACTTATACGCTTATGTGTGTGCGGGAGACTGTAAACTACAAACACATGCATATACCTTATCTGAGTTGTCACAAGAGAGAGCAATAATTTGTGCACGTAGTTGTGGCTGGCGATTTTGTAGCCGAAACAACTAGTAACTTCTGGAAATCGAAGAGCCTAGAAGTATGCAGCTTAAACTATAAAAGCGGCGCCAGCGAGTAAGAAGTAATTCAGTTTGATTTGAATTGTCAAGCAGTTACGAGTAAGACGATATCTAGCGAGCAATAGCACTATTATTTTGAAAGTCAGTTTCCTTTAAGCTATCAGTTTGGTTATTAAGCTATTCGTTGCACAATTTGAGTGTTATTGTGAAGTATTTTAATAAAGGCCATTTTTCCATTATTCAATATTGGAGTTATTTATTCGACAGTTTAGCGATACGATCCTAGCAAAAGGGCAAATAAGAGGATTTGCAGGAAATTCGTTACAGTATTAACGGCCGAGCAAAAGGACAGACGGTCGACTGTGTATAGAAACTGAGCGTGGTTTCAACCCATTTCATCCATTTTCACGGAAACCAGTTTACGTTATAGAATCTATGACCCTACCAAATTTCACAAGGATTGGTTGATTTTTGTTCGACTTATGGCATTAAAATAATTCTAGACAAATTAAATCAAAAAGGGCGGAGCCACGCCTATTTTGAAATTTTCTTTTATTTTTGTATTTTTTTGCACCATATCATTACTGGAGTAAAATGTTGACATAATTATTTATACTAGTATCGCCCGTGGTCGAAATTCGACCAACTTGTATTTTTTTCAACTCACTCTATGCATCCAGTGTTGGGGTAGTGCAATAATGCGTTAATAGTTGAGCAGTGAGTGGAAATATAGCAAACTGATCTATCTTACTTAAAAGTCTCATTAAAATTTTGAATTTGACCTAAGACGTTATAATCTTTGATTGTATTTTCTTAAATTTTCTACATTCTTTTCAAATGTAGTTATAAGTTTTGGTGTAGAGCTCCTTAAAAAAATATAACAAATATGTAAAATGAAATGAAATTTACATAGAATTGTGGTGAAATTACTTGAAATTGAATTGAAAATTTGCTTTTTATACACCACCCGGGAGATACGCCGTTGGCGCGCTATCGAAGTTAGGGTTGGGTGCTCGGTTCCCCAGTAGGCTTATATCACCAATATAAACTACATATACATATATCGCTCATTTACTTCAATAGCGTCATAATTCAAAAAACACGAATTTTTAGTTAAGACCGAAGAAATGCGCTAAAGGAATTTAACCTATTTCACACCACTTGCTAGGTATGCAATCGGCGCTTTACTATTACATATTTATTTATAATTAATTAAATAAAATTATAATTTGACATTAATTGTTATAAATGAATTTAGTTAGTTTCAACAAAAGTTAACTCATTATTTGTGATTTTCTTGAAAACAACTAAAATAAAAAACAAAGAATCTGTTAAATAAAGACTTATGTATTTACGTGTAAGTAAAATTTGCCACAAAAAATGGGCCGTTCAAAAATAAATTCTATTTAAGGTTTTTTGGTATGCTACAAATTATTTTGGATCAGTTTTTTAGGATTTTGGTAGAGGCTATTATAGGTAAGTGGCAACATTGGGCACCATATTTGTATGTACGTGAAACATTTGTGCTTTCGAATTTAGCAGGGAATCATAAAGGTTTAGGTCTTTGAAATTCGCATTAGAACACTTAGATAATTGTTCCCAAAGATGGCGCACTTGTGCACGAAAATTAATTTCGATATTTGTATGAATTGTTCGAATTTACAAAAAACTTTTTCTATTAATTATAAATAAATAGAGTAATATTTGTTAACAAAAATAGGCCTATGCACTGCGGCTGATCAATACGAATCAATTCATATAACTTTTATATGATTTTACGTATGCTAAGTATGCGAAACAGCCTATCAATTGATTGTATGGAAATTTTGTTAGCGTATTAATATATAGATACTGTAAAGATGTTAAATTTTTTGTTAAGATTTGACTTTTAAATTTTTTTTTTTAAAGTGGGCGTGTTCCTCATCCAATTTTGCAAATTTTTATTTAAAACACATAAAGTAGTAGGAGTAACATTCCTGCCCAATTTCATCATGATATCTTCAATGACTTTTAAATTACAGCTTGCAAATCTTGTAAGTTACCTTCTTTTAAAAGTGGGCGGTGCCAAGCCAATTGTCCAAAATTGTACTCATTTTCTATTCTGCGTCATAAGGTCAACCCACCTACCAAGTTTCATCGCTTTATCCGTCTTTGGTAATGAATTATCGCACTTTTTCGATTTTTCGAAATTTTGGTCATCGAAAAAGTAGGCGTGGTTATAGTCCGATTACGTTCATTTTAAACAGCGATCTGAGATGAGTGCCAAGGAACGTACATACCAAATTCCATCAAGATTCCTCAAAATTTACTCAAGTTATCATGTTTACAGACGGACGGATGGACGGACATGGCTAAATGAATTTCTTTTTTCGCCCAAATCATTTGATATATAGAAGTCTATATCTATCTCGATTAGTTTATGTCGTTACGGGGTACCGTTGTGCGAACAAAATTAATATACTCTGTGAGCTCTGCTCAGCTGAGTATAAAAATAATAATAGAAGCGAAACGCCTCAACAACAAAGACAAGGTAAACATAATGCCGAACGATTTTACGGTCAAGATGTTCCAATTAAAAATGCTCACATAAATGTTCTTTTCTATAATGAAGACACATATGTATTTAGTAGTGAGTGCCTTGCGTTTTACTTATGATTACTTGCATACATATATGACATAAGTAACATCAATTTAATTGAATATGTTGACAAATTATATTTAATATTGTTTAAGTTTATACATATACGTCAGAGGTATTAGGCTGTCGGTTATTTTGTAAAAAGTTTTTGTGGCTGCTGTTCACTTTAAATTTAAAATTGTTTCCTTAGTAATAAGTACTCAAAACAAAACATTTTTTTTTTTAGCTTTTTCTAAAACGGTTCCGAAATTATCCCAAAAACAATCCAGCTACCATGCCGCACTGGTCCTGAAATTATTTAGAAAACTTGCAAAAAAATAACGAAAAAAAATTATGAAATGTTTCGACATAATTCCGAAATGATTCCGGGACAGTCTCAAAATGGTACTGAAATAGTTCCAGAATGATCCCGAAACTCTGGGTAGGTATTATAACAGTCCCCAAAATACCCTGAAACCACCACAAAAATAATCTTCATGAACATTATCTCGCAACATATGATCTAGCCATTTGATCTTAAGCCACACAATGGGTATTTTAAGTCGCCTTTTCGATATTGTAAACCCATAATTTAAGGGTGGTAACTTGTACGCAGGTACGCTCACTAAATTATTTGAAATCCTATAACATAAAGTGACATCTAGTCAGATATATTGCAGTTTCAAGTAAAAGGCAATTTTCATGTTGACCAGTGTAGTCCCAGAAGATCTAAGTATAATCCCGTAACTATCCAAATTCGAAATTTCCTTGATATAGGGGTGAATAGGGATGGTCCAGAATTTAGTCGGAAATAGTCTCGAAATAATTTCAAAGCTGTCCAGATGTAATCTAACAACAATTCCAAAAGAATCCTACAACTATTCAAAAACAATCGTCATAGAACTATCTGGAGGCAGCCCAACTGATCAAAAGATTGTACCAAAAAGTGTTCTGGATATAATTTCGAAGTGATCCAAATAAAGTGAAAAAAACTTTCCCAAAATGGCCTCAATTTATCCTTAAAATAGTCTAGAAAACATTATCGTGAAACAAAACAGAAACTATCTAAAAAACTCGGAACTTGGGGGTGTTTCCTGATCAACCAAAGATGTTATCGAAGTTATCCCAAAATGTTTGGAAGATAGTCCCGAAAACATTACAATCGATCTTGCATTCGGAAACATTTTTGTTCATTCGGAGACATTTTCGTCCATTGTGATTAACCACAACTTGTCCGGAACAAAACAGTAATGTTCTGGAGATAGCCTAAAATTTATTCGAAAATAGTCTTGAAATCGTTCCAAAATAGTACCAAATTGATCCTTGACATGCATTAGAAGTAACCCAATGTGATCTTCACGAAATCATCACGAGATAGGCCCAACTGATCTAAAGACAGTCAGACAAACAGAAATATTCTTAATCTTACATCAAAAATGCCCATAAATTATATTAAACAATCCAAAATTCTTCTAGAAATAGTATCGAATTAATCGGGACGTTAATTAATGGTCCCCAAATTGCCCTGAAATTATCTATAACAGAGTGGAAATAAACGAGCAAAAATCTCAAAATGTTTCGTTTTAGAATTGTACCAAATTTTCACAAAATTATCTCAAAACATTCCTCAAATCTTACAGGGATATTATCGAAATAGCCGCGAAACTTTCAGAAAAAAATACCAAAATGTTCCGGAGATGATCCCGAAACCAATGCGGAATAATCAATCTTTGAACACACTTCCACTACGAAACATTTTTATTTATTGTGGTAGCCCTAGATGAGTGCCAGTTGGAGGAAAATTCGTTGAAAACAGCACCGAGTATTGACAAAAAGAGTGATGATGACTCTTGGTTTTTCCAATCTTAGCACCTTCTGCATCGACGAGTTATCGGATCATTGAGCTGCAACGACGCAATCAAATATTCTCACTGCACATATATTTAGTTTTTTTTTTTTTAAGAAAGCCTAACTTAAGATAAATGTACGGACCTTGAGACTTCACAATAATCGGGACTGGCCCACAGGGGATAACACATTGATAATTGATAGTCGAGTGGAACTGTCCGTATCATTTTAACACATTTCTGTAGCTTTTCAGACTATCTCATCAGCAAAATCAACCGATTCAATATGGTTGTGCCTGAGTACTAAACAAAGGAGAGATTAAAACACCTTATCGACGACAACGTGGCTCGACACCTCTGTACAGTATCCGATTTTATCATGATTCTTATGTCTTTAATGCACCTCCAATCGGCTACCAAATATTGTTTCATTGGCATATGCGACCATACTGCCGAAAGGCAGTCTAGCTGCTCTTTCTATAACATGAACCTCTGTGTGGAAGAGACTGCAAGAGAATGGATGCCGGTAATACTGAGTTGAACTAAAAACCCAGCTTACGCAATTATGGACAGCCTAATGTTATTTATTCAAATTGAACGTTAACTAAGCAAAGTCAACACATTAATAGTAGTTGCTGTAGGATGCTTGTCAACTTCGCAAAAAACAGCTGCGTCTTTATATATTTACTATAAAAGACCGCACCAGCTATGATTCTTATAATAATAATAATTATAATGACGACATTGATAACACTAATTGGCCCGAGCGATCAAAGGCTGACGGGTAGGCACGTCATATTCTTCTAAGTACATACATGATTTACAACTTTGTATCATAGTTGTATCTAAACCAATGATTGTTTATATGAAAACGTTGACGTAGTGTAGCAAATTTGTTTTTGTACGCTAAAAGTAATGACATTGATGTAAAACTGCTTTTATTTACATGTGTTCAAAGCCTATAGCCTCTGTAGCTACTTCTCTTTAGCAACATATATGTATTGTAACGAATTATGGGCAACTCCGATTATTTTGCACCTTCTGCTAACGTTCGTATTGCTGAACTGTCGAATAAATAACTCCAATATTCAGTATTGCAAAATAGTATTTATTAGCCTACTTTGGGAGTAGTACAATTATACTTCACAATTATGCTTCATTTCGCCATCAGTGTTTAAATCAAACTGATTTCGGATTCCTCAGCTTACGCTGCTTTTATCCTCTCGGGTTTCTCGTTTACCCATTTCTCCTAATGTCTAGTAATTTCGCGAACAGTTGCATCTCATGCTTGGTTACCAGCTATATACATGTATATTTGTAGTTTATGCTTTTCTACTAGCCATGTGCGTGTGTATGTGTGAGTAACCACTTCGGCTGATGACTACATGTGTGTGTGTGAGATATCTCTTCGTTGCCTTGTACATCAGTGACGCTGCTTGCTGTGTTTTGTTGTGGCGATCAAAGATTATGTTGTTGTTGTTTTTTTTATCGAAAACTTCCCCGAGGACTAAGGCCTCGAACGCGATATGCTCCGATACTAGCTCAACTGCCTTTGGAATATTTAATTTTTGGTAATCGAATATATGGATAATCGAAGTCACCTCTTACGGTAGGCATAGCTGTCACGGTAATATCCTAAGCTTCCTAACTCGCTAGGGTAAAATATTATCTTGATCCACCGCGATAGGTTGGGGCACTGTAAGGCCATAGGAGTCTATATAGTGCCCATGGTTTCGCGCAAGTTCCGTTGAGGAGGGTGGAAAGACTAATTTTTAACAGGGAAGATCTCTTCTTTTTCTCCCAGTCTACCTTTACCCTTTATCTTTCGCTTCTCACTTAAATTTTTTTCTATTTCTACATTTGTTTGAATCGATATGCAAATGTGAACTCTATTTTGTTCATGTGGATTTGGGTGAAGACGTTGGTGAAATACCTCGCCCAATACGATGAGCTAGCCTGGAATGTAAGCATACCTGTTTGCCGCCGCTCCTCAAGGCCGCGGCACAATGAAATTTTTCATATAGATGCGTTTAGCACAAGCTTATGCATTCCAGTAACATAATCAACCCAAGATGTTGCGTTTGTAAATATGAAAGAACTTCAGGCATGGCAATTGAAGTTTATTACGCCTTGCCCATTCACATACAAAATTTCGCGAAGCACGGTTATAAACATTCCCTATACAACAAAAATACTTGCTAACATATTTTTTGTCGTAATTGATTGTTATATTGCAGTTTTTAATTGCGAAAAATGTTAGAAAATTTACCAACCAGTGGGAAAAATAATTTCACTTGCAAAATGTGCCAACACTCTTAGTCAAAGCAAATGTCAAATTCTTGTTGTTGTTGTTGTTGTTGTAGCGATTAGGTTACTCCCCGAAGGCTTTGGGGAGTGTTATCGATGTGATGGTCCTTTGTTGGATACAGATCCGATACGCTCCGGTAACACAGCACCATTAAGGTGCTGGCCCGACCATCTCGGGAACGATTTATATGGCCACATTAAACCTTCAGGCCATCCCTCCCTCCCCACTCCCAAGTTCCATGAAGAGCTTGGGGTCGCCAGAGCCTCGTCTGTTAGTGAAACGGGATTCGCCGCTCGAAGGTGAGGTTGACAATTGGGTTGGAGAAGCTATATATTGCGCTACACAACCCCTTGAATCCCTCAAATTCTTCTTCTTATGGTTTGCTTGGAACAAAATTTGGGAGATGGCTACTTTTCAATATCAGATGGCGCCAGTTTCGCTCATTCTACCGTTCTCCATAAAAATACGGGCATCATACTCATCTATATGAAAAACTGCTTATGTGTCGGAGCTATCATTACACAAGCAGTAAGTCACATAACAAATATTACATCTGGAGTCCACGATTTAAACCTCGAAAAATATTTTACCATCCACTCAATTTTGGTGATAGTCACCAACCCTGACTCCACAAGCTCGAGGTCGGAACGTAAGTACTGTCTATCAGCTCTTTGTCCTTATTTCCAGTTGGAAAATTTGTTTCAAAAAGTCGCTTTATTACTACGTGCCTATTCCCCGCCCTCCTTTTTTATCACTCCCTGGACTGTTTTACCCATAAATTGGACTTTTCTTAAGTTCAACCTTTTAATGGAGCATTCTATGTCTTCAAAGAAGCTTTTCTACAACATTTTATATTTGGATAACCCCAGTTTTCTAAACAAAGATGTGGAAAATTTGGTCGAGTGATCCAGGGTTCCAGAAGGTTTTGCCATTATTTATCTTCTAAAAGTGGATGTTGGGGCTGGTACGTAAGAAACATGACCCATCCAGGATCTTTCAGTCATACCTTTGTTAAATTATGCTCAGAATCAGCGTCATATCAAGCACATTCTGCATTTTTGACCACCATATGAAAAAACAAGTGTCTGCTCCTATTTCCTCGGTGGTCAACCCCGCAAGGTCCGCAGCACGGTTAGGAGGTAGCAGAGATTAGCATAGCTGTTTCCCTGTTTATCTCTTAACTTGCCTTACAATTTTGCGTAGCAAATGAATCCGCGCATCCAACCCAGAAATCTACCCTCCAGGAGAGAGCCATGGCTTCTCAAGACCTCGAAGAAACGGATCGGCGTGACTTTAGTGTACTGAAAGTTTATTTGTAGAACCCGCAACATAGATGAACTGTTTATCTACCGACCTCACCTTTCTAATTACATCTATGTCCTCTCTTTCCCCCTTGATTTAAGGCTTTCGAGGTCCTTTTCGGCCATGTCCGATTCTAGTGTTCATGGTTGTGGTTATTTGACTGGCTGTGTCATCAGAACATTTTCCAACGGTTAGTACTCCTCCTCGTTTGTTTGGAGGATGTGGTACTGATCTTCCTCCGTAGGCCAAGATACGAAGTACTTGCAAATCTTGTGTCGGTATATTAGGGCTTTGGCGCAGCAGATACAACCACGTATCCTCCAACTTAACCAGACAAGGGATCGATGGGGATCTGCGCCATCGCCTCAAGACGTGCGCTCGTATTCTGTGTTTGGTGGTGAGCAAGAACTCCTTATAGCCACCTCATTGCCACATATTGCTGCATGTCATCAACTTAGCCCCATTGTAACATACATCCGAATCGAATCATACACTCGAGGCTATCTCCTTTTGACCTATCCTCATGGACCTGGGAATAAAATAAAAAAAAATAAAATTTGTGCTTTTTTCATTTCCTATAAATTCGCAGTATGCAATTAAGATGTGAATTGGTATCTTAAGTACTATGAGAATAAATAATATTGAAACGTTCAATACTTTCAATATTGCAATAACAAAACAATTAAATGCAAAACTAGAACAACACTTTTATTCTAGTAATTAACTCTAAATTGTGATGAATGTGCGATTGTCAACATGTAAACAAAATAGTTTACCACTTGTTAGGTAAAGTTCCGTTTCTGTGCGTCATAAAAAGGGATAAAGTTCATGATGTGACGGCTAAGAGTAAAATTTTCTTAGTTCGAAAAGAAAACAAACCTTTGGATCTTTCTTTAAGTAAACAAAACCTGTCTGTGACAAAACAACAAAGTTGATCAAATCGAGGTACTTGAGATACATTGGAAACTGTCACAGTTCACATTTTCAAAAAAAATTCAAAATTGAAAAAAAAAATATATATCTAATATATAAAATTCTTCTGTCACGGTTTTAGAGGCTTAACTCCTCCGAAACGGCTGAACCGATTCTCATGAAATTTTGTGAGCATATTGGGTAGGTCTGAGAATCGGCCAACTTCTAACTTTTTTTCGCTACGTGCCTAGGGTCTTGAGATCAAAGCGTGGACCCGGGTACAACATGGATATCAAATTAACTCTGTTGATGAGTGCTATAGTACAGGAAAATTTTCATACAACTGGGAGGCTAGGGTCTCCAGATATAGCCCAAAACGTGGACCCGGGTACCCCTAGAATGTGTTTATACAATATGGATATCAAATGAAAGCTGTTGATGAGTGCTATAGTACAGGATAATTTTCATACAACTGGGAGGCTAGGGTCTCCAGATATAGCCCAAAACGTAGACCCGGATACACATAGAATGTGTTTTTACATTATGGGTATCAAATTGAAGCTGTTGATGTATGCTTTAGTACAGAGTAAGTTTTACACCGCTGAGTGACTAGGGTCTCGAGATATAGGCCAAAACACGGATCCGAATACCCCTAGAATGTGTGTGTATTATGGATGCCAAATGAAAGCTGTTGCGGAGAGCTTTAAAGTATTTTCATTATGATATTCGGTTTAGTCGCACCAACCTGGCAAAACTGATAAATATGCATCCGAAGCCGAAATAAAGACATGAATTAATAATACCCACATACTTATTTACAAACGTCCTATTCGATTTGACTGAAATTTGGTATATAAATTTGCATATATTAGTATTTACGATGTTTTTTTCCGGGAAGTATACCAGAGACGGACTGGGACTGGGATTAGGACTAGGACTGGGACTGAGACTGAGACTCGGAGTGGGACTGGGACTGAAACTCGGAATGGGACTGGAACAAAATACATACCACCCTCTGGCCCTGGCAATAAGACATGAAGAAGAAGGAGAAAAACTTGAGATAAGAGAAAAGAGAGAAAGAGACTGAGAAAGAGATAGAATGAGACGAAGATGGAGATGAAGCGAAAAAGACGGAGGGAGGAGTGAATAAAAAGATTAAGAAAAAGTGTAGAAGGGTAGGGCAGAGTTAGTTATTAAAATGTATGCAGATAGGCTAAATTTAGGGAAGAACAACTTCTGCCGGGTCTGCTAGTATGTATCTAAATATCTCTTCAATAGTTCTAGAGCTCATCAAAAAGATAAGAGCTCCGAAAAATTACTCCAAATATTCGCAATTTTCCAAACATAAACGAAAATTTTTATTATAAAAAATGAAATAGTTGTAAACTTCATTAAAGGAAGAAAACAAATTCCGCAAAATTTCATCATATACATATTCTTATGTATATATATATTTTCTTAAAACAAAAATAAAGTTTCAAAGTAAAAATTTTTAGAAATTTCGATAAAACTAACAAAAAAAAATTTCTAATTATCTTTTTAACAGTTAAAAAGTTAAAGGCTAAAAAAGTTCTGCAAAATTGCGCCCAATCTTCTTGCAAAACTAAGCCGAATCTTCAAAATTTGAAAAAAAAAAGAAAAAAATGTCTGCAATAATTCTGCAGTTTTCGAAAAGTAGAAAATATGTTTCTGAAAAGTTAAGTGAATTATACACTCATTCCTAAAAACTAAGTTCCAAAAAATTTACAAATTTCGAAAAAAATACAAATTAAACAATTTTAAAAAAATGTCGTTAATAGTCCCAGAGTTTTGGAAAGTAGAAAAATTGTTCTACAACAAGTAAGGAAAGCTCAGTTCGGGCGTAACCGAACATTACATACTCAGCTGAGACCAGGGGTGACTCTAGAATGCGTTTGTACAATATGGGTATCAAACGAAAGGTGATAATGAGTATTTTAAAAGGGAGTTCGCCTTAGTTCTATAGGTGGACGCCTTTTCGAGATATCGCTATAAAGGTGGACCAGGGGATATATCGACGGCGAGATATCGACCAAAATGTGGACCAGGGTGACCCAGAACATCATCTGTCGGGTACCGCTAATTTATTTATATATGTAATACCACGAACAGTATTCCTGCCAAGATTCCAAGGGCTTTTGATTTCGCCCTGCTGAACTTTTTCATTTTATTCCACTTAATATGGTATGTGTCACACCCATTTTAGAAAGTTTTTTTCTAAAGTTATATTTTGCGTCAATAAACCAATCCAAGTACCATGTTTCATCCCGTTTTTCGTATTTGGTATAGAATTATGGCATTTTTTTCATTTTTCGTAATTTTCGATATCGAAAAAGTGGGCGTGGTCATAGTCGGATTTCTGCCATTTTTTATACCAATACAAAGTGAGTTCAGATAAGTACGTGAACTGAATTTAGTAAAAATATATCGATTTTTGCTCAAGTTATCGTGTTAGCGGCCGAGCGGAAGGACATACGTTCGACTGTGTATAAAACTATCGTCCTAGAATCTAAGCCCCTACCAAATTTCACAAAAATTGGTAAATTTTTGTTCGACTTATGGCATTAAAAGTATCGTAGACAAATTAAATGAAAAAAGGCGGAGCCACGCCCATTTTGAAATTTTCTTTTATTTTTGTATTTTGTTGCATCATATCATTACTGGAGTTGAATGTTGACATAATTTACATATATACTGTAAATATATTAAATTTTTTGTTCAAATTCGACTTAAAAAAATTTTTTTTTGAAAGTGGGCGTGGTCGTTCTCTGATTTTGCTAATTTTTGTTAAGCATACATATAGTAATAGCAGTAACGTTCCTGCTAAATTTCATCATGATATCTTCAACGACCAAAATTACAGCTTGCAAAACTTTTAAATTACCTTCTTTTAAAAGTGGGCGGTGCCACGCCCATTGACCAAAATTTTACTAATTTTCTATTCTGCGTTATAAGTTCAACTCACCTACCAAGTTTCATCGCTTTATCCATCTTTGGTAATGAATTATCCTACTTTTTCGGTTTTTCGAAATTTTCGATATCGAAAAAGTGGGCGTCGTTATAGTCCGATATTGTTCATTTTAAATAGCGATCTGAGATGAGTGCCCAGGAACCTACATACCAAATTTTATCAATATACCTCACAGTTTACTCAAGTTATCGTGTTAACGGACGGACGGACGGACGGACATGGCTGAATAAAATTTTTTTCGATACTGATGATTTTGATATATGGAAATCTATATCTATCTCGATTCCTTTATACCTCTACAACCAACCGTTATCCAATCAAAGTTAATATACTCTGTGAGCTCTGCTCATCTGAGTATAAAAATAAGTCATAAATTTTTCCAAAAGTTAAAAAATATCATAATTTCAAAAATAGCAAAACTGTTCTGCAAAATTACATCAAATATATACTTTTTTTAAAACATAACCAAGCTCCAAGGAATTTAACAAATAATTAATCTGTGTATATCTCTATATTTTCTGCAAAATAACTCCGAGTCTTACTTAAAAATTACGCAAAACCTTCGTATTTGCCCAAAAGTCCAAATACGTATAATTTCATAAAGCTAGAGAATTGCAAAAATCACAAAAGAATCTAAACATCCAAATTCTATAAAAAAAAATACAGCATTCTGTAAAAAAAAACATTGTTCTAAATTTCTCTTTAATAGTTCTAGAGTTACCAAATAGGGGAAAAAAGAGTTCCGCAAAATTACTAGTTCTGGAGCCCTGGAAAGTTCCGCCAAATGCTAAAATTACTTTAAAACAAAATTTATAAAAACATGAAGAAAAATATTCAAAAAATTTAAAATATTTAAAAAATTTCAAAAACAGATTTAAGTACCCCTTGAAGAGTTCTAGAGTTCGAAACTACTCGTTTTTTAATTTTTTAATTAAAAAATAATTAAAAATTTCGAAAATAGTTCTGAAAAATTACATAGAGTACTCACATGTTTCCAAAATTCAAGAATTGATGAAAAATTTTGAAATAGTTTTGAAAACTTTCGAAAAATTACTAAAAAAATGTTTTAAATATCTCTCGAATAGATCTAGAGTTCCGAATAGAAGAAACATTTAAAAAAATGAGGATATAAGCAAAAAAAAAAAATTCTAAAAAATTTCGCCAAATATTCACATTTTTCCAAATTCAAACATTAATAAAATTAATAAAAGAAGTTTCAAATTATTTAATTTCACAAAACGTAAAACATCTTTTTGGTTTGCTGGGTTCAACTCATATGACCTTAAATTGGAACGACATTTTTTTGTTGTTTTCCAGACGAATTTCGACATTTATTTACATCTTCAGATATATTTAGTGTTAGATAAATACAAACGACATATATGTAAAAAATTTTAGTTTCACAATTTCTTATTTTTTTTTTCAAAAATTTATACAAATTTAAAAACGATACTGAAAAAGTTTTAAATTTAAAAGAAAAATTAAAAAAAATTTATAATTGTTAAAAAAATCCTAACGCTTCAAATAAATTGAAAAATTCAAAAAATGTAGAGAAAAAATTGTTGTGGGAGGTAATTTTTGCAATTAGTACCCATTTATTTATTTTTGTATTATTAATAATTTTTTGTTATTAATAAAAAATATTAATAACAAAAAAGCTATTATTAAAATCCAAAAGATGAAAAAACGCATAATATGAGTTTTTTAATGATTGCTATTATTGAGAAATTCTTCTTTTTATTGATGCAATCTGAATATATACTTAAAACATTTCATAACAAGTTTGAGAATTACCTGTGCATATGTGAATGGAACTGAACGAAAAATAAGAATTAAAAAAAAAAATAGAACATAAAAAAATTGTTATAAAAAACTTCAGAGTTTGACGGTGATCGAACTCGCGCCACACGATCGCAACCACATTATAGCCGCTGGGCCACTAAAACTGCTTGATAGCTTGTGCCAAATGTTTTATTTGACATTGTAGTGTACACGAATTGTACCGTTTCTTTTTGCTTGAACTTAATTTAAGAACAGCGATTTAATTTGTTCATATTTTAAGACCAGTCGTTCTCTTTGCAAGAAATGGTGTCAGTTCAAGAAAAAGGTTGTTGTTTTAAGAACAGGTTGTTCGTTTTTCAAGAACAAAAAATTAAGAACCTGATAAGCTTGAATTGAGTCCGGTGGTACTGGATTTTAAAATAAATAAATAAATGTAAGGCGCGATAACCTCCGAAGAGATCTACGGCCGAGCTTCTCTTCAAATTTGCGTCGTGCTCCTCTTGATTTTCCCTACAAATTGGCCGAACGGGACCTACATGTTTTATGCCGACTCCGAACGGCATCTGTAAGGGATATGAGTTTTCATTGAGAGTTTTTCATGGCAGAAATACACTCGGAGCGCTTGCCAACACTGCCAAGGGGGACTCCGCTTAGAAAATTTTCTTCTTATTGAAAAACCTTATTTCTAAAATTTTGATGTTGCTTTCCCGGGGTGCGAACCCAGGGCATACGGTGTGGCAGGCGGAGCGGACGCTAAGATCACACCACGGTGGCCGCCGCTACTGGATTTTAGAACGGCGTTTTTCTCTGAGTGTAGTTTTTCTAAGAATTCTCATATAGTTTATTGTCAATAAAGTTCAGAAAAATATATCAAACTTACAATATAAACTAAACACAGCAAACATATTTTTCCCATATCGTTGATAAGTACCTTAGCTCAAACAGTCAATATGCACAAATTTTTGTTTTGTTTACCAAAACTAAGGTTAATGTGCCTATGATTTTAGCCCAAGTCAAACTAACAAATCGTCCATCCGCAAGTTGATTACATTATTTGCCACACTAATTTAGTTGTTTGCTATTACAATTTGACTAAATATTTGCTTAGACATTTAGCAGTAAATTTTTTTTTAATGATTTTTCACACATTAAAATTCAATATAACTGCGATCTTCTTATGTCCATCAAGAGGTAGAACAACAATTTTCAGCCTTATTGGCATATAGTACACACTTTTTTTTTGCTTTACAAATTTTTGTGTCATTTACAAGTTTTGACTCAAATGTTTTAAAGTTTTTCCAAGAAGTGCGCTGCAAATGTTTTGTTAAATAAACACAAAAATTCTCTAAACTGAAGTATTTATAAATCGGAATAATGTTTAAGTGTGTTTCTATTCTAAGATTATTTTGAAAGCTTTAGGTTGTTCTTTGAACTTAGAGAACGTTAATCGAAGTTTGTACATATTATTGAGTTTAATATTATTTGCAGATTAGTCAAATAGAAACTTAAAATTAGATATTAAGATATTTACGATTTGCTAAAAGCTCCAAATATTTCAACAATTGCAAAATTTTTTTTTATTTTATATTGCGTCGTCACCTGACCTAGTCTATTTATAACATTTTAGGTTTTTAACTCATCGGGATGTTAGGTTGAACTGGCCGGTCAATAAAGACCTCGCATAAAGTGAATGTGTTCATAGCGTTACCAGAATTTGTTTGACGACCAAACGGAAGAACCCCAATCAGGTACCAGGACATATGAATAACTACATCCTCTTGGCAAATACTAACAGTTTTCTATTACCCAGCTTAATTTCTGCCTCAAGATCTGGCAACTCTGCCGCCCCTAATAGCTGGAGCCTTGACCTAGCGAGCGCAGGACATGAATTGCAGCTCATACTTCCTACATTTGCTGTTCCTGGCGAGGCCTAACTTATAAGCATGTGACGCTAGAAGGCAGTGTCCAGTCAGTATGCCCATCGTAAGCCTTAAGTCTTCTCTCTTCAAGGATATGAGCCAGTTTGTGAGTCTAATATCGTAGGCTTTGCACATGATCTTAGAAATTTTGCAGCCCCGCGCTTTTGTCCACTCCTCTCCTGCTTCATGGATCATATGCAACTCCTGTCTCCTTCTGATTTCTCGCAAATGGATTGGGACGTCTATCGTTGACTCAGCGAGTATTGCACTCTCCTTTGCCAACTCATCGGAATTTTCGTTGCTTTCTATCCCTTTATGACCGGTAACCCAGTAAAGATGTATGGTCTGGCCTAAGCGAAGTTTTTCCAATGCTTCCTTTCATTCCAGAACACTTCTTGATGAAGTACTGTGTTAGATTTTGCCTTAATCGTAGCTTGAAAATCAATATATAAATTGACGCGACTGCAGCTTAAGCACGCTTCCTTCATAATTTCTGCTGCTTTCTTTACTGCTATAATTTCCGCTTGAAAAATGCTGCAGTAATCTGGCAGCATGTAGGATCTACTTATTTCTGGTTCGACACAGTAAACAGCAGACCCAACCCCATTGCATTAATTTGGAACCATCCGTATAGACGTGTATATCATGTTCTGCCGGCTCAATTGTGGCCCCAATATTTCTTTCGAAGCTCCGGCACGGGACCATATATTGCGTTTGCCCGATAGTAGATGGTGATATACTTCTGTGGCCATAAGGCATGCACTCAAGCTGCCCGGAGGCCTTAAGCCTTATTGCCGTTGCTAACGCGATGTTTTTGGCGGTTAGGTCTGCAGGCGGGATGTGTAGAATGGCATGTAATGCTGCTATGGGATAGTTTTTAAGGCTCCTGTTATGCCAATCATTGATACTCTGCATACCACTCTTTTATGTGGCTGTTTACCAAACAAGAACCCCATAGTAAAGTATGGGTTTGAAAATTGCCGTAAATACCCAAAGAGAGAATTTGTGTGATAGGCCCCACGGGTATCCGAGCATCCTTTTGCATGCATAGAGTGCCGCCGAGGCTTTCTTTGCTCTCTCTTCCACATGGAGTTTCCACGACAACTTACTATCTAGTATAACTTCTAGATACTTTGTGCTATATTTCTTTTGCGGAGTTACCCCTCCAAGCTTAGGCTTAGTCCAATTATGGACCTTATACTTTCTAGTAAATAATACTAGATCTGTTTTTTCCGGTAAATATTTTAAGTTTTTAACACATCGGGAAGTAGAGACATTAAACTTTGATACGTACAAATGTGGTTAAATATGAGAAAAAGAGCTGCCTAAATATATGCCGCTATGTCTGAATTTGGTTTCCCCGCAATACTTATACGGCTGTGCAAAATTACGTTAAGTAACACCATCAGCTCATAATCATGCTTACCCCAAACGGAAAAAGAAGTGGAAACGATGGGTTTGATGGTGAATGAGTACAAAGTACTCAAGCAAAGAGTCAACGCATTTGCTTCTTGGCAACCACGTCAATGTTGGCACCCGTAAATTCGAAAAAGTAAAGAAATTTATCTTAAATATATACAAATTTTATCCTTCGGCTGGACTTTTTATTTAATTACTTTTGATCTGTAATAAGCGGCCTCTAAATTTTCCACAACTCAATTAAATCAGGTTATTTTTTTTAACTCGTCGGCCACTTTGGATCCCACGTTCTTAAACTTTTTAGAACAAATTTCAAGTTCATAACAAGAGACCTCGAAAAGCCCTTAGTTTGAAACTTTGCATAATTATATTAAAGTTTGGTGGTTACATTAAGTTTTTCTTGGCTTGATAATACAGCATAAAATACTGTGGCCCAACCGCGGAATGGTATAGGATAATTGGTGTGCCGGATATCTTCGGAGTAAGCTGCAAAACAAAGGGAAGGCCGCGAAGGGATTGCCCCTTCCACAAAAGGTATGCAATTTCTTATGCCTAGTGTCAGACCTGCAGAACTACAGGGAAGGGACGCTTTTTTCGTTAAGATTTTAATGTTTTTTATACTCAGTTGAGAAGAGCTCACAGAGTATATTAACTTTCATTGGATAATGGTTGGTTGTATAGGTATAAAGGAATCGAGATAGATATAGATTTCCATATATCAAAATCATCGGTATCGAAAAAAAATTTGATTGAGCAATGTCCGTCCGTCCGTCCGTCCGCCCATTAACACGATAACTTGAGTAAATTTTGAGGTATCTTGATGAAATTTGGTATGTAGGTTCCTGGGCACTCATCTTAGATCGCCATTTAAAATGGACGATATCGGACTATAACCACGCTCACTCTTCGATATCGAAAATTTCGAAAAACCGAAAAAGTGCGATAATTCATTACCAAAGACGAATAAAACGATGAAACTTGGTAGGTGACTCGAACTTATGGCTCAGAATAGAAAGTTAGTAAAATTTTGGACAATGGGCGTGGCACCGCCCACTTTTAAAAGAAGGTAATTTAAAAGTTTTGCAAGGTGTAATTCGGCAGTCGTTGAAGATATCAAGATGAAATTTGGCAGGAACGTTACTCCTATTACTATATGTATGCTTAATAAAAATTAGCAAAATCGGAGAACGACCGCACCCACTTTAAAAAAAAAACTTTTTTAAGTCAAATTTTAACAAAAAATGTAATATCTTTACAATATATAAGTAAATTATGTCAACATTCAAATTCAGTAATGATATGATGCAACAAAATACAAAAATAAAAGAAAATTTCAAAATGGGCGTGCCACCGCCCTTTTTCATTTAATTTGCCTAGGATACTTTTAATGCCATAAGTCGAACAAAAATTTACCAATCCTTGTGAAATTTAGTAGGGGCTTAGCCTCTATGACGATAACAGTTTTCTGTGAAAATGGGCGAAATCGGTTGAAGCCATGCCCAGTTTTTATACACAGTCGACCGTCTGTCCTTCCGCTCGGCCTCTAACACGATAACTTGAGCAAAAATCGATATATCTTTACTAAACTCAGTTCACGTACCTATCTGAACTCACTTTGCATTGGTATAAAAAATGGCCGAAATCTGACTTTGACCACGCCCACTTTTTCGATATCGAAAATTTCATAAAATGCCATAATTCTATACCAAATACGAAAAAAGGGATGAAACATGGTAATTGGATTGGTTTATTGACGTAAAATATAACTTTTGAAAAAACTTTGTAAAATGGGTGTAAAACCTACCATATTAAGTAGAAGAAAATGAAAAAGTTCTGCAGGGCGAAATCAAAAGCCCTTGGAATCTTGGCAGGAATACTGTTCGTGGTATTACATATATAAATAAATTAGCGGTACCCGACAGATGATGTTCTGGGTCACCTTGGTCCATATTTTGGTCGATATTTCGAAAACGCCTTCACATATACAACTACCACGACTCCCTTTTAAAACCCTCATTAATACCTTTAATTTGATACCCATATTGTACAAACGCTTTCTAGAGTCAACCCTGGTCCACCTTTATAACGATATCTCGCAAAGGTCCACATATAGAACTAAGGCCCACTCCTTTTTAAAATACTCATTAATACCTTCCATTTGTCACACATGTCATACAAACACATTCCAGGGTTACCCTAGGTTCATTTTCCTACATGGTGATTTTCCCTTATTTTGTCTCCATAGCTCTCAACTGAGTATGTAATGTTCGGTTACACCCGAACTTAGTCTTCCTTACTTGTTTTTATTTTATTTTATTTAAAGTCAACAATAGACACAACGCGGTCGACTACAAAAAATAATATAATTCAATAAGAAATATTTGCAAATTTAAAAGCTAACATTAAGATTAAATACAATACAATACTGAAGAACTATAAAAATTAAATTCAACTCTAAACAAAAAGAGAACAAAATTTTTTTGAAATTAACAATCAGATCAGATATGAGAGTATTGAATTATGCAAAGCAGTAAAAGAGTATTCCATGCTGATACAACTATACATTATAGTGCTAGCACCAATTCCACAAGGGTTTATTTTTAGCGAAATTTTGTCGATAAGTTGATAGATGTAAGGGCACACAGCGAAGTTTAGGTGACTGACAAGGTAAGTGGAGTCTATCTGACCGTGAAGGCACATTACCCCAAGTAATAATCTTCGGTTTTCCAAAATTGGAAAACTAATAAGAAGTAGCCTATTTTTGTATGGTGGTAGATGAAGATTGGGATCCCAGCTGAGGCCACGGAGTGCGAAAATTAAAAATTGTTTTTGAACCGACTCAATTCGATGTATATTATTTTGATACCGCGGACACCAGACACACAAGCATTACTCAAGTATTGGACGTACTAAAGATGTAAAAAGGAGCTTAGTGAGATACAGATCATCAAACTCTTTGCCCCACCGTTTCACAAATCCAAGCAGCCCTGTTGCTTTGTTCACAATTGATGAAATATGCATATTGAAACACAGTTTCGGATCAAAGAGAATTCCCAAATCGCTTACAGCAGATATACGCTCCAAAAGCATGATATTTAACGTATAATATGCCAAAATTGGCTTCACAGAATGAAATCTCGTCAGCTTGCATTTAGAACAGTTTAAATCTAGTAAATACGCTGCACACTAGCATTGAAAAGAGTCCAAGTCGGCTTGTAAGAGATGGAAAAAGGATAACTCAGAGGACAGGTATGCATAGGAAAGTTTAACACCAGCCGCATACATAAAAGTACGGGAATGTAAGACAATTTTGGTAAATCATTTATGAACAGGGTAACAAGTAATGGACTCTAATGACTACCTTGAGGAACCGATGAAAAAATTACTGCTTTGTTGAAATATGGCGAATTTTCGGTCGCAACACAATGGGTCAAAAGGGCTGTTTTTTCAAAACTTTTATGATGATATTGTTTTTAGTCCAATTTATGTTGGGACCATCTAGTTTTAAGCTTTCCTTCCGTGTTTCTCACAAAATTTAAACGAAATTTTAGCATCTAATATTCATAAGGCTAATAATATTTCAAGACAAAAATAATGGAATTTAAACAAGTTATTATATTATTGAAATACCCTCCTCTCCAAGTCGTGCTAAAAATTTTATAGGGAAATTCATATAACGTACTAAATCAAACTACCCTACATACAATTGTCTCAGCGCAAATCTATATGACCTAGGAATACAATTACAATATAACTGTATAAGAACAACACCACAAATAGATGTGCTTCCGATTACCATTCGCTTCTGGTCGACACAGAAATTAATTAACAAACAACGATTGCATAAGTATTTGTGTGCTTGCTAAGTATGACTTAAAGCCTGACTCCTCGACAGCGGCATAAAGCGCAAAAGCAAATGCAAATAAAATCACTACCACATAAACATATATGTACACCAGGGTATTTGCAAAAGCAAAAGCAAACCAATACACATACACAAAATTAGCGGTATTACTGACTTTTGTTTACTACAGAACAGCAAGGTAGCTCACCTTTGCTGCTTGACTGCTTCGCCACTTTACTGATTAGCTTTGTGCAATGAAGGCAGGCAGGCGGTGATCGCGTTGTGCTAAGCTAAGCTACTACTACCGGTGCTAGTTAGCTTCTTTACTTCTGTTTGCACTTCAAATTCTGTTTCCATCCTCACTTCTGCTATGTATGCTTGTAGCAGAGTTTTGCTTTTTGACTTTGTTTTGACTTTTTGCTTCACTACTTTTCGCCTTCGTTAAATGCTCTGTGTCAGTTTACACACATCTCCCTTTCCTTCTTGATTTTTGATTATTTTTTAACCGAAAATTTTAGTTTTGCGAATTATTGCCGCATGTTGTTGTTGTTGTTAATTTTCGTTTTAGTAACAGACTATTTTGCTGCTGCTCGATCGCTTTTGGTATATATGAAGTGATTTGCTCTTGGTGTTTCGTTCTCTGCATTGCTAACTTTTTTGGTTGTGTTTGCGTGTGTTCGTAAATTTGTTGTATCTGTGTATGTGTTCACTGTGTTTGCAAAGCGCTTTGACTAAGTACGACTTTACGCGTTCTGTGAAGAAAAAAAAACTTTATTTTATCTTGTGATTGTCGAGAAGCTTTACAGTCAGTTGAGCATAAACATTCATACGGTGCGGTTTGGTTAAATAATATCAAGAAAGGAAACAAACTAAATGAGATTGCAAAACTTGTACACGCACACATACATATGTACGTAGGTGTACTTAGAACATTTAGACGGCATAAGACGGTGGCGTATACGCAACTTTTAATATTTAGAATATTTCTAAATAAGTAAAATGTGGCTGTTAGCCTTTGAAACAAGTGCTTAAAAATTAAAAAAAAAATTTAGTTTGGAAATTTTCGAAATAACAGTTTTATTTAATTTGTGTTTTTCAACAAAAGATATAAACGGAAAAAAAAATTTAAATAAATAAATCTATGAAAAGTGCAAAGAATATTTATGTTAAATAAAAATGTGTGAAAGGAAATAAGAAAAGTCATTAATTTTGCTTAGAGCTTAAGAAAGAAAATTCTATTAAAAATTTTAATAAAGAAAATATATTTAAGTTGAAAGCTTGTGCTTAAATTTATAAATTGTGTAAAAAAAATATCAACGAAAGAAACCAAAGCAAATATTTAAAGTAAGCCAAAGTTGAGTTATTTTATAAAAACCTCCAAACGCACACACAATCAAAATGAATAGTAACATTACTTCACGCTTTGATATGGCGACAGAAATCGCGCTTTTGGCATTCGATGAGTTCAAATCTCATCATGTACATCGAAATTATACGGGACTGATACAACGCTACTATCAATTGGTTATACGAGATTTCGGTGGTATGTATTGGTGACACAAATTAATATATATATAATGAATTAAAAAAAAAAAAATAAAAGCGATGAAGTTAAAGGTTAAATTTAAAGATGCGCTTTATGGCAAATAATGCAGACCTTGGAAGCTTGCATGGCAGCTCATTTTTCGGAATCCCACCGAAACTGCAACTGTGCACATCTTTTTTTTTACATTAAGAAAAGCTTTTCTAAAATTTTGTCAAAATGTTTCTTTCAATCAAAGAATAAATAATTTCGGTGCTTTTTTGCAGTTTTTTTACAAATTTTATTTTAAAATCAGAGCCCGTATCGTGTTTTACGATAACGGATGAAAACCCAATTTCACTCAAATGATATACATGAATCTGTTAAGCTTTTTATAAAAATGATAATATATTAGGAATCTAATAAGTACTTGCAGCTCAACTTCATGTATTAACTCAATCCTAACCACCATTTGAGTGTAATTGCGATTTAAAAAATTGCATTCGATCACGATCATAATACGATATGGCCCCAGGACATGGATTTTAAGCTTTTTATTTCAATTAAATATCTTCTTTAATTTTGGAAAATGATGAAAAACTTTTTGTAAATTTTAAAACGTATAAAATTTATAATGAGTTATTTTTGTACGAAATTTTAAAAAACACCATATTTTTTATTTTTTTTGAAAGTATTTTAACTTTATTTTCTTTTTTCAATTTCATCGACAAAGTTTACTTTAAACATTTAATAAAACTCTGCAACTCTTGACCTGTTTGTTGAAAAAAGAGAGTTATCAAAATATGTACGTGCATGGATGTAGGGGAATCCCCTAAAGAAAAACTAAGTGTACGAGATTTGGCAAAGAAATGTAAGATCAGCAAAACGCAAGCTCCTAGCATTATCAAAAACAGAGATCAAATTTTAAGTTTGTGGGACACTGACGTCAACCCGGAGAGAAAAACGAGTCTGCTGAAGCCCAAAGGCCTTAATATTGATAAATTGTGCTACGAATGGTTTGTGAAGGCTCGAAATAAGAGCATTCCTCTGTCAGGCACACTCATAAGGAGCAAAGCTAAAGAAATTGCAGTGAGACACTATTACGACGATTTTAGTGCATCATCCGGCTTGTTGGAAAGGTTCAAAAAACGTCACAACATAACTTTCCGTAAAATTATTTTGAATACTTTGTACATATACCTTTATTCTTTAATTTATGAACAAAGCTTTATGAACCTCCTAACTCAGTCTTATTTGTATGTATTAATATTCTTGTTTTGGAAATAAAACTGTTTAAACATTCATCAATAAACTTTTCTCATAAGCGGACACCCCTCATAAGGGGACAAATTTGGCAGTCTCTTAAGTGTACGTTTAAGAGAGAGTACACTGTATACGGAAGCAGAATTTTTTTGAAATGTTGATTCGTTTGGTTTTTTTATAAATGTTTTAACCTTTATCTTAATTCGAAAAAAAAATTATCAAAATTTTATAAACTTAGAAAATAAATTTAAATAATCATCCAAACAGGAAAATATTTCGCCATGTAACTGAAAAAATTTATAAAAAAATTCCGATAGCAGTATTTTTGAAAATTTTAATAAAAAAGGAAAACCACAAACATTCTCAAAATCTAAGACTTAATTTTTAATTTTATAACACTAAAATAAGCTATCAAATGTTTAACTACTTATTTTTAACAGTTTTTTTTTAATTCATTACAAAAAGTATTTAAAAAAAATTCCCAAAATTATTGGAAACAATATCCGCTAAAAGTGTTTTTTAAAATTGCCTTATTTTCATTTTTTTGTGTAATTCAAACGAAAGAAAAAAATGTTTCATTATTTTTGACACAGTTTTTTTACAAAAATCATGGCTTTTTTTATTTCTTAAAAAATATATTAATTAAAAAAATAACCCAAATCAAAAGAGTTTTTCACCGGACTACTGAAAAAAACTTAAACAAAAATGTCGGGAGTAGAAAAAAATAGAAAAACCCGAACAATCTCAAAATCAATGTTACACAAAACAATCAAATAACACAAAAAAGCGATCAAGTTTTTGTAGGTTTCTTTCTTGAAAAATAATAAAATATTTTTTTTTTATGAAAATTTATTCAACAAAATTTTTTAAATATCACTTAAGCTGTTCAAAACACTTTATAAAAACTCTTCCGCGACAATATTTTTTTTTATTTTAGAATTTTTATTGTTTTTTTTTTTCACTAAGGCCTGCACAACTTTAAGAACAAAATTTTGAAATGTTATTTATATCAAAAAAAAAAAAAAGAATAAAGAGTAAATTTGTTTTGTTATATGGTAAGAAAATTCTTTATAAATTTTTTAATTTTACTTTTTAATTTTCATAACCCAAACAAAAAAAAACAAATAATTTTTTTTTTTAACTTCAGAAAAAATTAGTTTAAAAACTCACACACAAGTTTGGAAAAACAATGTTATTTAAAGATTATATTTTTGATAATTGTCCATATTCCATTTTTTATTTTAAAATGAGGGCAAGAATTTAATGATATTTAACGAAACAAAACGTTTTTTTTATTTTCTTTAATTTGGTCTCAAAGCGATTTCGAAATAACTTCAAATTTATCCCGAATGATCTTTATATAGTTTTTTAGGTGCCCCCATAAATTCAGAAAACAAAAATTCAGAAACAGTTTTTTTAGAAAACTTTAGTCAGAAACCTTTTTCAGAAACACAAAACTCAAAAGTTTAATTTCAGAAGTCAAATTGCAGAAGTCAAAATTCAGAAAATAGTCAGACGAAAGGAAAAATATTAAATTTTTCTCAAAATTCAGAAAAGTTTATTTATTTGGAAGGAATTATGGATAAAGAAAAAATAGTATAATCTAAAATTTTAAATTATGCGCAATAGAAAACATGTATTTTTTCGCGTTTTTCTTTTTCAAATTAAATTACAATACTAAAAAACGAAGTCTCTATATTTTCTCATGCATTTCCAATATGACTCGCATCCAGCCTGTTCGTTTTTTATTTTATTAAATATGTTAGGGTGTATCCCAAACGGAACGTCGAATGACGTGCCACCTTTCGATACAATTATTTGTACGGACTTCACCCAATTTGGTGACATTATACATATCCCATAGAACATCGCAATGTAAAATTCGGCAGTTGAAAGCATGTAAAAGAGATAGATGGCGAACTGTTAGTGGTTCAGACTTCATTAGAAGTGCACTAGTTTTGAACTAGAGATTCTCTTACAGGGTAGTTTCTGTGATTTTGTATTTTATTTCGGTATATTATTTTTTTTTTATTAAATTCAGGTGGTATTTCAGCACCTCAGTAATCTCTGTTGCTTATATATATAAATTGTGACACAAATTTAAAACAAACCGCGCGGGGCCTTGAGGGCCTTTCGAAAGTTATGTAACTCAATTTCTAATGCAAGATTCTCTACATTTACTTTTAGTATCATTATTGAGACCCAAATTTAGACGATATATATATATATAAAATATATTACTACAAAAACTGAGGCTATAGGTTAATATAATTTTTCGCAACTTTCAGAATTAAATTTACTGCCTCTTATATATTGACGACATACATAACTATTTACGTAAATAAATTTTGTATCGCGGGTTCGAATCGAGCTCAAGGCCTAACAATAATTTTTTATCATTATTATTGTTATGATAAATTTTCTATTTCTATTCTATTCTAATTTAAAAATTTTTTCAATTAAGAAAAAATTTATCATAACAATAATAATGATAAAAAATTATTGTTAGGCCTTGAGCTCGATTCGAACCCGCGATCTTAAAATCAGTAGGCCGATATAACAACAAAAATTGTTAATACATCCCAGAGCACGGGGAAAAAGTGTCAATAAAATATGACACTATGGCAGCGTTGCCAACAAACAAGTCCAATTTTCACAGCCATTCTGCAACAGATGTCGCAGTGTTGTGAATATCAATTGGCACGAACCAGAATAGAAGTAGGATTAATGAAGACAAACAAAAAACCGCTGTGATGGCTGAATGGTTATAGCAGCGGCGCCTAAACGTTGCCGATGAAGGAATTTAGCAGTTCCCGAAATGGATCTATACAACGAGCTTTGGCAGTTGTCTAAATTTTTTCTTTCTTCTATTCTAATTTAAAAATTTTTTCAATTAAGAAAAAATTTATCATAACAATAATAATGATAAAAAATTATTGTTAGGCCTTGAGCTCGATTCGAACCCGCGATCTTAAAATCAGTAGGCCGATATAACAACAAAAATTGTAAATTTTGTATCTTGAAACCAAATCTTGAACTTTTCCCGACCTCAAACAATTAAAATTTTTTAAACTTATTTTTTTCAAATACGAAAAAATTTCAGTGCACATACAAGTTTGTTCATGTATTGTGATTTGCACTTCCATATAAAAAATTTTGAGCAGCACTGTGTATTGATATCAGCAACATAAGTTGTTTTCGTTTGAAAAAACAATATTGGCATTTTTGAAAAATAAATAAAATTAAAATAAAAAAAAATAAAAATTAAAAATAAAAAATAAAAATTAAATAAAGAAACAAAAATATTTTTATGTTTTTTTTTCATGAAAATAACGTTCTTATACAGCCTTGCCCTAAAGTTAGTTTTAAAATCAAAATTAAAATTACGCTTATATTCGAACAATCCAGAAGTTCTTCCAAAATAGTCCAATATGATTATTAACAAAATCCAAAAAAATCCCAACATGCTTTTTTCATAGCCTCAAAACTATACCAAAAACAGTCTGCTTATGACCCGAACATTCCTCAAAACGATCCTGAGATAAACCCAAAATGATCCAAAGTGGTCGTAATATTCTCCCTAATCAGCGCTGAATCCTTCTTTCCATTTGAAGGCCAAATATCAACCCTTTACTAAATATTATTAGTCTACCCCAAAGAACTTCACAAAGGGACTCAAAGTAATGCCGATTTAAAAAACTTTTCCCTAAAATAAAAATAAATTTTATCGGGCAGATAAATCTAAAGTGGGCTTGCAAAAAAGTCTTCACACTTATCTAGTTGATATGTCCTTTTGTAAACCGAAATCGGATTGAGGTTCGAAGCTCTGTTATATTTCAAGTACTTAAACACAGAGAAAGCTTTCAATAGAAAGACTTAAGAAAAAACGTGTTCTTTTAAATAACAGATGTTTTAAATAAGTCATAGTCAAAATAGATTGTTTACTTTAGTTAGCGTCAGCTTTTGTGACAGATAGCTTATTGGAAGTTACGTCAAAAAGCTGCTACTAACTTTATAATCCACTTTATTTTGAATATTACTCATTATCTCCACTCTTCAAACGAAATGCCTGATGCCAATATAACATGTATTTAATTTATACATTGTTTTCTATTGTTATAAGTGCGAAGCTTTTATTCCAACTTTACAACAGAAACGAAGCGCAGAGCTTTTATACATTTTATACAAACTCCCTTAAGCCCATTAAATGTGAATATTTCTCATAAATGCACCTTTAGTTCTTTTAATTATTTTCTTTTAAAAAGAAGTGCTTCCCTTTCAATTTGTGGCGTGCTCCCTTATATGTTTTCCTACATATTGGCGGGACGGGACCTACACTTGTAATACGCCGACTCCGAACGGCATCCGCAATCCAGGTGAGCTTTCACTGAGAAGCTTTTCGTGGCAGAAATACACTCTGGTTTTTTGCCAAATCACTGCTCAGGGGCGACCCTTCTTAGAAAAACTTTTTATAACTGAAAAAAACTTGTTTCTAAATTTTCGATGATGTTTTGCCAGGGACTTGAACCCAGGATTTTCGGTGTGTTAGGCGGAGTACGCTACCACCACACCACGGTGGCCGCCAGAATCCCTTATCTCATAAAAAAATTACCTAAGAATCTTTTCAACTAATACATACATCCATCTGTAATTTGTGTTAATAAACTTCCTGCAATAAAATTACTTATAGCAAGCAATATTTTCCAAAAACTTAATCGAACTAATAACCAATAACTATGTGTTATTAAATAGATAATAATTTATAACTATTAGTTAATGATAGCTTTACTTAGCACGGATGTAGATATCTAGTTCACAATTGAACCCTAACAGAACACGTGGAAAAAAAATTGCATAAGAGATTACATATTATAATAGTTAATTTTTAATTATACGAGTATAACTTGTTTATAAAAACACAAGATGAAATCTCGAAATTGCAGCCAAGTATTTATCTTTTAAGACGTCCATGTAAAACTTCCGTTTAAGATGCATTCAGCTCAGGTTCCGCTTAGAGTGCATTGATTTGAATTGGGGCCAATGAAAAGCTTTTTATTTATGAATACTTCAGTATAATGTAGCAGTCCGAAGAAATGAAAGATCACATTACTCGTTCTGAAACATCTGCGTTTTTTCGCAATCACGTATTCCAATCATCTCAATCACAGCTCTCTTCGCAGGAACTATTAGCAGCGATACAATGAACTTATGATTTGTGCTGCTACTGAGCAGCAGTGCATGTCGCGATGCAAAGCTGCGAACGAGAACATTTGCATGGCCGCCTACATACGTAATATTAGAATCTATTCCAATAGATTTCATGATCATGGTTGAATCTGGGATGGAAAGATTAATAGTTGATATTTTTATACTGGGGCCTAATTGATAGATGACCGCACTTTTAAGATATGGAAAAGGGTATCGACCTTACTCCAGTGTGAGTTGTTAGATCATGAAAGCTGAACTGTCCGACTGTGGCCCACATTACGATTCTGATAACGATATGCAGCAAATAGCATCACTAACATTAAATATAAGAGGTGTAATCCAAGGCTTTGATTTTCATTCTATAAGAGTTCCTTTAACATACCCTTTGCTCCAACAAATATGCTCACTTGCAGCTTTACTTCGTGATGAGGAAACGCTGGCAGCTTCAGTGGGCTTTTAATTCTTTTAGATCAGTGTTGCAATCACACAGAAATTATTGGTTGTAGCTCACAGATCTAGCGGAGCTGGTGACCGTATACCGCACTTGATTATATTGTCAATAGTTCATCAAAAAGTATGCAAGTGTCGGTAGATAATGCTGATATTGTAAATACCTAGCGAATGCTTCAAATTATTATAAACTGATCTAGCGAGTTGCTGGGTCAGAATATACGGGAGATCCTGAAAAGCGACTAAAATAATGATACCCTGTTTAGAGTACACTAAACTACTTAACGTACAATAAGTTATGTCCCTTTAGTGTGCCTACTGATCTGATGAGGTTGAGACGGTGTGGCATATGAAGTGTAAGTTCTAGCTTATTCATTTTCTTTAACGAGGAAGTTCTGGCTTTCCTTCCTCTTTTAAGGAAAATGAGACAACTGAGTTATTTCGGTGCATCTCTCCATCCTTATTTGGATTCAAAGTGGGAGGATAATAATAACCCAATTACACACTTAAGTGTATTTCACTGCAGTAAGCTTTTAATGAGTTACAAATTAGTTGCTCAAGTTAGTGCTTTTTACCTGCTGTTTACATACTATACTGGTTTTGCGATCAACTGCTTCCATGCACCTCCAGAATAATCACGTATCACATTCTCGGATAGGGTCGTATAGTTATCTCTCATTATTCTTTCCCTCATACTCATGTATGTGCGTGTAAAATCATTTCTAATCGTTTGCCATGTCAAGCTAACTTTAACTCTGAGTTTAAAGCTAACTTTCCGTTTAGCAAGTGGGCCACAAAGGGTAAATAAAATGTCGAGGCTGAAAGAAAGTAACAGGAACGTGTGTGCGGGTATTTTGATAAGATAAAAGTTCAATAAAATGAAACAGATGTGAGTGCCAAGCATTCATCAAGTTCGATGCGAAAACATCCAGGCGTCGTCTAGAAAACTAATTTTTTTGAATTAAATAAAGCTCGACCAAGGATTGAAGGTAAACCACAAGTGAGGTAATTTTAAGAAAAATCCAAGAATCCAAAAGTATGCGGCTTTTTGAGAAAAGCTTCGTCGGCTTCTTATCTGTGTCAACCGATATGTAAAAGTTAGTTTTTCTTTTATCGGCTTATTAGCGGCAGCAAATTATCATCGCCGCGTAATCGGCTTCTTACTGGTTTCTTACCGGCTTGCTATAGGCAGGTTACAGATTTGTGATCGCGTTCAATATCAAATCAGTCACATCAAATCAATCACATTTTTTTAACAAATCGATAACTTTTCGATAACAAATCGATAAATACATGCCGCTAACAAATTTTTAACACTCTAATAACAAGCCGACAACTTTTTAAAATAAAAAGATCACTTTCCGATAACATATCTGTAAATATTGATAACCTTTCTTAAGATAATCGATACCACTGCGATTAAAAATCGATGCATATTTAAAAACATATCAATAACTTTTTCATAAGAAATCGATAACTTATCGTTAAATTTTTGGTAACATTTCTATGAATAACCAACAGCTTCACGATAGCAAATTGATAACTTTTCAATAACAAGCCCAGAACTCTTAGATAAAAACAAGTAAAGGTGTCTAAGTTCGGGTGTAACCGAACAATATATACTCAGCGTGAGCTTCAATTGCACATTTCATTTCAGATAAATTACTTTTCTACATAACACGTGGTACCGCCCATTTAAAAAAAAATGTCTCCCCATTTCCTCTTAAAGTAAAATTTGATAAGTGAAATATCATTGATTCAAAACTATTTCCTGCTAAATTATAGCTTATTATTCTAGTCTACGACTCTTTTAAATTTGTCTTATATCTAATTTGTTGTAGTCTTCAACCGATCTCGTCCATTCTTCCTAGAAATATTTCCTGCTATAGGGAAATTGTGGGTACCCAATTTTATTACGATCCGTCAATTTTTCTTCGAGTTATGGCTCTCGAAACATAGAAAATTGCTTAGTCATAAAAGGGGAGGTGCCACGCCCATTTTTCTTAAATTTGAAGCTTCTCCTATTTATTGCTATAAATCCACATGGGAAATGAAATACCATTGATATAAAGCTCTTTGTTGCAAAGATATTGTTTATTTTATTCGTCCACGACCCTTTTAAAAATATTTTATATAAAAGTGGGCGTGGTCCTTAACCGATTGCGTTAATTTTTCTTTAAAGCATTCCATATAGTAAAGGCAACATCTCTGCCGAATTTTGTTACGACAGGTTTAGTGAAATTTGATTTATGATTAATAACATTTGTAAAATTGATTTTATCACAAGTAAACGGTGCCACGCCTATTTTAAAAATTGTTTTCTAAATCAATATCAGTCCACATGTCAAATTTCAACATTCTAGGTCTATTATTTACTAAATTATCAGGTTTTTGTGTTTTCCTAAATTTTATATATATAAAGAGTGGGCGTGGTTATCGTCCGATTTCACTCATTTTCAATATCAATTTATTCTCGGTCCAGATAAGCTAGTGTACCAAATTTGGTGAAGACATCTCAATATTTACTCAAGTTATCGTGCTAACAGACCGACGGAAGGACATGACTCAATCAATTTTTTTTTCGATACTGATGATTTTGATATATAGAAGTATATCTCGATTCCTTTATACCTGTACAACCAACCTTATACAATCAAAGTTAATATACTCTGTGTGCAAAGCACGCTGAGTATAATAAGTAATTCATTGATGACCTTTGTTCGATAGTAAATCGATAACTCGTTTATACAAGATCACTCAATGGTAATTGAAACCATAGCCTGCGATACACCATGATATATAATTTTGCAACTCCTTATATATTTTTAATAAATTCAAAGTTGGTGCTAACAGAAATTTATAGTATCTTATTTGAAAGTGAAATATTTCTTCGAAAGAATTCCATTGAAAACAAACCAATTAAATAAGATTATTATTTTGAATGACAAGCAATGCACTGTGCTTTATTGTAAACAAAATATTGTCCACGTAGTTATGGGAAAAATTAATTTACATTCAATAAATTCCCACTCTAAAACCCGTTCCTGAGTGAATACTTAGAAATGCAGAGAATTTTCCATAATGCCATAAATTAATGCACTACTAATGCAAATAATTGTGTTTAAAAGCTGTAATGCCATACTCCTAGCACAAAAAAACGAACAAAACATATATGTTATTTACAACTAGATGCAGCAATTTTAGTGACGATGTTGAAAGGCGCAGCGAATGTCTAACTTAAACAAAAACAATACAAAGTCAATTCCGTGTGTAAAATGCAGTTCTGTTTACTTCTGTGTGGCAATTATTCATCTTATTGACGTCAAAGTAGCCTGCAAATAATAAAACTGTCTAACAATGAATTTGAATGAATTTGTTCGACATAGAATTGCACTTAAAATGTATTATTTGGCAGTTAAATACATGTAGGGGTCACTAAGGCAAGCAAAGGTTAAACAAGTGGCAAAAGCTTACAAAATCTGATTTTATGTTGTGCGCACGCGTGAGATGAATTTGTAAGTTAGTTGTTTGTTTAAACGTTTTCGAAAACTAAAATTTATGGTTTGCTCAAAATTTGTAGGCTGTTATGCCAATTTCACACAGAGGCTTAATGAAATAATTAGTCAAGTTTTCTACATTAAAGCCCTAATTGAACTCAAGCTTCCATGCAAAATGCAAATTCCTAATTATATCATTATTGCTTTATTGAATGCCTAATCGAGTGAAAAATCCAGTCGGCTTTGCTTGGTGCTTCGATTTTTATTGTTAATGTTACAAATTTACAATAATTTACGAAAAATATAAAAATAGAGAAACACGAAAAAATTCAAATTTCAGTTTTCGCTGCATTTGCTGCAATAGATAATATGGCTTTTTCGAAAATAGGCGCATATTTGGTTAAGTGCAATGCTTAAGAGTAGTTGCGCATTTATTTTATTTTGATTGTATTTATAGTTAAAAAGGAAACGGCTGCTTTCCATTTTGATTATTTTTTGTAAAGAAATATTTTTTTGAGGCTGCTGAGAGATGTTCGCTTAATGAAGTAAAAGGCGATGTATGAAAAGGGAAACTTAATTATTTCATTAAATAAAATTGTGATTCGATTAAGTTTCTGAGTGAAAATGGTATTAAAAATTAACAATAGTTTATTTAAAAAAAAAAATGTATTCACCCGTTTGTACGGATCGTTTTTTAGTTTTTAAATCAAACAAGAAGATATATGTATTTTAAAATTTAAATTAAATTTAATAAAAAAATTAATTTGCATACAGATTTGACTTGATTTTGATCGCCCACTAACTTTGTTGCATGCAATTATTGTACGCCCGTTTACAAGTTTCAAAATTAACATTAATTGATTGCGGAATGAAACATCTTTCATATCTAACTATCAGTTTAAAAGATAAGCTGATTGAGATATAATGAAGTTTTGTGTTGTTGGGTACTTTTCAGGGTAAATGGCATTTTGATTCCAAAAATGTGCCATACTTACATGGCCGGAATGGAATAAGAAGAGATCGCGAGAGCTTCTCACTCTCCGTAAGAGGAATCTGTCCTTAGTTGTAGGTCTTCTCACTGGCCATGTTTGTATTGGACCGCATGCGGAAAGGATTGGCGCTCCATTTAATGATTATTGTAGAAGCTGCGTCAACGAAGAAGAGCCTGAAACTGTTAGGCATCCACTCTGTGAATGTCCAGCGCTCGGTAGAAGAAGGCAACGTTTTATGGATGAGATGTTTCTCGTAGTTCTGACTGATATGGCTGAGGTCAATACACGACACTTAGTTAGCTTCACAAACTCAACGAAGGGGTTTGATTAGGAGAGTAGGAACACTTCCGTGTGGTTTCACAATGGGCCTTAACGGCTTAAGTATGCCGCTCCGATGTGGATGGCAGCCACTTTAACCTAACCTAACCTAAACGAGTGTGTGCAACAATTGTGGGCAACAAAATTGGTATACAGTTGCCTGTGAGTTGATCACTTTTGTTCCATGCAACCTTTGCTTGGTTAAAATTTTGTTATTTAGAAAAATAGAAATGACTTCAATAATGTAACGTTCATCATAAAAAAATTGTGCGTAAATAAATTTTCGCAATAATTTCTCAATTAACTTCTCTTATCACTTTTATAATCGATTTCTAAATATTTTCCCCGTGAGATATAGAAAATGGGGAGTGTTTCGATCAATTTTTATGGAACTTTTGAATGTTGGAGAAGCTTTTTTATCGCTATTTAACTATACGAGTAAACTGGCAGGGAAGTGGGTTTCTATGTTATGGCTGTTAATGCTACCGCAAAGATTCTGTAAAGCCTCGGCAGGAGAAAGAAAAATCATCAGAGTTGATAAAACTGCTCACATTCGCATTTACTTTGCAGCTGTCCGTGAGCTCCAGATCAAGATTAGATATATCGACTGTAGAACATATTCTAAAGAGATAATATCAGACAAGTCGTGTCTTCATTAATTAGGTCTTAAACGATTTCAGTCGTTGCCTAACGACTCATTTTATTTCGGTTTAACTGGCGCCAATTGGGAGCAACAACCATTCCATGCCAACTCAGTGGCGGTTTCCTCCCTCCTCTCCTTGCAATCACGCTTTCTATAAATATGAATCAGCCTCTGGTGTGTGAAAAACATTTTTAGTACTTGCACGATTTCATTTAAGGCTGCTTTCACGTGACTAGTGCTGCATGAGACTGACTTCCATCCGCAGGAGTTTCATCAGAATTCTGGTTGCTTTTAAAGATATATCATCACTATAAGCGATAACGTGATAATCATCCCCTTCTAATTTTAATAATAAAGTCTCATTTCCTTCTTGCGGGGTACCCCTGCTTTAGCACCTTACTATGGAAAAGTATTCCAGACTTGATAGACAGAAGCTTCTTAACGAGTCTCACAACCGATCAATCCATTCTATATGTGGTAGGAACTCTGTAATGGCTTGCGGATGAACGTTGTTGAACGCATATCGACTGCTGAGTGGAATATCACCTTATCGCGGCTGCTGTTTCGAAAACGACACGAAAAACGCCATATTTCAGATATTATTTCCTAAACGCCCTATCTGAGCTCAAATTCGATACATTTTTACATTGGCTGGGGTGTTTAAGAAAAAAATTCTGAAATAGGGCATTCTTCGAGCGAGTTCTGAAATAGGGCGTTTTTGAAATAAATTTTGAGATACGGCGTTTTCAAAAGGCAGCCGATATAGGGTTATATTCCACTCAGCAGTCCATATTCTATGTCGAGAGGTAAGTCCCTGACTGCTTTTAGTTCCTGTATCTTTGAGGTGATAGCGTCGATGGCTGTCTTCACAAATTTGCTTTTGAAGTATTTATGTTGAGAACTTGAAAGTAAATGGTCTCGTAAAATTTTCGATACGATCTTGAAAGCAATTCAAAATACTGTCGCCTTTTAATTCTAAAATTAAACAAGTGAGTTTTGAAGGGATCCTGGAATAATCCGACATGATCACGAAAGATTCCTGCAACTTTTGCCAGTTGATCTCGAAAGCAATCCCCAACAAATCCACAAAAGGTTCCGAATTAGTGCCAAAACAATTCTAAATGTTGAAATGGTCCCGAAATTTATTCCATCCGAATTTTTGAGTTGAGATATTAAAATGCTACTTTATTGGTGAGTTACAAGAAAGGAAAAGAGAAAAAAATCTGAAATAAACTGAACCAGTTTCTTCTAAAGTTAAAATAGCATTAAATGTCCGGAAGGTCCTCTGAAATATTAAGATATTTCTGGCCAAAATATCTATAAAAATTATTTTACACAAGGTAGCTGCTGCAATTTGCTGCTCACCTAAAATGCCCAACTAAAAATTGTCTACTCTTTAAACATTATAACATACACATGTACGAAAATCGTAAAAATAAATTAAAACTACTAAATTTATCATTGACTTTGTGCTGAACTTGAAACTTCAGGTTTATTTTGGATTAAGATATTACGAGCAACGCATTTGCTTACATTTACTTACATTCAAACTTATTACAGTTACTTGTTAAAAAGTCAAAAATAAGATGCAAAACGCATGTAAAATAATTATATGTATCTGAATTGACCTTGACAATGCCAAACGTTCGCGACTGCGTGTCTCTACTACTTTTATTAGGCCGGGTCGATTTGTGGGGAGGCAAAAAAATCTCCAATTGCTCTGTGAAAATCATATTCTAGGGATCAAAATAAGAAACTTTGCCGAAGGAACCATACCTCTAAAACAAATTCTGATGTCCCCCCCCCCCCCTTTGGGTCGTAGGGGCAAATTTTGTAAAATCCCACTTTGAAATGCCTATGTTTTTTCTTTTTGGAGTTTATTTTTCTCTTTAGAAATTTATTTAGTTAGAACATATGTAAATGAAAAAATTAATTTAACTTAGTAATAGAAAAGAAATTAAAAAAAATTATTAGAAATTAGCGTTTTTACAGCCCCCTTTTAAAACCAAGGCATCACTGTGATGCATTTGCATGTCGTAAACATAGTTGTGTGGGTTTTTATTCAACCGTTTTAAAAAATGAAGGTATCACTGTGACACAATTGCAGATCGTAAAATTGCTTGTGTTGTTTTTTTTAAGCCACTACAAGACACAGCAGGTAGAATTGAAATTGCCCTACCCAAAAGTTCGAGCCAAAGGGGGGGGGGGGGGGGGGGACATCAGAATTAGTTTTAGAGGTATGGTTCCTTCGGCAAAGTTTCTTATTTTGATCCCTGGAATACGATTTTCACAGAGCAATGAGCGATTTTTAAATCGACCCGCCCTAACTTTTATATATGAAATAATTGCACTTTTTTTTAGTTCGTCATTAAAAAATGCCGAATAATTGCCAATTTCCTTCTAACCATGTTTTATCACCTTATTATAAATTCATTATAATGGATTTTAGAGTCGTATTTTTGCTTTTCTTTTCCACATGGTTTCATATTTATTTTACTTACTTTGTTTTTAGTTTAATATATGTATTACCCTCATTAAGTATTTGAAGGAAAAGAACACCAAGAACTTGGGTAGATCATTGCACTACATAAGAAAATTTCTAAAGAGTTAAGCAAAAAACTGAGTCTGGGTGTTGGAAGAATACTCAGCAAGGCCATAGTAGTATCCTAAAGAAACTTCCGGATGGTACATGTAGTACCGAGATAGATTACTACCCTCGCAAACTGAAGTTTGAGTACAGTTGTAATACCAAGCAGGAACGAGTGGAAGAGAAACCCGGGCATAAGGGTCGACGACATCCAAATCTACACTGACGGCTCCAAGATGGAATCGGGAGTGGGGGCCGGATTCTACTCTGAGTCCATAAATTTGTTTGCATCATTCAGACTCCCATCGCACTGCAGCGTGTTTCAAGCAAAAATCCTCGAGATTTGGCAAGCCTGCAAATCACTGGAGGGCTTGAATGTAGCTGGTAAAGTTTGCATCCTGTCGGATAGTCAAGCAGCGATATAAGCGCTTTCCTTGCCACACATTAACACAAAATTAGTGTGGGCTTGTAAGCGACTCATATCCCAGTTATCCACCAATCTAGAACTATGCGTTATCTGGGTCCCGGGTCATAGGGGATAGACGGTAACGAGAAAGCTGACGAGCTGGCACGCAGGGGCTCATCGGAGATGAACAAGGAAATAACCTGTGTCGAAGTAGGCATACCCTTAGCAGTAGCCAAGGGAAATATCCAAAGCTTCTACTTGAAGAAAGCACAAACAAAGTGGAATAACTTCACCACCTGTGCAATATCAAAATCCATTTGGCCAAACTATGAGATGGAAAAAGGACGATAAGTCTTCTGAACAAACCCAGGGCTAACACACGCAAACTGACAGCAGTCTGCACCGGTCATAGGGCAGTAGGTACGCATGCGGAAAAAATGGGCATTCCGTATAAAGACTACTGCAGAAGCTGCAAAGATCCAAATACCAGGGAGACAGTAGAACACTTTATCTGTAAATGCCCGGCTCTAGCTAGAGACCGACTAAGGTTCCTAGGAACCCCGTTTCTAGAAGACATCAGAGGTTTGTCTGTGATAGCAATCTCGAATATTCTTAATTTTATCAACAAATCCGGCTATTTGTAATACATTGACCGTAACATGCCGTAGGCTTTTAGACGAGTTACATGGCATCAAAACGGCTATAAATAACTACTTGGGCAACCAGGATCGCAACAATTTCACCTGCCTACCTACCTAAGCAAAAACTTAATTCCAATTCCAAGAACCTGACCAGTTTTTATGCGACTATAAAACTTTAGTCACAAAATTACAGTAGGTAGGTACTTTTAATTTACAGTAAGATAATACCAATTAAACCGAGGTAAAATTTGTTTTTGTCAAAAGCAATATGCTTGCTCAAATAACGAAATTAGAGTTGTGCTTTTTTGTTCATTTCAGAGATTCGGTTCTTTCGTTCTTTTTCTGATGAACTATCAAGTTGTTCTCTTTTTTCATCTGTTCCTTTTTTTTCAAGCAAATTTGTTCACTGCTGCTCGCACTCGCGAAAAAGCCACCAAGTATAGATCCGGGAGTGTATGCAACAAAGCTTAGTGTAGGTATATTTAAATGTGTTATGAATAGGTAAATAAGTTAATATATATATGTATAATTAACTTCAAAAAGTTACAAATTTCGGAAGATCCAGCAAATTGAAAGAGTACAGACACAAATTGTAAATATGAACTTAAATTTTAAAAATAAAAATAAATGTAAGGCGCGATAACCTCCGAAGGGATATAAGGCCGAGCTTCTCTTCCAATTTGCGTCGTACTCCTCTTGCTTTTCCCTACAAATTGGCCGGACGGGACCTACATGTTTTATGCCGACTCCGAACGGCATCTGCAAGGCAGATGAGTTTTCACTGAGAGCTTTTCATGGCAGAAATACACCCGGAGCGCTTGCCAAACACTGCCGAGGGGCGACCCCGCTTAGACAAATTTTCTTCTAATTGAAAAAACTTATTTCTAAAATGTCGATGTTGCTTTGCCCGGGGTGTGAACCCAGGGCATACGGTGTCGTAGGCGGAGCACGCTACCATCACACCACGGTGGCCACCAAGTTTAATAAATGTAATAATCAGTTTTTTACAAAAGATGTTTTTCATATCACACACAAAGATGACCACACATATCTTTAGTGTAAGTAGCATCAACGACATTCGTGCTCACTGTTGTATGAATTTACGATGTTCACGAACGATAAGAGAGAAAGAATAACATTAGATAAAACGAACAAAAGAACAAACGAACTAGAAGAACAAATAGAACCCAAATCGAAGATCTAGTTCACTTGTTCAGTTGAGAGACCCGGTCAATTCAACAAGTTAAGAACGAAACGACCTAACTCTAAACGAAATCAAATTGACGGCCAAATTTATTTTGCTTGGTTTTCACTAGGCAAAATTTCACCACGAACTTAGCAATATCAATGAAAACGTCCTGCCATACAACGTCAAATGCGTTTGCCGTCCATTTTAACTATAAAGTGACAATTGAAGTGACTAATAAGTGAGAACCAGGGGCGGAAAGTGTTATTCCTTTTAGAATATAAATCCTTGAAAAACTATTAATTTTGGACTTTTAATATATTTGGATCAAGATAAAATTTATTTTCGGATTTTTATTACCTGAGTCCTGTACTTTTAAAAGTCCGAGTTTAACTAGTTCTATCGGACTCAAAAAATAAAAATACAGATTTTACTTTTATGTGGACTTTTAAGGAAAAATTTCGAAAAATGAAAAGGATGCATGATTCAACATGATATTGCTATAGGGATACTTGAGAACTCAAAATTTTTCACCTAGGACAATTTTTTGACCCGGACTTTTTCGACTCCGTAAAAAAAAAATAATTATCATTTTCCGTCCCTGGTGAAAAAGGCTATTGCTCAACGCTTTGGAAAATTTGACATTCAAATATCATTTGCTTACATGTTGGCAATTTATTTTTGTTTGCCAACAGGCCAACTACCAATAAGTAACGCCTTTTTGTGTGGGACAATGGAAAATAATAAATGGGTTGTGAAATGAATTAACATAAAATTTTTGCATGGGTATGGGCCGCGCACTGCTTTATCGACTACGAGTCAGAAATGTGACATAATGGAAACGCTTTTGACCCCAGCAGCTGTTGAGGCAGTTTTTGATATCAGTCGTCTTGCTCTAATGAAAACCAAGCATATATTAAAATGGTGTTTGGATGCATATTTGGGCATAGTGCACTCAATTTTCTAGCGCCACTGAAAAATTTAGTGAAGCGTTTGAAAAAAGAAATTGAGCGGAAAAAATTTATAAAAAAATTTATTTTTAATAGTAGTAGTACACCCTGCCCAGCTATGCTTCGCTAAACTCTTCGTAATCTTTGTAAACTTTTTTGAACCAGCCCAGTTATGTAACTTTGCAGTTGCTTGCGCTTTCTTGAAATCGGTAACTTTTTTGGAACGACTATTTTTTTGCAACCGGTTGTTTAGCTCCACCTTAAGACCTAAGTGCATGTAGGAAATTATTTCAAATAAAATTTAGTAAAGCCTGTGAAAAATAAATTAAGTGAGCACCAATTGCAAAAAAAAAAAACAAGTAAACGTGTCTAAGTTCGGGTGTAAGCGAACATTATATACTCAGAGTGAGCTTCAATTGAATTGTACATTTCATTTAAGATAAATTACTTTTCTACATAACTCGTGGCACCGCCCGTTTAAAAAACATGTCTCCCCACTTCCTCTTACAATAAAATTTGATAAGTGAAATATCATTGATTCAAAACTATTTTTTGCTAAGCTATAGCTTATTATTCAAGTCTACGACCCTTTTAAACCTTTTAAACTTGTTTTATATCTAAGCTGCCGTGATCTTTAATCGATCCCGTCCATTTTTACTAGAAACATTTTCTGGTATAAGGAAAATATCTGTACACAATTTCATTACGATATCTTAATTTTTGTGCGAATTATGGCTCCCGAAATATAGAAAATTGCTTAGTCATAAAAGGGGCGGTGCCACGCCCATTTTTTAAAATTTGAAGTTTTACCTATTTACTGTTTTAAATACACTTGGTAAATGAAATACCATTGATATAAAGCCCTTTTTTGCAAAGATATAGCTTATTTTTTTCGTCCGCGACCCTTTTAAAAATCTTTTATATAAGAGTGGGCGTGGTCCTTAACCGATTTCGTTAATTTTTCTTCAAAGCATTCCTTATAGTAAACGCAACCTCTCTGCCGAATTTTGTTATGATAGGTTTAACGATTTTTGATTTATGATTCTATAATAATATTTGTAAAATTGATTTTATCACAAGTGGGCGGTGCCGCGCCCATTTAAAAAATTTTTTCCAATTTTTGTCAAGAGTCTCAATATCAGTCCACATGTCAAATTTCAACATGCTATGTGTATTATTTACTAAATAATCAGGTTTTTTGTGTTTTCCAAAATGTTATATATATAAAAAGTGGGCGTGGTTATCATCCGATTTCGCTCAATTTCAATACCAATCTATTCTGGGTCCAGATAAGCTCATGTACGAAATTTGGTAAAGATATCTCAATATTTACTCAAGTTATCGTGTTAACGGACAGACGGACCGACATGGCTCAATCAAATTTTTTTTCGATACTGATGATTTTGATATATGGAAGTCTATCTCGATTCCTTTATACCTGTACAACCAACCGTTACCCAATCAAAATTAATATACTCTGTGTGCAAAGCACTCTGAGCATAATAACAAACAAAATATTTTGAGATAGTGCTTTGTGCACTAAAAATTTTGTGCATTGTGCCCAACTTTGCTTCGATACAATTTTTGTAAACAACCTTTTGGAACCAACCAATTTTTTATAAACTTTAATTTGTTTTTACTTGCGTGGAATCGGCAACTTTTTTGAACCGGTTATTTTGATCGAATCGGGTACTTTTTTGAAACAGGCCAGAGTTTACTATTTTAAGGCTTTCGGTTTTGGGAAACTGGTTACATCGTTTTTTTTTTTTTTTAACTGGTAAAAATTTGTAAAGTTTTATCTTTTAGGACGGTCTCCTTTTATTGAAAAGGCACATTTTCTGGAACAAATTACTTTCCTGAAATCGATTACTTTTTTCAGCTGAATATTTTTCTGGAACGGGCTAGTATTGAGGAATCGGGTACTTTTTGGAACAGACTATTTTTTTAGTTGAAGTCTCTTTTTTGAAGCCTTATACTTCTGGAAAACCGGGTGCTTTCTTTGACATTTTTTTGGAACTGGCAACTTTTTTATAATGCTTAATATTATTTTTCTTGAATCGCCACTTTTCTGAAACCTATTACTTTCCTATTGAAACTTGCTTCTTTTCTGATACCAAATACGTTTTAGTAACCAATTACTTCTCTGAAACTGGTTACTCTTCTGGAGTCGGTTACTTTACTGAACCCCATTAAATTTTCCGAAATTGGGTACTTTTCTGGAACCGATTATTTTTTTGAAACCGGTTACTCTTCTGGAGCCGGTTACTATACTGAATCCCATTACTTTGCTATAAACGGTTACTTTTCTAAAACCATTAATTTCTCCGAAACTGGGTACTATTCTGGAATCGATTAATTTCAGAAAAAGGTTACTTTTCTAAAACCATTAATTTTGCTAGAACTGGTTATTTTTCTGGAATTGATTACTTTTCAGAAACCGTTTATTTTTAAAAAACCGGTTACTTTTCTGAAACCCATTATACTTTTAGGACTAATAATTTTTTTGAAAACTAATATTTTTCAAGAATGACATCTTTTTAGGAAACCAATAATTGTCTAGAAAGGTAACTTTCTTAAAACTTTTGCCTTTTGGGGTATTCCATAATCAAGGGTGTCGCAAATGTATATCATATTTTCATAGAAGCAAGTAATTCGCTAGCTTTAACAGTCAGGTTTTCTTTTTATGTAAAAAATAATTACAGTATCGACAATATCTCGACTGTAAATTCAAAAAACACCTGAGATAAGGTTTACAAATCGCTCTTCTCAGAAGTCGGTTGAGGAACATACTATCTGAGAATTTTTGATCAATTAGCAGTTGAAAAGCAAGTTATTCGTTTACTGTGGAAAAAAAGAGAAAACTTGCAATAAAGCACGAACTTTACTCTGCATTAGGAATGTATGAATTCAAGATAAAAATCTTGATTAAAAGAGCGTTAATTGAAAAAATATTTTATAATAAACTATAATTGGGTATAAGTGGCAATATGAATTAGTTGTTGTGAATTATTAGCACTATGCATATATAAAGCGCAAGCATTTATTCCTCACCCCCTACATTAATTTCAGCTCTTACTGTAGGTAATGATTATTGCATGAGATAATTAAGCTTAAGCGGATTCAAATTATAGGCTTTTATTAGGCCAAACTTTTATTCTACATCACCTTCAGTTGCAAAAAAAAAAAAATATATCTATATTCTTTACATGTGCGCAAAGCCGGTTAAATATTTTTGATCGAATCCTATTTAGTCGTTTCGATTTCATTATAAACAACGCCTGACCTTTCCAAAGTAGTGCGGATTTCCTTCTTAGTCCCTCGCAAAAGGTTTTGATTTGTACGTAGAACATGTTCTAGCCTCTATATTTTAGCACACTGCGCTACGAACTCTGCATTCATGACAACTACTCAGGTACTCTAGGCGCCTTATCTTTGTGACTGGTTTACTCAATTTTAGTATGTTAAATAATATTAGCTTGTTGGACAATTATAATTGTACACATAACTTATACTATAATTATATATACATTTTCATTAGCATTGCTATAATTAATCAGTAGCTACGAAGCACACTCCTACATTTTTTTTTTTTTTTTGTCGTCTGTTGGCAATTCTCAGTTACATGAAACTATGAGGCACATGCCGCATAGCTTCACGCCTCTCCACACATTAAAATATATCAAATATTAGATCTCTCAGAAATGATATATACGACGTAGGTATTCAAAACAATACCATAATACAAGCTTAATATATAATTACATACATTTATGTGTACCTTAATATTTAATGAAAAAAATGTATGTATTGTAACCATATTAAAAATGATTCTGTTTAATCATTTGATCTTTTTAGCATCTTAATACGTATCTATGTACATATGTGAACTGTGTGCAGTGGTTGGCAGATACCTAGTGAAGTGGATAATTAAAAGGGGCTTTAAAGACATAATAATATCCATTGCTATTTCTTCCGGTCGATTATGTCAACAATACTTCAGACTAACAAACTTGATCTCTACTCATGGACCACCCTAATAAGGTCCTCATAAAACAAAAAATAATTTTTTACAGCCTTACACCTTCAGACGGTAATACATACCTAGATCCGGAATACTGCATACAAATATAGGTCCCGATCGGAGAGTATTATGGAGGTGTTGAAGTTAAGATTGCTCTCTGGAAACTAAAATAAATTAAAAATTACTTGAAATTTAACTTTTTTATTTTCAATACCCAAAAATGATAATAATATAGTTGTGAAATTTTAGTCATAATTGGACGCGATTGAGGCGTGCTGTACTGGTTGCCTATGAATACTCGATATATCAAAAACTGAACTTTAATCACTGTACAATGGGACCAAAAATTATCTGTGTTATCGCCAGCTATAATATTATCAATTTTGGGTGTTAGAAATAAAAAAATTCTATTTTTAGTTTGTGAGTTTTAGGCTGGGTACGAAAACTTTAAATACCTTACAAATATGCCACTAAAACTTTCCAGCATTGTCACAATTTAGACATAAAGCTCTCAGAACTATGCGAGTAAATTTGACAAATAAATATTTTTTTGTTTAACACTGCCTTACCGACATTTTCCAGTGATGTAGGATTTTATCTATTTAGGTAGCCATTTAGGTGAACTCGCACCCCCGCCTTAATTATACCCAGCTGTACTTGTACACAGGGTATTATAACTTTGATTGGATAACGGTTGGTTGTACAGGTATAAAGGAATCGCGATAGATATAGACTTCCATATATCAAAATCATCAGTATCGAAAAAAAAATTTGATTGAGCCATGTCCGTCCGTCTGTCCGTTAACACGATAACTTGAGTAAGTATTGAGATATCTGCACCAAATTTGGTACATGAGCTTATCTGGACCCAGAATAGATTAGTATTTAAAGTGAGCGAAATCGGATTATAACCACGCCCACTTTTTATATATATAACATTTTGGAAAACACAAAAAACCTGATAATTTAGTAAATAATACACTTAGAATATTGAAATATGACGTGTGGACTGATATTGAGACTCCTGATAAAAATTAAAAACAAAAATGTTTAAATGGGCGTGGCACAATGCTTTGAAGAAAAATTAATGAAATCGTTTAAGGCTCACTTTTACATAAAAGATTTTTAAAAGGGTCGTGGACGAATACGATAATCTATATCTTTGCAAAAAAGATCTTTATATCAATGGTATTTCATTTCCCAAGTAAAAAGTATAAAAATATATAGAAAAAACTTCAAATTTTGAAAAATGGGCGTGGCACCGCCCCTATTATGGCTAAGCAATTTTCTATGTTTCGGGAGCTATAACTCGAAGAAAAATTAACGGAATTTAATAAAATTGGATACATAAATTTTCCCTCTAGCAGGAAATATTTCTAGCAAAAATTGATAAGATTGGTTAAGGACCACGCCCACTTTTATTTAAATGGCTTTAAAAAGGGTCGTAGGCAAAAATAATAAGTTAAATAGTTTTGTACCAATCGTATTTTGTGCCATTATAACAAGAAATTGGGAAAAATGCAAATCTTGAAAAATGGGTGTGGCACTGCCCCTTTCTTACAATGCATTTCCCAACGTTTCTGGAGCCATAGCTCGAGGAAAATTTCGTGCACAAGTATGCCTTTTAACAGGAAGTATTTTCAGTAAAAAATGGACTAAATCGGTTAAATCGCTTTCTTTTATATAAAAGATTTTGTAAAAGTGCGTAGATGCAGGTAATAAGCTATTTCTAGTAAAAGTTGGAACATTTCGTTAATAACCCTGCCCTTTTTTTTTTTGTAATAACGCTTTTAGTACTTGCACTTAGCACTTGTGTGTTTATGCTTATTGTTCTGTTATATCTTTATTTTAAAGTAAACAGTAGGGAAATCCCAAGGTCACTGGTGTTAACCTCTGTATCCTTTTTGCTTCTTTTTAACGAAAATTAGTTCAGAATAGAACCATATGTATGTATATGTATTATTGCGCAGCCTTGTAACACTATTAAGCACACAAAACAAACAACAGCAGCAGTTCAAGTGTACAGCTGGGTATGTAATGTTCGGTTTCACCCGAACTTAGACTTCCTTACTTGTTTTAATTTTGACCTAACAAAACTGAAAATCGTTTATCTTATTTACAAGAACCAATCTAATATTTATATTTTAAACTTGCTTTTATTTTTGAGTTCGAAAAGCTCCTCACAAATGATAAGGCTTGGGAGTATGGGTACGCCTGGTATAAAGACTCCCCAACTTATAAGAAATTTTGTTTCTATGACAGTATTACGAAGCTATGTCCATTTAAGAAGTGTTCCCTTGCATTCCTTCTTTCTTTTAAGTTTTCCCAAAATTCTATAACTCATGTTAGCTGCTTTTTAAATTTTCGGCGTAGTCTTAGCTCATCATCATTATTGTAAAGACAAGTTTGAGCTATCTTCTTCACCTCGGTTTAAAAAATCCAAAATTGTGGTACGACTAGGACATTTAATTTAATTTAATTTATTTATTATTACGGCTGTTTAGGCCTAAAACTTAAACTACTAAGTACAATTCATTATTATATCATTTATTTCTATTGAATATGCTGTTGGAATGCCATGTGATTCCGATCAGCATATTTACTGGCGTAACAAACGGACGAGTCTGGGAGCCAGTCATTTAAGGAAGGTTGGAAAGGACGCGTTTCCAATCCTCCAGGGCTCCCAGCTTAAGGCAACAAAATTTGGAACTTATATTTTTCAATTATATTTGGTTTTTAAGCTGTCGGAATGTATTGGTCTCCGATCAACACAGCTAAACATGTCTTTGGATGTTGGAAATTGAAGTGTACCCAATCACCCCTCAACTTTGTTTAGTAAAGACGCTGTCGAAACGCATGAAGATTCCGATCAGCACATCTCAAAATATATTGGGAGGTTGAAAAGGTCGTGTTTCCAATCCCCCCTGCTCCAACTTTTGTTTGACTTTAAAATATTCTCTTAAGTTTTTATGATACTATTGGATTTTTTGCGACCTGGGTTCTTGCGAATATTTGGCGATTCTGCTGGCTCAAGGTCTCTTTAAATAAAACACATAGGTTTTTTTCCTTCCGATATATTTCGGTTACACTACGGTAACCGTCCTCAGGGATCTACAAACGTACAAAATTTTTTTATTAATATATAAAACCAAAAACTTTATAATAAAATTGATTAAAAATATCACATACATTATTTTACACGTCCTTCCGCGTGGAGTTTGGTACTGGTCGTTTGTTTGTTAGTAAATATTTATAGTTGTGAGCGGAATGGTCAATGTTAGTTTTATAGTTCAGTCTAATGTGTTCTGGAGTGTTTACGATATGTAGCATTTCCAATGTAAAGCGCTTATTGTAGTGTTGCTCTTGTTGTAGAATGCTCGCGCTCTCGAAGCTCGGTATATGGCCGCTAGCTGCACAGTGAGACGTTAGTGCAGTTTTTTGATTATTAGACTGTTGGCAATATTTTAAATCTGATCTGTGTTGAAACAATCTGGTTTTTAATTTTGATTTTGTTGTTTCTACGTAAACGCTGTTACATGGTTCGTTGTTTTTGCCGCCGCATGGGATTTTATATATGACATTGCTTTTTTCGGTTTCGGGTATCTTTGCTTTTGTTTTGTTAAAGAAACACCTTTTGTAGAAGTTGTTTAAAATTTTTGTATTTTTTTGTAATTTTTTCATGTTTTGGATTTTTTTTTGTAAATTTTTGATTTTAAACTTTTTTTGTAGGAATTTTTAAATGTTTTGTAATTTTTTTTTGTAGATTTTCTGTTTTATATTTTTTTTGTATTCGTATTAAATTTTGTAAAAAAAAATTTTTATAGATGGTTTTTTAACTTTTATATTTTTGTATTTTTTTGTAAATTTTCATTTTTGAAATTTTGTGTTGGGCTTTTTTTTTTCTTTTAATTTGAGCACCCACGCCTGTTGGGAGGCTTGCCTCCTTCCGGCCCTTCGCCGCATTTACAGGGCTTCGGCCCACGGTCGCCATATGGAGGATCCATGTGGATCTTTGGATATGTTCTGAACGCACGTGAACTGCACAAAAAACGCACGCACTTCGTATTACCTTTCTGTCTAGGACTATAGAGAGACCTTTGAACCTTTTAATTAATAAAACTTATTTATTTTTAATGAATATATAAATGTATAGTCTTTTATTTAATTTATGTTACACTAGGCACTTATATTAAAATTTGCAGGACTAAACGTGTGTAGTTAATTGGCCGGTTCACTTTCAACTGAAAACTGCCACTAACGCAACTCTCTAGCTAGGCAGTTTTTCTTTACGTTGCTTAGCAATGAAATTAATCATGGCGTCGAGCAACGGCAGTTTCAACCAATCAGAAACTCTCCGACTTGCTCGACTCCAACAATTTTAGTGATGCCAAGTGCATCTGATGTATGGTTGCATCTTGCACTTTTCTGGAGAGGGAGATACCAGCTCAAATTTAATTTAATGCAATTTACTATGGCACTACAATGTGCAATTTTAACTTTTTCTCCGTCATAGCAATCAGACTTTGCGAGTCGTTCTGATAACCGCGGTATATATGTTACGGATCTAAAAATGGTAGGTTTTTCGGATTTTTGTATTCCTTTGTTAGATTTTGTATTTTTAATTAATGTTTTAATAATGTTGTTCGGCAAATCATTGCTCTTCAATATATTTTCCGCTTCTCTTATTACCTCGTTGTGGTACGTGTCGTCCGATATACGCAGCATCCGTTGTATACAGCACATTGCTGTATTCATTATCATTGACTTCGGGTGTTTTGAGTGGAAGTTAATGATTCGTCCTGGAGATATTTGCTTCTTATACCACGATAACTTTAGTTGATTTCCTCTTTTTATCACAATGGAGTCTAGATACGGTAGTTTTACATCTTCCTCTATTTCTAATGTAAATTTAATGTTTTTATGAAAAGTGTTGAGAGCGTTGAGTGTGTTATGTACTTCTTTTCCGGGGACAATCGCGAACAGATCATCAACGTACTTTGTTAGCAATCTCGGTGGCTGTGCTAGTTTTTTTATTGTGGTGGTTAAAAGTTCTTCCAATATTATGTCCGCAATTACTGGGGACAACGGGGATCCCATAGGCATTCCCTTTAGTTGTGTGTATACCTGGTCGTTGAACTTGAAATAACGGCTCTCTTCAATACAGAATGTTACAATTTCCATAAATGTTTGTTTTGGTATCTTCGTGCAGTTTTTTATCAGTAGCCATTTACTTTGTATTATTTCCAGTGCTAACTGTGTTGGGATACTCGGAAACAGCGAGACCACATCGAAAGAAACCAATTTTTCATCGTCGCATATAAATGTGTTATTAATTCTCTCTTTAAAATCAATTGTATTTTTGATATTAAATGCAGAGTTCGCTGTTATGTTGCTTAAAATGTAGGTGATGAATTTGCATAAACTATATGAAGGTGATCCTACGGCTGAGAATATTGGTCTCAGTGGGGTTCCTTCTTTGTTTATTTTCGGGGGACCATATATCCTTGGAGGCAATGCAGTAGTTGTGGACAGTTTAAATTTTTCTTTCTTTGAAATAATTCCCATTTTAAAAAGTTTTTCCACCAGACTATTATTTTTGCTTTGAAGTTTCGATGTGGGATCTTGTCTTTGAACTCTGTAGGTCGTCAAGTCGCTTAATATATTGGTCATTTTATTTTCATAGTCATCTTTTTCCATTGTTACAGTTTTATTTCCTTTGTCAGAAGTTAAAATTTTAATGTTTTTATTTTGATTTAAAAATTTCCGTGTTTGCCCCACTGTGTCTATTATTGCACGATCTACACACTAACAAACAAACGACCAGTACCAAACTCCACGTCACGGCGGAAGGACGTGTAAAATAATGTATGTGATATTTTTAATCAATTTTATTGTAAAGTTTTTGGTTTTATTTATTAATAAAAATTTTTTGTACGTTTGTAGTTCCCTGAGGACGGTTACCGTAGTGTAACTGAAATATATCGGAAGGAAAAAAACCCATGTGATTTATTTAAGTTTTTATGGTTAAAATACACTCCTAGTCGTTCTTCAAATATACGCTACAGCTGCATTACTGGAGTACCGCTTTTGAGGTACTAACTAATGTAGCGACCTCATCTAAATCTGTATTTAATTAGCGAGACATGCTCATTAGGGTGGGTCGATTTGTATGGACGAAAGTTAACCGATATCGCGCCATCGATTTTTCGATAGGATTTCGGCTCAGGAAAAAAAGTTCCACTGCGCATACCCAAAAAAATAATTTTCGAGCTTGCGAAATTTCATTTTTTTTACTTTTTTCGATTTTGATTTTTAAGGTTTTTTTCATGGCCTACTTAAAAAATTTTCATAAGTATACCCTGTCCGACCCAAAAATGTCCGCAAAAAACGTTGGCGATAATAGTTAAAAAAAAAAAAAATGATGGAGGTGCAAAAGAAATATTTTTTTTTTTTCAAAAATTATTCTCGCCAACGTTTTTAGTGGATATTTTTGAGTCGGACAGAGTATACATGAAAGTTTTACAATCAAATGAAAATTTTTTTAGTAGGTCAATGAAAACCTTAAAAATCAAAGTCGAAAAAAAGTCAAAAAAATGAAATTTCGCAGGCTCGAAAATTATTTTTTTGGGTATGCGTAGTGGAACTTTTTTTCCTGAGCCCAAATCCTGTTAATAAATCGACCCAGTCTAATGCTCATATTGCTTTATTGATATTAGAGAAAAATTACAAAGTTTGCAATTACAAAAACAATTGTATAAAGCAATATGAACATTTATGGCTAATTAAATACATATGGGGTATTCCATCCCATTTCGACCAATTTTGAACCCGGCCCCTTTCGAATTGGCTGAAAGTTTTTCTTCTTTTTCTAGCTTACGAAAGACGTTTTTCAGAATTTTTTCATCCAACTCAAAAAAAGTTATGAATTTAAAAAAAAATACTGTTTTTGTTTTCAAAATGCTATAACTTTTTCAAAAATTGACCGTTTGGGATCTTTTTTTTTAATTTGTTTTTAAATGTACTTTTCGGAAAATATACAAAAAAATTTTTAAAGTTTTTTTTTTAATTTTTCAGTTTTTCGAGATTTTTCGAATTTCGCAATTTTTTTTTCTCATAAAAAACTTCAATCTATTCTGCAATCATCCCCACTAATCCCGGAGTGGGCCGATTTTTTTTATATTTTTTTTTATTTAATTGAATTAAAAATTTTCAAAAATAAAAATTTTTTTTTATCAATAAGAAAATGATTTTTAAGTATTCTTTTCTTTATATATTATGGTAATCTACGATTAAGATGACTCGCTTTCGCTGTCCAGCAACTGCATTAGGCCGGTATACACATACATTCGTATTCAGTACTTATACTTAATACTAAAAAATCATTTTCTTACATTTTTTATCTCGAAAAATTGAAAAATAAAAAAAAAAACTTTAAAAATTTTTTTGTATTTTTTCCGAAAAGTACATTTAAAAACAAATTTAAAAAAAAAAGATCCCAAACGGTCAATTTTTGAAAAAGTTATAGCATTTTGAAAACGAAAACGGTTTTTTTTTAATTCATAACTTTTTTTGAGTTGGAAGAAAAAATTTGAAAAAATTCTGAAAAACGTCTTTCGTAAGCTAGAAAAAGAAGAAAAACTTTCAGCCAATTCTAAAGGGGTCGGGTTCAAAATTGGTCGAAATGGGATGGAATACCCCATATACACATATCCCCCGATTTACACGGTACTTGTTTTACACGATTTCGCTTTTACACGGTTCATAAGTCAGCAAAATTTGAAAAACTCCGAAGATTCACAAATCATTAAAAACCTTTTTGAGTCCCCTTGGCAACACTGATTGCAATATTGAGGGATTCCCCTTATTGTGAATATGTGGTTCATGTGGAAGGAAAATGGTTTGATGAAAATTTGAACAAAAAGCCATAAATTTTACTATTATTGCCAGTTTTTTTGGTTTGAACTGGTAAGTTATCGATTGAATTATCTTTTCGTGAATCTTCATTAAGATGTTTTAGTTTTGTTTTATTTAAATAAATGACTTAATTGGGTAGTTTTTTCGCTTTACACGGTTTTTGTATAGGAAAACGAAGATTTCACTTTACACGGTGTTGTCTGGAACCGATCTTCCGTGTAAATCGGGGGATAGGGTAATAATATTGATATAATGGTGAACAGCGGAAGTATTGGGTTGGTGTCGAAATTCTGTATGTACAAAATTCTAAAAACAAAATTCTATATTAAAATATAATGTTAACTATGTTAAAGAGGTCATGTAGTTGGTATGTGGTGTGTGGTATAAACGTGGCTACCGCCACGGTGATTTCCTTCTGCGTACTATACCCTTCTGCGTAGGCGGCCTTTGCCCGCACTTTAAAAAAATAACACTTAGCCGATCCAACACCGACTACGCCATCCCATGATTCCGGAAATTTGACTTCCAGAATTAAACATGCAGAATTTTGAAAAAGCAGAATTTGAGAAAGCAGAATTTTAGAAAGCAGAATTTTAAAAAGCAGAATTTTAAAAAAGCAGAATTTTGTTCAAGCAGAATTTTTTTGCAATTTACAGAATTTTGTCACCCAGAATTTTGTAATACAGAATAATGACAAGGGTTAAATTTTATTTGAAGACAAACCGGTTTCGATATTGTGCCATCTTCTCTGTCATTTTTCGTTTCGAACGAACAATCGTAAAACGCTGAATCCGGCTTGTCTCCAGAGATGACGGAAAATCTTTCTAATACACGTCGATGGATCTTAGTAATTTTGCCAACGGTCTTTATTTAAACTCTAGTTTACAAAATATCTACAGCTCCCTTAAGTTAACAATCTTCTGAACGCCCCTGATTTGCAATTACTTTATTTTTGTTTATTGGATTAAAGTTGTTCAGTTTTAATTAAGTTGTGCGCAATATGAATAAATAAATTGAGCACGTTTATATAGCGGCAAATGTAAAGCGTCAAGCGATTTGTTGTAGAACAATTAATACTGGAATAACAAACATTGTTTTTATTATAAGTTTATCCACATCTCGAATATAAGTATATACATATGTATGTACATTCTTATGCACTCGGGACTATTGAGATTTTTATCATAGAACGTTATAAAAGTGTGATAATTTATTAGCATGTGCTAAACATGTAAACGATTGTCGCTAAAAAATTGTGAAGCACAATAGATATAGTATATATACACATATACATATGTAATGTTTAATAGCACAATTTATTTTTTGTAATAGCAATGCTTCGCTCCCTTCTTGCTTCTATTGTGATGGTTGGGAATGCTGTTCTGATAAGGGTGTTTACCGGGCGTGACCATTCAAAGGAAGCCAGCGGCTTATGGGATTACTGTTTATAATAACGTCCGCCACTCTGTGTGGTGGTAGTGGGATTGTTAACTGTAATAAAGACCGAGGCTTAGTTTTCGGGAAATGTCAATCTAAGTTTGCTTAAATAATTTAAAAAGGCTCTTCTCCAATCAATTTTAATCATTAAACGAGCAATTCTTGTACGTTTTATATCAACCCATTGGCAGATTATTGAGCAGCAGTACTGTAGCTGCAGAGTGGAGGGAGCAACGGCTCTGAGAAATGTTAAAAAGGACACCCCACTGGATGGTGTTGTTCTTCCCTACTTGGGTCGTAGTAATGAATGACCTACTTCAGGACATTGAGGGTAGAGACTGCCAAGTGCTGGCTTATACCGATGAACAGGCAATTCTTGTCAGTGGTAGTTTCTGAATACACTGAGGGCGGTTTAACAGAGTTACGTAGGTGTCGTCACACAGTTAGAACTTGGACATGCAGATTTGCTGTAAACTCTAGCATAACGGAGGTCATTTTGTTTACGCGGAAGTATAAGATTCTTGTATTTAAATCACTCTCTATTAGGGGAGTAGCGCTAGTGCTATCTGACAGAGTTAAGCATATTGGGATGGTTGTGTGCAACGAGCTTGGTAAATCCAGGCTGGACGAGTGAAGTATTCTGCCACGAACTCGGTGTTTGTCAGAAATTTAGGTTGTCCGATTGCTTCAGCATCTTCCAGGCAGAGTTCGTCGCTATAAAGAATGTGGTAGATGCGGTGCTATCCGCTGCTTTAATTGTTCGAGCATTTGACATCAACTAAAATAGTCAAGCAACCATGAGGCAGAGGACGATGAAGGATTTCTTGAACTACCTTTCGGTGGCCTCGAACTACATTTTGATAAAAAATATCTGGGTGCCAGAAACACAAGGATATCACGGTCATACTGATCTCTTGACCCCAGCGAATGTGTCTATCAATGGAGACTTTGGGACTCCGCTATGCAAGCGCTGGACTGACACCACATCTTGCCATGCATCAACGTCTTTCAAGCACGCTGCTATTGCCAAGGGCTCAGTGAAGCTATTACGGTTTAAAAAAGTGTATCTTTCCATGGTTATTGGATTTTTAACAGGGAACTGCCAATGGGAGTCCATGGGTGCGCGTAAATATACCGTGCAGCCCGACCCGTTTTTATTGTATGGAGAACGACAAGGTGGACTACCACATGCGCAGCTGTTCATCACTTGCGAGGACGAAGCGTAAATAACTCAGTCCGTACGTATGCTGTTATGAGGAACTTATTCGAAGCTTTATCTTCGCCACGCAATGATTCGCTAAAAAACTGGAAGCCACCTTCACCGTTAGAGTATGTGATAATACAACAGGCCAACATTGAAGTGTCCAAGTTAGCTATTCCTTAACTGGGCAGCTGCAACTCAACCTTAACAAACTATCTCGGAAACGGCACAACAGTTTAGTGAAACTTGTTTTAAGAATGTTTTTCTTCATTTTGACTCTGAATATATGTGACCTGGAATCATGAAACTACCCTATTTTGCGATACCAAGTTTTCGAGAAAAACGCGTTTAAAGTTTTTGTTTGCGGCCGGCCCTTGTGAACGAATTTTGTAATTAAAATTTAATTAACTTCCCGATAAGCTACAAGCTTAAAAGTTGGCAAATAGTTCAGAACCCGATGACAATGCAAAAATAAGAAGAAAAAACTCCGATAGGTGGCGCATGGATTGGAATATTTCAAAAAATCGTATTTGTGGTGCGATTTGGCTTTAAATGCGATTTGTGTAAAAACTAAGAAAAATAGAAAACTGCGGTTTATTTATTGGAAAGAGCGTTAAATTTCCTATAAAGATCACTCAAAAAATGAAGAACGGTATTTTCGCACAATAGGGTCCTTTCATGATTCCAGGTCACATATTTACAAAATGGCATATTTCGATGATATTAAGTGTGTTCCAACCTAGAACTTTTTGACTAGGCGTTATTGCTGAAACTGCCCTTACAAGGTTAACTAGTTGTAATTTGCATAAATCAAATTAAGTAATATTACATTTACACTAATTAGTCATTTGAAAGCGTTTACATTGGCTCTATTCGCAAATCGCACGACCTTCCCTGCAAGACTCGATTGCGAGGACCCCAACCCTTAGCAAGATAATGCACTGACGTAATTGACTAAACAACATAATGGGATTCAAGGGGTTGATAATCGCAATAGAAAGCTTTATAGCTTCATAGCTTCCGCAACCCAATTGTCAACCTCACCTACGCGAGGGGAATCCTGTTAAAATTCGCCATGCAGAAGAATGTCAAATCAAAAGAAAATTTGAATTGATTTCGATTAACTGACACATTAAAGTACAGGCGCTCTATGCTAAATAATCAAGAAGAAGCAATCAGCTGTTGGGATAAAAACACCTGATACTGAAATCGCCTTAGGTCGTGTGGATTGCATTTGCAGGACGAATGCGATTGAATGCGCTCAAATGAGTCATTTCGAAAATGCGATTTGTACGAGGGAATTCGTCGCATTTAGAATTTTGGTGCAGTGTAAATGGTGTATAAAAAGTGTTTTGTATAGTTTTTCAATAGAAATTTTTCTTAAACCGGTTGCCACCTAACCATAACATATATATTTCTGTGTAAATCCGCTCCTATCTCGAAAAGGAATTCAACCATTTGGAAACCAATTTGTTTATTATTAATATGCTACCCTAAAAACCCCTTATCTTAGGTGTGTTTGCTTGGGCTGTTTTTACAAACTTGCCAGCTATTCGAAGTTCTTAAAGAAATCAAAGGATTTGTGTCAAGATGGACATCAAACGAAAGATATTTGACGTCGTATTTCTCTATAAATATTTGTAAGAGGGCTTTTCCACAACCGATACCAATGAAATGCAAACTGGCTAAAGCATATGAGTCGGTTTTGTGAGAAATTAAAACAATCAGCTTAAAGAATTACGAAATTTAATGTGGTGGGGGTCGATTGGAATATTACTATTTTTCCTAATAATAAAAGGTTTAATCTAGATGTTAACGGGAAAAAATATACAGTCAGTTTTAAAAGAAAGTAACAATTTAAGCTCTACATAAGCGTTTTTCAGGCGACACAATGGAATAATTAATGTTCTTTGAAATGATATGTATGGTGAAGTGCTAATATTCGACATAATATATATATTTCAGAAATATCAGGTGCCGCGGTAAATGCTAGACAATGCTACGGACGTTATATACAAACGGTACACATCGGCAAGTTCCACTGAAAAAACTCCTTATATCCAAACCCTAGCAAATCAAACTTCCTAAAAAATTAGTATAAACACATCTTCCTTCGTAACGTTCTTTTAGCAACGAAAAAAATTTGAGGAGCCAGAGAAGAAAAAAGCATCAAAAATATGGAGAACAATAATAAACAATAAATAAGACACTTGTCGAAACGCAATGTTAAATCCATAGTGAAATATGAAGCGGCTAGGTATTGGTGTGCCGGTGTGATTCCGAATTACACAGCGAAAATTGTCAAAGAACAAATACTCGCTGTATCACGCCCCAAGCACTTAGAACACCCTCATCAGTTAGTGCATTTCAACCCATTGAGCATCCATGGGAGCACATACTCTTAGGCAGAAATACCTTAAAAAGCACCATTAGAAGTAAGATGTGCTCAAAGCCGCTTTTTTGGGGTAGTGGCAAAAAATTTAGCGAAGCTGAAAGCAGCGCTTTTTAATTCCATGCCATGTCCGTAACAATCCCTAGTAAAAGCAAGTAAGTAATTGGAAAGCGCACAAAGTACTGAAAATTGGCAACCTGTTATTTCGTATATTTGCGTTTGACACCAAAAATATGACATATTTCCGATATTTCGTCCAATTTTTTTTTTTTTGTTTTAAGAGCTTTGTTTTGGTTTTTTCATTACATATCATTTAAAAAAAAACAAAAATGTATCAATTGTGTCGCCCAGAAAACCTTTACAACAAGTAACAAAGATAATATTGTTACTTTCCACGTGTGTGCACTTTCTTTTGACATTGACTTCATATGGCATACCCAAGTCAACAAAGCAAACACTAATCACCTGAATATGTATCATGTTATTGTTGTTGTTGTACCGATAAGGACACTCCCCGAAGTCCTTGGGGACTTATTTTGATTTGTTGATTTTCCGACAGGGTAGGTAAATGATGTATATTGGAACGATTTTCCATCAAATTTGGTTTCGAAATAAACCGGTTCCGACATTGTGCAATCATCAGTCTCGATTTTCGGTCTGATCTGTTGTTGTAGTTTGTCCTGTATTTATAGTTCGTAGGTACATGAGGAGGTATTGTCAAAATTGATGCCTGTGTATATTTAGTTATGTGTATGTGCTGTGTGTTCATTCAGAACCGAGGGTGGTTTCTACTGATCGATTTGTGTGGCTTAATGAAGCAGGTAAAAGTCCGTAGTTTTAGTCGTTTGACACCTTTCATTTGATACCCATATCGTACAAACAAAGTCCAGAGTCACCCCTCGTCCACCTTTATTGCGATACCTCGAAAAGACGTCCACCTATAGAACTAAGGCCCACTCCCTTTTAAAATACTCATTAACACCTTTCGTTTGATACCCATATTGCACAAACGAATTCTAGAGTCACCCCTACTCCACCTTTATGGCGGTATCTCGACACGGCGTCCACCTATGGAACTAAGGATTACTCCCTTTAAAATACTCATTCTTTTGATGCCCATATTGTACAAACAAATTCTAGGGTCACCCCGGCTCCACCTTTATGGCGATGTCTCGAAACGGCGTCCACCTATGGAACTAAGGACTACTCCCTTTTAAAATACTCATTAACACCTTTCGTTTGATGCCCATATTGTACAAACAAATTCTAGGGTCACCCCTGGTCCACCTTAATGGCGATGTCTCGAAACGGCGTCCACCTATGGAACTAAGGATTACTCCCTTTTAAAATACTCATTAACACCTTTCGTTTGATACCCATATTGCAGAAACGAATTCTAGAGTCACCCCTGGTCCACCTTTATGGCGGTATCTCGACACGGCGTCCACCTATGGAACTAAGGATTACTCCCTTTTAAAATACTCATTTACACCTTTCGTTTGATACCCATATTGCACAAACGAATTCTAGAGTCACCCCTGGTCCACTTTTATGGCGGTATCTCGACACGGCGTCCACCTATGGAACTAAGGATTACTCCCTTTTAAAATACGCATTAACACCTTTCGTTTGATGCCCATATTGTACAAACAAATTCTAGGGTCACCCCTGCTCCACCTTTATGGCGATATCTCGAAAATGCGACCACCTATACAACAACCACCACTCCCTTTTAAAACCCTAATTAATACCTTTAATTTGATACCCATATCATACAAACACATTCTAGAGTTACCCCTGTCCACCTTTATGGCGGTATCTCGTCACGGCGTCCACCTATGGAACTAAGGATTACTCCCCTTTATAATACTCATTAACACCTTTCGTTTTATGCCCATATTGTACAAACAAATTCTAGGGTCACCCCTGGTCCACCTTTATGGCGATGTCTTGAAACGGCGTCCACCTATGGAACTAAGGATTAAAAAACAAAATAAATGTAAGGCGCGATAACCTCCGAAGAGATCTAAGGCCGAGCTTCTCTTCCAATTTGCGTCGTGCTCCTCTTGATTTTCCCTACAAATTGGCCGGACGGGACCTACATGTTTTATGCCGACTCCGCACGGCATCTGCAAAGCAGACGAGTTTTCACTGAGAGCTTTTCATGGCAGAAATACACCCGGAGTGCTTGCCAAACACTGCCGAGGGGCGACCCCGCTTAGAAAAATTTTCTTCTAATTGAAAAATCTTATTTCTAAAATTTTGATGTTGCTTTGCCCGGGAGTTGAACCCAGGGCATACGGTGTAATAGGCGGAGCACGCTACCATGACACCACGGTGGCCGCACAACTAACTAACTAGGGATTAATCCCTTTTAAAATACTCATTAATACCTTTCGTTTGATACCCATATTGCACAAACGAATTCTAGAGTCACCCCTGGTCCACTTTTATGGCGGTATCTCGACACGGCGTCCACCTACGGAACTAAGGATTACTCCCTTTTAAAATACTCATTCTTTTGATACCCATATTGTACAAACAAATTATAGGGTCACCCCTGGTGCACCTTTATGGCGATATCTCCAAAATGTCACCACCTATACAAAAACCACCACTCCCTTTTAAAACCCTAATTAATACCTTTTATTTGATACCCATATCATACAAACACATTCTAGAGTCACCCCTGGTCCACCTTTATGGCGATATTTCGAAACGGCGTTCACCTATAGAACTAAGGCCCACTCCCTTTTATAATACTCATTAACACCTTTCGTTTGATGCCCATATTGTACAAAGAAATTCTACGGTCACCCCTGGTCCACCATTATGGCGATGTCTCGAAACGGCGTCCACCTATGGAACTAGGGATTACTCCCTTTTAAAATACTCATGAACACCTTTCTTTTGATACCCATATTGTACAAACAAATTCTAGGGTCACCCCTGGTCCACCTTTATGGCGATATCTCGAAAATGTGATCACCTATACAACAACCACCACTCCCTTTTAAAACCCTAATTAATACCTTTAATTTGATACCCATATCATACAAACACATTCTAGTCACCCCTGGTCCAACTTTATGGCGATATTTCGAAACGGCCTCCACCTATAGAACTAAGGCCCACTCCCTTTTATAATACTCATTAACACCTTTCGTTTGATGCCCATATTGTACAAACAAATTCTAGGGTCACCCGATACCCATATTGCACAAACGAATTCTAGAGTCACCCCTGGTCCACCTTTATGGCGGTATCTCGACACGGCGTCCACCTATGGAACTAAGGATTACTCCCTTTTAAAATACTCATTCTTTTGATACCCATATTGTACAAACAAATTATAGGGTCACCCCTGGTCCACCTTTATGGCGATATCTCGAAAATGCGACCACCTATACAACAACCACCACTCCCTTTTAAAACCATAATTAATACCTTTAATTTGATACCCATATCATACAAACACATTCTAGAGTCACCCCTGGTCCACCTTTATGGCGATATTTCGTAACGGCGTCCACCTATAGAACTAAGGCCCACTCCCTTTTATAATACCCATTAACACCTTTCGTTTGATGCCCATATTGTACAAACAAATTCTAGGGTCACCCCTGGTCCACCTTTATGGCGATGTCTCGAAACGGCGTCCACCTATGGAACTAAGGATTACTCCCTTTTAAAATACTCATTAACACCTTTCTTTTGATACCCATATTGTACAAACAAATTCTAGGGTCACCCCTGGTCCACCTTTATGCCGATATCTCGAAACGGCGTCCACCTATGGAACTAAGGATTACTGGCTTTTAAAATACCCATTAACACCTTTCATTTGATACCCATATCGTACAAACGCATTCTAGAGTCACCCCTGGTCCACCTTTATGGCGATATCTCGAAAAGGCGACCACCTATACAACATCCACCACTCCCTTTTAAAACCCTCATTAGTACCTTTAATTTGATACCCATATCGTACAAACTCATTCTAGAGTCACCCCTGGTCCACCTTTATGGCGATATTTCGAAACTTCGTCCACCTATAGAACTAAGGCCCACTCGCTTCTAAAATACTCATTAACACCAGTCGTTTGATTCCCATATTGTACAGACAAATTCTAGGGTCACCCCTGGTCTACCTTTGTGGCGATATCTCGAAACGGCGTCCACCTATGGAACTAAGGATTACTCCCTTTTAAAATACTCATTAACACCTTTCATTTGATACCCATATCGTACAAACGCATTCTAGAGTCAACCCTGATCCACCTTTATGGCTATATCCCTAAATGGCGTCCACCTATAGAACTATAGCCCACTCCCTCATAAAATACTCTTTAATGACTTTCATTTGATACACATGTCATACAAACACATTCCAGGGTTTCCCTCGGTTCATTTTCCTACATGGTTATTTTCCCTTATGTTGTCACCATAGCTCTCAACTGAGTATGTAATGTTCGGTTACACCCGAACTTAACCTTCCTTACTTGTTTTGTGTTTATTTGTTGTTGAATGTTAATCTGTTGTACCTGTGTGATTACTTTGTTTCTTGTAAACAAGTTTTAAAGGATCAAATATTGTGTCAGAAATCGTGTTTATCTGTTCGTTTATAATTCTACCGGGGATTGTTATCCATGTTGATGGTCCATTGCCGGATGCAGATCCGGTACTTACCGGTAACAAGCGCCATAAAGGTATTAGCCCGAACATCTCGGGAACGATTTGGTATGACCACATATAACCTTCTAAGCCATCCCACCCCCTACATCCATCAGGAGTTCGGGTTGCCATAGCCTGGGCTTTTAATTCGCCACAGGTAGAGGAGGTTGACAATTGGGTCGGAGAACCTATATATTGCGCTACACAACTCCTTGAATCAATTTGGTATTTTAGTCGCCTCTTCGACAGGCATACCTACTTCAGGAATATTCTAAATCCCCTAACTCGCTGGGGGTTTCTATGTATCATTAATATCACCTGTGTTTTATACATGTATATATATATGCACTTAACCTTTATATGGACTGCTAAGTGCATCAATTTATCTACACTTATGAAATTGCGCCTAAAATAGGACCTTAAAAGTAAGTGTCTCTACTAAGACCGAATATGTTTGTGTCTCCACTATTCCTCCATATACTACCACTATGAGTATTTGTTGATCAGCGGTTTTTTTAGTCTCAATTGTAGATGTATATACATTTAAAAAAACGCGGCTATTACTATGTATTTAAGTAAATTGCAACACTATTATATTAAGAATTCAGCACATGGTTCAACTATATGGTTGGCTCATCTGTACAATAACAAAATATGTCTGTTCAAATTGTCAAAATTTGTGTATTGGTGTTGGTGCGAATGGTATGGAATGGAAACATAAAACGTAGCAGTTTTCGTATGTGTAAGAAAATGTTGCCAATGTGTTGGTTTCATTTTGAGTTTGCCATCTCCTTTTGACAATCCCATCGACCATGCAATGAAATAAATAAAATCATCTGATGAGATGAGCCAACCATATAATTGAACCATGAATTCAGTATTGAAACTGTTTAATATTTCATACATAAAAATTTAAAGGTAAAAATAAAATGCATTAAAAGTTTAAAAGTCACTGATTAGTAAAGATCATACTAATGAAACAAATTTTTTTAATTTTTCCTTTTGCTGTAAATAAATAAATTAAAGGAATGCTGCATTAATATATTTAATTTCACAAATTTTATTGTTCATTTTTAGATCCCCGCGCCACACGTTTCCCGCTCATGGAACATCCCCTCTACACATTCGGTTTAGTTGCCATCTACCTCTCTTGGGTTCTTGTAATCGGTCCATTGTTTATGCGCGACAGAAAACCGCTCCAGCTTAGACGTATATTGGTCACATATAACGCCTTTCAAGTGGCGTTGAGCGCGTATATGTTCTACGAGGTAAGCAAAATTGAAGGGAAAGAAAAATTTACAGCGATTTTTATTTGTTTAAATTAATCAAGCTAGTTGATCATTAAAATAAATATAAATAAATCAAAAATTTTCTTTCCGTAAAAATAAAAATGTTTTTTTTTTTTTAATTTATAGCATTTGATGGCTGGTTGGCTGACCAACTACAATTTAAAATGCGAGCCCGTGGACTATTCAGATGGGCCAATGTCAAAACGGGTGAGTTGAAAAAATTATATGTGGACAATGTCAATTGTATATAATAAATGTGGGTTATTTATGTACGTAAGACTACCCAGACTGCCTGTCATTTGGGGGTAACTTCGAGATCGTTTGTGAGCCATTCCAGTGTAATATTGTGAACTCTCTCGGAATCTTCTCGGTGTCACATGGAGTTCACTTCGGGATCGGTAGAAGGTAATTTCGGGCGCTCTATCGGTATTCTCCCGGATTCATTTAGGGTAAGTTTCAGGATGATTTCGGGAACTTCCTCGGGATCATTCGGCGTCAGTTGGGGATCACTTCGGAAAAAAATAGTAATAATTTATTTTAATATTATGCCATAGTTAGTTCCTATCGCAATCTGTCATTTTCGGCATATTAATTTTAGAAAATAATGTCGATGTTTTACATCTGCCAGGCGTCCCGTGACGGCTCACAATTTTTAATTAAAACAAACACTTTTATAAAGTTCATTATTTGCACATTGAACTTTAAACAGCCAAAATTTGTCACGCTCTTCAAATTTACTTTCATTTTCTTTTTGCTGATTATCTTATCTTTTGTTTACGTCGCTTGCTTTCAAGGTTAGCGTTTATTGTAAACGAAATTAATTGGCTGTTTCCAGGTACACAACCATTCATACTTACTTAAATTTTTTTTCTCTTGTTGATCTTGTACATCTACACAAAAATGTGAATAATCGTAATCTGCTTTCCTCTTTTTAGTCAGCAAGCCAAAGCAAACCAATAAAAAGCAAATATATTTGTGTTTGTGAACGATTTACATCTTTTATGTTTTGTTTTATGCCATTTCTATTTAAGTATTTGCTTTTCCTGATTCTACTTATTATACCCAGTTGTATTTATTTTTCTTATTTTTATGTCATTAACATCCATAGCAGGGTATATTATGTTCAATTTCTAGCTTTTTTGCAAAATTTTTATTCATTTTTATCTCTATATATTTCTTCATTTTTTAAACATTTAAAGTTTATGTCTTCATTTCAATTTTTTATGTGCAATTTTTCAATTGTCGTAAGATTTCGCGATATATTTTATGTCTTCAGTGCAATAAACTGTGGAAGTGTGAAGTAGTCAAGTACTCTAAAGTAGCATTCCATTGAGTCATCGAGCTCTGCATCACGTTCAAATTTATTGGATCAGTACAATGAAAACTGCCAGCACTCAATTGTTATTTTTAACTTTTTCCCCTATTCGCTCCATAAAACTTTACTTAAAAAGTTGAAACAAATTATCAAATTAATAACACTTATTATTAGTTCTTTAAACCATCCCGCAGATGCGATATATTTCATATAAAATTGTATGGTATTTTGCACTTTAAAAAAGCTAGAGTGTTGTCGAGTGGAAAAAAATATGTTAAATATCCGATGCCCAAGCGTTTACTGTTTATCCGAGGCTTGTTGTTGCTTTTCATTGGAGTGTATTTTGATGTGGCTGGTTCCACGCCCAGCACACAACCCGCTCAGTGGGGGTGAAAAAAATATATAGCGAGCCGCTTGATCCAAGACAGCCGCCCACTTGCAGCGGCACCTCGTGGTGGGCAGATGCTGCTGATGAAAGATCCCCTGACTAGCCCTTAAACTGATTATGTCAGAGTGGCCTAGCCAGGTTGTCGCCTTCTCACATTACCCAGAGGATACTTGGCCGCAAGCAATCGGAAGTAGTGAGCTGCTTGAACCGCATGGAAAATAATCGCTCTGGTCATTCCCAGATGAATGGCGATCAGAAGCTTTCCCCACTTTCGTGGACTTCTACACACGGCACCACCCTCTTAATGTATATGTCTGTAAGTGCTACCAAATAAAGAGGGTATGCTGTCAAAAAATTTCCATAAAAACCAAATCAGGGTGACTCTCCCTCTTGATCCAAATTTAATACAGATAGATATCAGGATCACAGCGGTGCTGTTGCATTTGCTTGTTAAACTTTTATCGATATCTGGATCAGATTTCATTGGAACGCAAATTATGTCTATGTGAATATTTGCATTTTCATACAAATTTGTTTAAGTCTGTAATAAACTTTATGTATGCGCTTAAGTGTTTGGTACTAAAAGATCAAAGCACAAGCCAGAGGAGAATCTCTTAAACTGGTGGGAAGCATCAATTTTATTTTTTTATATATAGGTAGACAACATATGTAGAGAGCGATAATTTAGGAAAAAGGCGTAGAATAAAACATGAGGCGAATAATTGAGGAAGTGTTAGACAGTTGTTTCTTAAGGGACTTCAATGCTGATATAAATTGGTAATCAGCTCTTCGTAATCAGAAGCTTCTATATTTTGGAGAATCCTGTTGGTTTTTAAACACAAAGATTCCGATAACTTCTTAGATTTATAGGCGGGTGTATAACATAGTTAATACCGACTTGCACAAACCCGAATGATGGGATCCCGATATACATAATCCAGATATCTCACGACGAACTCCCGAGGAAAGATTGCCCACAAACAACTAAATGCGGACCAAAAATAATCCTGACAAGTAAAAATCCAGACACATACTCCCGACCAGCGGCGCTTAGTGTCTTAGTGAGTATACCTACCTTCCCTTTTCTAATAGAGAAAGAGCCGATACTCACTGTACTAAGACTTCAAAACCATGAGAAGGCAGTTGAGAGTAGTTAGAGATTTCATAGAAAATCCCGTAATGCAAGTACGTGTTGCAATGGCCCCTACGCTACGAAATTTTGATATGTCAATTATGGACGCAGAAATCAACATAGTCCAGCGAATTAAAACGCAGCGGCTGCGCTGGCTAGGCCATGTTATGCGAATGAAAGATGACGCTCCGGCCAAGGAAGTGTTTCTATCGGAACCCGCCTATGGAAGCAGAGATAGAGGGCACCTCCCACTCCGCTGGAAGAACTAGGTGGAAAACGATTATAACTCCCTTGCTGTGACCAATTGGCGCTGGTTGGCAGATAGAAGAAGCGACTGAAGCGCCTTGTTGGACGGCCATAACCGTTTAAATGATTAAACGCCAATTAGGTAAGTAAGAACTATTGTGCACAAAATACTTGGTAAAACAATAAATTCATATACTTGCCCAGACTCGGTGATCAGGTTCATGGATGGATCAAAATTTGATGAAGGAAAAACGGAAGCTATTATCTATTGGCCGAACTTCAAGAAATCGATACCCCCTTATCTTTCAGGCAAAAATCCATGTGTTATAAGTTTGCGGTAGAGAATGTTTACGGAGAGGCTTATTCTCGAGGAGTAACCTCATTATATCAGACAAGAAAGCATCCTTGAGTGTCTTGAAGTCTTGCAAAACTTTTTGTAAGCTAGTGTATGAATGCATTGGATTCCTAAATTATCTGCGAGCCAATACACCAATACGTCATGCGCCGCTTCATAAAGTTGACGACCTTCGTTTTTGCTGTTGCCAGCTGAAGACCGTAATCTGCCATCTATCTATTTACACTGCGCATGAACACTTTCGCGCTTCTATGACAGCTGCCACGTGGTCGACGAAAACAAGAAGGCATGTACCTTCTGGCATGTCTAATCGAAGAAGACTGTCATAAGTAATCCTCTAGAGTTCTAAGCCCAGTACTGAATCCTGGTCACCTCCGCTTGAATTTTTAACCTTTGTTTGATCGTGTAGTGGTTTCGTACGTTAGATGCCGGTCCCTCAAGTATTCTGGTCCAATGGACGGAATTGCTTCATTACTATTCCACATCCTTGCCCCCAGAGCGATGCTTTAGTTTTTCACATATATTTTATCATTAAAAGGCGAAATGCAAATCGGCTGGCATTCCGGGTCATATAGCCAATCGACGGTGAACAAATGGCAACCAATTACAGTTCCCCCTTGATTGACTCTATTTCTCAATTACGGGATCTTTAGGTTGAAATAATTTTCGGTGCTATTACTTGTTTCAAATCGGACAACTTCTTTTACAGGCTTAAGCCTGTTGCTTTTCTTTCCCACATTTGAAAAGACACAGTTCAAAAGCAAGACAATACGTTTTGAAAGTAAGAAAAAAAAAACTTGATAAAACTTTCCACTTAATAAAGTATAAACGTAATTTATGACATTATAAATAATAAGCACTGTTTTTATTGTAAGTAACCCGTAATTATTTTTAATTTGGGCAATGACACAATCAACAATGAAAACAAGTAAGGAAGGCTAAGTTCGGGTGTAACCGAACATTACATACTCAGCTGAGAACTTTGGTGACAAAATAAGGGAAAATCACCATGTAGGAAAATGGACCCAGGGTAACACTGGAATGTGTTTGTATGACATGGGTATCAAATGGAAGGTATTAAAGAGTATTTTAGAAGGGAGTGGTCCGTAGTTCTATAGGTGAACGCTCATAGATATCGCCATAAAGGTGGACCAGGGGTTACTCTAGAATGTGTTTGTACGATAAGGGTATCAAATCAAAGCTGGTAATGAGTATTTTAAAAGGGAGTGGACCTTAGGTTTATAGGTGGACGCCTTTTCAAAATATCGCCATAAAGGTGGAACAGGGGTGACTCTATAATGTGTTTGTACGATATGGATATCAAATTAAAGGTATTAATGGGGGTTTTAAAAGGGAGTGGCCAGTAGTAGTATATGTGAAGGCTTTTTCGAGATATCGACCAAAATGTGGAGCAGGGTGACCCAGAATCACCATATTTCATCCCTTTTTTCGTATTTGGTATAGAATTATGGCATTTTTTCATTTTACGAAATTTTCGATATCGAAAAAGTGGGCGTGGTATTAGTCGGATTTCGCCCATTTTTAATACCAATATAAAGTAAGACGAGATAAGTACGTGAACTAAGTTTAGTAAAGATATATCGATTTTTGTTGAAGTTATCGTGTTAACGGCCAAGAGGAAGGGCAGACGGTCGACTGTGTATAAAAACTAGGCGTGGCTTCAACCGATTTCGCCCATTTTCACAGAAAACAGTTATCTGTATAGAAGCTACGCCCTTACAAAATTTCCTTACCAAATTTTATTAAAAGTAGTCTAGACAAATTAAATGAGAAAGGCGGAGCCACGCCCATTTTGCAATTTTCTTTTATTTTTTGTATTTTGTTGCACCATATCATTACTGGAGTTGAATTTTGACATAATCTACTTGTATACTGTAAAGATATTCAATTTTTTGTTAAAATTTGACTTTAACATTTTTTTTTAAGTGGGCGTGTTCATCATCCGATTTTGCTAATTTTTATTTAGCACACATACAGTAATAGGGGTAACGTTTCTGCCATATTGCATCATGGTATCTTCAACGACTGCCAAATTACGGCTTGCCAAACTTTTGAATTACCTTCTTTTAAAAGTGGACGGTGCCACGCCCATTGTTCAAAATTTTACAAATTTTCTATTCTGCGTCACAAGGTCAACCTACCTACCAAGTTTCATCGCTTTACCCGACTTTGGTAATGAATTATCGTATTTTTTCGGTTTTTCGAAATTTTCGATATCGAAAAAGTGGGCGTGGTTATAGTCCGATTTCGTTTATTTTAAATAGCGATCTGATATGAGTGCCCAGGAACTTACATACCAAATTTCATTAAGATACCTCAAAATGTACTCAAGTTATAGTGTTAACGGACAGACGAACGGACGGACATCGCTAAATGAATTTCTTTTTTCGCTCAAATCATTTTGCTATATATAAGTCTATATCTATCTCGATTAGTATATGCCGTTACGGATTACCGTTATTCGAACAAAGTTAATATACTATGTGAGCTCTGCTCAGCTGAGTATAAAAATGAAATACAAAATGCTCAAATGGATTCTGAACTCAAACTTTGAAGTAATATGGAAATTATATATAAACGCTATAAGTGAAATATTATACTTCATTATTTTTATTTGTTCTATAGAGGTTTATTAAAGACTACATAGTCTCTATGAGCCACAATTGTTTCTTTTGTCAGATATAATTTTGCAACGCATCGCTGCATGCGCGCCAAAATTTCATTCGAGCATTTAGTGTCTGACTAAGCACACATACACAGGCACAACATAAAAGTTATAATAAAAACAAAAATTGCGAACGATTACTTTTGATTGCGTTTATAGGCTTTCTGTTGTGGTTGTTATTATTTTTCATTCTGTATGTTAGTCAATTCCGTGTGTGCTTGCACCGGCATATATTTGGGCGTTTGTTTTTAAAGAATGTAGCCATACCAGTTTCCAATTGTTGCTGAGATTTGGACATTTTTCAATTTGTTGCAGATTGTAGGCTGCAACAGGTTAGTAAATATGTTGCTGTTGCAATAAAACCAAATAAAAAACAGTTGATGAAATTAAGTACCGCTTCTTGGCGTGTTGCCACACATTTGAACTAGTCTCTCTCTCTCTCTCTCTCTCTCTGCTTCTTCTTTCTCACGTACTTTTGCGTTACAGTTCTTGTTTGCAATTATTAAAAAAATTGGCTGTTAAAAATTTATATAATTTTTTTCGCAAAGCATTCAAACTCAAATACATGTATTTGTGTACGTTAGATTGGGTCGAAAAAAGTTTTGTAGGACCACCCTTAAATTTAATCTTACGTTGAGAAAGTTTCGGAAAATTTTTTTATTTACGGTATATAAGCGAAGCGAAAAATAAGACGAAAAATAAGACCAAAAAGTTAACTTTATTTTTCCAGCAAAATAAAAAAATACACAAAAAAGTCTACAAATCGATCGGAATCCAATATAAAAAAAAATTTATTTATTTTTCCAGGGAAATAAAAAACTCAAAAAATAAATTTACTTTCGAGAGAAATAAAAAAGCTCAAAAACCATTTAATTTTTCAAACGAAATAAAAACCTCCAGTGATGAATTTTTTTTTTCGAGTGAAATAAAAAGTTCAAAAAAAATTAATTTTCAAGTGAAATAAAAAAACGCAAGAAAAAATTTAAAAACCAAATAACTTTGGTTTCCGATCGAAACAAAAAGCTCAAAAACAACCTAATTATTTGGGCGAAATAAAAACCTCCAGTGATGAATTTATTTTTCGAATAAAACTAAAAAAAATAATTTTATTTTCAAGTGAAGTATAGAAACGCAAAAACAACTTAATTTTTCGAGCGAAAAAAAAGCCTCCAATGAAAAAATTTTTTTTCCGAGTGAAATAAAAAACTAAAAAAAATTTTATTTTCAAGTGAAACAAAAAAATGCAAAAAACTTAAAAAATCCAAGTGTTCGAAACGAGCTCAAGGCCAGAACAATAATTTTTTGTAATGATTATTGTTTTTTTTTATACTCAGTTGAGCAGAGCTCACAGAGTATATTAAGTTTGATTGGATAACGGTTGGTTGTACATATATAAAGGAATCGAGATAGATATAGACTTCAATATATCAAAATAATCAGGATCGAAAAAAAATTTGATTGAGCCATGTCCGTCCGTCCGTCCGTCCGTCCGTCCGTCCGTCCGTCCGTCCGTCCGTCCGTCCGTCCGTTAACACGATAACTTGAGTAAATTTTGAGGTATCTTGATGAAATTTGGTATGTAGGTTCCTGAGCACTCATCTCAGATCGCTATTTAAAATCAACGATATCGGACTATAACCACGCCCACTGTTTCGATATCGAAAATTTCGAAAAACCGAAAAAGTGCGATAATTCATTGCAAAAGACCGATAAAGCGACGAAACTTGGTAGATGAGTTGAAATTATGACGCAAAATAGAAAATTAGTAAAATTTTGGACAATGGGCGTGGCACCGCCCACTTTTAAAAGAAGGTAATTTAAAACTTCTGCAAGCTGTAATTTGGCAGTCGTTGAAGATTTCATGATGAAATTTGGCAGCAACGTTACTCTTATTACTATATGTACGCTTAATAAAAATTAGCAAAATCGGAGAAGGACCACGCCCACTTATAAAAAAAAAATTTTTATACTCAGTTGAGCAGAGCTCACAGAGTATATTAAGTTTGATTGGATAACGGTTGGTTGTACATATATAAAGGAATCGAGATAGATATAGACTTCAATATATCAAAATAATCAGGATCGAAAAAAAATTTGATTGAGCCATGTCCGTCCGTCCGTCCGTCCGTCCGTCCGTCCGTCCGTTAACACGATAACTTGAGTAAATTTTGAGGTATCTTGATGAAATTTGGAATGTAGGTTCCTGAGCACTCATCTCAGATCGCTATTTAAAATGAACGATATCGGACTATAACCACGCCCACTTTTTCGATATCGAAAATTTCGAAAAACCGAAAAAGTGCGATAATTCATTGCAAAAGACCGATAAAGCGACGAAACTTGGTAGATGAGTTGAAATTATGACGCAAAATAGAAAATTAGTAAAATTTTGGACAATGGGCGTGGCACCGCCCACTTTTAAAAGAAGGTAATTTAAAACTTTTGCAAGCTGTAATTTGGCAGTCGTTGAAGATTTCATGATGAAATTTGGCAGCAACGTTACTCTTATTACTATATGTACGCTTAATAAAAATTAGCAAAATCGGAGAAGGACCACGCCCACTTATAAAAAAAAAATTTTTTTTAAGTAAAATTTTAACAAAAAATTTTATATCTTTACAGTATATAAGTAAATTATGTCAAGATTCAACTCCAGTAATTATATGGTACAACAAAATACAAAAATAAAAGAAAATTTAAAAATGGGCGTGGCTCCGCCCTTTTTCATTTAATTTGTCTAGGATACTTTTAACGCCATAAGTCGAACAAAAATTAACCAATCCTTTTGAAATTTGGTAGGGGCATAGATTTTATGGCGTTAACTGTTTTCTGTGAAAATGGGCGAAATCGGTTGATGTCACGCCCAGTTTTTATACACAGTCGTCCGTCTGTCCTTCCGCATGGCCGTTAACACGATAACTTGAGCAAAAATCGATATATCTTTACTAAACTCAGTTCACGTACTTATCTGAACTCACTTTATCTTGGTATGAAAAATGAACGAAATCCGACTATGACCACGCCCACTTTTTCGATATCGAAAATTACGAAAAATGAAAAAAATGCCATAATTCTATACCAAATACGAAAAAAGGGATGAAATATGTTAAGGTAATTGGATTGTTTTATTGACGCGAAATATAACTTTAGAAAAAACTTTATAAAATGGTTGTGACACCTACCATATTAAGTAGAAGAAAATGAAAAAGTTCTGCAGAGCGAAAAAAAACCCTTAAAATCTTGGCAGGTATTACATATATAAATAAATTAGCGGTATCCAACAGATGATGTTCTGGGTCACCCTGGTCCACATTTTTGTCGATATCTGGAAAACGCCTTCACATATACAACTGCCACCACTCCCTTTTAAAAGCCTCATTAATATCTTTAATTTGATACCCGTATCGTACAAACACATTCTAGAGTCACCCCTGGTCCACCTTTATGGCGTTATCTCAAAAAGGCGTCCACCTATAGAACGAAGGCCCACTCCCTTTTAAAAATACTCATTAACACCTTTCATTTGATACCCATATCGTACAAACAAAGTCTAGAGTCACCCCTGGTACACCCTTATGGCGATATCTTGAAAAGGCGTCCACCTATAGAACTAAGGCCCACTCCCTCTTAAAATACTCATTAACTCCTTTCGTTTGATACCCCTATTGCACAAACGAATTCTAGAGTCACCCCTGGTCCACCTTTATGGCGATATCTCGAAAAGGCAAACACCTATAAAACGAAGGCCCACTCCCTTTTAAAAATACTCATTAACACCTTTCATTTGATACCCATATCGTACAAACAAAGTCTAGAGTCACCCCTGGTCCAGAAAGGCCCACTCCCTCTTAAAATACTCATTAACTCCTTTCGTTTGATACCCATATTGCACAAACGAAATCTAGAGTCACCCTTGGCCCACCTTTATGGCGATATCTCGAAACGGCGTCCACCTATGGAACTAAGGATTACTCCCTTTTAAAATACTCATTAACACCTTTCATTTGATACCCATATCGTACAAACGCATTCTAGAGTCACACCTGGTCCATCTTTATGGCGATATCTCGAAAAGGCGTCCACCTATAGAACTAAGGCCCACTCCCTCTTAAAATACTCATTAACTCCTTTCGTTTGATACCCATATTGCACAAACGAATTCTAGAGACACCCCTGGTCCACCTTTATGGCGATATCTCGAAAAGGGGTCCACCTATAAAACGAAGGCCCACTCCCTTTTAAAAATACTCATTAACACCTTTCATTTGATACCGATATCGTACAAACAAAGTCTAGAGTCACCCCTGGTCCACCCTTATGGCGATATCTTGAAAAGGCGTCCACCTATAGAACTAAGGCCCACTCTCTCTTAAAATACTCATTAACTCCTTTCGGTTGATACCCATATTGCACAAACGAATTCTAGAGTCACCCCTGGTTCACCTTTATGGCGATATCTCGAAAAGATAAACACCTATAAAACGAAGGCCCACTCCCTTTTAAAAATACTCATTAACACCTTTCATTTGATACCCATATCGTACAAACAAAGTCAAGAGTCACCCCTGGTCCACCTTTATTGCGATACCTCGAAAATGCGTCCACCTATAGAACTAAGGCCCACTCCCTCTTAAAATACTCATTAACTCCTTTCGTTTGATGCCCATATTGTGCAAACAAATTCTAGGGTCACCCCTGGCCCACCTTTATGGCGATATCTCGAAACGGCGTCCACCTATGGAACTAAGGATTACTCCCTTTAAAATGCTCATTAACACCTTTCATTTGATACCCATATCGTACAAACGCATTCTAGAGTCACCCCTGATCCATCTTTACGCCGATATCTCGATAAGGCGTCCATCTATAGAACTTAGGTCCACGCCCTTTTAAAATACTCATTAATACCTTTCATTTGATACCCATATCGTACAAACGCATTCTAGAGTCAACCCTGATCCACCTTTATGGCGATATCCCTAAATGGCGTCCACCTATAGAACTATGGCCCCCTCCCTCATAAAATACTCTTTAATTCCTTTCATTTGATACACATGTCATACAAACACATTCCAAGGTTTCCCTCGGTTCATTTTCCTACATGGTTATTTTCCCTTATGTTGTCACCATAGCTCTCAACTGAGTATGTAATGTTCGGTTACACCCGAACTTAACCTTCCTTACTTGTTTTTTTTTAATTTTTCTATAATTGAAAAATTGTATTTTGTTTTTGGAATACTAAGTAGACAATTTTTCATCATTACAAAAACTTATTGTTCTGGCATTGAGCTCGTTTCGAATACTTGTATCCTTTATCAATTGGCCGATAAAACAAAAACAATTCTTAAAAAATCAATTTACTACCCGAGCGAAACAAAAAGCTCAAGAAATTATTTTAATTTAGAGCGAAATAAAAAAACTCAAAAAACAACTTAATTATTTGTGCGAAATAAAGACCTCCGAGTGAAATAAAAAACTAAAAAAAATTATTTTATTTTCAAGTGAAATAAAAAAACTAAAAATCAAATAAAAACTTTATTTTCCGACCGAAACAAAAACCCAAAAAAAATATTTTATTTTCGAGTGAAATAAAAAATCTCAAAAAATAACTTTATTTTCCGAGAAAAACAAAAAACTCAATAAATATCTTCATTTTCTAGCTAAATAAATGACTCAAGAAATCGCTTTAATTTTCGACCAAAATAAAGACCCAAAAACATAAAGTTATTTTCCGAATGATATAAAAAACTTAAAAAATAACTTGATTTTTCGAGTTAAATAAAATACCTCAAAAATTAACTTCGTTTTTCAAGCGAAATATAAATCGACAAAAATTATTTCATTTTCATTATTTTGCGTGAAATAAAAAAACGCAAAAAGTATTTTAGTCTTCGAGCCAAATAAAACTCACAAAATAACTTAATCTTTCGAGAGAACTGAAAACGTTAAAAACAAACTTTTATTTTCCCATTCAAAAAAAAAATTTCAAAAAATATATATATATATTTTCCGAGCGATGTAAAAAACCCCAGAAATAACTTTATTTCCGAGGTAAATAAAAACCCAAAAATGAAAATAATATTTTCCGTACGAAATAAGGAACTCCTTTTCCATGCGAAAATAAAATGCAAATAAATAAATGTTATTTGCCGAGTGAGAGAAAAGCTCATAAAACTCGAAAAAAAAAACTTAGGCCTCGATATACTGCGACCTTTATTTAGATCGATTGTGCTTGACCTTCCAACGCATTACTGTATGTGGTGACCTTTAATGTTTTTAAGTACCTACTTCCTACAGGCTTTTCACTATATATCATAAAGAGATTAAAAGTCGTGCCACATAAACGGGAGAGGCTCAAATTTGTGTATTAAATAGTTTTAATATACGTAGGTGATGTCGTTGATTACAGTGTCTCCTACAGAATCTAGTGAGGGTTTGCGGTACTCTCTGCTTAGATGAATGAGTTTGGCTAATAATTTTGTTTCTGCGAGCATAAACAATTTTGCCTGGGCATTCAATTCAATGCTGTCTGAACTGCTTTGTTTCCCAGTTACTTATGATGTCCATCGTGTATATCTTTGTCAGTTCACAGAAGGGCTCTGAACCATAGTATGCTCCCATAACACCCCGATTTCCTAGGTGGTCCGGCTGTTCATTATCAAATGCCCTGTCATGTTTTCGCTCTTTAGCTCAAAGATATTTTTAAGTCTTTGTGCAGCAAGTGTTGCCACTTTCTCTATTAGAATAGAGAAGGAGATATTCCCACTAAGGCACTAAGGACGTGGCCATTGCACCCTTTAAGCTAATACAAACTAGTGGATGTAGTTTGCTTAGGAAGTGTGTAATTGGGCCAAATTTCTTTTAACTTATTTTGTTGCATAGAATACCCTGAAGATGGCGCTGTCGCGTCGAAACGCGTAGGTATGAAAAAACAAAAATTTTGTTTTATTACCAAAAAACGGCCGAAGCAGCTCTCTATGCAACAAAAGTAGGTTGCTTAGTTTTGTTATTGCTTTAGGACTGTAACTTGTTCATTTGGTTTTCTCTCAATGTTTTTTAATAAATATGCTTCTCCACCAATTCACGACATAAAAACCAATTTCAGCTGCATTTTTTTTCGAAACCTTTTCAACATATACTTCAAATTCTGGAGCAATCTTTCGACACTTTTTTAATCCCTCTGGTGACCGATCCAGTCTAATGTACCTACGTTCATTTATTAACTACCTTATTTCAATATTACCTTCCAATTTATGCTTTATTTACAATCGTTTCAAGCAGTCATTGCACGAGCACGTTTCCTTCATGCTTCACGCTGTCAAATGCGGTAATAATCGCTAACAGCAGCGCATGCTATTCATATTTTTCTGCAGTCTTATATATGCATGTTTGTTTATGCCTACATACATTGTGCTACTATTATAGGTAAACACTTCTTCCGTTTACAATATAAAAATAATAACAATGCTCGTTTTCCAAGTTTGCGTTTGAATATCACGACAAAAAACAAAAAGCAACAGCTGCAAAAATACATAACTACAAATACATGCAGCATATCAAGGTCGTTTCTATTACCTTCCATTATTGCGTCTTCTATTAGCTCCCTTATACAAACACACTTACACTTACACTCAATTTGCTTATTGATATTACTCATACGCCCGGTAGGCTAACGCATTCATATTTGTGTGGTCACTTTAACCACTTGCAGTTTGTTTGTACTTGTGCAACCACCAACAAATTTTGAATGCCAATATAAAGTTGTAAGCTTGTAAAAAAATAAATACAAAGCATTGATTGCTTTTTGACAAAGCTTTGTCGATCAAAGCCGTATTAGAGCGGCTCATTGGGCTTGGGCGCCATTTGTAACTCGTATGAAAACTCTGCCAATTTTTGTAAAGGATTAAGCCCAGGGGCGGAGACTGGTATTCCTTTTATAATATAATTCCTTGAAAAACTATTAATTTTGGCCTTTTAATATATTTGGATTAAGATAAAAATTATTTTCGGATTTTTATTACCTGAGTTCGATAGAACTAGTTAAACTTGCACTTTTAAAAATAAACGTCCGGAAATAAAAGTTAAATCCGGATTTTTATTTTTTAAGGCCTTGAAAAGTAAAAGTCCGGATTTAACTTTTATTTCCGGACTTTTATTTTTAAAACTCCGAGTTTAACTAGTTCTATCCGACTCAAAAAATAAAAATACAGATTTTAATTTTATATGTGGACTTTTATGAAAAAAGTTCGAAAAATAAAAAGGATGCATGATTCGAAATGATATTGCTATAGGGAAACAATACAAACATTTTCACCTAGGACAATTTTTTGACCCGGACTTTTTCGACTCCGAAAAAAAAAATAATTATTATTTTCCGTCCCTGATTAAGCCTCTTTCGTTGTAACAGCGAAACCCGAGTCCATGCGAAGGAAGTCTCAACGCATTTGCTAAAATTCTATATCTATAGATCTTCGGCTTCTTATCGGTAACGACGGATACCGTCAACTTATTATTTTTCTATAAGCTTATTATCAATAACGCATAATTATCCTCAAGTTATCGGCTTTTTATCATAGTTTTCCAATTGCCTACTTTTCGGGTTGTTATTTACGGGTTGCAGATGTTACATCGATTTTACATTAAAATTTAATCGTCATCTGTTTCATAACAAATCGGTATATTTTCGATAAAAATTCGATGACTTTTAGACAACAAACCTTTTTCTGATAACAAATCGATAACTTTTTGACAATCGATGGTTTTTCGATAACAAATCGTTATATTTTCGATAAAAAATCGATTACTGTTAGATAACATAATTTAATAATAATAATCGATAACTTTTCGGTAAATTATCAATAACAAAACGATCAATCACCTACCCTGTGAACTCTGCAAACAATTCGATTTGTCTATAAAGAATACAGTATGAGTCGTAAAGGAGTATGCGATTCTTGCCAGTTTTGATCCCTTTATAAGGGTTGGAGTGATCACTTTTGTTTGAGTTTGTCTTATGGAGAAGATAATTGACAAGATAATTGACAGACTGGTGCTCTTTATACCCCTATGGGTACAGTCATACAGATCCTTTTTCTACTCTCTATAATGCCCTTGCCTCGACCACCGTGGTGTGATGGTAGCGTGCTCCATCACTAAGAGGAGTCGCCCCTCGCCAATGTTTTGCAAGTACTCCGAATGCATTTCTGCCATGAAAAGTTGTCAGTGAAAACTCATCTGACTTGCAGATGCCGTTAGAAGTCGGCATAAAACAAGTAGGTCCTATCCGGCAATTTGTAGAAAAAATTAAAAGGAACACTACGCAAATTGGAAAAGACGTTCGGCCTTAAACCTCTACGAACGTTATCGCGCCTTACATTTATTTATTTATTATGCCCTTGCAGGTACTGTCGGACAGGTCCCTTTTGTACTCTTATGGGTACTTTTCGACACATTCTCGTAGTACGCCTACGGGCACTGCCGGATTAGTCCTCTTTCTACCCGTATGAAAACTCCTACCGATTTTTTCGTTTATTTAAAATTAAAACAAATGCTACGATAGTAGAACATATGTGGAGGTCCACACCAAAACGAAGCTTTTTTATATGAAAACCATATACAAAGGTGCCGTTTTGGTGTAGACTTCTACATATATATAGGCGGCCACCGTGGTGTGATGGTAGCGTGCTCCGTCTACCACACCGTATGCCCTGGGTTCGAACCCCGGGCAAAGCAACATCAAAATTTTATAAATAAGGTTTTTCAATTAGAAGAAAATTTTTCTAAGCGGGGTCGCCCCTCGGCAGTGTTTGGCAAGCACTCCGAGTGTATTTGTGCCATGAAAAGCTCTCAGTGAAAGCTCATCTGTCTTGCAGATGCCGTTAGAAGTCGGCATAAAACAAGTAGGTCCTATCCGGCAATTTGTAGGAAAAATTAAAAGGAACACTACGCAAATTGGAAAAGATGTTCGGCCTTAGATCTCTTCGGAGGTTATCGCGCTTTACATTTATTTTTTTTTTATTCTACATATAGTACTAGTATTTTGCCCTCCATTATTTTTTTAAATAATCGGTTCATTTCCATTTAATTTTAATTTTTTTTTTTTATTTTGAACATTTCGCTGGCGCTTATTTAGTATTTCTTAAAATTTACTACATAAATTTCAAACTGATTTATACAAGCTGTACACAAATGGGACTACACCTACACTTACATTCTGTATTCCCCAATATAGTATAACACTTCTAACGACTACGCTTACGCTTACAGTCTGTACTCTCCCATACTATCGTCTCTTTTGATAGTTTTAAATTGGCGAAATATGATATAGCAAGATTAACTACCAATTAAATCCAAAATTTATTTAAAAAATATTTATTTTCAAATATTCAGTTTTGATTATTAATTAGAACTTTGGTTAATGAAAGTGCTGCCTGAGCGATATATCTTAAGCAAGCAATTAAAGAAATTGTGTTAACGGAATTAATTTCGTTTGCTATAAATAATAACACTAATTAATTGATGTTCAAAATATTAAAAAATACGCCTTTAACATGTAAATCCTGCTCACACAAGCGTGTAAAAAGAACAATAAAATTATTAGCAGGAAAAGGCATAAATAAATAAAAACTTACGCACTTTAGAGCCGAATATATATGTACATCATACCTATATGCATACTTATATAATTCACTTTTGTCTAGGGAGGTAATGTATATATGTATATACAAACTCGCTCTACCTCATCGAAGCTCCACTTACAATCAGCAACGAAAAGATCAAAAATTACATTTAAGCAAATATGGAATTTCAGGTGCTGATATTTCGACACCATCAATTTAATAGTTGTTAAATTTAACATTGGCAGAGTACTAAGAAGTTATTACCAAGAAGTTTTACTGCATTTAAGAACTTTAAATATGTGAGTAATTCAGTGAATGATCATATGCATTCCTATACGGGTACTTGCATAAGTAAAACCACAAATAACCCTGCAAAAAATCGTGCGATTAATCCCTAAAGTGATTGGTCTCTGATTAATCTCTTTTGTCTACATTTGGGCATAATTGATCCCCTTTTGTCCCCTTCGGGTACAGTTGGTATTAGTCAGTTCGAAATCTATGTAGCTCAAACGAATTATTTAAGAAAAATGCGGAGCTCTATACTGAACCTAAATTACTAGGACTTTACGACTATGCCGGAGTTATAGTAAAATTTTCAGAGAATATTTTTTATTCCCTTTTGAAAAGCAGGCGAACATCAAATAAATTTGGTGGCTTGGCAAACCCTTCGATTGTGTTTCTACCATGAAAGTTTCGCAGCAAAAAAGTCATCTGCCTTAGCAAATGCTTATTTCAATATAAACTGCAAATGAAACTAAGACGATTTGAATTATTGTTTTATTTTAAAATTGGTTACATCGGTGAGTATCATTCTACTACTATTGGGGTTAAAAATGGGACTGGCCCTAAATGGAGTAGTCTTCTTATGTTCCCATATGGCTACAAGGGGGATTGGTCCTATCCATTCCTTTCGGGTATAAATGAATACAATTATTCTGTTCATATGACAAGATCAAACAAAAGATAACAGTTCAACTCAAATAAAGACTTCAAAACTGGCATTGATCGCATACTCTTTTGCGACTCCTCCCAGATTCACCTAGACTAATCCCATTTTTTGCAGGGAAGTAACTCAATTTGTGTACCCATCATAAACATAGTATGTTGTACTAATATTGATCCGCTGCCTGACATTTTTAAGTATTTAACGCAGAAGAAATAGACCCGTTAATAAATATACCGAAATGACAGAACGCGGACTGTGTCGATTGAACTATGTCCGTTAGCTGTGAAACACAAAGTGTGGAGCGTACTCTATGGACATCTTTGTATTTTTTACTGTTAGGCCCACTTGCAGAACGGCAAGTTATAATTTATTAATTTAACCGCTCATGCCAAGTTCTCTCTGCAAGTGTATACTCTTGTAGTTGAAAATCGAACCGACAATGTCAGATTTCTAATATGCCTATTAATTCCGTTTTTAATTTTTATTATTGTTATTATTATTTTTATTTAGGAGTTATACTACACTTATCAAATAATACGAACTCTAAAACCCAGTTTTTAGTACAAGTTCAGCTCAGTTTGTCAGTTTAACTACGCTTAAATTATTCTGCAGTTTTTCAGTCTACTTTGACTGAAGTTTAAGCTGAGCTTAAGTGGCCGATCTGGCAGGGTAAGCTCTTATTAACCTCTCAATTATTTTCGTTCATTAGCATTGCCATTGATTATACCAAGTAAGCATTTGGGCTTGAGTACCATTAGAGTTCAGGTTGATAACTAGCATACTTCTAAAATTTCAAGAATTAATCCGAAACAGTGACTGAACTTGAGAATCATAGCGTTATAAAAAAAATAAATAAATGTAAGGCGCGATAACCTCCGAAGGGATCTAAGGCCGGGCTTCTCTTCCAATTTGCGTCGTGCTCCTCTTGATTTTTCCTACAAATTGGCCGGACGGGACCTACATGTTTTATGCCGACTCCGAACGGTATCTGCAAGGCAGATGAGTTTTCATTGAGAACTTTTCATGGCAGAGATACACCCGGAACGCTTGCCAAACACTGCCGAGGGGCGACCCCGCTTAGAAAAATTTTCTTCTAATTGAAAAACCTTATCTCTAAAATTTTGATGTTGCTTTGCCCTGGGTGTGAACCCAGGGCATACGGTGTGATATGCGGAGCATGCTACCATCACACAACGGTGGCCATCAATAGCGTTACTTAAGGTGAAAATTGATAGCTCCCATCTTCTACTCAAGTGTGGTACTCTAATTGGCCTCAAATGCAAGATTCCAATAATAAAGTATTTTCACCAAATTAAAATAAAATATGTATAATTTATTTTTAATTTTTAACGCTTTATTACTGCTACCAATCATGCTTCTTTTTTCCTCACAATAAACAGCTGTTTGCTTTGATGGTACCACCTTGGAGAATATTTTTCTTCAACTACCTCAACTCGATATCCAATGTAGGATATCAACTGGAGAAATGTGCTGGTATTCATTTGAGAACTATATTTCTCGAAATCTCTTAAAGATTGCAGAATAATTTCAGAATGACTTAGGAGATCAACTCCAGAACTAGATTTATATTTCTCTAAGGCTGGAGAATTGTGACTAAAAATCTGGTCTGAAGTTTAACTGAAGTTGAAAATTGACTAGAGTTTAAGCAGGCTTACTTTAGGCACAGCTTAACCAACTATAAAAAAAAACCGGGCCTAACATACAATCGTTTTTCAATTTTTTTTTTTTTCATTTACAGATGCTGAATTTGTGTTACATTTACTACCTCTCAAAGTTAACCGAATTTGCTGACACAGTTTTCTTCGTGCTGCGGAAAAAGTCATCACAAATCACATGGCTGCATGTGTATCATCATTCAGTAACGCCATTGGAGACTTGGGTGCTGGTTAAGTTTTTGGCTGGTAAGTGAAGCGAATTTTACATGTAAATGCACTCGGAGTGTTTGGCAAATCACTGCCGAGGACCAACGCCGCTTAGAAAATGTTTTTTCGTATTGAAAAAACTTTTTTATAAATCTCGATGTTATTTTGTCCGGGAGTTGAACCAAAGATCTTCGGTGTGGTGGACGGAGCACGCTAACACCACACCTTGTCAGCCGCCAGTTATAAAACGTAGATCTTGTAATTTCCAGTCTTCTCTTAATGGCAAATCATTACCTAGAAAAGGAGCGATAGCACTGTCATCTTAAGAAAATTAAATTAAAATTAAAATTGTTAAAATAACAGATTTTCGTGTGACACCATGGTCGTAAGAGCAAAGTAGTGAACGCTGTGGGCGTAAAATTGTTTGATATATATACATGATATTGTCAGTAATTCGCTGTTGAAACTACCAATGAAATCAGTTCTTTTATCAGTTAGATTTATTGAGAATCTGTAATTTTTACAGAATATTGTTAACTCGAGATAAATTAACAAATTTGTTGTTTTGACAAAGAACCAAGTTGAATTAACCATAGCGCGATCAATTTCACCGAAAGTCTTTTCATTCAAGAATAAAAATCGATTTGTGGATTTCACTAACGTCATTTATATCGGTGTATTAGTTAAAATTGGACTTTTATTGTGATAGTAAATAATAAAAGTTAAAATTGGGCTTGGAGGTTGGATTTTGTAAATTATAATTTTATAATCAAAAACCCTAACCGGGACTATTTCGGGGTTGTATTCACGATCATTACAAGACCCTTTCGGGACGGTTTTCAGGGCAATGGGGTAGTTTCAAAACAATTTCAGAATAATTTAGGTTTTTATTTTCGAAATCAATCGAGGAAAATTTTGGGATCACTTCAGGGTCACTTGGGGTTTATTTCAGAATTGTTTCATGTATAACTATGCGGATTATTTTTTTTTTTTTTTTTGGTATTACTGCGGTACTGTTTTCGGATAGTTTTGGACTTGTTTTCGGAATCAAATCGAGAATATCTCATGATCTTTCGGAACTGTTTCTGAATCATTTTGGAGACATTCAGGGATTATTACGGGATCATTTCGAGAGTATTTAGGCATCGTTTCGAGATTATATCAGGGATCGATTCTAGGCTATTTCAGGATATTTGGGGGACTATTTTCTGGATTATTTTGGAACTGTTTAAATATATTTATGGGATCCTACCAAAGTTATTTGCGGGACATTTCGCAATGGCTTTCGGGATTATTTTGCGGCTATTTTGGGAAAATTGTTTAAATCTTTTGTGGATCATATCGGGACACTTTTGGGATCATTTCGGGCCACTTTCGATATCTGTTTAGGACTACCTCAGGATGTTGACAGAATAATTTCGGTACTATTCTTGTAAAATTTTCGTATTTGTTTTCTTGAGGGGTATTCCTATTGTCGTCCCAAATTAGTCCGCCTCTTAACAAAGTTTCCTTGGTTTATTGATTGTATACGTCATTATAAACAAAAACTAGCACCACCGTTTTTACTAACGACAAAAAAGTTTGCTTATGAAGTAATAACTTAATTTTCACTTGAGATATCACATCATCGGGCATACTATACCAGAATGAAGGATAAACATCATCTTCTAGAAAATCTTCATTTCATCTGTAATTTCGAAATTAGCTATCAATACATAATTAAAAGGTAAATGCTAAACTGCTCAACCAAATTATCAATATTGTTACCTAAGTACCTATATCTCGGTACGGATGTGTATACAAATAATATTTTCATAGTTGTCTATACGTCAATTGCATTTCTTCTCTTATTTAGCATCACTCATACTCGTCCATGCATATTTACCATTCAACGAATATCAAATGCAGTAAAATTATTTTTATTAAGTTTCACAATCATTTGAAAAAAAGCTTTAATATTTCCGCAGGTGGTAATGCGACGTTTCCAAATTTGCTCAACAATTTCGTGCATGTCTGCATGTATTTCTATTATATGATGTCGGCCATGGGACCAGAATATGCCAAATTTCTGTGGTGGAAAAAATATATGACTGAACTACAAATCGTAAGTATATCGTTATGCAACATTTAAACAATTTTAAACATGTAAATAACCGCATGGCCGAAATATTTTAAGCTAAATTAATTGTGTCCTTGTCTGCGCGTAAAAAAAAAATTAGGAAAAATATAAATAAAATCTGCACGTAATATTGCGTTTGAAACTAGAAAAAATGTGCTGAGAAAAGCTAATAGACGTACATAAATCTTAGTTTCAGACACAAGATCAGTGTATATGTTAGAATAACAAAATCATAGACCCCATTAAAACACAAAATAGTATTTTCTAAAAAACAAAAATAACACAGCAAGAATATTATTTTAAATAAATTGGTAAAATTGTTTATTGAAAAAACCTGTTGGAAATTCTGGTTGGACAAAACCAAGTCAATAAGTTTATACTTAAAGAAAATTTTGCATTTATCTTGTTATTGATGTTTGTTTGTCTGCATACATGAAAAATATAGCCGACAGGAAAGACTTTGATAATTGGCATTAGTTGTAAATAAATATTTGTTGCCGCATTGTGACCAAGACCAAAATTAGAAACGAGTTTTAAGTATTTTTCAATAAATCCATTCACGCCTACGAGTGCGTACTAGGATGGATCGCAAGGAGGCTGTTCATTCAAGAACTTGGTAATATGTCTTTTTCGTGTTATGAAGAGTGGGTATGCAGTTCTGCTCAAACAATTTCTTGACTACTTTTCAAAAAAGCTTCTTATCACTGCCTTCATCTTGCTCATGCGCTATATCTACCATTTCTCCTACGTACCCTCTCTCATTCCAGCTATCTCCCTCTACAGCTCCTGGAAGTGCAGGTGGGATTGGCAGTTAGAGTGAGAGGGGAAGTGGAAGATTCCTTTCTCCACTTCCAATCCCATTCTTGTTGTTGTTGTTGTTGTAGCGATTAGGTTACTCCCCGAAGGCTTTGGGGAGTGTTATCGATGTGATGATCCTTTGTCGGATACAGATCCGATACGCTCCGGTAACACAGCACCATTAAGGTGCTGGCCCGACCATCTCGGGAACGATTTATATGGCCACATTGAACCTTCAGGCCATCCCTCCCTCTCACCCCCAAGATCCATGAGGAGCTTGGGGTCGCCAGAGCCTCGTCTGTTAGTGAAATGGGATTCGCCGCTCGAAGGTGAGGTTGACAATTGGGTTGGAGAAGCTATATGTTGCGCTACACAACCCCTTGAATCCCTATTCTCACATCCGATCTCACTCCCACCCCTTCTCTCACTCCCTCCATAGACGCTATACCCAATTTTGTATATCAGTTTTAAATAGTTACATATATATATATATAATTTTATAAAGTCGATTCGGATGTATGACATTTTCTAAAATCTTGTTAGCCCTACTTTGCAAATTCGGCTGCCTTCTGAATCGTTCGCTTCAGCATAAAGCATCTTCTTTCAGCTGTTGACGGCCTTGGGCGAATTTATAACTATGAAAGCTTTTTGACTAGTAAATGCTCACTTCGCGCCCCTCAATGTGTCCTCCGACAGGAGTCCCTCAAGAATGCTGGGGGTTGTGCCGCACAGTGCATTGGCTCTCCAACCAAGTCGTCAACCTCACTTACGTGAATATGTCGTACACATACTTAACAGCGAGCTCTCGCGGGACCAAGCTCCTTGAAGATTCGACGTGGTCAGATGAAATCGGCGGCAAAGGATCATCAACAGTGACAACACTTCCCAAAATATTTCGGAAGCGTCTTTATCGCTTCAAGAAATAGAAGATAGGAGTATGCCAGTACTTTCGTTTTGAAGGACTAACCGGGTTGGGAAAATGGTCTGAAGACGAAACCTTAAGCCACCCAGCCGCTGTTCATTTTTACCAGTCAGTGTAGAGATTTCCTCTTTTTCTGCACATTCTGGCTCCACCTAAGTCTCTTCTTGAGAAATTAACCTTATAATTCTAATCGAACTCGGCGGGCGGGTTATGTCCTAGCCAAACCGGAAAACTGCTACAGTCTTACTTTCGCACATGTTACGGTATCACGTATATATTAGAAAGTCCGGAGATACTTTTTTAGTATCTAGTTTGTTGCGTCACTTTGCTTTTTCTCAATAAAAGTTTTTTGGCACTTTGTTTCACGTTCCACACTAATAACTATCTATGCAGGTGGTACAATGCCATGTCATCGATGATATCTGTGATAATGTCATACGCTAACACATCCCACTGAGCATTGAGCAATTCTTATAAATATTTACGGCAAACAGATTTTATTGTATAACTTATATGTAGTTAGTATTGGTTGAGCAAAGCGCATCATTCTTTTGCTACGAGTCAACTGCGATGCAGAACCTCCAGTACTTTGAAAGCACATATGTACCTACATACAGCAGCGAACAGAAAATTGGCAGTGCCAAGCTTTATCAAATTTCATCAGTTAAATACCTCGACCCAAAGTTAGTCCAAATACTATATTTGAACGAGTTCGCTTCATTAATATCTAATCTAGATAGATGCAAAGTTTCAGGAACTTCTAGAGAAAGTATTTCAAGCTGGACCTGTGTAGAATTTCATGAACTGAGTGCGAAACACGACCAAGACATAGGAAGGCAGATATTTGCGAAGTACTAAATTTTGCAACCCGGGTCTCGAACAGGCGACTTATCCTGGCTTTTAATGCCATTAACATAATGTTAGAATAAATGAGTATTCAAATTTTAAAGTCTTATTTCCAATTCCAAGGTTGTTGTTGTCGTATTAACAGTGCTTCGCCCCATGCAATGGGCACGACCACTCACAAATTGTCATCAAAATCCTCTAACGGGAGTCCAAGGAAACTGGCTGTTTCAACAGGGGTGGACCATAGGGAGATGGGTGGGAGAGGCGTAGGTTCCACATTACAATTGAAAAGATGGTTGGTGTCATGTCGGCACACATCACATGCAGGACCAATTCCGAGGTCGAAAAGTTAAATGGCTTGGTAGTTTTAATTATCTTAATGAATCAATTTTGAATACATATTTTTTCCAGTGGCATAATATTTTTCAATAATTTTTAGTTTTCGATTTATTAGTGTCAATTTTTCTTTTCTACTGAAGTGCTCTTTCATCATATGAAAGTGATTTGGCTTTGCACTTAGGGCATACAGGAGTGCTTTAAAATTTTCTTTTTATATTTGAAGTGTAAATTTGTATCTGTGTCTATTATTCAGGGCAAAACAAAAACAAAAGTGCTTTAAGTATATTGGGGTTGAGCAGCTCTAGTATAAAGCAATATGAGCATGTCGCGCTAATTAAATACAATCTCAAAAACGTTTTCGAAAAAGTTCAAAAATTCGAGAAAATTTTTCGAAAACTTCTAACTTTTTATTTGGTCTCTGAATTTATTTGAGCATACAGTTTTGTATCCCGATCAATTTTTGGTACAAGTTCTATGCGGAAAAAAATTGTAAAAAATTAATGCGAGTTGTGAGAGACCTAAAATTGATCGGATTGTAAAACTGCATCTTCGAAAAAATTTAAAAAACTCTAAATAAAAAACTCGAATAATTTTTTAGAATTTTCAAATTTTTTCTAAAACATTTTTGAATTTGGTTTGCAATATTCAGTTACAAAATTCATTGAATTTTTTTTTTTTTAAATATCGATAAAAATAATAATTTAGTTGACGAATTTTGGAAAAAATTTTCACTGCTATTTAATCGTTCGCTGCTGTAGACATATACCTATTATTATATATACACATAGGAGTGTATTTTGTTGCATGTTTTCTTTATTTGGTTGCTTAAATTTTGGCAAATAATTTACTAAGATTAAATACACGTAGATTATATAACGATTTACAAGTCACCACAAGAATGTCATTAACAGCAAAACAAAAACAAACACAAACATTTATTGTTTGCTATGTTCACTTGAAAACACTTTTCCAGCACTTTTAGCACTGTGAAGCGAGGTCAATGTACATAGAACTCGTTGAGGCACGTGCAATGATCTTTAGTCGCCACTTTAGACTAAAAGTCATGTGTATATATGTACAAGCATTTGAGCATATGTATGTATGTATACGAATATGAATATATGTATATTTTAACATAACATCTATACTACTAGCGTTTATATATAATTTTGTTGGTATCGTTTTTGTATTATAAATTGCATATTCAAAAAGTTTGCTTTTCATTTATCATAAATTCATTAATTACATTCTTTTTTGTTTTACTTTTGACAACAAATATACTTTGATACTGTTAACACTTTATATTGCAAATTGAGTTCGTGTGTTTTTCATTAAAAAAAATTTTAAGCCTTTAGTCGTTTTACCTTTCAGTATTTTCGCGCTTAAATTTTTACAAAGTTTCCAAAATTTAATTTTATTACGCAAGTCATCGATCATTGCACTTTTAATGGTGTCGCTGTCATCAAGCAAAGTGTTGTGTTGATTGTAAATCAGAGGTGTGCAAATCAAGCTTTCCTATGCACGCATTTTTTCTTTAGATGTCGCTGCTATCACTACTATATTATGGGTTCAGGATATGCATCCCTTGACTATACGATATACGCCTTTTTCCACTGACAGCACGTACGTGGTTCAAAAAACCTCCCGGCTTACCGTTTGTATTTGAAACGTATATGCTTGTTTGTAACTCTCTAGGCTAGGCGCGCAAAGGGGAGATAAACCCATCTAGCGGCAATTATTGAACACTCGCGGCAGTGGTTAAATAACTCGCTACAAAATGAAATGTGCTTAATAGCGGAGACACGAACCTCTGTGCTACGGTGCTATCTAGATCAAATATCTAGGTGGATTGTAGAAACTAAAACGGCACCATATTTGCGTATTTTTTAGTTTAGTAAACTATATTTATTTTATTTTTTAAACTCATTTCGGTTTCGTTCTTAAACATTTATTTCCGGTTTCGTTCCTGACAAGTGAACCCGGTTTCCATTGAATTTTCGAAATTCCCTTCAGAAGGCAATTGGGATAAGATTTACAACAACTAAGGCATAACGTGGCTAAATGCATTTGTAACACTTCAACCATCGCAGGAGTGCGGGTTCAAATCCCACTTCCGGGAGAAAAGGCTTTGAAGGGATTTACAAGGTATAATCGAAAAAGCTGTCGCCTTGTCTGTCCTGATGTCACGTTGTTTAAATTTTTCTCAAATTATTAAAGAAATTCCCTTCAGTTTCGTTTTTCAACGTTAATTTCGGTTTCTTTCTCCTAAAGTATTACGGTTCCAGCATCGTTCTCCAAATATGCTTCGGTTTGGTTCTCAATTCCGGTTTCGGTTTAATTCTGCGGAATTCTAAAATTTCGTTCTTTAATAATCTAAATTTACTTCGTTTCCGATTCCATTCTCCAAATATGCCTCAGTTTTCTTCTTCAAAATTCATATCGGTCCCGCTTCAGTATCCAATATTTTACTTTTTACACTTATCTATCTATATTCTACGAATTTCATCCAGGCTTCGTTATTCAAAATTCGCTATCGTATAGTTCTGCAAACTTTTTCCTTGAAAATTCATTTCATTCTTAAAACTCATTTCGGTTTCATTCTTTAAAGTTCTTTTTGGTTTTGCTTTTCAAAATTCCTCTCGGTTTCGTCCTTCAACACACATATGGATATCGCGCTTCAATATGAATTTGGTTTTATACCTTAAAATTCGATTTAGTTCGTTCTCATTCTTCGAAATTTGGCTCAGTTTCGTATTTCAATAATTTCGTTTCACGGCTTTATCTTACAAAATTCATTTAGTTTTCGCTCTTCAAATATTGGCCCTGGTTTCGCTCCCCAACATTCATTTGGATATCACTCTACAATATTAATAGGGATTCCGTTCTACAAAATCTGTTTCGGTTCCGTTCTTCAAAACTAGTTTCGAGTTTAGCTCAATTTTTTTTAATGCGGGTCTGCTTCGATTTTCGAAAAATTCCGTTTCTTACCTCAACTTTCATCTCGGTTTCGTTCAACAGTATTAATTCCCAGTATGTTATACATATGTATTCTTTTGGTTTCTTTTCTCACTCCGTTTCTGGTTTCGTAATACATTCGTCCCAGTTTCGTTCTTCAACATCATTAAGATATCGGATTCCCCTAAATGTTTTCACGTTCCGTTCTTCAAAAATTGTTTAGATTTGGTTTCATTCCTCAAAATTTGGCTCAGTTTTATTTTTCGAAAAATACCCGTTTCTTCCCTCAGCATACGCTTGGGTCTCGTTCTTCGAAACTCGTTTGGTTCACATTTATTCTTCCAAATTCTTTTTAATATTCACAATTCTTTCGCTTTCAGCTTACTTGCAGTTTTGTTCCAGGGGTGCAAAAGGTTGACGACCTTTGAAGGAAAAACACTATTTATTTTATAGAACTGGAGGAATCGAAATGGAACTTGCATATTTCTGAAGCAGATTCGTTTTGGTTTCGTTCATAAAAAACATTTCGGTTTCCTTTTTCGCAACTAATTTCGAACTACATAAGTGTTCTTTCAGTATGAGTTTTGAAAACAAAAGGGAAAAGAAGGTCTATAATAGTCCAAATTAAAATGAAACTTATCTAATGAAGTGATAAACAGTTATACTGCTGGGTTCAAAATGGAGCAAGGAGAAACTTAGAGAGCTATTATTGTCCAAAATACAAGATCCGACACACGTTCACCCGTTCAGACAGTGTTAGCAGTATAGATCGCTGCCTTTAAGAAGCTATTTGCAATCCATGGACAGTAAGGCTTGGCACCTGCTGTGCCTTTTACAAAGGCAAGACTTAACTAGTTCGACTTGAGGACCTCTAAATGTCTTTTCTAAAGTCGAATCAGTTACGAGTTCGTTTTCTGCTTTAGAAAAAAACGCTTTGAATCAAAGCGATCCCAAGAACACTCCAAAAATGATCTCATGTAAGCCCGAAATCTTTAACATGATCCCCAGAAGATAGGAAACTCTATGATACGTTCGAATATATGTAAATAGTATCCAATTAATAAACTAAAATGAATATATCTCTAACACAAATATAATGGCTAATCTAATCGAAAATTGTCAATTAAATTGTTAAGTAGGTGTACATAATTAATTTTGCATAAATGACACTTAAATTTTTAATAGCCACAAAACGTCGTAATATCGTTCTTTTTAAGCCTCGTGATAATGTCCATATAAAAAACTTACGATTATTTTGCCATTCACACCAAAATATTTTAATTAAAGGCAAAATACAAAGTTTTGTTAGTGTTTTACAGTAATGAGGTATTTATTGCAGACGTAAAATGTATTGCGTTTATGCGACTCATTCAGGGTCGTTGTTGCAAAATTTTTGCAATTTCTTGGTCTACGACCCGCTGTTGATTCTATTTCCGTCACCTTTGTCTGCATTCAACTTTGGTGCCTTGATTGTGGAAAAGTACTTGCAATAAAAGAAAAAACTGTCAAACAATTATATTCTTAGACATGATCCAATACCTATATTAATAATATCAATTTAGTAAACCTAGTTTTCTGGAGCTATTTTCGATGATGCCTTGTTAAATTTGGTCAACCAATTTCCGTGTTGTTCCATTTTCAGTGCCATTTTTGTTCACCATTCTAGACTTCTCATAGTCATCTTTAGCATTCTCTGAAGTGGCACCCTTCCGCAAACTATTTCCATACTTAAAAATAATGGCGTGTATGGGTTTTTAGTAGTTTTGTATTTATTTCAACAAAATGTGTGAAAAATTTAAGTTGAATAACACTTGAAATAACTTAGCACTTAATTAATTTCTTTGAGGCCAATTAGCGTAGCATTTACAACAAACGTAGTGTATTATAACAACAATAATATTAATAAATTATAGTAATATAAGTATGTATTCGGCGTATCAACCAGAAGTTCTATGCTCAGTAGGTGGCAAAAAGACTATTTTGTCAAACTTGGTTCAGTAGCAAAGCGGTTTTTCACTTGTGCCATCTTCAGTGCAATTTTGCTTAGAGCTGTTATTTTCGCGCTGCCCATTCGCTTATTGAAGGTATTCTCCGCTTTGTACGGGTTTTATGGCTTACGAATTTTGAACCATTTTTCTTCGAATTATAAAATAACTCGAAACAAGGTTTGAGATAGACTGTAAATAATGAGTCTCATCCCGGGTTTTACGAGTTATGAATAATATGAGCTGTCAACTAATTCGAAAATAGGATTCGGAAAAGAGTTAAACAAGCCGACTTATCTTTGTCTATATTACTTAAAGTAACTGTTTATTACCCGACCTGATATTTTTTGAATAACTAGATTTTTTTTTTTTTTTTAATAAGTGAAATAATCTATGTTTTAATGATTTTCGAATCAGAAACCGTGCTTTCAAATAGTTCGAAATGCCAATAAGACGGTTTATCCTACTTTTCAAGATTTTCCTACTAGGAATCAACTTTTTCGTATTGACATTTTCCATCTAACTCAAAAATTGGCACTGGACCAACGACTTGAAAACCGGGTTTTTTCTAACAAAATTTTTTCAAATAACTCGATAATTGTTTTCATAAACTGTTTCATTCGGGGTATCATGAATAAGGAACCGAACTAGGAATCGTTAATTTCTAGTTGACATTTTGACAACTAACATGATATTTGGTTTTGGAAAAAGGTAAAAAAAAGTTGGTTTATCAGAGAATGCACGACAAACCATGCAACCAGCTTTATTCAAACTAAAACTTTTCAAATCGTTCGAAGATTCTTTAAAAAAATAAGTAAAAGTAACCGGCTAATTCGGGATTACAATACTTATAATCTGTTTTTTGTTTTTTTTTTTTTCCAGATCGATTTTCGAACTAGCATTCACCTATTGGGGGTTTTAGCTATAAAAATATTAGACACTGGCTTTTTAGAATTAATATTTTTCAAAAGACTTTATCATGGCTTAAGAAAAAAGTGGAATAAGCCCGGTTAGACTACCTAGGAATTAGAAACCGGAGTTTTCCAAGTAATTTCCAATTTAGGTTTGGTATAGATTGCAATAAAAAGAAAAATAAAAAAGGTTTTTATAATTTTTGAATTAAGAACCGTTTTTTATAATTAAATTTTTTCGAAGAAGTCCGTATTTATATTTATTCTGGTAAATTTTAAATTTGTAGACTAATAAAAAATAAATAAATTCAACAGGCGAGGCTTTCGCGACTCCAAGTTCCTCATGAAACTAGGGGAAGACGAGGAGTGTGGCTTAAAGGGTTCAGTGTACTTGTTCTTATTGTAGCGATAAAGACACTTTTAGAAAAGTGTTAGCGATGTTGATGGTGCTTTTATAGATATAGACCCGGTACGTTCCGGTTACCAGCAACATGGAAGAACCAGCCCAACCAACTCGAATGCGATTCAACATGACCACATCGAACTTTTTAGGCCATCCTAATACCCTTTTTGTTAGCAACTTGGAGTCGACAGAGTCTCTCCTGCTGTATGATACATTGTTGAAAACATATTGACTTGGATCATATTTCGTTCATAGAAGTAATTGAGCTATCTGGCCAAATTCAACTTTTGTCTGCGATGCCCTTTATCAGCCACTTAAAAAAATAAATAAATAAAAGTAGATTTAAAAAAATAGATTAAAATAAAAAGTTCTTTTTTAATAATATACCACAATGCAGACGTAAAAGCTGAGAAATTATAGGGAAAGGTCCGATTTCGATATTTTTACACCTTGCCTCATAATGAAAGTACCCTTATCTTGAGAACATTGTTGTTGTTGATGTTGTAGCCGTGCTTCGCCCCATTCAATAGGTGCGACCAATCATAAATTATCATTAATTTCCTCTAACGGGAGTCCAAGGAAACTTGCAGTTTCGACAGGGGTGAAGCATTGTGAGACGGGTGTGAGAGGCGTTGGTTTCACATTACAATTGAAGAGATGGTTGGTGTCATGTGGGGACACATTGCAAGCGGGTCATACATTTTGTATGTCGGGGTTGATTCTGGATAGGTAAGAGTTTAGCCTGTTACCAGCATCCAGAACGAAGTTGAGCTAGAGTGACTCGCATTTCCCTGGGGAGTGTGTGTTCCCCTTCCGCAAGTTTTGGGTACTGGTCATTGAGTACTGGATTTACCGGGCAATTCGTGGCATAGAAGTCCGACGCCTGTTTTTGGATATCACTGAGGACCTGCTTGTGCTTTTTTGCTTCATACCGCTGTGTTCTCGAGTGTCGTATTTCCTCATACGAAGACGAGGAGATGACCCCTTAAGCCCCTGGGAGGTGTAGCCCTATCAATTAGATGTCTGTCGAGAAGCCCAGGTTTCTGGGTATTCAACAGAAACTGTTTGTTCAGCACTTCATTTCGCTCCCTAATGGGAAGTACTCTCACCCCGTTTTGTAGGTGGTGTTCTGGGGATATAATAAAACAGTCCATAGCGGTTCTGAGGGCAGTATTTTGGCAGGCCTGTATATTTTTCCAGTGAGAAACTTTTAGGCTTGGCGACCAAAATCGGGGACGCGTATCATGCAATCGGCCTGCCAATTGCTTTGTAAGCGGTAATGAGCGTTTCTTTTCCTTTACCGCAAGAGACTTGAGGATTTTTTTACGGCTCTGGATTTTAGGAACAATTGCGATTGCATGCTCTCCAAAATGTGTATCCTGATCGAACGTCACACCCAAGATTTTAGGGTGTAAGACAGTCGGTAGCGTAATGCCATCCACGTCGATGTTGAATATGGTCGACATATGGCGCGTCCATGTTGTAAATAAGGTCGCCGATGATTTGGTCGGTGGCGAAAAAACTGTAGAAATCAGGGAGATAGATGTTTATTTTATTACAAAGCTCATCGATGTGTGGGCCTGGGCCTGTGGTCATTATTGTGCAGTCATCGGCGTAGGAAACGATAGTGACTCCTTCTGGTGGTGAAGGTAGCTTCGATATGTACAATTTAAACAGAAATTGGGATAGGCACCACCCTGTGGTACCCCTTGTTTAATTCTTCTGGGTTTCAACTTGAAAGAACATCTTTAACTTCTTTGTACACTCTAATGTACAAACATACGAGCTACTGTTTAAATGGGTAACCAAGTGGAAGCAATCGTTATGAGTGGAAATTGTTACAATAGTGGAAGTGGCCACACGCGAGCCGGTCTTAAGCAAAATCATGCTTGTGCATTTTTGTGGTTTTCCGTTCGATTTCCACTCTCATGCGCGACCACTACAATTTTTTATTATTTTTGTATTATTAATTTGATTATGTTTAATATTCTTGGTATTGCGCATTTACATATATACTTTTATAACTAGTATACATTATTTACAGCAACTGAAAATTGAACATATTTTTGTTTTTGTACTTCTTTCGACTTTGTCTTATTTTGTGTTTTTCGCATTTTCGATATGTCGATTACAAAATTCTTGATTATATACCAACAAAAAAACACACTTGGTAGACATAAATAACTTAAACATACGCACAGCTCTAAGTATACGGACTAAATTAAGTATAAATTTACTACTACATACTCACATTTAAGCGCACATGCGTACTATATTTGCAATCGTACATGCCGTTTTATCAACTGGCTAAGATACTTTTTTGTTAAATACTGCAACTTGTCAGTTTTATATATATATATATATTAGGCGGGGTCGATTTGTGGGGAGGCAAAAAAATCGCCCATTGCTCTGTGAAAATCATATTCTAGGGATCAAAATAAGAAACTTTGCCGAAGGAGCCATACCTCTAAGACGAATTCTGATGTCCCCCCCCCCCCCCCTTTGGGTCGTAGGGACAAATTTTGAAAAATCCCACTTTGAAATGCCTATGTTTTTTTTTGGAGTTTATTTTTCTCTTTAGAAATTTATTTAGTCAGAACATATGTAAATGAAAAAATGAATTTAACTTAGTAATAGAAAAGAAATTTAAAAAAAATTATTAGAAATTAGCGTTTTTACAACCCCCTTTTAAAACCAAGGCATTGTGATGCATTTGCATGTCGTAAACATAGTTGTGTGGGTTTTTTATTCAACCATTTTAAAAAATGAAGGTATCACTGTAACACAATTGCAGATCGTAAAATTGCTTGTGTTGTTTTTTTTAAGCCACCACAAGACACAGCAGGTAGAATTGAAATTGCCCCTACCCAAAAGTTCGACCCAAAGGGGGGGACATCAGAATTCGTTTTAGAGGTATGGTTCCTTCGGCAAATATTCTGATTTTGATCCCTAGAATTTTTAAATCGACCCGTCCTAATATATATATATATATATATATATATATATATATATATATAGATTCCTAACTTCTGAGCATAGGCGACAACTTTAAGGCTTAGCAATGGTATTTGCGTCCGCATTTGTTTAAATTTTTTTAGACTATTTGTTTAATGCACGATTCCTGAAAATTGTGTCCGTTAGTATAACCAAATGCTGTATAGTAGCCAATATTCTTTAATAAATTAATTAATTTGTATAACCATAGTGCTGGTGATAGTAAGGTTATGTGGAAAAACTTGAAAAATTCCATAAACATGGCTAAAGAAAACAATGGTATTAAAAAAATTAAAATAAACGACCAACTCTACACAAAGGAAAATGAAATAGCGCAGTCTTTGAATAACTATTTCATTGATAGTATATTGGAGATTAGCATGAATATTCCTACTTGTTTTAGTAATGAAGGTACTATAGATGAGCAAAATGGCCCTAATGTTTTTAAGTTTCCGAAAGTATCTACTTCAGAAATAGTTAATATAGTAAGTAAGTTTAAAAATAAAATTGGAGGGAAGAAACTTGTGTCGGATGGAGTCGTTAAAGACTCCATAACGTATACAGGTTTTTTCTATTCTCAACTTGTTAACGAGAGCTTAGATAAAGATCTCGTTCCTAGTTTATGGAAATCTTCTATAGTTGTGCCATTAGAAAAAGTTAAAAATACCATGAAAGATGAGGAGATAAGACCTATTAACACATTACAATGTAATGAAAAAACAGTGGTAAAAAAATCAGCTGGTAAAATATTTAGAAGATAATGTAATTATTATACCTCAACAATCTGGTTTTCAAAAGAAACATTCCTGTGAAAGTGCTTTGAATTTGGTTGTAGCTAACTGGAATGAAGACTTAAGCAGGAAAAAACACATATTAGCTGTGTTTTTGGATTTAAAACGTACATTCGAGACGATCGACCAAAACTTAATGCTGAAAAAGCTTTCTTACATTGGCGTTTCTGCTATAGAACTAAAATGGTTTCAAGACTTTCTAATTAACAGATACCAAAGAACAGTGATTGGAACGTCCGTATCGGATAAAAGGGAGGTACCTGTTGGTCTACCTCAAGGGTCTGTGCTGGCTCCCATACTGTTCAGTATATATATTAATGATATAACTAGCTCCATTAAGCACTGTGAAATAAAATTGTTTGCTGATGATACATTGCTGATGATAAGTGGGAACAATATTACTGAAATATATGCTAAGCTGCAAGAAGATCTTAACAGCGTATATGGATGGTTATGCGTAAACAGACTAAAAGTGAATGTCAATAAAGTGAACTACAAAACTTAAATATAAATAACGAACTAATTGAAAAAGTCAGCACCATAAAATACTTGGGAATAAAAATAGATGATAAGCTGAATCTCAACGAGCACGTGGATTATGCGGTAGGAAAAATAGCGAAAAAGTTATATTTTACACAACGAACCTGCAAATATTTAAATAGAAGGTATAAAATCATCGTCTACAGATCTATAATCCAACCTCATTTTATTTATTGCCCAACTATATTTTTCATCTTGCGAGATAATCAGATATACAAGCTACAAAACAACAGAATCGAGCTATGAGATTCATTCTCAAAAAACGGTATGACACACCTATCAGAGACATGCTATGCTCTCTTAATTGGCTTAGCATTAGACAGCAACTTTTTTATTATACCATAAAATTTATTAAAAACATAACTGAAGGAACTTTGCCAGCGTATTTGATGATTAATATAAAATATGTAAAAGATAGGCACTCTGTAAATACTCGTAATAAAAATGATTTTAATCTGCCGGCTTATAAAACAGAAGCAGACAAATGTAATCTGTATTATAAAGGTCTTAAATCCTATAATGAACTACCGAATGATATTAAATCATGTCATTCCAATAAATTTAAACAAAAATTGTACAATTATTGCAGAACACTACCAATTTAGTGCTGGACAGGCGGGCTTCCATAGCATCGATATAAGTGCAGCGAAACTATACTGCTATGTAGCGCCAAGACTTCCAAGCTCTTGTACGCATACAAAAAAGGTTGCCGAAGCACATACTGAAACGCATCACTCGATTAACTCAGATGTTGCCTTCGCGCTTTACTAACATGCGTAAAATGCCTACATACTACACAAGCACAACACTTTGTTCGCATGATCTGGAAGTCTCCCATCCATAGTACTCCAAGGTATGACATAGATGTAACTATTCTAGATTGCATAGTCCAGAAGACAATTATAAACATGTAAAATAGATTTAAGTTAGGCTTAGGAAAGCCGTAATAAATAAATACATTACATTACAAATGGCAAATTTAGTAAAAAAAAATAGAATTACCAACTGCATTGGGAGCCAACTGTGCTTGTAGATCGGTTATACAGTTTCTGTAAAGTAATTTTTGCTTAGCATATTTTTATAATATAGGTCCTGGATCTTGAAAGAGTTTATCAATTGTAAGTATAGGCGTAGTCTTTTGTATTGGTATGCTGTAAAGGGGGAATACAAAATACAAGCGGTGGTGTAATCACCGATGAGTTATCGGTCTCGCATGATGTCCATTTCGATTTTTTATGAAGTGTTATTAATTTGCTATCAATAACAAAGTTCATCGAAGGGTTATCAATTTTTTATAGATTTCTTGTCGACGAGTTATCGGCTGGTTAGCACAAAGGTTTAAATTTATTATGGAAAAGTTATCGATTATATATATTTGTTATCAAAAATTTATCGATTTATTACCATTTTTGAATGACATGTTATCGATTTATCTTCAAAAATTCATCAATTTGTTTGAACAAATTTATCGATATATTACCGTAAAATTGTCGAAAAGTAAGTTAGCTTAGGTTGAACTGGCCTATCCATGAGGACGTCACATTAGACTGAATGAGTTCGTTGTGTTATCAGAAGTTTATTTAACAACCAACACCCAGGACCTGTGTTATAAAATAACTCCATCCCCTTGGCCAATACTATAAACTTTCTAGGGCCCATGTTACTTGCTGCTTCTAGATCTGACAACTGTATCACTCCTAATAACTGAAATCTTAGCCTGGCAAGCGCAGGGCACGAGCACAAAACGTGCTCGATTGTTTCCTCCTCCAGCACACACTTTCTACACCTGCTATCGCTGACCAAGTTTAATTATAAGGCATGTGACGCCAGAAGGCAGTAACCAGTCAGAATACCCGTCATGAGTCTTTTTAATGAGAGAATGAGAGAATAAACTTTGTTAGTCTAAGGTTGTAAGACCTACACATAATTTTCGACACTTTACAGTCCGCGCTTGAACCCACGCCTTTCCCGCTTGGTCGATCATGTGCACCACTCACCTTCTCTTAATCTCGCCCACTCTAAATGGGACGTCTACGGAGCAAGCTTCAAGGGATGAGCGCCTTTTAGCTAGTGCATCCACTATAGAGATAGATGCATGATTTTCTCCGTCCCGATTCTTTCCAGGGATTTCTTACAATCTAACACACTTTACGATGCTGTGATATGCGAGATTATTGCCTTAATTGTTGCTTGACCGTCAATATAAAAGTTAACACGGTTGCAGCTTAAGCTATTTTCTTCCAGTGTTTCTACTACTTTGGTTACGGATATACTTCCTCTTGAAAAACGCTACAGTTATCTGGCAGCTTGTAGGTTCTGTTTATTTCCAAATCAGCACGGTATACCGCAGACCCTACTCCTTCCACTACTTTAGAATAATGGGCTTAGTTCGGGAATTACCTCCCTGTTCCACTTTTCTGCAGTGGCTCCGCCCTTTTTCACTTAATTTGTTTAGAATACTTTTAATGCCATAAGTCGAGCAAAAATTTACCAATCCTTGTGAAATTTTGTAGGGGCATGGATTCTATGACAATAGCTGTTGAAGCCACGCCCAGTTTTTATACACAGTCGACCATCTGTCCTTCCGCTCGGCCCCTAACATGATAACCTGAGCAAACATCGATATATCTTTACTAAACTTAGTTCACGTACTTATCTGAACTCACGTTATCTTGGTATAAAAAATGGCCGAAATCCGACCATGACCACGCCCACTTTTTCGATATCGAAAATTACGAAAAATGAAAAAAAAAATGCCATAATTCTATACCAAATATGAAAAAAGGGATGAAACATTGTAATTGGATTGGTTTATTGACGCAAAATATAACTTTAGAAAAATACTTTGTAAAATGGGTGTGACACCTTCCATATTAAGTAGAATAAAATGAAAAAGTTCTGCAGGGCGAAATCAAAAGCCCTTGCAATCTAGGCAGGAATACTGTTCGTGGTATTACATACATAAATAAAAAGCGGTACCCGACAGAAGATGTTCTGGGTCACCCTGGGCCACATTTTGTTCGATATCTCGAAAACGCCTTTACATATACTAAGGGCCACTCCCTTTTAAAACCCTCATTAATACCTTTAATTTGATACCCATATCGTACAAACAAATTCTAGAGTCACTCCTGGTCCACCTTTATGGCGATATCTGGAAAGGGCGTCCACCTTTAGAACTAAGGCCCACTCCCTTTTAAAATACTCATTAACGCCTTTCATTTGATTCCCATATCGTACAAGCACATTCTAGAGTCACCCCTGGTCCACCTTTATGGCGATATCTCGAAGAGGCGTCGACCTATAGAACTAAGGCCCACTACCTTTTAAAATACTTATTAACGCCTTTCATTTTATTCCCATATCGTACAGGCACATTCCAGGGTTACCCTAGGTTCTTTTTCCTACATGGTGATTTTCCCTTATTTTGCCTCCAAAGCTCTCAGCTGAGTATGTAATGTTCGGTTACATCCGAACTTAGCCTTCCTTACTTGTTTTCAGTTGGCGATTGACATTTTTAATTATTGCAATCCCCCAAATCTTGTTCCGACTACACCGCCTATGTATGTGTGTATGTCTTACAAAATAATTTTCACATTTGTCAACTACAAATAAAACAATTTTCTGCTAACATAACTTAACAAAAATGTGGTATTATTAGCTAACAGTTCAATTGTTGGCACATACTTAGATAGATATAATGAAGTTCTGGGGATGTGTGTGAACATGGCTGTCATGCTGCAAGTGCACTGCAAATAGAAGCAAATACAACATGCCACAACATACAAATACAAACAAAACTCACTCTTATTACACTCTCATTGTAAGCTATGCGCTCACGTGTTGATCGGTTAAACTTCTGAAATATGTTGGAAAAACCAAAAGTAGAATACTAAATGTAAACTAGAAACGCAAAGTCATTTTGTTGTTATATTTCCTAGTAGCCAATGTTTACAAATTACAATGCCAACGTACAGTACAACAAATTTTTATAAAACTACTATTACAACCTGTTGCCGCCAATACCGTTAGTTGATTTGTGCAATTTAGTTAGCTTGGTCTAGCACTTGGCTTTCGTTTGTCAAAACTTAAGCGTGGTGTTGCACGCCACTCACCGTCATACTTGTTGTTGGTTGCTGCCATCCCAAAATATGTTGAGTGAAATTGAATGCCATATACCCAATAGCTAACACTATGTGTTCGTTCAGGCTATCTAGGATCCTCACGGATCAGCCTGTTAAACCTGCCCAATAGTTAGTTTCAGCGTGATATAGTCTTTGGAAGGCAATCTCGTGCTCATTTTGCAAAAAAAGATGGTGGCTTACATATAATTCTAATTCACATAAGATATCAAAAAATATATCAAGAAAAAATTTATTTCGTTGGTTTTGTTGAGGACAATTTTGAGTTCTTTTCAAGGTAGGTGCGGGATTGTTTCCGAAACATTTGAGTGTGTTTTCGAGAATAATTCAGGACTATTTCGTACTATTTCTAGACAATTTTTGGGCTCGTTTCGGTAATTCTAGCTCTGTTTTGGTGTAATTGGCAGATTATTTCGGGATCTTGCTGAGGTAATTTCAAGACTGTTTTGAGTATAATTCCAGGATCGTTTTGAAATTATTTTCATGAATGTTTTAATAACTCCGAAAATAAATAAATCGAAGTTTTCAGAAAAATTATCTGCACGTAAACAGTTCTAAACACATAACGGTTTCCAATAAAGTCACCTCTTCTTAAAAAATAACTGGTTCTAGAAAAAACAATCCGATTCCAAAAATATTGGAATCATTTTGAAAAATAACCAATTACAAAAGAATAAATGGCTTCAAAAAAGTTAGTGAAAAAATAACCGGTTCCGAAAAGGTAAATGGTTCCCATAAAAAAAACTGGCTCTAAAAAAGTAAATGACGCCCAAAAAAAACTAGCCAGTTCCAGAATAGGTACGAGGTTTAAAAGAAGTAACGGAGTAAATGGTTCCACAAAAGTTGCCGGTGCAAGAAAAAAAAACGGTTTTGAAAAAGTAACCGGCTCAAACCAGTATCATGTTCCAAAAAAAACCGTTTCCTGAAAGAAGAGGGTTACAAACAAGTACCTAGTTCCAGAAAAGGAATGGCGTTGAAAAAGAGTCCAAACAAGTACCTAATTTTTATAAGAAACCGGTTCCAAACAAGTACCAAGTTCCAAAAAGCAATAAAATAATCGGCTCCAAAAAGAAGCCGGCTCTGAGAAAGTAACCAGTCCAAACAAGTACCTTGTTTTAAGAAGAAACCAGTATCGAAAAAAATGCCCCTTCAAATTAGTATTAAGTTTTAAAAAAGAAACCGGTTCCATACATGTACCTAGTTCAAAACCAAAAGGGTTCCAAAGAAGTACCGGTTGTGAGAAAGTAACCATTCCAAACAAGTACCTCGTTCCAAAAAAAATGTTTTCAAATAGGTTGCAAAAACGTAATCAGTTTAAAGCAAACGAACCGGTAGAAAAAACTTAACAGTTCCAAACCAAAAACTAGTTGCAAAAAAGTAAGCGGTTTTAAAAATATAACCAGTTGCAAAAAAAGTAACCGGAGTCTAAATAGAAACCGGTTAAAAGATAATAATCGAAGATACAAAAAATAAACCGATAATAATAATGAAACAGGTTGTTATTGTTGTTACCCTTATCGCTACAACAACAACAACAGGAAACAAGTTTCCAAAAAGTAGCCGCTTCCAGTAAAAGTAACCGATTATAAAAAAAATTTACCAGTTTAAAAAAGGTTAAGACAAATGCCTATTTTTTCGAATTCGAAATGATTTTTGCCAGTATTTTATCGAAGATTTTTAAAATCTTCTCAAATTTGTATTTTTTTTAACACCATGAAAATTAGTTAAGTTTCCGCTTAAGATTTTTTTTAAATTAACAAAAAAAATCTAAAAATTGCTGAGAGAATATGCAAATCATTTCTCAGTCCATATTTTACTCGCATGTGTATGTAGTAAATTTTAGTGTGGTAAATGTTCCTTGTCAATCTTCGGTCGGAATTACTCTCAGAGTTGAGAGCTAGTACTATTGGGTATAGCTAACAACTAAAACACCCAACACCACCCAAATCGATTTTATTAAATTTTTTATCTCCATTTTTTTGTTTCTCTAGTCGTTTTTTTTTTTTTTGATATTTCCTTTTTGGTTTATAATTCATTGCTTTGATGTGCAATTGTTTTGCCATGGGCGATTAGATTGTATTGTCGATGTTACCAGCATACATTGCATCGCACTCGGCTTTGTTTGTTTGTGTATATACATATATGTATGTATGTACATATAGAATTAGTGTTGGTTTGTTGCCATGCTAATCAATAGTTGTTGTTTTTATAGTGCTTCAAATTATAGATGTATGTTTTACTTCTGTTTTACTTTCGGTTGCTGCTTTTTTTGCAGTTGACGTTGGCTGTTCCGCTTGGTTGACCAATGAATTGTTTTGTAGGCCACACACACATACACACTGGCATACACTCTGGCTCTCGGTAGCATGTAATGAGGGTTCATTACATGAATACATAAGCAAAATTATTAAACACTATATATAATTGTAAAAGTTGTGGTTATGTTTAGCAGCTCAATAAGCGGATATGTAAAGACGCCTGATAATTAGCAAAGTGCGTTATGACTTGCAAAGGTGTTGGTGTTTTTATTAATTTATTATTTCTTGCAAGCATTTTGTTAAATTTGCTTTTTAGCACTTTTACGTACATACATACACACATATATGCATACAGACACTTTTAAATTTACACATATCAATTTTTCCAACAACTTCAGAACAGCGTTCTAATTATTTTTATTATACCCAGCTGCAATGTACACAGGGTATTATAACCTTGATTGGATAACGGTTGGTTGCACAGGTATAAAGGAATCGAGATAGATATAAACTTCCCTATATCAAAATCATCAGTGTCGAAAAAAAATATGATTGAGCCATGTCGGTCCGTCTGTCCGTCCGTCCGTCTGTTCGTTAACACGATAACTTGAGTAAGTATTGAGCTTATATGGTACACGAGCTTATATGGACCCAGAATAGATTGGTGCTGAAAATGAGCGAAATCGGATGATAACCTCGCCCACTTTTTATATATATAACATTTTGGAAAACACAAAAAACTTGATTATTTAGTAAATAATACACCTATAATGTTAAAATTTGACGAGTGGACTGATATTGAGACTCTTGATAAAAGTTTGAGAAAATTGTTTAAAATGGGTGTGGCACCGCCCACTTGTGATAAAATCAATTTTACTAATATTATTAATCATAAATCAAGAATCGTTAAACCTATCGTAACAAACGGCAGAAAGGTTGCGTTTACTATAAGGAATGATTTGAAGAAAAATTTACGAAATCGGTTAAGGAACACGTCCACTCTTATATAAAAGATTTTTAAAAGGGTCGCGGACGAATAAAATAAGCTATATCTTTGCAAAAAAGAGCTTTATATCAATGGTATTTCATTTCCCAAGTGGATAACAATAAATAGGAAAAACTTCATATTTTAAAAAATGGGTGTGGCACCGCCCCTTTTATAAATAAGCAATTTTCTATGTTTCGGGAGCCATAACACGAAGAAAAATTAGAATAGAACCATATGTATATGTATTATTGCCCAGCCTTGTAACACTATTAAGCACACAAAACAAACAACAACAGCATTTCATGTACAGCTGGGTATGGTTTCACCCGAACTTAGACTTCCTTACTTGTTAGTTATGCATTTAACTAATGAAAACAGTGTATTAGAATAACTATAAAATTACTGTTGCATAAAACTCCAATTCATAATATTTATGAGCAACAATAACATCTTTTAAAACAAAAACTAAATACACAAATAGCTTTATAATTGATTGTGTAGTAATTTGCTCACTCAGACAAAAGACTTAGGAAACGAACTTCTTGCGCATATTTAATGAAGCGTGCTTGGTTCTTATATAATAATTACGCGTATTAAAATCAGAATGAAAATGTTTTAATAGTAATGAAAATTGTATTGATGCTGTTTGTAGTAGAACATGTCATTTAATTATTTACTTACTTACTTACTTATTTAATTATTTATACCTCTTAATTAAAAAGAAATAAATTACTTAAAATAGATATACAAGAGAACTTGATTTCAAAATGAGCATGAGCACTACACATATTAGCAATACTTTACCGTAACAAGCCGCGCGGCAGAATCTTAGTACAAAAAATATTACAACAACGTATAATTTGGGTGTATACGGAAAAGAAATTTTTCCTTTAACATAAATAGACTTGATGAGCATTTTTTTAGAAATTATGAGGAATGATGATGAAATTATGAAATAAAGCTGCGCTCTTGTTCTTTCATTGTAATGAAGATCATATGAGACCCGGCCTATGAAACGGTGGCTTATTACTCAAAAAAGAAATTGCGAGAAACAGCTGTTAAATATAAAAAAATGTCGAAACCAGAAAAAAGTGGACACATTTTTTTGAGTCATAAGCCACCTTTTCATAGGCCGGGTCACATATAGTGGTGTTACCACACTTGCAATTCTGGGGGCAGTGTTCAGGTTGTACTTATTTACTTACTTAATTGGCGCTTAACCGTCTAAACGGTTATGGTCGTCCAACAAGGCGCGCCAGTAGCTCCTTCACTCCGCCAACCGGCGCCAATTGGTCACACCAAGGGAGTTTAAATCATTTTCCACCTGGTCCTTCCAACTGAGTGTGGCCGCCCTCTACCTCTGCTTCCATAGGCGGGTTCCGATAGAAATACTTTCTTGGCCGGAGCATCATCTTTCATTCGCATAACATGGCCAGCGCAGCCGCTCCGTTTTAATTCACTGGACCATGTGGATGTCTGCGTATAACTCGTACAGCTCATCATTAAATCTTCTTCGGTACTCACCATCGCCAACGCGTAGAGGTCCATAAATCTTTCGAAGAACTTTTCTCTCGAACACTCCCAAAGCCGCTTCATCTTCTGTTGTCATGGTCCATGCTCCTGCCCCATATAGCAGGACGGGTACGATAAGTGACTTGTAGAGTACCGAATCTTCAGGTGCTATGGATATTTTTGCATGTAATTGGTTTGTTTTAAATAAAACAATGTGTGTAAGTTTAGACTATTATCTACTCGGGAATATATCAAGGGTTCAAGTTTCGGTGTAATAAACATAAAAATACTTCAGAAATATTAAAATTCAAAAACCAGTATATCTAATACTCCGTGCTTTTGATTTTTAAATAGACTCTTTTGTACTTAGTTATTATGTTTATTAAAGCGACCCTAACAGCAACCGTGACGATAGCCATAACACTTACCAAAACCGCAGCCGTAGCTGTTACCGCAATTATAATTGTCACTATTACAATAGCTAATCCTATACCCATAACCTATACTCTTACCATAACAATAACCGTAAAATATACTGTCACCAGAACCATAACTTTTACCCCATCTGCTAATGTAGGAATAAATGTTAATATAAATATAACTATAGCCATAATCATACCCATAACCCTAACTTATATTATAACCGAGACCGCTATTATTCAACAGTTGCTATAACATATATATACACGATATAAAAATCTTAACCGTTTTCATACATAAAACTGTAACCTCAGCTATGGCAACTCACCTGTAATTGTAACCACAATTGTACCAGCGATAGTCAACTTAACCGCCACTATAACAACTATCCTGATCATAACCTTAACCCTACCGTTACAAGCTAGCACAAAACCTATTGTGACATAAGCATAGCCGTAGGCGTTACTATATTCATAACCGTAAACATAACTGTAACAGTAAATATTTCAGGCATCGTAGCCTAATTCAAACTCATTATCATAAGCATAAGTTTGACTTTAGCTTAAGCGTTTTCATGCCCACAACCGCAATAGCAAGTATTATAGCCGCAATCATAGCCATTACGATATCCTTGGCTGAACTCACATATTCAATTCTAATTGTAACTGTAAAAGTTCGCGTAATCGCCACGACAAAAATAACCCTTACCATAATCCTAAACTTGCGCTACCGGACCTGTAAGCTCAATCGTGATCATAAAACAGCATACCCATAACACAGGCCGACAGCATCTCAGACCAAGAAACTGGACTACATATATATTTTCGAAGGATTTTGTTACGATGAATCGAAATCTGGCCTCAGAATTGCTCTATCAGCTCTGGGTTTTGAGGTATCCTAATCTAAAAGTGCGAAAAACACCGTTTTTGCCCTTATTGGAGGTTATGTAGCCTTGCAGATGTTTTCTTTCACCAAACTTAAAGAATGGCATCTTTAAACACAAGTCTTCTTCTTTCAAATGGCGTTGAGTTTGCTCAAATATAATTTTTTTTGCTGAGATATCGCATTTTGACCTGCGGCAGGCAGGTATGGTTTCTAGGGGTTAGGGGATACGGGAGTTGATGCGTTAACAGTTAAGTTGGTTAACACACTTGTGGTGTGAGATATCTAGATAAATAAGACTTCTTTTAAGAAAAATATGCGAGTAAACGCTGTCCCCAAGGTTAAGTGGGTTAGCCTGCTTGCGGTATTATAAGGGTGGTTTCTAGGGGTTAGGGCTGTGTGTGACTTGGTACCCGAGGGTTAGATAGTGCAGGGGTGTGGTGAGTTAGCACACTTATGATGTGAGACAAAATTTTAAGAAAAATAAGGCTCAATTCAAGAAAATTAGTAATCGACTATATCATGTCTATGTTATCTCAATCGATTTTCAGGTGCACGAAAATTTAGAAACATGAAAAAAACGGTATTTGAGCAAGCTCAATGCCATTTGAAAGAGAAGACTTGCATTTAAAGATTCCATCCCTTAATTTTGGTGAACGAAAACATCTGCAAGGCTACATAACCTCAAATATGGGCAAAAACGGTGTTTTTTGTACTTTAAGGTTAGGATATCTCAAAACCCAGGGCTGATAGAGCAATTCCGAGGCCAGATTTCGATTCAGCGCATTATAAATATATAGTCTGGTTTCTGGGTCTGAATGTTGGTTAAATTTTGTCGGCCTGTGTAATTATAGCCTTTACTGTACCCGTGAACCTAATAGTAATTCTAATTGCAATCGTAAATGTTACTGTAAGAAGACTTAGTGGAACATTTGTTAACCTTATAAAATAAAAGGATTTAGGCTTATGATCAGCTTTCTTATAGTGCACTATCTTTGGGCCTCATTTTCATATAAGTTAAGTGTCTTGTTGTTGTTTTAGCAATGCTTCGCCCCATTCAATAGGGCCGTCCACTCGCAAATTGTCATCAATATCCCCTAACGAGAGTACAAGGAAACTTGCAGTTTCAACAGGGGTGGACCAGAGAGAGGGCTGTTAGAGGCATTTGTTCCATATTGCCATTGAAAGGATGGTTTGCATCAATTGGGGGCACGTTGCAAGCAGGATATATATTATGTATGCCGGGGTTGTTTCTAAATAAGTATGAATTTAACCTGTTATAGTAGCGAGATCGAGGTGAGCTAAAAAAATTGACCCACCGTTCGGAATTAGGGGCTCCCGCTTCCCAAGGCAGTCGGTTCTATGTACCGGAGCGCCTCGGGATTTTTCCCGACCAAGGACTGTCATTTCAGTGTGACCCCATTTAATTTGTTTCGTCCCTCCCAAAAATTGTCATCCTCCCAGCAGCTCCTTGCAGCAGGACTGCTACATATTCTCTTACTCCGGGAAGGTATCGAACCCAATCCGGGTCCGTCTCCTGACCCCGGTCCTGAGAAATGGTTTTGCTGCATTTGCCAGAAAAGAATCTTTTTAGGACGGTCATACTCTGTTCAGTGTGTCTCGTGCAAGGGATGGTTGCATCGGACAGGTTGTTCTGGGCTTGATCCCAAAACCCGACGTCCACGTAACTTTTATAAATCTTTTGTGGCTCCTTGCTGCTCACGCCCAAGGGCGTCCCGTAGTCTACGCCTAAGCGTATCCCCACAACCTTCCAGCAGCTTCGCTGCTCAGCAAGCCACAACAAGTACCCGCTGCTGCTCGCGCCCCACGGCGCCAACAACTCAAACAGCTGATACCACTCATAACTACTACCTTCGCAGTAGAGCTGGTAGCAATGCTGAGCATCAGCCCCTGCCCCCGTCTTCTTCTCCCCCCCTCTTTTCTGGCAGCAATCGTGCAGGTCAGGGAAACAGACTCTTAGTCCCTGCCTCCGTTTGCACCGTCTGCCAGCAGAGAATATATAGGTTTGCGACATCCGCTCAATGCAGCTCCTGCCTTGGGTGGTGCCACTTTCCTAGATGTTCTGGTCTCCGCGACGGCAACCCCCCGACGGGTTTCATCGCGCCATTTTGCCAGGTCGCAAACCCAAATCATCCGGGTACCCCAATGCTTGCCCAAGGGCGCCCAGTCCCAAGGCCACAACAGCAATTGCGTCCTGGCCTCCCACAACCTAGGCGTAGTCACCCCTCACTTATCCCTAGAGTGGCGGCGTCACCCCTCATGCACTTCAGAATTCTGCAGTTCAACTGTAATGGACTAACTGGGAAGATTACGGAGATAGTCGATTTCATGAAGCGGCACAACATCCGCATTGCTGCGATTCAAGAGACTAAACTCACAGCAAGATCTGCATTGCAGACCTGCTCTGGTTATAATGTCCACAGGAAAGACCGCGAGAGCGGAAATGGAGGCGGCCTCGCGTTTATTATACACCACTCTGTGCAATATCATATATTTGATCCTGGCATCGACCGCAGTGACAATGTCTTAGAACGTCAAGGCCTATCTGTCCGGTCAGGCGATGCAAATCTAGAAATCATCAACATCTACATCCCTCCTGTCACCTGTTGCCCCAGTGGATACCGCCCTAATATCGAGGCCTTACTCACTGGCAACAATCGCATTATCTTAGGCGATTTCAATGCCCATCACGACCTATGGCATTCAAACTTGCGGGCGGACAGTAGGGGTGAGATGTTGGCGGATCAAATAGACGAAACGACGTTCTGCACAATAAACGGAGACGCCCCCACACGTATGGTAGGAAGCTGTCATAGCTCGCCAGATATCTCAATCGTGAGCGCAGAACTCGTAAACTGCGTCAACTGGCAGCCGATGGTAACATTGGCATCCGACCACCTGCCCATACTTATTTCGTTCGAGCGTACCGCCGACTTCATCGTCACCGAAAAACGCACTTTCATAAACTTCAAAAAAGGAAAGTGGGAAGAATATAAATCTGCAACAGACAGCAGCTTTGCTGCCCTCCCTATCCCGACTGATGCCCGCCAAGGAGAGCGTGCCTTCCGTAAGGTCATTGAATTCGCCTCGGCACATTTCATTCCCGCCGGGAGAATTCCCGAAATCCGGCCCCACTTCCCGGCGGAGGCCGCGAGCTTAGCGAGGGAACGCGACCTTATAAGACAGCTTGATCCAGGCGACCCCTAAATAAGGGATATAAACCAACGCATCAGATTGCTTGTGGACGAACACAAGCGGGCGAAATGGGAAGAGCACCTAAGAGGTTGTAACCTCTCTACCGGTGTAGGTAAACTTTGGTCCACCATAAAGTCCCTATCGAATCCGACTAAGCACAAAGACAAAGTTTCCATCGCCTTTGGCGATAAGGTGCTGTCGGATGCGAAAAAATGCGCGAGCGCTTTCTGCCGACAATATATAATGCATGCTACGGTCGACAAAGATAGACGGAGAGCCAATAGACACGCACATAAACACAAACTCAGCGCGTCATCAATTACCATCACCGCTAGAGAGGTTGAGGACGCCATTGGTCGCGCTAAACCATCCAAAGCAGTGGGCCCAGACGGCATAGCCATGCCGATGCTTAAAAACCTAGGGAAAGAGGGTTTCAAATATTTAGCGCATGTCTTCAACCTGTCTCTTTCCACCTTTGTCATACCCGAGAAATGGAAAATGGCCAAGGTGGTCCCGCTACTAAAGCCTGGGAAACCAGCTAACGTAGGTGAGTCATATCGTCCGATATCTCTCCTATCGCCAGTGGCAAAGACGCTTGAAGCCATTTTGCTCCCTTATTTCCAAGCACATTTGCAGCTAGCCCCTCACCAGCATGGCTTCAGAAAACTCCATAGCACTACCTCCGCGCTAAATGTCATTAGCACCCAGATAAATTGCGGTTTGAATCAATATCCCCACCATAGAACAGTACTCGTAGCGTTAGACCTATCAAAAGCTTTTGATACGGTCAACCATGGCTCGTTACTGCAAGACCTGGAAGGGTCCACCCTTCCCCCATGTCTTAAAAGGTGGACCGCAAATTATCTGGGTGGTCGGCAGGCGGTGCAATTTAGAAACGAAACATCAAAACCAAGGAGAATTAAACAAGGGGTGCCACAGGGTGGTGTCCTATCCCCGCTTTTGTTTAATTTCTACATATCTAAGCTACCTTCACCACCGGAAGGAGTCACAATCGTTTCCTACGCCGATGACTGCACAATAATGGCCACAGGCCCAGGCCCAAAGATCGATGAGCTATGCAATAAAATAAACGGCTATCTCCCTGATCTCTCCAGTTTTTTCGCCTCGCGAAACCTGGCACTGTCACCGACTAAATCTTCCGCGACCTTATTTACAACATGGACGCCCCAAATGTCGACCATATTGAACATCCACGTCGATGGCACTACGCTACCGACTGTCTTACACCCCAAAATCTTGGGTGTGACGTTTGATCAGGATCTACATTTTGGTGCGCACGCAACCGCAATTGTTCCAAGAATTCAGAGCCGTAATAAAATCCTCAAATCCCTTGCTGGCAGTACCTGGGGAAAAGATAAAGAAACGCTCTTGACCACATACAAAGCAATTAGCCAGCCGATTACGTGGTACGCGTCACCCATATGGTCGCCAAGCCTAAAAACCACTCACTGGAAGAAACTACAGGCCTGCCAAAATACTGCTCTCAGAATCGCCACGGGCTGTCTTCTTATGTCCCCAGAACATCATCTGCATAATGAGGCGAGAATACTCCCCATCAGGGAGAGAAATGAGATGCTGACCAAACAGTTTCTGTTGAATACCCAGAAACCTGGGCATCCCAACAGACATCTGATTGACGAACCAGCACCGCCTAGGGGCCTAAGGAGTCATCTCCGTAAGCATTTTGAGGAAATACGGCACCTGAGAACCCAGCCGTATGAAGCGGAAAAACACAAGCAGGTCCTTGGTGAACTCCATAGACAGGCGTCGGACCTTTATGTCGGGAATTGCCCGGTGAATCCAGTACTTGAAGAAAAATATCCAGAACTCGCAGAAGAGGAACGCATACTCCCCAGGGAAACGCGTGTCACTCTTGCTCAACTTCGTTCTGGATACTGTAACAGGTTAAACTCTTACCTATCCAGAATCAACCCCGACATACAAAATGTATGCCCTGCTTGCAATGTGTCCCCACATGACACCAACCATCTCTTTAATTGTAATGTGGAACCAACGCCTCTAACACCCCTTTCCTTATGGTCCACCCCTGTTGAAACGGCAAGTTTCCTCGGACTCCCGTTAGAGGATATTGATGACAATTTGTGATCGGTCGCGGCTATTAGGTGGGGCGAGCATTGCTACAACAACAACAACAGGGGCTCCTCCATTTTGTAAGACTGACAACAGAGGGAAAGCGTTACTATAATATAATGAAAGAAAACTATGAAAATTATCTATTTCTTTTGGAATATTTTAAAATATGTCAGTGTTAGAAGCGTTTGAAGTACCATATCTTCGCCCACTATCCAGAAGCATGAATGTGCAATTTTTCCGATTTCATAAAAAATCTTGCCAAATTATAGTTTTTATTTAAAAATAATTTCTGCAGCATTTTGCACAAATAATGAACTCTAATCCTAGTACAAAGAAAATACACAAATAAAATAGAACTTGAATTTCAGAAACGGTAACTGAAAAGTAAGAAGTCAATAGCCAAATAAAAATAACTAAAACAAGACTAAAATATCAAGCTCTGTCACTGTCGAAATTAAATTGCACTTTAAGCCGCGTAGCAAAAAATCTGTTTATCATCCTTATATTATTAGGTGTCCTATAACCGACAGTTGTAAGTTGAATGAAAATTTATATTGATTTTTAATTTTTTCAGTTTACCTATACAATTACATAAGCACCTACTTTAGAAGCTAATGACCTGTTAATCTCAATTAGACTTTGGGTGCTAGTCAAAATAATAACAAATAAAAACAAGTAAGGACGGGACTGGCTTCATACCTTTCATGAATGGGGCTGAACAACAATCTTATCCCATTCGTAATCTCCAAATAATCGGCTGTATAAGATAAGAATTATATAGTGAACAGATGTACATACCTAAACGATTTTTAAGATAAATATAAAATAAACAAGTAAAGGTGTCTAAGTTCGGGTGTAAGCGAACATTATATACTCAGCGTGAGCTTCAATTGTACATTTCATTTCAGATAAATTACTTTTCTACATAACACGTGGCAGCGCCCGTTTAAATAAAATGTTTCCCCATTTCAATAAAAATTGATAAGTGAAATATCATTGATCGAAAACAATTTTTGCTAAGTTATAGCTTATTATTCTAGTTTACGACCCTTTTAAACTTGTTTTATATTTAAGTTGCCGTAGTCTTTAACCGATCCCGTCCATTTTTACTAGAAATATGTTATGCTATAAGGAAAATATGTGTACACAATTTCATTACGATATGTTAATTTTTCTTCGAGTTATGGCTCTCGAAACATAGAAAATTGCCTAGTCATAAAAGGGGCGGTGCCACACCCATTTTCAAAAATTTTAATGTTTTCCAATTTAATGTTATAATTCAATTTAGAAAGTAAAATTCTATTGACACAAAGCTCTTTTTCGCTCAGATATAGCTTATTATTTTCGTCTACGACCCTTTTTGAAATCTTTTATATAAAAGTGGGCGTGGTCCATAACCGATTTCGTTAATTTTTCTTCAAATCATTCCTTACAGTAGAGGCAACCTCTCCGCCGAATTTTGTTACGATAGGTTTAACGATTTTTGACTTATGATTAATAATATTTGTAAAATTGATTTTATCATAAGTGGGCGGTGCCACGCTCGTTTTGAAAATGTTTTCCAAATTTTTATCAGGAGTCTCAATATCAGTTCACATGTCAAATTTCAGCATTCTAGGTGTATTATTTACTAAATTATCAGGTTTTTTATGTTTTCCAAAATTTTATATATCTAAAAAGTGGGCGAGGTTATCATCCGATTTCGTTCATTTTCAATACCAATCTATTCTGGGTCCAGATAAGCTCAATCAAATTTTTTTTCGATACTGATGATTTTCATATATGGAAGTCTATATCTATCTCGATTCCTTTATATCTGTACAACCAACCGTTATCCAATCAAAGTTAATATACTCTGTGTGCAAAGCACGCTGAGTATAAAAAATAGGTAGGTACTTTGTGCGAGGATGCAAGGTTTCACGTTTTTTGTCGTTTGCATGTAAAAAACTATGGCTACGAATCACGTATTTCAACAATATATTACGTAAGCGTAAGTATTTGATGAAATTTGATGAAATTTGAAGCTTCTAGCCGTAAAAAAAGGGCACAAATGACAGTTTATATGGGGTATATAATATATATACCACCGATCTCTATGATTTTTTCAAACAACAATATATGCTATGTACGTAAGCATTCGTTGAAATTTGAAGCCTCTAGCTCTTAAAATAGGACAATAATTACGAAAAGTTTCTTATCGGAACAATCGGGGGATATATACTATATATAGACCGATCTCATCCATTTTTTTAGACAACAATATGTGCAATATACGAAAGTATATGGTGATGTTTGAAGCTTCAATCTGATGAGGAAGATATGACATAAATCCTCTTTTTCTGATATGTATGGAGGATATATGCTATAGTGGTCCGATCCGACCGGTTCCGCCAAATGTCTAATCGGACACCTAATCACACCCGCTCACCAAATTTTATCAAGATATCTCAAAAACTGAGGGACTAGTTTCCATACAAACAGACAGACGGACAGACGGACATGGCTAAATCAACTCAGCTCTTCCCTGATTATTTCGCTATACTTATACTATTTTCCTTTAAGGACTTACAATTTTGAGATTTGTGCCAAAGTTAATATACCATTTCATTTTCATGAAAGGTATAAAAAAATAAAATAATAATAGCAGCGAAAGCTATTTGCAAATTTTATCAGTTATTTTGTTATTTTTAGTTTTTACTAGTTTAAAAAAAAACAACTTCAATAAATTTTTTTAGCGAAAACTGTATAAACCAATCGAAAACATCTTCGAAAAATTTGGAAAATTCGGGAATTTTTTAAATAAAAAATTGGAAACTTTGCTTGAAGATTAAAACGTATCGAGTTATTCTAATTTTGGGAACTTTTTCGTAATTTTCATAGTTTTTGTTATATAACGCACTTACATTTTTTTTAAATGAGCAAAAATAAAGAAAAGGCTATTAAAATTTTCAATTCATTTTTGTGCTCCACGAACAACGCCTAGTGAAGCTCTTCCGTACATTCTTGACATCCTACCCTTGGATACAGCTGCTTAGCAAGCAGCAGCAATGGCAACCCTGCGTTTAAGAGAGTTATGCAATTGGAACACTAAACACATAACACACTCGAGCATATTAAACAAATACCGCTTTCTTCCTCCTAGCACAGATCACTGTGCCATTACAATAGTTACGGAAAGGAATTTTATGTTAAACATTGCTAGCAGAGATGATTAGGCAGAGTTGGATAGGTGTCTTGCGTCTGATAGCAGCATTTTAATAGTAGAGTTGGAGGAGAATTTCTTTCAAGAGGCCTTGACTTCCAACTCTCCTTTAGTGCACCGAATCACTGTAGTGTCTTCCAGGCAGAAGTATCAGCCATCACACACAGACCACAGTTTAGATAGGAGGCCACAATATCGGCAGCGAAGTCTTTGTTTTCAGCGAAAGCCAGACGGCCATCATATCCATGTGCTCTTACGCGTTCAATTTGTGTTAATTAAAGTGTCAACGATCTCTTCAAGAGATGTCCAACAGAACCATGTACACCACACGTATTTCAGATGAACCCGCTAGGCATGGTACGACTAGGTAGATTCTTCCTGAAAACGAATGTTTAAGTGTATGCCGTGCCATATGTAAGTTAATGCTAAAAGAGCGCATCCACCGCCAACGAAAGATGGCTACTAACTCCGGGGTGTCGGACAAGAAACATGGCCAAAATGGTATCTTAAAAGATCCCATCACGGGTACACCTTAAGGAGGAATAAAATTTCCACTTTTGTACTATCTAGGCGCTGTCTTATAGATATGTATGCAGATAGTTTTCTAAGATAATATATTCCAGGTAGTGGAGTATGACATAGGGACCTTGGTAGCTTTAATTAGGTGCGTAAAATGGTTCAGAGGGGAAAGGTTATGGCATCATCGTACACCTGGGGAAAATCTCGGTAGCGAAAATAACAATAAAAGAAGAATATCGAGAAAAACATTACATAACTATAAGGCAATCGATTACTTGTCAACTGCAACTAACAAATTTCAAACTCGCATCCTCTATCTCTACATTTACCTCTCCCTCTACCTACTCCGATGTATTTCGAAACCAACATGTTTAGTCATGGCTGCCACTCAGGATTACCATTTAATTTCATTATATTTATTTTATTATACATCCGCTTACTTGAAAAGGGCTTGAAGATGTTTACAAAGTGCCCACCTATTTAACTGTTTTATACTCAGCGTGCTTTGCACACAGAGTATATTAACATCGGATAACGGTTGGTTGTACAGGTATAAAAGAATCGATATAGATATAAACTTCCATATGTGACCTGGTCTATGAAAAGGGACCTTACGTGTCAAAAAATCATTTTGCACTTTCTTGTCGATTCGTATAGAGTTCGGGACGCTCTTTCACGTGGTAAAATCTGAAAAATCAAAAACCAAAAACCCCCCGAGTAACAATTTAACAAAAAAGTAAGTAACGAGAAACTGACGGAACAAGTTGTTTCACTTCAATCTCTGTTTTCTCGAAAACTTTTTTTCGCATGTAACGTCCCAGGTCACATATATCAAAATCGTCAGTATCGAAAAAAAATTTGAATGAGCCATGTCCTTCCGTCCGTCCGTCTGTCCTTTAACACGATAACTTGAGTAAATATTGAGTTATCTTCACCAAATTTTGTACACGAGCTTTTCTGGACCCAGAATAGATTGGTATTGAAAATGAGCGAAATGGGATGATAACCACGCCCACTTTTTATATATATAACATTTTGGAAAACACAAAAAACCTGGTTATTTAGTAAATAATACACCTAGAATTTTGAAATTTGACGTGTGGACTGATATTGAGACTCTTGATTAAAATTTGAAAAAAATTGTTTAAATGGGCGTAGCACCGCCCACTTGTGATAAAATCAATTTTACAAATATTATTAATCATAAATCAAAAATCGTTAAACCTATCGTAAAAAAATTCGGCAGAGAGGTTTCGTTTACTATAAGGAATCCTTTGAAGAAAAATTAACGAAATCGTTTAAGGACCACGCCCACTTTTATATAAAAGATTTTTAAAAGGGTCGTGGACGAATAAGATAAGCTATATCTTAGCGAAAAAGAGCTTTGTATCAATAGAATTTTACTTTCTAAATTGAATTATAACATTAAATGGGAAAACACTAAAATTTTTGGAAATAAGTGTTACACCGCCCCTTTTATGGCTAAGCAATTTTCTATATTACGGGAGCCATAACTCGAAGAAAAATTAACATATCGCAATGAAATTGTGTACACATATTTTCCTTATAGCAGAAAATATTTCTAATAAAAATGGACAGGATCGGTTAAAAACCACAGCAACTTAGATATAAAACAAGTTTAAAAGGGTCGTATACTAGAATAATGAGCTATAACTTAGCAAAAAATAGTTTTGAATCAATGATATTTCACTTATCAAGTTTCATTGTAAGAGGAAATGGGGAGACATTTTGTTTTAAACGGGCGGTGCACGGTGTTATGTAGAAAAGTAATTTATCTGAAATGAAATGTACAATTGAAGCTCACGCTGAGTATATAATGTTCGCTTACACCCGAACTTTGACACCTTTACTTGTTTTTAATTAATGCCGCTATGTCAATATGGATATCTAAGGAAACGTATTTTACACCGTAGATCTATATACATAAGTATTTTTAAGTCGAGCTATCACCTATGGTTGCCACATTACCATGTAACATTTATTGCGTACCAACTACATTAACAGCATAACCGATTTGTATGAAATTTTATATATGGGTATTTCGCTATATCAAATGCTCTTTTACCGATGTGTCCATATTTGAGCCATATTTTTTAAGGTTGCCGCCTGTTTAAAGCCAAAAAACAAATGAAATATACGAATATTTGAATGCAAACGTATTTCACGTAGTTTTTCAATAAAAAATTGTTTGACAAGAGTTGCCACCCATCCTTACAGTTACAGATTTGTTAAATTTTTTTATCGTAAAGTTGTAAAGTTAAGTTACCGAGAGTTTAATATATTGTGGCGAATATTAGCACCACTAAGCTGTTAGGAAGTAATCGCAACAACAAAACACAGCAAGCGGCAACACTTATGTACAAGGCAACAAAGAGATATCTCACACACATACATTTAGTCATCAGCCGAAGTAGTTACTCACATATACACACACATATGTCTATAAGAAAACCATAATCTACAAATTTACATGTATATAGCTCGTAACAAAGCATGAGTTGCAATTGTTCTCGAACTGTTCGTGAAATGACTAGACCTTAGGAGAAATGAGTGAACGAGAAAATCGAGAGTATAAAAGCAGCGCAAGCTGAGGAATCAGGAATCAGTTTGATTTAAATACGCTGTTGTGAAGTACGTGATATTGAATTATAATTGTACTATTCACAAAGTATACTAAATAAAGACCATATTGCAATACTGAATATTGGAGTTATTTATTCGACAGTTCAGCGATACGAACGTTAGCAGAAGGTGCAAAATAAGAAGAATTTCCAAAAATTCGTTACAATATCTATTGAATGAGAAGATATCGCTCTAATGAAAAATATTGGCGAAGCTTAGAAATCTTACAGAAATTTAGACATATTTTATTTGCCTTAAGACCATTGACAATTTAGATTGTTTGTGTTACATGTTATTGTTTATAACGATAACGTCGCCAGATGAATTAAGATTATTTTATTAGTAGTATAATGAATGTATGTATGTATATATGTATAACACTTATGTATCGATGACATGTTATATGGATTCAAATCGGCATCAAAGTTCTCATACAACGGATCAACTAATTTGACTAAAAAAACACTACTCATAGCAATCACATACATATTTATGTTACGCTATTTTAGTTAGCTGTTGTCGACATTCTTTTCGAACATAACCTTTTTTTAGAATTTTATAGTTGTCAGAACTAATTTGTATGTGCAGACAAGCGTATTAAATTTTTGATTTACTGTCACTAGCACCGATTGTCTGAAAGGCAATGACAAATTGAATGTGATTTACGGAAGTTATGAATTTGGTTTTTGTTATCATTGCGCTACTCTATGTTTTCATAAAAAAAAGTTTAACTTTGTTCGATAGCATAAAATTTTGCTGCTCATCTCAGCTTAAGCGGCCGGAGTGGCAGTAAGCGGCCGAAGTTCCAGGGTCAAATTCTAGTCAACTTTAACTGGAGTTTAAGCTTGCATTGAAAAACCGAGCATAAGTTTGTAGTCGATTTTGAAAGAAAAAACAATGAAAATTTTATATGGTCTAAGATTTTTCGCAGTTCTAGCATTTTGGAATACAAGAAACCCAATTTTCATGCTATTCCAAAAAACTCAAGTTCTTTATAAGGAAAAGGGAGAGAACAATCAGACTACTTCTTCTAGATGTATACAAGAAATAGAACACAATTTAGGATAGCCTCACGCGTGAACGAATTGATCAGACTGGCCTGGGCTTCAGACCAAAGAGTGGTGGGGGGCAATGAGCAGGCAAACACCTTTGCCAGGAAGGCATATACTGAAATGTCCAGAGCTAGTATAAACCTCTCCAAAAGTAACTTGAGAATTTACAGCTCACCGCAGAGTCAAAAGCCGCATATATGAGCTGGGCATCTGTTCTAGCAACATTTTTAGCACATCCTTGATTGCGATGCCACTGCGAGAAGAAGACTTAAAATTTTCGGCTCATTCCAGCTTGAACGTAAGCACATATGTACACTCCATGGAGCCGATTTTCTGAAGATGCTTAGCTAGTTTGGGGTACTTTGAAGGGAGGAGAACACAATAGACTTATAAGTCGCAGTGCATTACCTGAAATAATGCTTTTCGAGTCCATTCTTTGTACTTTATTATTTTTTTTTTTTAATTCTACTGCACTAGTATATAGCATTGTAGCGAATTTTGGGAAATTCCGCGTATTTGCAACCTTCAGCTGACGTTCCAATAGCTAAATTGTTGAATAAATAACTCCAGTATTCAATAATACATAATAGTCTTTATTAGACTACTTAGAGAGTACTTCCACAATAACACTCACACTTCATAACCAATAGCGTGCTTAAATCAAAACAAATTAGTCATGCCTCGGTTTGTGCTGCTTTTATACTCTCTGTTGCCTCATCTGCATATTTCTACTAAGGTCTAGACGTTTCGCTTTCGATAATAGTTGTATCTCCTACTTGGTAAATTCTATATACATGTATGTTTGTAGATTATCTTATAACCATATGCGGGTGTATGCGTGAGTACTACTTCGGCTGATGATTACATGTGTTTGTGAGTATCTCTTCGTGGCCTTGTATGTATATGTGTAAATGATGATTGATTTATTTACGTAAATACGAGTGGCTGCTTAGGGCGATATTCGTCACAGTATGAATGTTGGAGATTTCGAGTTCAATACTCAGCTCCTGAGAAGCTAGCTGATGAAGAAGTGAAATTCAGAAACATGTCCTAGTAACCATCGCCGTTTGTAAACTTTGCAATTTTTTTCTAATTACAATAACAAAAACAATTGTATAAAGCAATATGAGCATGTCTCGCTAATTAAATACAGATATTAATTCTACTACATTAGAATGGCTTTTACAAACTCACAAACAAATACATATTCCAGATGTTAGCTCAAATTAGTAAAAATAGCAGGCATATACGTACTTTTATAGTTATTTATTTAGGTAGAAATACAGGAAGCATATATACAAATTGCGCTACTTAGTTTAGGGTCTCTAATTACCTCATTTGTTTAGCACAACCTTGACCTCAAACTCGGAAGTACAAGAGCATCAAATAAACGCTTCGGGAATAATAATTTACCTTAAAATCGTTTTCGTACGCAAATTTAATAATTTGTTTAATTATTTCCAAACATTTATACAAATTTGCTAAGAACAGGTTCGAAATTTAAATATTTATTATTATAATAAACAAATTGAGTAACGTCGTGGATACGCTATTTTATAAAATATTTGGCTGATTTATTTATTTATGTACCAGTTTACAGCTTTTAAAGTTAGGGGCTTATATAATTTGAGAATACACAAATTACCTAACAACCCAGGCACTGTTTTCAAACTTGTTTTTTTCGTTGTCTTGACTTAGAACTTTGTTGGTTCAACCAATATAACGGGAATTTGTAGCAGGTGATCGTAGCTTATGGTTGGTAAATGCCTGCTACAGTCGAGAGCAAATATTTTGCTGCAAAGTGGCACACTTGACTATAACCTTGGTTAGGAGTCATATGGCAGACTTGGTTAATTTTTGAGAAAAGCGGACAAAATATACAGCCAAAATCTAAACAAAAATTCCTTGTTTTTTCCTTCCCCCATTCCTAGTATTCTAAATAAAAACTCCTTGTAATTTTTTTTCACTTTTCCCTTTCCTCTTATTCTTAACAATGTTCGAAAAAGCGGAAACCTGTTATGGGAGAAAAGTAGGTATTATGAATGTGAATGAGAAGGAGATTTCTCTGCCATTTCTTAGAAGTTTTTTCACTTTTAAATTAAAGGGAATACATCAAATTAGTTAAAGTAAATTGGTTCTTTTAAGAAAGAATACTTATTTGTACATATTTGTGCTAAAATATGTACATTCTACTACAATATTCTTTATTTTAAGTCGAAAAGTATATCATAAGCAACGGAAGAGCTCTTAATATATATCATGCAGCCATCCAGAAATTGCGTAAGGATTTTTTACGAGGGCTTGAATAGATTTTGGATTAGGACGAAAGACGAATTCACCTCGACTTGGCCGCCAGAAAATTGCTTTGCTGAATGGAAGCAGACAACTCCAGCGGATTTGTGTTATCACGCCGTCTTCTTCTTCTTATGCTCCTCTGTTGATGTTGCTGTGGCACTAATTCATTACTTATTTCAGTGAATACCATTTGAAATGCAATACTGTGCATTATTTATACTTTATTTCTTAATTTCAAAGAAATTCGCAAAAATAATTATACTTTTCAATTTTTTAAAGAAAATAAGAAATGTGCAACGAAATTTCAATTGACAAAACAGCTGACTTCGAAAATTCGAAATTCCTATTCCCAAATTCCCGTTCTCTCTAGGAGAAAATCATTGGAGGAATTTCTCCGCGGGAATAAAATAATCCGCGAGAACAAAATTCCGTGGGAATATTTAGAATTGGGCTGACAATCCCTTCGCAAGGAGAGCGCGCTCTCCCAATATTTCTGATGTTTTCTCTCATTTCCACTTGTAATTTTGGAAAGATTTGAAATTTTTTAAAACAGTTTATGTTTGTGTCTCTTTTACAAGTTAAAATTGTCCTGAAAAAAAAACCACTTAAGTTTTGCCCGCTTCACTTTCAGTCAAGATTTGCTAACAGTGTGTGTAAGTAATATGGAAATTTTTATATGAAAAGCCGCTTATCAAGTTTCAGGAAATTCGCACAATAAGGCGTAGGGGTAAGAGGAAGTTTATCGCTGGGCTTTTAGACTTAAATTGCCACCGCAAATCGGATTATGTCAATCAATTAATGTTTTTCACATTATAAGGGAATTTTTCTGGAAGTTTGTTGCTAATAAAGTTACAAAAGACTTAAGCAACGAACCCGCAACTATCAAAAAGCAAATCTATCTGCTCTATTCTGCTGTTTCCCAATTTAATAATTTTGCATTATTTTAATTTTAATGGCGATCTCAGCTGCCTTGAGAACATTATGCCAAATGTTGAGCTTTACAAAATGATAACTTCCTCAGTTGTTAATCGTTAGAGTGTTTAAAATGCTTAAACAATAATTTAGCTACTGAATTTCACACAATTAAAAAATCATTTTTCTAAACACGCAAGCGTGCCGCGAACGAGCTACTGACTTAGTTTGGAATAAAGACTTAATTGTTTTCATAGCAATAGCTATTCCCAACTTTTGACATGCAAATATATGTATTTTCCAAATTATTAAATAACTCTACAATAATGGAAAATTAAGTGATAGTGATTCTCGGGGAAACATTGTTTTAACTTTTTATTACATAAATATGTTTTGGGGGTTATGGTACAATCAAAGCCCCTCCCCTGCATTCCATCACTTATATCTCACTTTAGCTATTTTTATACCCTACTATACTTGTACACAGGGTATTATAACTTTGATTGGATAGCGGTTGCTTGTACAGGTATAAAGGAATCGAGATAGATGCAGACTTCCGTATATCAAAATCAGCAGTATCGAGAAAAAATTCGATTGAGGCATGTCCGTCCGTCCGTCTGTCTGTTAACACGATAACTTGAGTAAATATTGAGATATCTTCACCAAATTTGGTACACGAGCTTATCAGAACCCAGAATAGATTGGTATTGAAAATGAGCGAAATCGGATGATAACCACGCCCACTTTTTATATATTTAACATTTTGGAAAACACAAAAAACCTGATTATTTAGTAAATAATACATCTCCCACGCTTGCTCCCAGCTTAGATATCCAATTTTGTAACAATTAGTTCTCCAATTATCTTTGGTACTAACCTACTTAATTGGCGCTTAACTATTTAAACGGTTATGGCTGTCCAACAAGGCACACCAGTTGCTTCTTCTCTAGGTTAACTGGCGCTAATTGGCCGCCCCAAGGGAACTTAAATAATTTGCCACCTGATCCTTCCAGTGGATTGTGGCCGCCCTCTCCCTCTGCTTTCATAGGCGACCACCGAAAAAAATACGTTTATTATATTATTGTTTAATCCGCTGGACTATGTTGAAGAACTTTTCTTTCGAACACTTCCAGAGCCGCTTCATCTGATGTTGTCATGGTCCATGCTTCTCCATCATATAGCAGGACGGGATAAGTGACTTGTGCGAGCATGAAGTTCGTTTCCCGATAGAGGACTTTACTTTTCAATTGCCTCATTAGTTCAAAGTCGCATTTATTGGCTAGAGTGATTCTTCGCTGGATTTCAGAGCTAATGTTGTTGTTTGTGTTAATGCTTGTTCCCAGATAAATGAAGCCTTTTACAATGTACGGTTCGGAGATGTCCTTTTCAGCTCTCCCTAAGCTGATGGTGTTGCTCAATGTCATTTTGCACAGCCGTATAAGTTTTGCGGGGAAACCAAATTCAGACAAAGTAGCATATAGGCAGCTCCTTTTCATGCTGTCGAAGATGGTTTTTAAATCGATGAAGAGGTTAGGTTAGGTTAGGTTATAGTGGCCACCGGTGCGAGCACCAATGCACTTAGGCCCAAAACGGTCCCATTGTGATACCACGTGGATCTCTCCCCTACTCAAACCAACAGGTCGATGCAGCAAACGTCAGGAGTTTCTTAGGTTCCAACTTAGTCAGATTACAAGGATCGTCAAAGAAGGGAGATCCCAGAGATTTCTATGAAGAGGTGATGTGTGAGAATTCCTTTTTCGTGGGTTTTTGGCGCATTGCGAAAATCTGATCGATGGTATATTTACCAGGTCTGAAGCCACACTGCCACACCGAAGATCCTGGGTTCGCCTTCCAGGCAAAACAACTTTAAAATTTTAGAAACATGTTTTTTCAATTAGAAGACAATTTTTGTAAGCGAGGTCACCCCTCGGCAGTGTTTGGCAGGCACTCCGTGTGTATTTCAGCCATGAAAATCTCTCAGTGAAAACTCATCTGCATTGCAGATGCCGTTCGGAATTGGCAAAAAAACATGTAGGTCCCGTTCCGCCAATTTATCGGAGAAATTAAAAGGAGCACGACGCAAAATTGGAAGAGAAGCTCAACTCTCTTCGGAGGCTATCGCGCCTTACATTTATTTACTTTATTTATACGGCGCACTGATAAGGTCTCATCAGCTGATTCACGGTCGACTTAATCGTTCCAGATTCCGCCAAAGTTGGCGCAGTTTACAGGATCCCAATCGTCGGGCATGCACTCGTCCGACCATATTTTGCAAAGAATCTGATGCATGCACCTTACCAACTCCTATCGGCCGTATGTGTTCCTGTTATTATTGACCTTATGTAGTCCAAAAGCCGTTCCAGCGCATTCGGATGTGACGGTTATTTGTCTATGGTAATTGGCGTTTGCGTGTGTTTGTCCTGCCGCCTTGGGTAGGAATAGTACTCTAATTTTCATCCAGCTCTGCGGGATCTAGGTGAGAGCGATAATCGCTTTGTTAACTCTTTCCAACAAGCGGACGACTGAGTCTCATAGCGTCATCGGAGTGATGCCATCAAGTCGAAATGATTTGCTATGAAGGAAGTTTTTAATTGCGTAACAAAGATTTTTCATGCCTATCAACGCTTCGAATACTTCCTCTGGTGGTAATGAGCCCCAGCATGGAGAGTTATTTAACTGTGTGTGATTTCAGTCAGGGAAATATTTATTCATGACGATGTCAGGGGAGTCCACCGCTGAGTCGTCCATGTACCGTTCTTCTCTTTTAAAAAGTGGTCATTGACGCGTTCTTTTAGTTTTTTTTTTTATATTTAACAACTTTTAGATTTCAATTTCACTGATTTATTTATTTAAAAAAATTTATTTTATTATTTTCTCTTCTTTTCAGGCTCAATTTGTGCTCTGTATTGTGCACACTACCCGCGCTCTTATAAGTTCTCAATGTCAGTTTTCGAAATTCATCTCACTTTTGCTGCTGCTGAATGCTTCAATTTTCTTCTGTCTCTTCATGAATTTCTACATGGCTAGCTATAAGAAAACGCAAGAAAGGCAGAACAGGAACAATGTCACCGCTACCGCTAAGATGAATGGCGTGCCAAAAGCGCTAAATAACTGTACGTTAGCAACGAAACAAATTTTGGAATTGAATAATAACACCATGGATACAATGGCTGCAATTGGTTTGCTGGCATTAAAGGAGAAACTAAATTGAATAAATAAAAAAAAGAAACTAAAATAAGCCAAATGGTTAGATGAAATTTTAAGTTGCATAATTGTAAACAAATTACATAGCTTACGTATGAACACATGCGTCATATATACAAAATGTACAGTTAAGTACAGCACAGTACAGTACATTGGTACAAGATGCAACGACTTATTGGCCATAGATAGCGAAATAAAATTTACGAAACAAAAATATTCAAAATAAAAATGGGGAAAATAGCAAAGTACCTACAGGCCACAGGGGTGCAAATAACCAAGGGAGGACAAAGCGATAAAGGAAGGATTTAATTTAAATTAGATTTCTTACTTATTTAAGACTTATTATTACTGAAATTTTAGTTTAAGAAGTTATGCTCATTATTTATAAGAAACTTTAATTTCATGAGCTGTTCCGGCAAAATTGTTGGAAGAAACTTATGAAAGAAAATCTTAAAAAAAAAGATACTTATTTAAACTTATTGTTAAACAAGTTGAAGGCTTTAGTTCGATAACTCATTCTGGAGGCACACAAGTCAAAGCGTCATCTCTGAGTACTTCGCAAAAGAGCTCCACATGTCAATATTTTCTTTAAAACACTTTTCGAAAGAAGATATTTCTGAATCAAATTCAGACAATACGAGAATCAATTTTATATTATAGAAGTAGCATTTTTATATATGGTGTATTAGCTGTGGCTAAAAATCTAGAAACAGTGCAATGATGTAAAACTTTTAGTGCTGTAAAGAATCAGTTTTTCTTCTGGAACAGAGCATAAAAATGTAACACCCTAAAGTCATAGTTATATGAATTTTTATGTATGGAAATACGAATTCCTACTACACAAATATGTATTTTCTGACTTCCTTAGGTAAGTTTCTTAACGTACTATAATAAAAAGTGAAGCCTGCGGTGTGTGGTGATAGCGTTTTTCGCCTACCACACCTAAAATATGGAGATCGAGCCGCGGCCAAAGCAACATTAAAAATTTAGAAACTAGTTTTTCCATCAAATCAACTTCTAGGAAATATTAAAAGCAGCACGTCTTAAATTGGAAGAGAAATAAGCTCGGCCTAAAATCTGTTCGGAGGCTAACGCGCCTTGTATTTATTTTATGTAATAAAAAGTATTTATAAAATGTATGTAAATTGTAGTTTCCATGAATAAAACATATGATGGAAAGTGGTACAGTCTAATGTAGATGCATGGATAGATATGTACTGGTGTTTGTGAACGCATAACATTACATTATATAAATTTTGCCTGTATTCAGGCGCAACCTTTATATTTAAAATGAATAAAGCCGCGTCACATAAGCAGTTTTTCAATCTTAAGCATTATGAGTAGATTGCATTTATTTTTATGGAGAACGGTAGATTGAGCGACACTGGCGCCATCTGACATGGATAAGTAGCCAAATCCCAGCTTTTGTTCCAAGCAAAGCATATAAAACAGAATTTGACATTTTCTTTGGCTAAGGGTGCCGGCACACTTTGCCAGTGAAATAATTTTTCCCACTCGTTGGTAACTTTTCTAACATTTTTCGCAACTAAAAACTCTAACATAACAAAGGAATACGACACAATAATTAAGGAAAAAGCTCTCAAAACTGTGCGAGTTGATTTGAAAACCTGTCAGGGTGTGGGTGTTCCCCGCGTTGGGCGTACCTTGGCCCGCTCGAGTGGTACGGCCGAACTCCCAAGTCAATGGCAAAAGTACCTAGAAAGACGAAATAAAAAGGTATGCAAAAGTAACAATCCTTAGATTCATTTTTCGAAGCAAGTGTACTTCCCGTAAACTCGACATCCCAAAGTCCCAACATCTCGTCCTCTACGCCTCAACGCCGGAGCCTCCTAAGATACACACTGAAATAAAAATAAAGAAAGAAAACAAAACACTTTAATTATTGAGGGCATGAAAGCGTAACACTTATCTAAGTGCACAATTTTTTTGTGTTGGGTAACGAATCACTCAAAATTACAACAACCATATGAAGTTCTTTCTTCAATTTCTTCCGCAAATATCTCGTAGCAGATATAAAATTTTTGAGTTCAGCGTTCGGACCCGTGATCCTGGGTCCAAAGCGCGTCTGCGGGCACATACTCACGATATTTCTTGGGCGAGTCATAGCAGCTGTGAGCTAAAGTCAAGAACCACCGTAGCTGCTTCTACAGGCAGTCCAGACGCATACTCTCGGGTAAAAAAAAGGGCACCACATGAAATGGGGTCTTGTTTTTTTTTAAATTCACTTCACCACTGAGTGTAAGTAGAAATAATTACACAAATATAGCAAAAGGTAAAACATTTAGATTTATCACGCACGTAAAAATGTAAACAAACGAGAAACGTCAAACACGGGGTATGTTCACAATAGAGGAACTGGCAAAAGCTCTTTTCCAAGGGTTGCCAGATGGTAGCCATAGGGTAGCTCCGAGCGTGGTGAGTACAGGAAAGGGATGGATATAGGTTATTATGGTTGCGGTCGAGATTAAGGATGATAATAGGAAAACGGCACAAGAAAACGGTGTATCTGCTATGTTGTTATCTATATAAGGGGGTGTGACTGTAGAAAAGAGATCAGTCCAAAAGTCTATTGCACCAATTCGTCTGTGCTGCGCGGTCCGTCATCGTACAAAATAAGTACCTAATGTGTAGTTAGAGTGTATTTCCCTGTGCGCGTAAAAGTAAAGCGAATTATAAGAGTGAGATTGTGTTTAAAAAAAAAAAAAGATCCGGTTTAAAGAAAAAAAGAAAAAAAAAAAAACTTGTTTTTTTTAAAAGGCTTTTGGCCTTATAAAACCTATCGGGTCCGTCGGTAAAACAATTCAACCAACGGCATAATGGATGTGGAATAGATTTTATGAGGGTAAGTGCCAGATTTTAAATTTTTTTTTGAAATTTTTTTTGTTAATTCCCTTTTTTTTTTGCGCCATTTGGGGTTCACGCAACCCCATTGTCGACTTCGGTTATGAAATTTTCCGTGTTTTAATCGCCCCCCATTTTAATTTTCTTCTTTTTTGAAATAATCATCCCTTTTTTGTTGTAAAATTTTCTGGATACATTTTAATTGTGTCGGAAAAATCTAACCGCTTTTTTTTCTTGTCTTTCTTGTTTCATATCCCTACTTAAAAACTAAAGTTTTCTTCGGTAAAAGTAATCCTCATAATGTTGAGCACGTATTTTTTTTTGGAAGATTTTTGTTTTGGTGCTATCAATTTTGCTATTTTGTTGGTGTCATAAACACCCTAATAAAAATGCGTGAACGCCAAAATTGGCGTGAAATACCTCCATTAGCCCATGTAAGTCGAGCTGATTGGTATTTTTCTATTCCTCTAGTGGGAATGCCATCTGGTCACCGCGGATGACGAAAGCTCCAACAGCGCCAGGGAAAATTATTTATTACATTTTACCGGACATTTATGCGTTTCATGTATGCAGTTATACTGGTCCCTATACCAATCACCTATATTTGAAAACAACTATCCCCATATGTTATCTGGTTCCGGCAGTCGAGACTGCAAGCAATATATATATACCCTTAACAACATTAACAACTCGAGATCGACGAGAAGCGGCAGTAATAAGAGGAAGGTGTTTGCAGGGATAATTGTAGTCTAGTTTAGGTGTTTTTTATATATATAGTTTGTTCCTGTATGTAGTAAATCTCGTATAAATTTGAACCTTGCCAAATGTAAATGCACCTATAAGGCACTACAAAGGCACTCCAAACGGAGAAATTTAAGGAAATACGTTTTTTTTTGTATCGTGCAGTGGCCAATAAACCCTGCAACAAACCCCTGAACTTCCTTGAGAGCGCTCTTGTAGGTAGGCATTAGGGTGGTTTCTCGGATAATTTTTTGAAGTGGCTCCGATTGAGCCCAAAAGCGTTTGGATGAACTTAGGTGACCAAGTAGGCCTTGAACAAATTGCCAATCTCTGATTGGAAAACACTTGTAGGGTATATCCCATGATGGAAATGGGTGTAACATATATAAAATTATTCGTGTTTGAGTTATATACATGCTAATGGATAATATTTTTTTTCTTTGCCAAAATTAGAATAATCGAAAGACTGATTTTTTTGTAACATTGTATTTTTTTTTTAATGATTCCGTTACATGTACATATGTCTTATTTTTTTGGTACAGTGTCGTATATCGAACATTTTTTCAGAATATATACATACATACCGTTTTAAGTTTTGAAAGTACGTATATGCATCTATATATATGTATATATATATGTAGGCATACACCGTTCGGCAATCTATTTTTTTTGAAAACGGTTTGAATTTTTATTCCGTGTCCTTTTTTTTTGTGGTTTGTGTTAAGCCTGTGAATAATTATACATTTTTCTTGTGGTACCTGTGGATATTCACATATATATACATATATCGATTCGAGTGTGATATAAGTTTTTTGTTTGTCCTGGTCTAAATCTTTATTTTTCATGAGCATTGATATTTGGCTCGATAGCCATAAAGTACGTTTTCTTTTAATTTCTTTGTATAGAATTAAGGTATTTCAAATAAATAATATGGTAGATTGAAATTGGAAAAGAAATTGAAATGGTTTGCTAAAATTTAATCGGTTGGGGGAGGGTGAAGATGACATTAGGGTGAGTATGCAGGGTCATTTGGAGCAGAGGAAAAGGGGACTCGCTGCCAAGCAGAAATTCGAGCGGTCCAAGGCAGGGTGGGCTTTCTGCGAGGGAGGTGCACGGATGTAAGTTTAATGATGATTGTGACATCCGCCCCGCATCAAGGTGGACAAGGGTTAAGGGCCCCGACCTCTCGCCCTGAGCTAGCTGGGGGACATTCCACCTTGATTGCGCAAAGGGGCGGATTCACCCCTAAAAGGTGTACGTGACAATTATTATTATTATGGCGCCCAAACGAAAGCATAGGGAGGGGGCCGCTATATTTAGCATAGCGGCCAACCAAAAGAAATTTTTTTTAAATACCATATACATATGTATGGTGATAAAATAAAATGTTATCGTGAGGATTGTACAGCAGCGCCGCTGATTGAAATAGGCGCCCGGCAATGAGCAAATTTTAAATTCGAAATCAACATCTAAGTCGCTAGTAATAGCAAAGCTCATTTCATATAAATATATTTCAATTTTTATATTATAAATATACATATTTTTTTCACGTATGCAATCATCGATTTAAACGGGTCTGGCCGTATGCGACCAACACCCTGTTTCGGTGACTTATTCATGGTGTTTGATCCGAAAATTTAAATGCACCGAGACAGGAGTTGGAAGCAGATGGCAGACCCTAGCAATAGCCCATAGATGGCATAGCCGCATTAGGGTGGCCGACTATTTGCATCTTTCATAATTTACTAAAAATTATTTTTCTTTCATTACAATACAATCAATCTTTTTTTTTGTAGCTTCAGATAAAAGGGAAGTCCTTATTAAGTTTTTTTGTTAATATGTTGCTCCGTAATTATGGAAATTATACATTATGACCTCAAGCGGTCAGCTGCATAAAGCTAGTGTTGCATAATGTATGCGAATTTTAGAACAGATCCACATATAGATTTTTTTTTTTGAAATGCTGAAGTGCATACACCCTCGTAGGAACGCAAGAGTTTGCTCCAATGACTCCTAGCATCAAACATTTTTTTTTGATAGGGCTGAATGTTATCTGAACCCACCCAAACCAATATATGTGAAATTTGAAATTGTTAATACTTTTTTGGAAAACAATTTGAAGTCAAAGAGTTTGACATAGAATTCAAATTATAAAGAATTTTCTTTGAGGGAACATCCAAAGTAAATAGTTGAAACTGATCTTCGAAAACGAACGAAATTAAACGATAAATTTTTTTTGCTATAAACATCTTGTTTGAAAACAATTTTTGCGATCAGATTTGAAATCGAATTGCCTCCTTTTTTTTTTTGCGGGAAACAATTTAAACTCAAATATTCTGAAACAAGTTAAACATAAGGATAGGATTTTGGAAGTCGAAGTAGCGATCGAAGTTTTTTTTTGAAGTTGAGCGGAAATCAGATTAATTTCTTTTTGCGAAATAAATCTAAAAAAAAAAAAAAAAAAAAAAAAATAGACGGTGCGATAAGGGGAAAACACCAATCGTATGGGTCGCTTTGAACCTTATAACACCCGATACAAGACTAAACAATTAAATAAACTAAAATCATCTAATATGGCGAACTCTCACGACACTACCTTTATAGATCTTTCTGATCGATTCGGGGGCGGTAACACAGCCGTAGCCGCAGGCGGAGAGATTAGGCAAGCAAATACTAATAACGCTTCAGCAGAGCCAAACAAGAGCACCGGTACTATTCCGAAAGCGCCTAAAGAGCAATCGCAACCATTACAAGCTCCACCATCGAACCTGAACTTTCCACCACCTACTACTAACAACACTGTCGAACCAAATCGAGCTTCTGTAGGCAACCCTCGTGGGCTTAGGGATGAGTTAGCACCAATTCTAAAAGAATTGATGGTCGAGGCGAAACAAGCCATTATGACAGAAATTCGCGAAAGTTTACCGGAGTTAAATAGGGCAGGTCCAAATACGGAGGCAGCGGTAGAGCAGTCAGGGGGCAACGATAGGGTTCGTAATCGAAATAATAAACGACGAAGACACAACTCAAGTATCGAATCTCGTGATTCCAGGCGATCCATGAATTTGGCTACACACGCTAATACTAATAATCATGACAGGGGTGGGAACAACTATCACCACATGGTCAGTGCAGCAGTCTACACGCGCAACAACCCACCACCAGCTCGTCAACCTCGTATAGTCGAAGAAAGGGAATCAGCAACTACCTCCGCAGGGCGTCTAGAAGTGTCAGGAATAAGGGATAGGGAAGTGTCCAGGCCAGACATTAAGGTAGAAAAATGGGGACTAGATTTTAAAGGGCATCGCGATGCCATGCCAGTCGAGGACTTTATATTCCGACTAGAATACCTAAAGACTCAATATGGGTGTACATGGAATGAAATAATACGCGATTTCCATCGATTGCTGAGCGGCGAAGCACGGGAGTGGTACTGGCTTTATATAAAGTCGCACGGCCGAGTCGATTGGCCGAGTTTACAGCTCGCGCTGCTACGCCAATATTCATCACAACGTACAGATTTTGAGATCCTTAGGGAATTGACAGAGAGGAAGCAAAGGCCGGGAGAAAATATCGACGAATATTTCCACGCGGTTGGTATTTTACGTTCACGACTTAAAAATCCGATACCAGAATACGAGATAGTACGATTAGTAAAAGGGAACTTGCGCGAATCATTAGCTAAAATGGTTTACCCAATTTCGGCATATTCCCTAGACCAATTACGAATGGAATGCAAGGAGGTCGAGCGATGCTTTCCGCGCCGGGACCGCACGCCGTTGAGTACTTTTACGCCACGCGCACAATATGTGAATGAAATTTATCAATCGGAAGACGATGAGCGTTTTACTCCCGGTGATGAGGGTCAAGTCACCGTGGAGGAAATACGCCATCAATCTTCAAATAAGCAGTCGGGCGTTCGCAGAAACGTTTCGTGCTGGAATTGTGGCGCTGACGGCCACTTCTTCACCGAATGTATGTCGCTTCAGCGGCGCATTTTCTGTTACAAATGTGGCAAACAGGATGTTATTACTCCTAAATGCCCAATGTGTAACCCAGCGGGAAACGCTTTGAGGAACGCGATTGTGACGGGGGAATCGCGCTCCACCCAAACCTCGTCAAAGTAGACGCGTCAACAAATACAGAACCGTATATAGAATCAGCAATTACAACTGATATTTGCATTTTCAATAAAAACACAAAAACCGTAAAGCCCTCAAAGACAGGAAAGGAAAATACTATATCCTATGAAGAACGACTTAGGAAATACCTCGAAACTCGGGAAAGAATTTTTGCAGAAAGCATTGTTATGGGACGTCGGGCAGTTTCGCGGAAAATTCAGAAGGCAAGGGAACGATTTAAAAAGAGGAAAAAACTTCGACAGAAGGTAGTGGCATCTATTAGGAAATTAAGTACAACAGACCCGCGTGTGTATGCGGATATAGATATAAAGGGCATACAAACACGCGGCTTACTAGATACTGGAGCCTCCGTCAGTATTCTAGGCCGTGGCTGTCGGGAGTTTGTAGAAGGATTAGGAGTTCCTATCGAACGTTATGTGTCTTCTGTCACAACTGCAGGCGGCCGCAGACATAATGTCTTAGGCAAAATAACTTTACCGGTAGAGTTTAATACAGTGGAACAAAAAATTACATTTTTTTATGCCCATATCTCGAACAAAAGATCTACCTCGGAGTCGACTTTTGGAGGGCGTTTCAGTTGGCACCTGAAGTTATTACCGTGGATGAAATAGATCTAACAAAAATAGAGCAAGAGTTGGTATCTGATGAAGACAGGAACGAACGTCGGGTTTTACACTGTTTAACGCCAGATCAGAAAGAACGTTTAGAAAAAGTAGTAAAAGAGTTTAGGACATATGAAGATCACGGGTTAGGACGAACTAGCTTGGAAAAGCATACAATAAAGTTAGTCGACGAAGCAGTACCTATTAAGGAGCGACATTATCCTCTATCGCCGGCAATGCAAGCCATCGTATATGAGGAAGTCGACAAAATGTTGGAGTTGGGCGTTATAGAGGAGAGTGAGAGCCCCTGGAGTAACCGAACGACAGTGGTGAGGAAGCCGGGGAAAAATCGCTTTTGTTTAGACGCTCGTAAACTAAACGCCGTCACTGTAAAAGACGCGTACCCCCTACAAAATATAGAGGGTATACTAAGTCGCATTGACGACACACACTTTATAAGTAGCGTCGACCTAAAGTTCGCGTTTTGGCAAATCGAACTAGACGAAGCTAGTAAACCTTATACCGCGTTTACCGTGCCTGGACGTCCACTCTACCAATTCGTTACAATGCCATTTGGATTGTGCAATGCGGCCCAAAGACTATGTCGCCTAATGGACCGTGTCATTCCACAAAGACTAAAGTCAAATGTTTTTATCTATTTGGATGACTTATTAATCATCGCTCCTGACTTTGACTCACATCTTCGAATTTTACAAGAAGTCGTCATCTGCTTAAGAGACGCGGACCTTACGATTGGGTTGAATAAATCGAAATTTTGTTTTAAAGAGTTGCCATATTTAGGTTATATTGTAGGAGGCGGGATGTTAAAGACAGATCCTGAGAAGGTCAAAGCAATACAGAAAATCCCTGTTCCAAAAACGGTAAAAGAGGTGCGCAGTTTCCTCGGAACTGCAGGATGGTATAGGAGATTTATAAAAGATTTCGCCACAATGGCAGCACCTTTGACAGATTCGTTGAAGAAGGGGAGAAAGTTCGAAATGTCTGAAGAAGCAGTGGAAGCATTCAATAGCTTGAAGAGAGCACTCACAAGTGCTCCAGTTCTCAGACACCCTGATTTCTCAAAAAGATTTTTCATACAATGCGATGCATCTGATTATGGTCTGGGTGCAGTACTCTACCAAAAAGAAAGTGATGATGCAGAAAAGCCAATCGCATACTTTTCACAAAAGTTCAACGAATGTCAAAGAAAATATAGTACAACGGAGAAGGAATGTCTTGCGGCGGTGATGGCCGTCAAGAGATTTCGACCATATATTGACTTAATGCCCTTTACAATAGTGACCGACCACGCTAGCCTTAAATGGCTAATGTCTTTAAAAGATTTAAATGGAAGACTAGCTAGGTGGTCATTACAACTACAAGCTTTTAATTTCGAAATAGAACACCGGAAAGGTGCCGACAATATAGTGGCGGATACGCTCTCGCGTTGTATAGCAGAGGTCACAGAATCTCCAATAGCAAATATGGATACCGTTGAATTCGAATCGAAGGAATATAAAGAATTAATCAACACGATAGAAAACAATACAGATAGGTTGCCTGATCTAAAGGTAGAAGACGGCATGGTTTTTAAAAAGTTTTTGTCGAAAAACGTAGAACTAGAGGAAAATGAGTGGAAATTGTGGGTCCCTGAGGCGTTGACGTCAACGCTAATCGAAAACGCACATTGTCCAGAGATAGCTGCGCACGGGGGTATGGCGAAAACTCTACATAGACTTAGGAGGTTGTACTATTGGCCTAACATGGTGGTACAGGTTCGCAACTTTGTACGAGAATGCCAGACCTGTAAGGAAACAAAACCTTGTACTACAATTCTAAAGCCAGGGATCGGAAAAGAGGTAGTAACAGTCCGCCCTTTTCAGAAATTATACATTGACTTTTTAGGCAAATATCCGAGGTCGAAACGCGGCAACTGTTTTATTTTTATCATTATCGATCATTTTTCAAAGTTCATATTTTTGAAGGCAATGCGCGAAGCTACCGCGAGTAATGTGGTTAAGTTCTTAACCGAAGAAATTTTCCATAAGTTCGGTGTACCGGAAATCGTACATTCCGATAACGGTAAACAATTTGTATCCAAACAGTTCACGGAACTATTGGAAACGTACGGGGTTAGACACTTAAAAACAGCTTTTTATTCACCGCAATCGAATGCCGCCGAAAGAGCAAATCAATCGGTGTTAGCCGCTATCAGATCATATCTAGAAAATGACCATAGGGATTGGGATTTATACCTAACCGAGATTGAGTGTTCTCTTCGGAGTGCAGTGCACTCGGCGACAGGAGTGTCGCCATACTTTGCACTCTTCGGATTTAATATGTTCACAAATGGGGCTGATTATGCGCTCGCCAGGAAATTGAGTTGTCTTAATGACAACGAAATGTTTGTAATTGATCATAGTGACAAGCTTAGGTTAATGCGTGAGAAAATACAAGAAAATTTACATGAAGCGTACGAAAGTAACGCGGCGCGCTACAATAAAAGAATTCGCGAAAGACAGTTCAAGCCTGGCCAAGAAATTTACAAACGGAATTTTGTACTTAGCGACTTTAAACAAAATGTAAACGCTAAATTTTGTCGCAAGTTCACTAAGTGTCGAATTACTAAGGCGCTAGGTAACAATATGTACTTGTTAGAGTCGTTAGCAGGGAAGAGTTTAGGGGCCTGGCACGCGAAGGACCTTAAACAATAAACGAATCCTAAAGAACCTAATTCTACCGGAACTAACGCTTAATAATTAACTTGATATTAGCTAACCTAGAACTAAATAACTTACGGTCAAATAACTTAAAACTACATAACGGTATACTAAATAACTTAATACTAGAATGCCGCGTCGATGACCTGAAAAAAAAGAACAAATTATAATAAACTTTATACACATATACTTCATAACTTGCGGAATACCACTCCGTCGATGAGGGTCAAGTCGGCGGCGTAGGATGTTTCTAAAAGGTGCCCGTTCTGGGGTTCATCTATAAAGAAACCAAAAAGTAAGAGTTCATATATATACATATTACAATTTTCGTTACTTCCCGTAACATATGCCCGGCTAAGCTCTCGAGGCAGGAGACGTTGTCAGGGTGTGGGTGTTCCCCGCGTTGGGCGTACCTTGGCCCGCTCGAGTGGTACGGCCGAACTCCCAAGTCAATGGCAAAAGTACCTAGAAAGACGAAATAAAAAGGTATGCAAAAGTAACAATCCTTAGATTCATTTTTCGAAGCAAGTGTACTTCCCGTAAACTCGACATCCCAAAGTCCCAACATCTCGTCCTCTACGCCTCAACGCCGGAGCCTCCTAAGATACACACTGAAATAAAAATAAAGAAAGAAAACAAAACACTTTAATTATTGAGGGCATGAAAGCGTAACACTTATCTAAGTGCACAATTTTTTTGTGTTGGAGTAACGAATCACTCAAAATTACAACAACCATATGAAGTTCTTTCTTCAATTTCTTCCGCAAATATCTCGTAGCAGATATAAAATTTTTGAGTTCAGCGTTCGGACCCGTGATCCTGGGTCCAAAGCGCGTCTGCGGGCACATACTCACGATATTTCTTGGGCGAGTCATAGCAGCTGTGAGCTAAAGTCAAGAACCACCGTAGCTGCTTCTACAGGCAGTCCAGACGCATACTCTCGGGTAAAAAAAAGGGCACCACATGAAATGGGGTCTTGTTTTTTTTTAAATTCACTTCACCACTGAGTGTAAGTAGAAATAATTACACAAATATAGCAAAAGGTAAAACATTTAGATTTATCACGCACGTAAAAATGTAAACAAACGAGAAACGTCAAACACGGGGTATGTTCACAATAGAGGAACTGGCAAAAGCTCTTTTCCAAGGGTTGCCAGATGGTAGCCATAGGGTAGCTCCGAGCGTGGTGAGTACAGGAAAGGGATGGATATAGGTTATTATGGTTGCGGTCGAGATTAAGGATGATAATAGGAAAACGGCACAAGAAAACGGTGTATCTGCTATGTTGTTATCTATATAAGGGGGTGTGACTGTAGAAAAGAGATCAGTCCAAAAGTCTATTGCACCAATTCGTCTGTGCTGCGCGGTCCGTCATCGTACAAAATAAGTACCTAATGTGTAGTTAGAGTGTATTTCCCTTGCGCGTAAAAGTAAAGCGAATTATAAGAGTGAGATTGTGTTTAAAAAAAAAAAAAGATCCGGTTTAAAGAAAAAAAGAAAAAAAAAAAAACTTGTTTTTTTTAAAAGGCTTTTGGCCTTATAAAACCTATCGGGTCCGTCGGTAAAACAATTCAACCAACGGCATAATGGATGTGGAATAGATTTTATGAGGGTAAGTGCCAGATTTTAAATTTTTTTTTGAAATTTTTTTTGTTAATTCCCTTTTTTTTTTGCGCCATTTGGGGTTCACGCAACCCCATTGTCGACTTCGGTTATGAAATTTTCCGTGTTTTAATCGCCCCCCATTTTAATTTTCTTCTTTTTTGAAATAATCATCCCTTTTTTGTTGTAAAATTTTCTGGATACATTTTAATTGTGTCGGAAAAATCTAACCGCTTTTTTTTCTTGTCTTTCTTGTTTCATATCCCTACTTAAAAACTAAAGTTTTCTTCGGTAAAAGTAATCCTCATAATGTTGAGCACGTATTTTTTTTTGGAAGATTTTTGTTTTGGTGCTATCAATTTTGCTATTTTGTTGGTGTCATAAACACCCTAATAAAAATGCGTGAACGCCAAAATTGGCGTGAAATACCTCCATTAGCCCATGTAAGTCGAGCTGATTGGTATTTTTCTATTCCTCTAGTGGGAATGCCATCTGGTCACCGCGGATGACGAAAGCTCCAACAGCGCCAGGGAAAATTATTTATTACATTTTACCGGACATTTATGCGTTTCATGTATGCAGTTATACTGGTCCCTATACCAATCACCTATATTTGAAAACAACTATCCCCATATGTTATCTGGTTCCGGCAGTCGAGACTGCAAGCAATATATATATACCCTTAACAACATTAACAACTCGAGATCGACGAGAAGCGGCAGTAATAAGAGGAAGGTGTTTGCAGGGATAATTGTAGTCTAGTTTAGGTGTTTTTTATATATATAGTTTGTTCCTGTATGTAGTAAATCTCGTATAAATTTGAACCTTGCCAAATGTAAATGCACCTATAAGGCACTACAAAGGCACTCCAAACGGAGAAATTTAAGGAAATACGTTTTTTTTTGTATCGTGCAGTGGCCAATAAACCCTGCAACAAACCCCTGAACTTCCTTGAGAGCGCTCTTGTAGGTAGGCATTAGGGTGGTTTCTCGGATAATTTTTTGAAGTGGCTCCGATTGAGCCCAAAAGCGTTTGGATGAACTTAGGTGACCAAGTAGGCCTTGAACAAATTGCCAATCTCTGATTGGAAAACACTTGTAGGGTATATCCCATGATGGAAATGGGTGTAACATATATAAAATTATTCGTGTTTGAGTTATATACATGCTAATGGATAATATTTTTTTTCTTTGCCAAAATTAGAATAATCGAAAGACTGATTTTTTTGTAACATTGTATTTTTTTTTTAATGATTCCGTTACATGTACATATGTCTTATTTTTTTGGTACAGTGTCGTATATCGAACATTTTTTCAGAATATATACATACATACCGTTTTAAGTTTTGAAAGTACGTATATGCATCTATATATATGTATATATATATGTAGGCATACACCGTTCGGCAATCTATTTTTTTTGAAAACGGTTTGAATTTTTATTCCGTGTCCTTTTTTTTTGTGGTTTGTGTTAAGCCTGTGAATAATTATACATTTTTCTTGTGGTACCTGTGGATATTCACATATATATACATATATCGATTCGAGTGTGATATAAGTTTTTTGTTTGTCCTGGTCTAAATCTTTATTTTTCATGAGCATTGATATTTGGCTCGATAGCCATAAAGTACGTTTTCTTTTAATTTCTTTGTATAGAATTAAGGTATTTCAAATAAATAATGTGGTAGATTGAAATTGGAAAAGAAATTGAAATGGTTTGCTAAAATTTAATCGGTTGGGGGAGGGTGAAGATGACATTAGGGTGAGTATGCAGGGTCATTTGGAGCAGAGGAAAAGGGGACTCGCTGCCAAGCAGAAATTCGAGCGGTCCAAGGCAGGGTGGGCTTTCTGCGAGGGAGGTGCACGGATGTAAGTTTAATGATGATTGTGACATCCGCCCCGCATCAAGGTGGACAAGGGTTAAGGGCCCCGACCTCTCGCCCTGAGCTAGCTGGGGGACATTCCACCTTGATTGCGCAAAGGGGCGGATTCACCCCTAAAAGGTGTACGTGACAAACCTAAATTGTTTATTTCTGCTCAGAAAATAATAACAATACGGGAAATTTGGTAATTTTGACGCGTTTCCATGCTTATCCGAAAATAGCAGTACAAGAAAATGCAGCAGCTCCGTTTTATAAGGCTTTATTTCGCGACATAGTGGAGCACATGCACAATGACCTTTTGCACAATCTCGAATTCAATACTGTGATCATTGTGAATGAAACTAAGTGTGATATCTTCTGCATAGACGTCAAAATTCCAAAGTGATTGGATCACCTGATTTGTAATTGACTACCGGTATCTCATTCTGTATCTCTTTCTATCACACGCTGAAGATAGCCGGTCCTATACGCCGCCATATTGAACACCCTGTTATAGTGTTAACTATTTTGTACTCTTTACATTAATTTTTTAAATAATTTTTAATTGAGTTTTCGTGTTAACTTAAAATTTTTGAATAACTTCAAAAAATGAAAATTCTAATTAGTTGGAAAATATTTAAATAGTTAACACTATATAGTTAACACTATACCTGTCAAAACGCTAAAAAGTATCACACTTAGTTTCATTCACGACTGTGGTGTTGGCCCTCCTCCAATAACTTCTTTAGGCCAATTAGTCTACTTGCTTGCCAAATATGTTCAGATTGTGGTTCATATTTAAGAAGGATCCAATTCTTGTGTCGCCGACATCAGCTTCAATAAATTTGAGCTCAACATCACGTACAATCGATCGGGCCTTAATCGCAGCAGGGATCATCGCTCTATGATCTATGATTTACTTAAATTGAATGGACAAGAGCCATTTATGTACATATTTGCATATACAATGTTGTTTTTGTTTTTGAAATTTGACATTTGAATTTAGGTTGAAAAGTATGCTCATAAAAATTCTAAATTTTTATTATGCACTGCCTTGCCGACAGTTTCCAGTGATTTAGGTTTTTTGTGTATTTAGGTAGAAATTTAGGTCAACTCGCACACAGCATTAATTTCGTTCTTAAAAAATTATTTAAATCTCGCAACATAAACGAATAAGTAGTTAAAGCGAATTTGGGCTCCTTAAATCAAATCAAATATTCATGTTGAATATTTTATATTGTTTGTAAGAATGTTGTAAAGAAAAGTTGTTTTCTTTAAGACAGATGTGACGACCAAAATGATGCAAACTTTAAATGATAGGTGGCCCTAACCGTTAAAGCCGTTTAATTTAATATACCCGAAACCGAATAGGGATATCTCTAACCTCGATACTAATAAGTATGCAGGACATTCAATGATAAACAGGTTAAATCAAATTTAGGTTTGTCTTCGCAAAGTCAGCATAAATAAAGGGAGTTTAGTATAGTTTTCCTGAGCAAAGAAGTGACCTAGAATGTTGAGACATTATACGTGGACCTGCAAAGTGTAAGTCCCTTTTTCATTACAAAATCATTGAACTCAAGTCGATCATGACATAGATTAAGAGGGTTATAAAGGGGGGAAGTAGTTCAGCAACGCCCGTACCAAGCAGTTCTTAAAATTTTTGTTGCTAATTCTTGTTGTTTTCCGTGTTTTATTTCACGCTTTCCTTTAAGAGGAATTGGTAAATGTAAAGGGGAATAGAATACACAAAAGCAAATGCCAGCAGAATTAAATTCAAGAATTACGTAATGTAATTCAATAATGCCTATGGAAGCAGAGGTAGAGGGCGGCCCCCACTTCGTTGGAAGGACCAGGTGGAAAACGATTTAAACTCCCTTGTTGTGACCAATTGGCGCCGGTTGGCGGAGCGAAGGAGCGACTGGCGCGCCTTGTTGGACTGCCATAACCGTTTAGACGATTAAGCGCCAATTAAGTAAGTAAGTAAGTAAGTAAGTAATTCAATAATTAGAAGTCGGAAATAAGAAATTGTTCTTTTATTAATAGATATTCACAAAAAACCGAATAATTACGGCTGCGAAACTGGTGAAAATTGTATCAGCACAAAACGCCTTTTTAGCTAATTCTTTTCTTTGTACAACAATATCACCAAAATTACATCAACCACATGAAAGTCTTATACTTTTTTTTTCAAAAATATCTTGACAGAGTACAAGTATTACCTTGCCGCATTCGGATTATTGCTTCCGAAATTAAAACGCGTCATCTGAGACCTCTCCCGAAATTTTTGACATGTATTAAAAATCGACGCCTGTGGTAAGTAATTCCGTCCATTGAATATTTATTTCTAAATTGAATGCCAAAATCAGTATAGGATGCTACTTTTTCCTCAAAACATACTAAAATATTAAAACTCACAAATATCTTTGAATGCGGGTTAGTCTTAATTAAAGATTTCGCATATGTGGAGCCAAGTAACCATCGCACATTTTAAGGGCGAATTAATGGTGACTTATAAGCTGGAGACATTGGTGCTTTATCGGTAACCGTATCGGTAACCTTTTAACAGCTGATTCGACCAACCTTATGAGAATCAATGCAATCAATTATTGGTGCCGCTAAGGTCGTAACCGTATCGTAGCCAACCAATTGGGTTTTGGTTTACCGTCGTAACGATAAACAGCTGATTACGTTAGGGATACGGATACAGCGATACGACATACGGCACCAATGACTCCGGCTATAACCATAAAGCCATAACCAGATAAAACAGCTGATCGAACCTACCTTAAGCGCCAAATACACGACACGAACATTTCCGCGAACATTCCGCAATCTTGTTCGCAGCTTTGGCCATACACCATACGAACTTTTGGCCGAACATTAGTTCTCTTTCAGACAGCGATGAATACGGACAACAATTGTGCTGCAGCAATATTGCTCGCTGTGGCAATTAAGCGTAAAAAAAAGAGAGAAGATCGCAAAAAAAGAATTTGGTGCAAAGAATGGTTTAAAAAACGAGCAGTTCTTGGACAAAGTGAGCTTATTAAAGAACTGGAATTCACGTCACAAAATGATTTTAAAAATTACGTTCGTATGAGCAAGGCAACATTTGACCAACTTTTACAAACAATTTTTTAATTTTTCCATTAAAGTCGCATAATCATTATTCTTTTTAATTCTATTACAATAATCTTTGCTTTTTACTTGCCACAATGATGGCAAAGATTTATACATTTCAATAAATTCACAAAGAAATTTTTTATTGTCCATTTTACTTTTCCGCGCACGTCTGTTCCGTTCAGAAATTACTACGATTATGAGCTTTTTCGCCATACACGCACGAACAGTTCGCGCAAAAGTTGAACTTTTTATTTTCCCCCTCCGATTATTGTTTTCGAGGTCAATACGCGTATTTTTGCACCTCGCTCGATATTTTTGGACCCGTATTAGCAGTCGACCCCTGTTCTGGAGAGCCGCCAGGCGTGCAGAAATCGCAAGACGTACCGAATGGCGAATGGTGAATTCGAGAATCGTTAAAATTTTTTCTGGTATGCGGCCTGGCAACATGGCGCAATGAAACCCGCCGTTGTGGCTAAGGCGCATACTACCGGACGTCCTAGGGCGTGAGCAGCAAGGAGACACAAAAGATTTATAAAAGCTACGTGGACGTCTGGTTTTGGGTCTAGCCCAGAACAACCTGTCCGATGCAACCATCCCATACACGAGACACACTGACAAGAGTATGACCGTCCTAAAAAGATTCTTTTCCGGCAGATGCAACAAAACCATTTCTCAGGACCGGGGCCAGGAGACGGTCCCGGATTGGGTTCGATACCTTCCCGGAGCAAGAGAATATGGAGCAGTCCCGCTGCAAGGAGCTGCTGTGAGGATGACAATTTGTGGGAGGGACGCAACAAACTAAATGGGGTTACACTGAAATGACAGTCCTTGGTCGGGAAAAATCCCGAGTCGCTCCGGTACATAGAACCGACGGCCTTGGGAAGCGTTTTTGAACCATCCAATGGTTCTTTCGATAGCTCAAAATATGTAAGCGCTATGTGTCCGTGTTCGTCCAGCAAAATATTTTCTGGCTTCAAATCCCTATAGATTTTACCTAAAGAATGCAGATGATTCAACGCTAAAGCCCAGCCGGCAATTAAATCTAATGTGATGTTGTTGTAAGCTACTTGTAATGCTGTTTGTTGCAGTTGCTGTTGCTGTGCCTGCTGTCTGAGTTGCGAATAATGTTACTGTGGTACTGTACTGTGGTCACTGTGGTGGTCACACCGCCACTCTCTTATTGTGTGTGTATGTCCATTGGCGTGGCGTTACGGCTGGCTGGCTACTACATCCCCGACGATGTTATGTGCACACGTTGAACGTTGACACAGCTGTCGTTGGATTGTTAGGCATGCCATTGGCATTTTCCAAATGGGCATTAGCTCCACCAGCAGCAGCAATGCCAACACCTAGCTATTGCTGGCGTAAATCTTTAATTCGGCCAGAAACGGCGCGTCCGCGTATTTTGTTACATTAGCCGTGTTTTTTAACACGCGTATATCCGTTTACGCTTAAACTTTATATTAGCCGTGTTTTTTAACACGCGTATATCCGTTTACGCTTAAACTTTATATTGACTGCTAAGAGACAAACTATAAATACACCTCTGAAATTGCTGGGCATAAATTTTGTCCTACTAAATTTCAATACGCATTATACTCAGATGTAACTGAAATATGTGTCTTTGTTTCACCCTGTACACTAATTCTATGTATTATATGTGTGTCCACAATTCATCGCAACTGATTCAGCTATATGTTATACCCTATGGCCATCAGAGCGTTGCGTCTCCGCTTTTCGCTACACCCTGTTGCTGTAGCTAGTTGTTTAACCACAGCCGCTAGATGGGTCTCCTAAGCATTATCTAAGCGAAGATAGGCGTTTTTTAACACGCGTAAACGAAACGTATACGCGCGTGTTAAAAAACACGGCTATTGACTGCTAGTCGACAAACTATAAATACACCTCTGAAATTGCTGCGCATAAATTTTGTCCTACTAAATTTCAATACGCATTATACTCAGATGTAACTGAAATATGTGTCTTTGTTTCACCCTCTGCACTAATTCTATGTATTCTATGTGTGTCCACAATTCATCGCAACTGATTCAGCCATATGTTATACCCTATGGCCATCAGAGCGTTGCGTCTCCGCTTTACGATACACCCTGTTGCTGTAGCTAGTTGTTTAACCACAGCCGCTAGATGGGTCTCCTAAGCATTATCTAAGCGAAGATAGGCGTTTTTTAACACGCGTAAACGAAACGTATACGCGCGTGTTAAAAAACACGTCTATTATTGCCTATGTCAATACAAGAGCTCTGTTGAAATAACATTATTGCCTATGTCAATACAACAGCTCTGTTGAAATAACATTATTTTGCTGTTTTTGCTTTAGCAGACATTCCGTAACTTAGTTGGCAACGCTGCTGCCAATATGTTGAAAAAAGTTGTGTTACGATCAGCAGGCGAAGTAGGAAGTTTTGAGTGAATAATAAAGTTAATTCTGTTAAAAATTGGATAAGATCGTAGGATTTAATAAATACAAAAGAGTAGGCTGCATTGAGAACCAATTATTCAAACATATAGCATACCCATCAAAGAAGGCAAGTGATTACGAGACGTAAGTTCAAAGTGAAGGGGTCGACGGCACCTCCGGGTGCTTGTGATAAGACGGCTAAACGCTCGAGAAAATTAGCTAAACTTGTCAGATATCGTCATCCCAGAGTGTAAGGGCAGCAAAACACTCGAATACATTAACCGAACTTATGTGGATTCATAATCGTCTTACACAAACTAGAGCGAACTATCATTAAAAAAAAAATATATAAATTAAAAATGTAAACATTCGGTGGCGTCCTACATGCGTACGTGGGGCGTATAATTCTAAAAAATAACAATAGTGCTAAATAAGCAACCAACCATCAAACGACTGGTACAACAAATGCTAGTCCTGTTGTTCACACAAAAACATACAACTAGTAACGAGCATATACAACGAAACGTCCTTACTTTAGTGCATCGGCGCCACCCCCCAATGACTGTGTCCAGCACACAAGCAATGGAAATACAAGTTACACCGCAGTCAATCACCGAAAACAGCATTACAAATAATAATAATATTAACAAAACAAATCTAGAACAGTCCCTTGTGACAGCAGCCAATACACACACCACAGTAACTGCCAATATTAGCGTATTAATGCCACCTTTAGGCACTAAACTGTTGGCCAACACACAGCAATTGCAACAACATACTAATAAAGAGGCTAACACAATTGAAATGGATATAGTAGATGCCACAAAAGATGGTGAAATGTCAGTATTACTGGCTAACAAAAATTTTCATTATGATGACGTACTTTCAAATACGGAGGAGTTATACGAAGCTATCGATGCTGACGCCGATGCAGATTGTAGATGTGAAGGAGGTGCCAATTTCGTAGCTGGCGAAGGAGTAGAGCAGCTATTGAAGGAGCAACCACATGCACAAGTAACATGGTTAGATAGTGAACAAATTGATGCGCTTGACTTGACCACTTTAGATATTGGTAATATGTTCTTTAATCGTGTTGATAGTGCAGAGATAATATATCAAAAGAAAAAGAAAGAAATTAAAATGGTAGGAAAATATGTTATGGGTGATGTGCTGGGTGAAGGCTCCTACGGCAAAGTAAAGGAAGTTCTAGATTCAGAAAATTTATGCCGGCGTGCTGTAAAAATTTTAACAAAACGTAAACTGAGACGCATTCCTAATGGGGAACAGAATGTGCAGCGTGAAATACAATTGCTGCGTAATTTGCAACACAAAAATGTGGTAGCGCTTTTAGATGTTCTATATAATGAAGAAAAACAAAAAATGTATATGATTATGGAGTATTGTGTGGGAGGATTGCAGGTAGATATGTGAAGCGTATGAAATATTAAGAGGATTTAAAATATTAAACCTTTTATATTTTAGGAATTGGTAGATAGCGCACCCGAAAAGAAACTACCTCTATTCCAAGCTCATCGCTACTTTTGCCAATTAATCAGCGGTCTAGAGTATCTTCATGGTTGTCGTATTATACATAAAGATATCAAACCAGGAAATTTGTTGCTTACGCTTGAGCAAATATTGAAAATTTCCGATTTTGGTGTTGCCGAACAATTGGATTTGTTTGCCGTGGATGATACATGCACCACCGGTCAAGGATCGCCCGCATTTCAACCGCCAGAAATTGCTAATGGAAATGACACATTTTCGGGTACTAAAGTTGACATATGGAGCTGTGGTGTCACGCTGTGAGTATAAAAAATGTATATAATAGCGATAAATGCACTACTTGAAGGTTTTGAGGACTGCTCTTGGTGAAACGTGTGGCTCCAACGAAATCTGATGCGTTCGAGTCTTACATATATCAGTCTAGTTCGTGTATCTGGTTGAAACTCCCAAGTTATTTTGCTTTTCAGTTTTATTGCTTAACAGCTAGTGACTTCCTATTCAGTGTTGCAAATATGTATCTCATTTTGAAAATGAAAGAATTAATATTCATAAATTAATAGGCTTGCCAAACAATCAGTTATAATGATGAATGCATTTGCTAACTTTTTAATTTAATCCTACATAGCTATAACATATGCACGGGCCAGTATCCATTTGAAGGAGATAACATTTATAGACTATTTGAAAATATAGGACGTGCTCAGTGGCAAGTACCAGATCGGTTATATCAATTAGACGCGCAATTGGCTGGCCTCGTTTTGGGAATGTTGCAATATGATCCTACTAAACGATATACCATACAACAAATACGCTGTGATCCGTAAGTGGCTACCAAAATATACATTAAACACATATGAACCTATCCAAATTCTTTCTAAATAATCATGCATACAGTTGGTTTATGTCAGCACCCGAAGTGAAGGATCAGTCGATACCCATTCCGCCATTAAAGCATGATATTTATCGTCGTTCAACAGTACTGCCTTATTTAGATGCTTATCATTATGAAACTGAACGCGATTTAGAAGAGGTCTACTTTACAGAACATGATTTGAATCGTTAGTAGCTTTAGTTGTCTTAAATATTCATATGCTTTTGACAATATTTTATTTACCCTTATGCAGGTGAATTAGCACGCCAAGCTGCCGCTGCAGCCGCTGAAATCAAAGCACAACAACAACAAAAACAGCTCGCTGCTGCAAATTCCACAGGTCCTTCAACAAGCGGCGCCGCCTCAACGAACAGCATTAGCAAAGAGAAAAAATCGTCATCGCTAAAAAGGCGTGCCAAAAAATTAACATCATGTATATCTGTAAAGAAGCTAACAAATTGCCGGCCATCATAATAGGCAATTATTTGGCGTCACAAAAATAAGAAAATTACGAGCTCCTAAGCTCATATAACAAGCACAGTACACATGCATAGTCAGTCATTGGAGTGGAGTGATGAAAAGTGTAGTTTAATTATTATATAAAAATTAAAAAGTTAAAAAAAATCTTTAACATTTTATTACTCTTTGAATGTCAAGTCAAGTCAGTTAGCCTTACAACAAGAAAATGTAGTTTAGGCGCAGATATTTGCAGAGCTCTTAATCTCTCGCTGCCAAATGTTTGCTACACAATAAGAAAATTCACAAAAAAGTACTACTTAAGTAACTACATATATACAATATTATAATGGAGTATTTCTTTTTAATCTGTTTTTTTTTTATTATTATTTTTTTTTTTTAATTTTGCGTTTGTTAGTATTTATTGAAGAAAAAGAATTAAAATAATTATAATTATAAATTTTCGAGTTAATTGTATTATTCGCGTTCGAAGTTGTTGCATAATTTTTAGTTATTATATACTTTTTATTATAACTTTGAATATATATATATTGTATTTGCTTTATTTTTTTTAATATACTTTTTTGCTCTTAAAAAATTGTTATGTTCTCCTAGCTCTCGTCTATGTGTGTAGCAGCAATGAGAGAACAAAAAAGTGCAAACTTAATCAAAAATTATTCTTATTTTATTATAAAATGTTTGCGTATAAGTTAAATAACATAAACTTTGTGTAACGCAATTGTCATATGAATATGTTATTACGATGTTTACGTGGAAAAAGGTTTGAAATAATGTCAGTGCGATTGCTTATTTTACTTAGAATAATGTATTCGTTTTTTTTATCTACGCCAATAAGTGTGCAATCGCAAACTCAATCAAATGCATAAATAGATACTACTCTACATACACCCATATATACTCTGTAAACTATATAGTTTGAAAACTTCTTAACAAATTGTTCAAGCAAAAATGCAATTTTTGTTTTTTGCATAAGCCATAATACAAAATATACACACAGTTATAAAGAAATTTTAAAAAATTCATACGTTTCCTACCGACAATACGAAAAAACAAAATTAAAAAATACACGAATTCTGTTTTCCTTTTTTATGTATAAAAAAGTAAAATAAAAAAAAAGTAAAATAATAAAAAAGTAAAATTTGATTTATTATGGATTACGTGTGTGGTTTCTATAGAAAAAAGTTTCCATATTTTTATCACTTGAGAAATATATACCGGTTTACAACTCAACTTGAACACAACTTAACTCCTGTTTGGTATCACGAATTTTTAGCAAAATGGATATTAGCTTAGATTTATTTTATAATGACGAAAATGTTGATGGCAAAATTGCCATGTCGCGAATACGGAAAAAACCATCCCTTGGAACTACCAAATACAGTAAGAAAACGTTTAAATGACAAATGATGAGGGGGATTCAACCATATAACCGTTCCCGAGATGGCCGGGCTAGTACCTTAATAGTGCTGTGTTACCGGGGCGTACCTGATCTGTATCCGGCAAAGGACCATCACATCGATAACACTCCCCAAAGCTTTCGGTGAATAACCTTATGGCTACAACAACAACAACAACAAATGATGAGCTTCTAATGAAGTTATTTTGCAGATTTGTAAGTTATTTTCGGTGTAAGTAAGAAAGCATTTTTCTCCTTACTAAACAACATGGAGGACCATTTTCGCAAACGCTTTCGAAGGACGGTTGTCCCCCTAGCGGGTTAGGGGACTTAGAACATACCCATTGTAGGTATGCCTGTCGTAAGAGGCGACTAAAATACGAAATTGATTCAAGGGGTTGTATAGTGCAACCCTCTCAAGGGGTTGCCTGCGCAATATATACCATCTCCAAGCCAATTGTCAATCTCACCTACCCGTGGCGAATCCTGTTTCATTAACAGCTTAGACTCTGGCTACCCCAAGTTCCTCATGGAACTAGGAGGTGGGGAGGGCGGTATGGCCTAGAAGATTTATTGTGGTCATATAAATAGTTCCCCAGATGGTCGGGCTAGTACCTTAATTGTCACCGGAACGTACCAGACCTATATCCGGCAAAGGAATATCAACATACGTAATACTCCCCAAAGCCTTCGGGGAGTGTCTACCGTTAATACAACAACAACAACAGGGATAGTTGTACCCCTATTTTAAAGTTATGTGCTACACTCCAGTTCCTTGCCGACGGCAGCTATCCAAAATGCTGTGGAAATTAATTTAGTGTTGTACTGGATAACATTACAGTTATTAAAGGGGTTTTAGATATTATTAAGGAGCATATTTGTGCGGAGTGGATGGAAACCTAAAAGACTGCAGGGCAGCAAAGCGCTTCAAAAATCGCATTTTAGTCTAAAGCAGGATTACCAGGGGTAGTGGTTAGTATCGATGGGACTAACATTCGCAAAACTACAGGTTGAGTTGTAATCTTGACCCGAGAGGGCCCGATTCATAGTTTTTTTTTGCATAGAACACCTGCGTTGGCGGCCTTCGGGCGCGCTTATAAAAAATTACCCTGGGGGGGTCCGACCACGGTTTGGGGATCAAAACTAAATGCGCGCAGAACACCTTTCTGCATTAGTGTGTGTGTGTTTACAACAAATCTGGCAAAAAAACAACATGAAAATTTGAACCGATTTTTTGCTTATAACTTTTGACAGAAATAAAAATTTTAATTTTCGCTTTCGGATTCTTAAAACGGAGGTCGAGGTGCGTCTTTTTATACCACCTTTGATAATTGTTTACAAAAATTAGGTGGGGCACTGTCTTGTAAAATGTTACCAACTTATTTTACAATAATACGACTAGTTACAGTTAAACATCTTTCTATGCTGGCGGCCTTCGACCGTCTTTAAAAAAAAAGGACCCCTGAGTGGATCCACGAAAACGAAGTAAAACCAGTATTCAATTTGGCAGATAGAGTTTGTCTAGTTAATGACCCACGCCCATTTAGTCTTAATTGATGATAAAACGTGTATATTTTCTTGGCAACGTTGTGGGTCGCCGTCAAGAAATTACATCAAGAAGAATTTCCGAGCTCTAGGCCACACATATATATTAGTAATAAAAATGTATTTTTTACAGCCCTGAAGATGATTTCTAATTGAAATCGAAATATCGACAAAATAAATAAATACAACATATATGGTATAATTAAGTGCATTTTTATTATGGGTATCAAATTAAAGGTATTAATGAGGGTTTTAAAAGGGAGTGGCCCTTAGTTGTATATGTGAAGGCGTTTTCGAGATATCGACCAAAATGTGGACCAGGGTGACCCAGAACATCATCTGTCGGGTACCGCTAATTTATTTATATATGTAATATCACGAACAGTATTCCTGCCAAGATTCCAAGGACTTTTGATTTCGCCCTGCAGAACTTTTTCATTTTATTCTACTTAATATGGAAGGTGTCAGTGTCATTTTACAAAGTTTTTTCTAAAGTTATATTTTGCGTCAATAAACCTATCCAATTACAATATTTCATCCCTTTTTTCATATTTGGTATAGAATTACGGCAACTTTTTTTTTTCATTTTTCGTAATTTTCGATATCGAAAAAGTGGGAGTGGTCATAGTCGGATTTCGGTCATATTTCATACCAAGATAAAGTGAGTTCAGATAAGTACGTGAACTAAAGCGCCAAATACACGACATACACCATACGAACTTTTGGCCGAACATTAGTTCTCTTTCAGACAGCGATGAATACGGACAACAATTGTGCTGCAGCAATATTGCTCGCTGTGGCAATTAAGCGTAAAAAAAGAGAGAAGATCGCAAAAAAAGAATTTGGTGCAAAGAATGGTTTAAAAAACGAGCAGTTCTTGGACAAAGTGAGCTTATTAAATAACTGGAATTCACGTCACAAAATGATTTTAAAAATTACGTTCGTATGAGCAAGGCAACATTTGACCAACTTTTAACAGATCCCGGAGCGATAGAATACGCTCATTGGCATAATGACCATGGACTTACAGCTCTTCAAGCTTCAAGTGCAATGAATGCATCCAATTTAGCAAAAACTACTCGAGAAAAATATTGTAATTATTTTAATACAGTGGGAGCAGTTCCGTGGCAGAACAATATATTAAATATAAGAAAGTGAATCATTTACGGAATAAAAGCAAAATGAATGTTTGTGTTCACAAAAGAAAAGAAACAATACAATTTTGACTTTTTTCTCACCTCAAATGTGTTTGCATTTTCATCCTGCATCGTGGTAACGCCTGCCAAAGGTTCTTCTTAATCTTTCAAAAAGTATAGCAAATCATAGCACCAAAGAGTAGGAACATATTCATGCTCAGCACCAGCACCAGACTTCAAACTATCTCTCTTTTTTTTGATTCACGCCGGTATTGCGCCCGCAAACTACTTATTTTTTTTATAACTGTATCTTTTGTGGCATCAGGATCTACTTCTTTTAATTTTTCGATTAAAGTTGCATAATCATTATTCTTTTTAATTCTATTACAATAATCTTTGCTTTTTACTTGCCACAATGATGGCAAAGATTTATACATTTCAATAAATTCACTCAGAAATTTTGTATTGTCCATTTTACTTTTCCGCGCACGTCTGTTCCGTTCAGAAATGACTACGATTATGAGCTATTTCGCCATACACGCACGAACAGTTCGCGCAAATGTTCGCCAAAAATTAAAATATTTTGATTTTTGGCGAACATTTGCGCGAACTGGCAAACACCACCATACACGACAGAAAAGGTCGCAGAAACATGACATAACGGGAATGTTCGCGGAAATGTTCGTGTCGTGTATTTGGCGCTTAAGTTTAGTAAAAATATATCGATTTTTGGTCAAGTTATCGTGTTAAGGGCCGAGCGGAAGGGCAGACGGTCGACTGTGTATAAAAACTGGGCGTGGCTTAAAGCCAAATTAAACTTCCTTAACCCTAACGCCATAGTCGTAACCATACCCATATCCATAACCATCTCAATGTGATCGATTAATGGTGCCTTAACCTAAAAATCGTGAAAATTTCATAAAAATGAAGAAAACGCAAAAAACTACAAACATATGCGACAAAAAATAAGTGTCTTAGTCATAACGTATCCAAAACAATGAAGAAAATCTTCAAAAAGTTATAAAATTCAACAAATCAAATATTTTTAGGTTATGGATATGGCTAGGGACCAAAAACCAATTGATTGGCTATGGCGTTAGCGTTATGGTATGGCACCATTAATCGATTACATTCCTTTTCATAAGGTAGGTTCGATCAGCTGATTTATTTGGTTATGGCTTTATGGTTATAAGTCACCATTAATTCGCCCTTTAAACCGCTTTCGCCCATTTTCACAGAAAACAGTTATCGTCATAGAATCTACGCCCCTATCAAATTTCACAAGGATTGGTTAATTTTTGTTCGACTTATCGCATTAAAAGTATTCTAGACAAATTAAATGAAGAAGTGCGGAGCCACACCCATTTTGAAATTTTCTTTTGTTTTTGTATTTTGTTGCACCATATCATTACTGAAGTTGAATGTTGACACAATTTACTTATATACTGTAAAGATATTAAATTTTTTGTTATAATTTGACTAAACATTTTTTTTTAAAGTGGGCGTGTTCGCTATCCGATTTTGCTAATTTTTATTTCGCACACATATAGGAGTAACGCTCTTGCCAAATTTCATCATGATATCTTCAACGACTGCCAAATTACGGCTTGCAAAACTTTCAAATTACTTTCTTTCAAAAGTGGGTGGTGTCACGCCCATTGTCCAAAACTTTACTAATTTTCTATTCTACGTCATAAGGTCAACACACCTACCAAGTTTCATCGCTTTATCCGCCTTTGGTAATGAATTATCGCACTTTTTGGGTTTTTCGAAATTTAAGATATCGAAAAAGTGGGCGTGGTTTCAGTCCGATTTCGATCTGAGATGAGTGCCCAGGAACCTACATAACAAATTTCATCAAGATTCCTCAAAATTTACTCAAGTTATCTTGTTTACGGACGGACGGACATGGCTAAATAAATTTCTTTTTTCGCCCAGATCATTTTGATATATAGAAGTCTATATCTATCTCGATTAGTTTATGCTGTTACGGATTGCCGTTATGCGAACAAAGTTAATATACTGTCCCTACAAGAAACGCTGATAGGTTTACTAATACACTCACATTTGTAATTGACAATGCTGATCCTGCGATGACGTAAGCATTGATACTCAAATTTCTGTATGTTTCTTTGTTCGCTCACGCATGTCCGCATGTACCCAACGACAGCCTATAATCATGAAAAAGGACTCAAACTGGGAAAGCTTCGGACACCTGGTACAGAACAAACGAACATACAGCAGATACCATTATGCATGTGAGACAGATACATAATTCTCAACGGAATTTTATGTATGCGAGAACAGTTTATCCGATTTAATCATGTTGTCACTACTGACTGTCATATAACAATCAAATTATTATCACGGTTGTTTTGTTATTTTTTAAATTCCGCCATTTTCAACCGACGAAAACCATATAAAAAATAAGTTTAAAAAATGAAAAAGAGAGCATTTCAAAGCTCCATGCTAAAAGAAAAAAAAAAAATCAAAAATAATATTAAAAAATACCAAAAGCTGTCGGAATGTGTGGGGCGCAGTCAAAAAATTTATACGCGAAAAATAATAGTGGTTAGTGGTGATTCAATTTTAAATGTGTTTCCGCATGAGGAAAGCGTTCTTCTTTTGTTTTGTTATTTTCTGAATTTAAATTTAACATTCTGAATTCGAATTCTTATAAAACTATTTATTTTAAACAAATAAGTAACACGTATGCTTTTATCACGTACAAAATTAAAAACGTAATGAAATAAAGTAAATAAAAAGCAAACAGCATTGTTTCATTTTTGGCGGAATATAACAATGGTCATTTATGATAGTATAACGGTCAAACCTTATATCTACAGTAAACTATCATTTATGACACATTTTGATAGTTAGAGTGTCAGCACTGATCCAGGAAAAGGAATGAGGGTGAGCAGTACGGCTATATACTTAATCAGTAGGCAATGTTGGTGTATAAGAAGGAGACAACAACTCACACGTACACAGTTGTTTACATCACATTTGCGCAAGTCCCCTTAAGTTTGTGATAGAAGTTTGTATGAGGCGCTGATCGTTAGGTTGACATTGCTGACAATCAGATGATAGTCATATGATAGTCAGTATTCTTGTAGGGGTGTGAGCTCTACACAGCAGTATAAAAACTGCGTGTAGAAAATTCATGGGGGATCGTGGTGAAAAATATGCAACAAAATACATACACATATATTAAATATTTTTTGTACGATTTACAAGTGAATATGAAATAAATTACTGCAATTCATTCTATAAATGTTTATTCACCTGAAGGACTTCTTTATTGGGTAATTCTACACGACAGCGTGAAAGATAGATAATTTATTGAGAATTTGAGTGCGACCGTTGGTCTATTATGCCCTCATCTCCTTCACGGCACCTTATCCAAGCCGACTTCCTCGATGAACCTTAGCAGTTCTCTGGGCTTGAGGGAATACTCTGACCATAGTGTGCCCATAAACTTAGCCCTGCTTCTTGAGATTGCGTCACATTCCAGGACTTTATTTCGAACGCTGAGATTACCTTGAGTGTGGCCTGCCTGTCGCTGAGTATGACGATTGTTTCACGATAGCATGACACTCTTAATACACGTCACAGACGAACAGTTTTTTATTTACATTTTTGGATTCGTGAATCTCAGTTCAAAAGGCGCCTATAAAGGCGGATATTTTTGGATGTGGATTAAGAGTATATTTTTGGATGTGGATTAAGAGTATCTATAATGCTGTCGTATAGAATTACCCTTTATTGGGAAATTGAACATATGCCTCTAGTGTTTAATGGTAGCAAATTACCATGGTGAGATATCTTTTTTCTATGGTGTGAAATTTTTCTAATAGTAATCTATGAGAAATTGCAATTATTCATTTCATATTTGCCATTTATATTTATATGCATTTAAATATATTCTGCTAGAATTTGCAACGGTGCCTTGATATTCCATTTCAATTTTATTAGCGTGTGTGAAATTAATAAAATTAAGTCGATTCATGTGTAAGATTTTTTACGAAGATTTATAACTTTAATGTTCTCCTTTAAAGCTTTAATAGAATATGAGTAAGTAGAGTACTATTTCGTCTAACTACCCCACCCTAAATAGCAACTCTACTCAAAAATGTCCCTATTGTAATGCGGAGTGAAATACCTTTCGTTTGATACCCATATCGGCATATCTCATGCAATTTTTTTAATTTCGAATAGGTGGCATCCCTAAATGGCACCCTACTCAAAAATGTCCCTATTGTAATACGGAGTGAAATACCTTTCGTTTGATGCCCATATCGGCATATCTCATGCAATTTTTTTTTAATTTGGAATAGGTGGCAACCCTAAATTGAAACCCTACTCAAAAATGCCCCTATTGTAATGCGGAGTGAAATACCTTTCGTTTGTTACCCATATCGGCATATCTCATGAATTTTTTTTTAATTTCGAATAGGTGGCAACCCTAAATGGCAATCCTACCCAAAAATGTCGCTGTTCTAATGCGGAGTGAAATACCTTTCGTTTAATACCCATATCGGCATATCTCATGTAATTTTTTTTGTTTCGAATAGGTGCCAACCATAAATGGCAACCCTACTTAAAAATGTCCCTATTGTAATACGGAGTGAAATACCTTTCATTTGATACCCATATCGGTATATCTCTTGCAATTTTTTTTAATTTCGAATAGGTGGCAATCCTACTCAAAAATGTCCCTATTGCAATGCGGAGTGAAATACCTTTCGTTTGATACCCATATCGGCAAATCTCATGCAATTTTTTTTTTAATTTCAAATAGGCGGCAACCTTGTGAAACATTCTGAGTGGCAACACCTAGGTAGAAAGTCTTAGAAGGTGATACATTAGCAGTCTTCCAGTGAGTTTTACAGCTCCGGTTCACACTCAATTCTCACGGGAATGCTCTGGATCATTGAGAGACTTGAGAAGCAGAGGTCGTGATATTTTCGCACACGTGAAATGTGATAGGCAGATGTCGCCGCTGTTTTTCATTTAACTCATACGGCGAAAGGCTAAGTAGCGACATCTATTTTTGATAAAGTAGGTTTATTAAAGGCAGCGTTGCCAAACTAAAGACAAGTGATTAACAAATTATCTGGCTCACAAATTGAACCAGACTTCTATCTGGATTTATCTGGCTCAAATCGTTGTTGTTGCATTTACATGCAAAATTATTTATCTGGCTCAGGCTCTTTGCCACCGGATGATGGCTATTATCTGGCTCACAAATTGATCTGGATTTATCTGGCTCAAATCGTTGTTTGCCGTCTTTCAGTGAGTTTTACAGCTCCGGCTCACGCTCAATTCTCACGGGAATGCTCAGGATCATTGAGAAACTTGAGAAGCTGATGTCGTGAAATTTTCGCACAAGTGAAATGTTATAGGCAGATGTCGCCGCTGTTTTTCATTTAACTCATACGGCGAAAGGCTAAGCAGCGACATCTATTTTTGAAAAAGTAGGTATATTAAAGGCCGCGTTGCCAACCTAAAAAGAAGTAATTAACAAATTATCTGGCTTACAAATTGAACCAGACTTCTATCTGGATTTATCTGGCTCAAATCGTTGTTGTTGCATTTACATGCAAAATTATTTATCTGGCTCAGGCTCTTTGCCACCGGATGATGGCTATTATCTGGCTCACAGATTGATCTGGATTTATCGTTGTTGCATATACATGCAAAATTATTTATGTGGTTCAAGATCTTTGCCACCGTTTGCGTCATACTCTTATAACAGAGAAAATTAATGCATTCCAACAAACAACAGTAAATGTAAATGAAGGTTTTAATAAGTAAGCTTGCTGAAAAAGATATTAAGCTTACAAGATGATGAAAGTGATTGATTTTCATGTATATGTCTCATATATGAATTGAACTGTGTCTTTCATCCATACACAAGTTCATTTCAATTTTAACCTCGATTTTTCCATGTAATTTAATACTAATTACACGCTTAATCTTGCCTAAAATGCCTTGGCCTGCTTCGTAATCCGTAACGGCTTTTTGTTTCTCGCAAATTTTAGTGACAAAATCCTTTCCCTGAGTCCCCTCTCACGAACCAAATTTGTAGTAATATTCGTGGCTATATGCTGCTTATTAGTACCAGCACCATATTTTTGGCAACGAATAATCTTTGTCGTCTAGCATAATTTAATACAGATCCCAATTTAGCTAAAGTTCCCTTGGGATGCCGCTTACGGAGCTGGTTGGGACCAAGATAGATATGCATTTATATATATATATATATATAGTAGTTTATACATACTTACAACACTTACAGTTTTATTTTGATGTACTTTCTTAAACCCATTAGTCTCTGTTTGGCCTTACAAATTTTCAGTCGTTTGTTGAGGTTCCAAACACAGAAATGATTCCGACACTGTTAAAAAAATTGTTTGACGTTTTCCGGAAGATCAACGTCGGCACTTCTTTTGGATAAACGCTCCTTTATGTTCCTGCAATGGAGTATATCCATGCCGTTTATTTAAAAAAAGATGTCCACAAGTCTTTTGATGTCATCCAAAAATTGGGCAGATGGTATGATTAAACTGTCCTTAGACAGCGAGCTGGTCCATCCACTTGAAATTAACGTGCTTTTTTCCATCTTCAAGGCCAAGCTTTCTTATAATGTAGCCACCAATATACTCCAATGCATAATTTCTAAGAGCGATGCATGGGTCTGAAGGGTCTTCTTGTGGTGGATTGAGGGTTGCGAGAACTTTCGGCTGCACCTCTTCACAAGGCTTTCGTCGAGTCACTTGAATAAAAGTTTTGGGAGTGAGGTTGAGTGGAATCCAAAGGATCCAGCCAATTAGTGGTGTTCTGGTCCACATTACCGGTACCTTACAAGTGTTCAGTGTTCCGGGCTATATGTAAATGAAACATAAAATTTGTAGATACATAGTTGATAGTTGGTAAGACAAATACCTAAAATGTACTTCCGGAGTCTGTATCTGAAATCCTTCGGAGTAGGGTTAAGACCTGCTTTGCTGCGGATAGCAGTAAATAAATTTTCCAGAACGTCCTGGTTTAGCCTATGTGTTAAAATGTATTCCACATCCGAATTAGTATTCAAATACTCGTATAGCATAACTAAAGCCCAATAAGACATAACTGCCATTTTGGAACAGCTCTACGACATAGTGTTTGTTTTTATTTTTAAATCTTGAAACAATCGGCTGCATCTTGGGCTCATTCATTCTCTCTTAGCACATCAAGCTGCTTTGAAAGAGATCTTCCAAACGGGTCCCTTAAAAATATATTAGCATCAAAAAGATATTTTATTAAAAGGTCATGTAAGGATTGTACATGTTGTATCTGATTACCTTGCCAGGGTAACCATATGTTTTCATGTTCGAGTTCATAACATCAAACCAATCGTTAACCAGCTGAATAAAATCCGCTGTCTCCTTTGGTTTGTATACATCGAACCCTAGCGTGTGACAATGTGTTATGGCATTTGCCGTTGTATTGGTGCTCTTGATATCCTTCCGATTCCTGAACGTAGCTTGCATGCAATGTGCACTTGGAGTATTGGACGCACCTCATTTGTCAGCTGCGTTGCCCACAATGGTTCTTAAATTGTTTCTACCCTGTATGGCTTTTATACTTCCACATGATGAGATTTGTATGCTCATTACCTCAAAGAGTAAGACTCTTTCCTTCGACGGATCATTTCAACGCTTTTCCATGTAAGACGAAAATTCTATTGGAAGCGATTCTACAACTTTATTTGGTTACTCTCGCTTCGGATGGCCGTTAATCCACGATTCAAAGTTTTTGCTTTCTTCCTTGGGAATTGTCTGTAATATCTCGAAAGCAGGCTCCTCGAAAGCCACGAAGAACGCACTGACTTTATTTTCAGCATTTCAACTCTTCACTGCTTTCATTTTCTCAAATTTGAGCTTTGGGATCTGGAACTTTGACGGAAATCACAAATTAAAAACTCTTTATGGAAATTATGTATGTTAATTCTTAACAAACTGATCGGAAATAAACTATACATATGTATGTTAATGTTTTGCATACCTCTTACCAGACATCTGTAGAGATGATTTCAAATACGTCGCAAACTATAAGTATTAGACTGGGTCGATTTATTAACCGATATCGCGCCATCGCTTTTTCGATAGGATTTAGGCTCAGGAAAAAAAGTTCCACTACGCATGCCCAAAAAGTAATTTTCGAGCCTGCGAAAAAAAATGGCGAAAGGGTAAATTGTTCAACCAAAACCCAAAAAATATTTTTTTGGGTATGCGTAGTGGAACTTTTTTTTTCCTGAGCCCAAATCCTATAGAAAAATCGATGGCGCGATATCGGTTAACTTTCGTCCATACAAATCGACCCAGGTTAATAAGTATACATACTGTAACGAATATTAGAACACTAAGGGATACTATCATCTCTAAGGCGATACTAAGCAGTTACTTGTATGTACATAAACAAATCAATCATTATGTATACACATATGTACATACAAGCAGCGGAGAGATACTCACAAAAGTATGCAATCATCGGTGGAAGTGTTACTCACATATGCACGCGCATATGGCTATGCGAGAGGCTATAAACGTGCATCTGTAGTTTATATCTATTAAGTTTATAGCTGGTAACCAAGGCGTATCTACACCAGGTGGTGGCAAGCGAATTCAATCAACTCGCCGTGCAGATGAATGTCAAGTCAAAAGAAAATTTTCATAGATTTCTATTAACTGACATTTTGTTGTACAAGGCTTTGTATGGAAAATTATCAAGAAGAAGCAATCAGCTGATGGGATAACACCACCTATAATGAATTCGCCTTGGCTGGTAACTAAATAGTAAATTCTAGAAGAAGAAACGCCTAGAAGTATGCGAACGAGACAGCAGAGGGTATAAAAGGAGCGAAAGCTGAGTAAGCAGCAATCAGTTTGATTTAAGCACGCTATCAGTTGCGAAGTATAAGTGTTATTGTGAAGTATTTTCAAAGTAGTCTAATAAAGACCATTTTGCATTATTGAATATTGGAGTTATTTATTCAAAAGTTTAGCGATACGAACGTTGGCAGAAGGTTGCAAATAAGAGGAATTGAACTAAATTCGTTACTATACATTTCGGTACATTCAAATGTTTCAAATTGAAGCTACACTCATAAATATCAAAAGTCTTACGAATTTTTGCTTACAAATATCGCTTTATTCTACACGAATTCTTATTAAAAGTTTTGTTCTACGCGCATTATAATTGTTTTTATCAGGGATGCACCTTAACGTTAAGCTAATCGTTTATCAAAAAATTTCCACCGTTTCCGTTGAAACACTTCGAAATATTATCGATAAAGAAATTATCAAGATAAATTGTATCTCGTTTTTAACCGAAACGAAAAGCTTTCGTTAACGTTAAAAACGTTAACGAAAACGTGATACTTTATGTTTGAATTATGCTGGCAATGCTATAGCCATGGTGAAGCCGTAAGGTGGCAACAACGAGCGCACATACACACACAAACTCTATGTAATTTGTTTGTGTAATTCGTTGGTGGTAATGTCAAAAATACTCTGAGAAATGTTCGTACTGTCAAAATTCATGAGAAAAGTTGCAATCAGCTTGGATAATGCTTTCACCTTTAATGACTCCGCCATCAATCAGATTTGCCAGCATAGTTTGAAATTAATAATCAACATAAACGATTTGATTTCGTTTTGATATGGCAGAAAACGAAACGAAATCATTTCGTTAATTTGACGATCTTAACGTTAATAAACGAAACGAAATGACTTCGTTTCGTTTATTAACGTTGATTATCGTAACGAAATGATATCGTTTCGTTGGTTAAGCATGCCTGGTTTTTATACGTAATAGTACAGTTATGCATGTTCAATATTTTACTTCAAAAATATTCTCACCAACAGGAAGCGAACATTTCTTGAAACTAAGAAAAAAACATCCTGTATATATATGTGTGTGTATGCTGGTATCTTATCTTAGAGCCTTACAAGAGTAACTAGAATTTTAGTATTGTATAAGGGTAGATAATAAATAATACAATTCTGGTTATGTGTTTGGCGATCACATGGAAACTGGTGTGGTGTTTAAGAGAGATGTATCCTTATTAAATACCACAACGAAATGCTAAGTTGTTCAGAATCAACCCCGGCCTGCATGCGATGTGTCCCCACATGACACCCCAACATTTTTCGGCGCGATCAACAATAAGACAGCACTGACGCTAATCGTTAACTGTGCCATGACTCATGACTATTAGTAGATAATTGATAGCAACAGCAGCATGTAGCCACAAATGATGTAAAGAAATCGTGCCGACGACGAGTATTACAGCTAGCTCAGAACATCTCCTTCAGTGAAACTACGCTACAAAAGTGCGACCATTTTAAGTATGTCTCCCTCTCTCCGCAAGGAGCTACTTCCGAAATTTTTTGATCGATCCGCAAGATTTTGAGGCAAAAACCGCGGATCTTTCCGAAATGGCTGAAACGATTCCTTAAATACATATAAACAAAACCTTTCCAAATACTGTTTTTTTTTTTAATTTCGCTTTACAAGCCCCCCAGATACTCATCCGCAAGTTAATGATATTGTTCCAGATCGTCAAAAATACCCTTGACGTCAACAGTATGTTTCCATATTCATTAGTTGTGGACAATATGATACTCTGAAATCCAGCCATTCAATACAGAAGTTTACGCCGATCACTTTGTCGGTGCGCCGGCCACGCCGCCGCCGCCGGTATGTAATAGAGCCTACGCCGCCGATTAAGTGACCGGCGTAAACCTCAACCCCCCTCCCATATCATAATTCTGTGAATTCAATACTTAACGGGATATTTCCTTCATTTTTAAAGCTACAATGCTAAAATTTTATATGAGCAATTTCCTAAGTTTGGCTTAAAAACTATTTTCAACTATCTTGAAAAAATGCATGTTGGGAATACTCAAGCAAACCTCAACAAAAAAAAAAAAGACAAAACATTCTGATCGATATGCGAATACTAGTACTACAAGCGGATTGCATGAAGCTGGAACTTAGAACAGAAATCCTCCATTTCCTTATACTGCTTGCTGGAAGGACGATGCTCGAATGTATGTGCTATTAGCGCCATTTCGTGAACGAGAGGTAACCGTAGAGAGCTATGATTTCAAATTAAATTCTGAAAGATGTGATAGCACAATATTGTGAACATATTGGGACGTGTTGCTTTTGTAAACGCCAACTACAACTGGCTTTTGTTGTTGTAGCAGTGCTGTAGTGTTACTTGGAATGCACCTCACTTCGAATGCATTTAATGATACAAATATACATACACACAAACGTTCATATTTTACTGACCCAGATAACCACTTGAGTTCATTTGCATTTGCCAAACCATCCCATATATCGATTAACCACACCAACCAACATATGTGTGGATCATATTGACAATATGTAGGTCACTGCAATAATATGCTGACAAGCCATTATATATGGTGAAATCATGTACTTTTAGTATGCAAGTATTAATGTAACCATTGTATGTGTAGGTTAAGAACTTTTGTATAAATAGAAATGCATTTCTCTAATAAACAAGAACATTATTCAAACGATAACCTTCGGCGTTCCTCTACATTTATTTGTATAGTTTTACGCGTGGCGAACGCATACCATACTGTTTTGATGAAATGTTAATAGCCAAAAAAAAAGTACACGTGAAGATTACGAATATGATCCCTAGAATACATGGAGTGGTTGGGCGATGAATAGCTTTGTAAAGCGACCATTGAATTGTAAAATAGGACTACAAGTGGAAACTGATGCAGGTTTGTTGCAATATGTAAACGTTGAAGTAATGAAGAACTTCTGTAAGCTTGTACAACAAAACTACATCATCAAGGTGAACTGTTACACTATGGTGAGTTTAAGAAAATCTCAGTGGAGTATTACCGCTCAAGGAACATTGCTTATTATTATGCTTGCAAGTGTTGCATTGCCAAAGGAAAATATGCGTCGAATACAAAGTAAAAGATAAGGAGCCCATTGTACATTTGATTAAAATACTTTCAAAATGTGATAACAATATTGAAATTAACGAGACTGATCGTGCAGTGCATAATCTCAAGACAACTCAAGCTAGTCGGTTGAAACAGTTGGAAAACATAGAGGAGGTTGTTGTTGTTGTTGGTGTAGCGATAAGGTTGCTCCCCGAAGGCTTAGAGGAGTGTTATCGATGTGATGGTCCTTTGCCGGATACAGATCCGGTACGCTCCGGTAACACAGCACCACTAGTCCGACCAACTCGGGAACGATTTATATGGCCACATTAAACCTTCATGCCATACCTCCCTCCCCACCCCCAAGTTCCATGAGGAGCTTGAGGTCGCCAGAGCCTCGGCTGTTAATGAAACAGGATTCGCCACGGATAGGTGAGATTGACAACTGGGTTTGGAGAAGCTATATATTGCGCTGGCAACCTGAAAAGTTTGCGCTACACAACCCCTTTTGAATCTGGTATTTTAGTCGCTCTTACGACAGGCATACCTTCCGCGGGTATATTCTAGCCCCCTGACCCGCTGGGGGTAGCCTAGAAGGTTGCATGTGGTCATAACAAATCGTTCCCGAGATGGTTGAGCTTGGTACCGGACCTGCATCCGGCGAAGGACCATCAACATCGATAACACTCCTCAAGACCTTCGGGGAGTGTCCTTATCGCTACAACAACAACAACAACAACAACATCGAGAAAGCACGTTTGTACCTAGATAAAATAAACGTAAATTGGCCAAAACTTATTTACATAAAATTCGATATTTTTATTATGTATAAAAGTTCCAACGCTAAAAAGACCTATTTGACTTCTAATAAGGTTTATATTATTAATAAAGTTCGTATCCTATCGCTTCAGATTGTTTGCTGTGTTAGTACATAATAAAATGCCAATAAAAAAATATTTAAAGTTAAAAATGTATCAGAATATGCCCCCAATAATATAGCACACACAGTTAAAAACTATTAAAAATAGTACAAATAATAACATAAATCCAGAAAAAAGATTCAAATATTAAATCTACAACTTTAAAAATATGCAACTTTAAGCTCAGATATATTGAAAGTATATTAATAGTGTAAGGGAGTATTGCACAACAGAACCGCATTTAATATAAACTGCGCTTACATCGCTTTTGTGTTGATAGGCTGAACAGCGACATCCCAGCCAGCATTTTTTGAAATTTTTGATCATAAAATATTCAAATATCATACCCCAAGATGATTAAAAATGTTCAAATTTAAAGGTATTTTCTGTTCAAAAATTAATGTATCGTCGTGTTATTCTTGATTAACCATTTTTGATTCATGTTTCGAAACACTTTTTATTCACATTTAATATCATTGTAAAATTGAACTTTAATTGCTTTAGAGTAATATTTGACTGCTTTTCACGGTCATTTTCTGATCATATTCGTGAATCGTTTTGGATGAGATTTTTGAATCATTTTTGAATGCGATCATCATGATTTATTCTTCATATCTCATACAAAATAAGATACTACATGATAATCATATTTCATCAGGGGAAGAAAGCATGTGGAAGTGAACAATTTGAACCAAAGGTAATTCGCAAATAAGCTTGACTGATATACACCTGCGACTACAACATCCACCATCAGTTATGATCGTCAATATCTTAAAAAACGATAAGGTGCGGGATGTTGAAGCCGTATTCAGGTATGTGAAGAGAGTTTCACTTACCTGGGGTTCAAATAGCTCACAAACTTTGTATTGTCCAACCATTATGTATTTTTTTGGAAGCCGAAGGTGGATAAATGATTGGGAACATCTTCGGTTACGAGCAGCATTTGCATACAATATCTTTTGTGTAAATAAAAAAAATTGTATACATTTTTTCTAACTTCATGATTTTGCACGTGAAAAAATAAGAGTTTCAATCATATATGTAATACTTCTATATTGATACAAAAGGCTAGGTACATTCCCCAACATCAGAGTGCCGATATATAGCTGTTTAAATGTTTTTGTATTCAATAATCGAATGTACCTAAATTTAAATTTTTTCTTGTCACACTTAGGCCATTGTACAGGTTTACAAGTATGATATGTATGAGAGGGAAACAATTTCTTTCCCTTTCTAACACACGGCAGTTTGACACTTCGGTCAGTGTCAAACTAGCGTGGAACCCAGTGGAACCTGCGTGGATCATGAGTTTTGACACTGAACGAAGTGTCAAAATTACCGGGGTTGCTTCGTCGAAAGCGACACAGGGAAGCAAAAAAGGGATCGGAATATCAGATATGGGTTGCTGTGATGGTAAATTTCTTTTAACGAATTTAGTAGGAAATTTTAAGTGCACCCATGTGGGTCCTTCAGAAAATTATAAAAAAGTCTTCAATTGGGGTATCTGAGGACGCGTAGTTATTTCAGTATTAAGAATACAAACACGGGAGTTAAGTTTTTCTACCCGTTCAAAAGTTCTCCGCGAAAAACAGTTTGAAACCGAGGTCGACTGCAATAACTCGTCCAAAAAAGCGGAAAGAAAAATGAATAGACGCGTTTTGTCCTGTTGTCAATAGTCCGAAGAGAAAAAGTATTCGAATTATTGGAAGCGAGGCAAAAACGCGTCTATTAATACCTCCCCCGACGGTTTTAGCAATCGTCCCCGTAAAAAACTATCACAATTTGTTAATTAAAATTGTCCAAAATATATGGTTATGAAAGAGAGATGTAATTAAGTGCTCGTTTGAAAGTAAATAAGTATATTTCTTTGTAATATAAGAAAAAAAATTTTAAGCAGTTTTCGATAGCAGCTACTAAACTTTGTTTGGTCCTAAGAAGTACAACAGTGCCAAATAGCATCCACAAAAAAAACGAACAAGAACAAGCATTTTATCAGGTGAGCGTGGCTGTGTATGTGCGTGCTGCTACATATCCTACTTGTAGACCTGTACAATGCACTTAGGCTGCTACAATCACAAAAATTGTATAGGCTGTCTTGTTTTGATTTCGAATTCAAACACACTGCGAGCATTTTCTATTAGCAATATAGGAGTATTACATATATGTTTTCAATGTAAAATTTTAACAAGTATAAAATGTATTATTCAGTTAACAAAGATAGTCGGAAAAGATTCAGAAAGCTGATTGAAAAATGATCGAAAAACAATATTCAGTTTTTGATCATCAAAAGTATTCATATTTGATTATTCTTTTTGTTGATTTTTATGAAATATTAAAATCAAATCATCAAAGGACTTCAAAAATGATTCCAAAAAGTGATCGAAAAATGATTTTCAGTTTTTCATCAACAAAAGTATTCATATTTGATTATTTCTTTTGTTCACTTGTATGATAACTCATCATTTAGTGAGAAAGAGTAATCAAATTATACTGATATGAAGGGAAATTAAAAATTGAATCACCTAAATGCTGAGTGGGATACGTTTCTTAATCAACCACATTTTCTTATGTCGCAGTATATGTGCAATTTTTAAACACTGCCAGTCAGGGTTTTAAATGACCGTGATTCCTCGCTTATTGTAATGCATGCATAAATTTGAATAGAGTTAAATTTTAACATTAGCATAGCCCGCAAGCTTTATATATTGCTAACATTAATTCGAGATGAGAGATTTGAGTTTGAAGCCTATTACAAGTGTAGGATATCTAGCATGGCTAGGTTGTATACAAACGATTGCTAATTTGTATAGAAACTATTGTATGTATATTGATTGCTTGAATGTAGGATATTTAAGCTCTGTCTTCCACAATTGCCGGTTTCCATAACAATCACCAAACACCTAGCCGAGTCATAATCCTCTTACATATATATATATATATATATATAGATGATATATATTATTCATATCAACCCAAAAATATTTCTCAGTTCACTCTCGAAACTCTATACTGTTATATAATACATTTACATGGACAATACATATTGCACAGCAGCTAAGTAACTCATTACATTTAGTAGATAGCTGGGATATACTTAAGTTTTAATTTTGAATTCACAATGCTGTTTTACTTTTGTTCTCATTGTAAGTTTTCTTATCATGATGCGTACTGATAAGCGAGCGATCTGTTTATATTTTATCTTTCTTTACTATGTGTTATTGTTATCGGTAGGCAATTGATTTTATTTTGCATCTTTTCATATATGTGTGTATGTAACTACTATTAGTTTTTAATAATTATTGTATTGCATAATTCCTATTTCATGCATTTTTGCTTAAACACTGTGAATTCTAACATGATTAATGAGTGTACTCTTCTGTCGGAATTGCTTAGGGCAATAGGAACAACTATATGGCTTTTCACCAGTATGTATTTTCATGTGATTATTCAAGGTGGACAACTGTCGGAAATTCGATTCGCATACTTTGCACTTATAAGGTTTTTCACCAGTGTGCGTCTTAATATGATTAGCTAAAGTACTTTGTTGCGAGAAAGCCTTACGGCAAATTAGGCATGGAAATGGGCGGTCTGGACTCTCCAACATTAAACTATCTGCTTCGTTTTTGAAACGTCGACTAATTGTAGGATTAAATGGCTCCTTCGTAACAATGGTGCTTACAGTTGTATTACTATCGAGAAAATGCAATAATGGATGATCTGCTTGTAATTGCTGATGTACCATATTATTGAGTTGTGGATGTTCTCCTCCTTGTGATACGAGTGTGGTTGTAGTCATGTGATTTATGCCTTGCGGTGGTGCCATTGTTGTTGTTGTGGTTGAAATTGCGTTTGCATTGCAGGCGACTGTTTGCGTGTAAGATTTAAATAAAAGCTTTGTTAGGGAGGAAATTGAAGTTGTAATTTTTCAGTCAAACGGCGAACACACAATAGGGCTCACCTGGGGTGTGTGTCTTCATGTGATTGGTTAAAGTTGCCTGCTGTCGAAATTGCATAGAACAAAAGGAGCATGCGAATAATTTTTCACCAGAATGTATCTTTTTGTGATTGGTTAATGTGGCAAGTTGACTAAATGATTTTTCGCATATTTCACATTTATACGGTTTGGGATCAATATGAGTTCGTTCGTGATTTTGTAGTGTACTTAACTGCGGAAAACGTCTTTTACAAACATTGCATTGATAGGGTTTAACTAGCTCATCTGCCTGCGGTGAGCTATAGCTGCCAGTGTAAAGAGTTTTCGTTATAGAACGATTTTGATACTCAATAATTTGATTTGGAGGCAATTTCTGGTTGCGATTATTCAGTTTAGTACCTGGTTGATAGTTCAGCAGTGACGTTGGGGTGCTTGATTCTGTAAAAATAATTTAAAGTTAAAGATGAAAGCCGAATTCGTTAACGATCAATGATCATATGGATTTTATAGTTGCTAAAAAAGGGAGACGAGGTCATTTGACCTTATGACCACTTCAAAAGGCCGGAACTTCGATAAAAGTTATGACCAGATGAAATGCTCACAATGTCAAATTTCAAATTGTTAGAACAAAATTGGGTTACTAAGTCAACTAATTTTCTCAAGCGGCCAAAAGATCAATTATTTTCTGATTTATTTAATGATTTGGGAGAAATTTAAACAACGTGACGGACAAGGCGACAGCTGTTTCGATTATACCTTGTAAATCTCTTCAAAGTCTTTTCTTCCGGGAGTGGGATTTAAACCTGCACTCCTACGATGGTTGAAGTGTTACAAACGCATTCAGCCACGTCATACCTTAGTTGTTGTAAACCTTATCCCAATTGCCTTCTTTGCATATTTTTCTTTATTCACAGTCCATATGTGATGTGGTAAAGTTATGCGTTGGTAAGGCGGTTTCAAAGAAACTTGGTGTTGTTGCTTTTTTTTTTTTTTTTGTTCTATTTATAGAACTACAACGAATTAACCAATGTTGTCTATTTGTATTTTGTTTTGATATTTTTTTTTTTTTGAAATTTGATTTTAATGGTGATCCACATATACCAGGTTATATTCCAACAGTATTCAATAAAATCTCCTAGCACATATGTGCTTGATATTATAGTATGTAGGTATAGTAACCTGGGTCGAGTTGTATGGACGGAAGTTAGCCGATATCGCCCCATAGATTTGTCGATAGGATTTGGGCTCAGGAAAAAAAGTTCCACTACGTATACCCAAAAAAATAATTTTCGTGCCTGCGAAAAAAATGGCGAAAGGGTCAATTTTTCGACCAAAACCCAAAAGATAATTTTTTCAAAAAACTGATATCGCCAACGTTTTTACAACATTACAACATTTTACTACATCATGTGTCTAATATTTTATTTATTTTTATTTAATTTTACTTTATTAAAGTCAACACAGACACCAAGCGGTCGGCTACTGGATACAAGATACAATACAAATACAAATAACGAAGAGCTATGTGTGAAAATTGGTTACAAACAGTTGTTGTTGCAGCAGTACTTCGCCTTATTCAATAGGTACGAACTTGGGGTCGGCAGATCCTCGGCTACTAAAGATACAGGATTCGCCACGGGTAGATGAGGTTGATAATTGGGTTGGAGAAGCTATAAATTGCAGTGGCCTTAAATCATTATGGAATGTTAGTCGCCTCTTACGACAGGCATACCTGCGGCGGATATATTCTAAGGCCTTTAACCCGCTGGGGAAACGTTTTGTGCTCGACATCCCAATATTTACTCGAGTTATCATGTGCACAGACAGACGGACGGACATGGCTAAATCAAAAAATTTTGAGTATAAAAAGTAGAAATAGCTTTCACGTGTTGCTACGAGGAAAATGCTTATGCCAAATTTCGTTCGGATTGGGAGTTTTTTGTTCGACTTATGGCATCAAAAGTATTTTGAAGAGAGTATTAAAAAAGGGCGGGTTACGCCCATTTTCAAAATTTGTTTAAGTTTTGTTCTTAGCTCAACCATGCCACTACTGAGGTAAAGGGGTTGTGTAGCGCAATATATAGCTTCTCCAACCCAATTGTCAACCTCACCTTCGAGCGGCGAATCCCGTTTCACTAACAGACGAGGCTCTGGCGACCCCAAGCTTCTCATGGAATTTGGGGGTGGGGAGGGAGGGATGGCCTGAAGGTTCAATGTGGCCATATAAATCGTTCCCGAGATGGTCGGGCCAGCACCTTAATGGTGCTGTGTTACCGGAGCGTATCGGATCTGTATCCGACAAAGGACCATCACATCGATAACACTCCCCAAAGCCTTCGGGGAGTAACCTAATCGCTACAACAACAACAACAACATCACTCGAATGTATTTAAATACCATTGAGTTATTGCAACGTTGTTAAGGTTAGACCTTTAGGAAAAGTAGGCGCGCTGTTTAACCGATTTTGATTATCTTCACAGTCTATATAATATGGCAAGGATGTGTCTCTACCAATCCACCTACCACATTTACCGGTTTTCGTTTTTAAATTATCTCATTATCCCATTTTTATATATCGAAAAAAGGGCGTGATTGTCGTCCGATTTCGCATACTTTCAATAGTAATCTATTCAGGGTTGAGATAAGCCCGTATACAGAATTTGGTGAAGATATTTCAATATTTGCTCAGACGAATATGGCTTAATCAAATTTTTTTCGACACTGAGGATTTTGATATATGTATGGAAGTTTATCTTAATATATAAAAAACATGTGTCACAACATTGAGCGCGATGGACTCCTAAACTACTGAACCGATTTTAAATTTGTTTTGCACGCCGTGTGTAGTTTGATCTAACTTGAGAGATAGGATAGGTTATATCTCAGTTTATAGTCGCAATATTATTTTATTGCAATTTTTTTATTTGTTTATACGTAATAATAAAATGTTGCGTATACGCAGTGTCACTCATATTTTCAGGTGGTGCGGATATACTTCCGTGTAATTGCTTGGTGTTTAATTAAACCAGGCATGCTTAACCAACGAACCGATATCATTTCGTTACGATAATTAACGTTAATAAACGAAACAAAGTCATTTCGTTTCGTTTATTAACGTTAAAAACGTCAAATTAACGAAATGATTTCGTTTCGTTTTCTGCCATATCAAAACGGAATCAAATCGTTTATGTTCATTATTAATTTCAAACTATGCTGGCAAAGCTGATTGATGGCGGAGTCATTAAAGGTGAAAGCAATAGCCAAGCTGATTGCAACTTTTCTCATGAATTTTGACAGTACGAACATTTCTCAGAGTGTTTTTGACATTACCACCAACGAATTACACAAACAAATTATATGGAGTTTGTGTGTGTATGTGCGCTCGTTGTTACCATCTTACGGCTTCACCATGGCTATAGCATTGCCAGCACAATTCAAACATAAATTATCACGTTTTTGTTAACGTTTTTAACGTTAACGAAAGCTTTTCGTTTCGGTTAAAAACGAGATACAATTTATCTTGATAATTTCTTTATCGATAGTATTTCGAAGTGTTTCAACGGAAACGGTGGAAATTTTTTGATAAACGATTAGCTTAACGTTAAGGTGCATCCCTGAATTAAACAACCTGCGTATCAATAAAAAATATTATAGCGAATGATTTCAAGTATAGCACATCACCAAGCCCGCCGAGAGGCTGAGGGGGCCCGCGATTTAGAGGTACTATGCAATTTTTTTTTAATTCAGGAGAGTCTTTAGTTGTGTAGAGGGTAATTTTCATACCCCTGGGTGACTAGGGTCTCGACCCCAGCGGGTTAGGGGATCAGAATATACACGCGGTAGGTATGCATGTCGTAAGAAGCGACTAAAATACCAGATTCAAGGGGCTGTGTAGCGCAACCTTTCTGGTTGCCAGCGCAATATATAGCTTCTCCAAACCCAATTGTCAACCTCACCTATCCGCGGCGAATCCTGTTTCACTAACAGACGAGGCTCTGGCGACCCCAAGTTCCTCATGGAACTTGGGGGTAGGGAGGGAGGGAATGGCCTGAAGGTTTAATGTGGCCACATAAATCGTTCCCGAGATGGTCGGGCTAGCACCTTAATGGTGCTATGGTACCGGAGCGTACCGGATTTGTATCCGGCAAAGGACCATCACATCGATAACACTCCCCAAAGCCTTCGGGGAGCAACCTTATCGCTACAACAACAACAACTAGGGTCTCGAGATATAGGCCAAAACGTGGGCCAATGAATGCCTAGACAGTGTTTATACAATAAGGATATCAAATGAAAGCTGTTGATGAGTGCTTTAGTACAGAGTAATATATTATCCAGAGACGGACTGGGACTGGGGTTAGGACTAGGACTGGGACTGAGAGTCGGAGTGGGACTGGGACTGGAATAAAATACATACCACCCTCTGGGACAGGCAATAAGGGATGCAGAAGAATGAGAAGAGAAAAGAGAGAAGGAGAAGAAGATTGAGAAAGAGATAGAATGAGACGAAGATGGAGATAGATGAAGCGAAAAAGACGGAGGGAGGAGTGAATAAAAGGATTAGGATAAAGTGAAGAGCGGGGAGGGCAGAGTCAGACGGAAAAAGCTTATTAAAATGTATGCAGATAGTTCACATTTAGGGCAGGACAACGTCTGCCGGGTCTTCTAGTATCATATATATTACTTCTAATTGCTGTTTTTATATACTGGTCCCTTTTTCGCTCTTATTTAAAATCCATATATAAAATTTTGGTTGTATTCGTGCTATTAGCGAGCTTTGGTCAATTTTGGTCATAGATCTTTTGTTTAGCGATATTTTATTAAAATAATTTGTTAAAAATAAAGGATTGCAAGCACACAAAGGAATATATTTGTACTATGGCACTATTGTGAATATTTGCACTGCATTACTGGCAGTTGCTATCATACGCTAGATGGCAGCGCAAGCTGGAAGTTTAATTGATTGATAGAACAGCTGATTTTTGTTGATATTTCATAAGAGACTTTTATATTGGTTGCGCACGGGTCCGTCTCGTCTATCTCAATTCCTTTATACCTGTACAACCAACCGTTAACCAACCAAAGTTAATATACCCTGTGTAAAAAGCATGCTGAGTACAAAAATATCAGCATCCGATTAATTTTTTTTATTTTAATAGGTAGACAAGGTACATTTATGGATTGAATATTGATACGTTAATTGGCAACTTACATCTCGAGCATTAAAAATTCATCGAAGTATCCTACTTCGATGTGACAGAAAGTCGAGCCAGGTGCGATTTCTTAAGTCCTGCCCTGTGATACGAATCTTGAGTTTTCAAGAAAAAGCCAATTAAAATGGAGTAAATATAATTAATTTTAGCTCAATATATATTCGAATATCCAATATTGTCGCTGGCTTCTGAGCTATAACTGGACCTCAAGTCCACTAGTTTTTGGGAGAATTTGGTAGGGATGCGTTCTTTTCTAGTCTCCTAAGTTACTCTTAATTGGTTGGATATCTGTCTGTAGGAGCCACTTTTTACCCTCTTAAAAAGTTGTTTTAAAACTTCCTTCCAATAACAAAAGCCAGCCTATAACTGCTATGATGGCTTATGTGAACTATTCCCTTTGACGTATTGTTTGATTTTTTACGAACCACATTGTGGTTTCACTTAAGCATTCGGCATAACCTCATCCCTGCCGCTCCTGACAGCAACTAGGGGATTAGCTCATAACTCAGCCGTTGTTGTTGTTGTTGTTGTAGCTGTAACTCCATAACTTAGCCGGAACCAACATTTATGCACAATTTAGTGGAATTTCAGGCATTGATGAATTGAGTTGATGTATCAACGAGAAACGCCTAATGTTTTTGGTGCATCGATATGGAAACTCCCCGAAGGGTTTGGGGAGTGTTATCAATGTTGATGGTCATTTGCCGGATATAGATCCGGTACGTTCCGGCTTTTGATACGGTCAAACATGGCACGTTACTGCAATACCTGGAAGGGTCTAACCTTCCCCCATGCCTTAAAAGGTGGACCGAAAATTATCTCGGTGGTCGGCAGGCATCGGTGCAATTTAGGTGGACTTAGTCGCAGTTTGATATTTATCGACTCATATAATGAAGAAAAATACAAAAAAACGAACAAAAATGGGAAACATTTATATTTAAGTTTCCGGAAAAATTGGGACAGCCCTGACATAAGAAATTAATTATTATTTTAACATAGAAAAATTCAGGATGAATAGGATAACCAAAAATTATATGGATAACAAATTTTAAAATTTCAAGACTTCTCCCAATGTTTAAAAAAAAAAATGTAAGGCGCGATAACCTCCGAAGAGATCTAAGGCCGAGCTTCTCTTCCAATTTGCGTCGTGCTCCTCTTGATTTTCCCTACAATCAATTTAGATGTCTGGGTATTTAACAGAAACTGTTTGTTCAGCATTAATTTCTCTCCCGAATGGGAAGTATTCTCGTCTCATTGTGAAGGTGGTGTTCTGGGGACATAAGAAGACAGTCAGAAACGGTTCTGAGAGCAGTATTTTGGCGGGCCTGTATTTTCTTCCAGTGAGTAACCTTTAGGCCTGGTGGGGATGCGTAGCATGCAAGGGGCCGGCTAAATGAGGGATTTGAGGATTTTATTATGGCTCTGCATCTTAGCTACAATTGCGGTTGCATGTTCGCCAAAATGTAGATAATTTTTGAACGTCACACCCACCGTCACCTTGCACCGGCTTTCAAGCTTGGTCCTGACTTCTTTTTATGGTTTTTTTAAGTAGGGACTTCAACCATTCATTAAAAAATATAACAGAAAAATAATCATCGGCGATTACATTCATCGGATTGAAAAGGCAAATATGAAAACTCCATGCGTCTGAATATTTGCATGATTCTTCTGCCCTTACGTCACGGCGACACTAAACGATACTAATTCTCGTGTTTTGATTTTATTCTCCACATTTAAATAATGTTAAATTTACAGCATTTTTTCGAAGTACACATTTCCTATTTTTAAATATAATGCAAATCTGACATTATTTTCCATGTAGAAAACACATTGTTATAATGTAATATCTACATTTTTTTCATATCAAAAACACAATTCAAAAATGTAAAATTCAAATTATTTGATAAATGAAAAAATAATGTGTTTTTCACATTTTAAAATGTAAAAAACACATTAGTGTTTTTTCCGTGTAGATATGACATTTTTAAATTAAATTTTTTTCTATTCGTTCAGTTTCTTTTGAATTTTATATACGCATACGTTAGATCTCATACATAGGCTCAAAAAGCATGAATTCTACTTATTCGCGAGGCGAAAAAACTGGAGAGATCAGGGAGGTAGCCGTTATTCTGTTGCAGAGCTCATCGATCTGTGGGCCTGGGCCTGTGGCCATTATTGTGCAGTCATCGGCGTATGAAACGATAGTGACTCCCTCTGGTGGTGAAGGTAGCTTAGATATGTAGAAATTAAACAAAAGTGGGGATAGGAGACCACCCTGTGATACCCCTTGTTTAATTCTTCTTGGTTTTGATGTTTCGTTTTTAAATTGCACCGATACCTGCCTGCATCATTTAAGCATCCACCGTGATAAAATTGTTACCGTTGATGAAGTTTTAGATGAAATGGCAAAGAAAAGCCAACGCATGCGCTTGAGTTTTTAATGTAACCTTTTTCATATCATATTCTAAGTACACGTACTTTAATGTTAAAGCTAAAGACAACATTTTTTTTTATTTATTTCACTGAAAAAAAAAAAAAATTTTTTTTTGAACCCCCTCCCAAGGCAATTTTCTGGCTACGCCCCTGGGTTGAAGACATGTGCTAAATATTTGAAACCCTCTTTCCCTAGGCTTTTAAGCATCGGCATGGCTATGCCGTCTGGGCTCACTGCTTTGGATGGTTTAGCATGACCGATGGCATCCTCAACCTCTTTGGCGGTGATGGTAATTGGTGACGCGCTGAATTTATGTTTATGTGCGTGTCTGTTGGCCCTCCGTCTATCTTTGTCGACCGTAGAATGCATTATATATTGCCGGCTGAAAGCGCTCGCGCATTTTTTCGCATCCGACAGCACTTTATCGCCAAAGGCGATGGAAACTGTGTCATTGTGCCCAGACGGATTCGATAGGGCCTTTACGGAGGACCAAAGTTTACCTACACCAGAAGATAGGTTACAACCGCTTAGGTGCTCCTCCCATTTCGCCCGCTTGTGTCCATCCACAAGCAATCTGATGCGTTTGTTTATATCCCTTATTTGGGGGTCTGCCGGGATCGAGCTGCCTTATTAGGTCACGTTCTCTCGCTAAACTTGCGACCTCCGCCGGGATGCGGGGCCGGATTTCGGGAATTGGACCGGCGGGAATGAAATGAGCCGAGGCGTATTCAATGACCTTGCGGAAAGCACGCTCCCAATGGCGGGCATCAGTCGGGATAGGGAGGGCAGCAAAGCGGTTGTCCGTAAGGGATTTCTCCGTTTGTAAGAACTTTTCGTAGAAAACTTCAAATAATCGTCAAAAGTTTACGTTCCGAGTGAATTCAGTGATGCCACTGTACGAATATTGAATTTACTTATTACTTTCGGAGACGTTCGGAAACACGGTTGTTGTTGTTGTTGTAGCAATGCTCGCCCCACCTAATAGCCGCGACCGATCACAAATTGTCATCAATATCCTCTAACGGGAGTCCAAGGAAACTTGCCGTTTCAACAGGGGTGGACCATAAGGAAAGGGGTGTTAGAGGCGTTGGTTCCACATTACAATTAAAGAGATGGTTGGTGTCATGTGGGGACACATTGCAAGCAGGGCATACATTTTGTATGTCGGGGTTGATTCTGGATAGGTAAGAGTTTAACCTGTTACAGTATCCAGAACGAAGTTGAGCAAGAGTGACACGCGTTTCCCTGGGGAGTATGCGTTCCTCTTCTGCGAGTTCTGGATATTTTTCTTCAAGTACTGGATTCACCGGGCAATTCCCGACATAAAGGTCCGACGCCTGTCTATGGAGTTCACCAAGGACCTGCTTGTGTTTTTCCGCTTCATACGGCTGGGTTCTCAGGTGCCGTATTTCCTCAAAATGCTTACGGAGATGACTCCTTAGGGCCCTAGGCGGTGCTGGTTCGTCAATCAGATGTCTGTTGGGATGCCCAGGTTTCTGGGTATTCAACAGAAACTGTTTGGTCAGCATCTCATTTCTCTCCCTGATGGGGAGTATTCTCGCCTCATTATGCAGATGGTGTTCTGGGGACATAAGAAGACAGCCCGTGGCGATTCTGAGAGCAGTATTTTGGCAGGCCTGTAGTTTCTTCCAGTGGGTGGTTTTTAGGCTTGGCGACCATATGGGTGACGCGTAGCACGTAATCGGCTGGCTAATTGCTTTGTATGTGGTCAAGAGCGTTTCTTTATCTTTTCCCCAGGTACTGCCAGCAAGGGATTTGAGGATTTTATTACGGCTCTGAATTCTTGGAACAATTGCGGTTGCGTGCGCACCAAAATGTAGATCCTGATCAAACGTCACACCCAAGATTTTGGGGTGTAGGACAGTCGGTAGCGTAGTGCCATCGACGTGGATGTTCAATATGGTCGACATTTGGGGCGTCCATGTTGTAAATAAGGTCGCGGAAGATTTAGTCGGTGACAATGACAGGTTTCGCGAGGCGAAAAAACTGGAGAGATCAGGGAGATAGCCGTTTATTTTATTGCATAGCTCATCGATCTTTGGGCCTGGGCCTGTGGCCATTATTGTGCAGTCATCGGCGTAGGAAACGATTGTGACTCCTTCCGGTGGTGAAGCTAGCTTAGATATGTAGAAATTAAACAAAAGCGGGGATAGGACACCACCCTGTGGCACCCCTTGTTTAATTCTCCTTTGTTTTGATGTTTCGTTTCTGAATTGCACCGATGCCTGCCGACCACCCAGGTAATTTGCGGTCCACCTTTTAAGACATGGGGGAAGGGTAGACCCTTCCAGGTCTTCCAGTAACGAGCCATGGTTGACCGTATCAAAAGCTTTTGATAGGTCTAACGCTACGAGTACTGTTCTATGGTGGGGATATTGATTCAAACCGCAATTTATCTGGGTGCTAATGACATTTAGCGCGGAGGTAGTGCTATGGAGTTTTCTGAAGCCATGCTGATGAGGGGCTAGCTGCAAATGTGCTTGGAAATGAGGGAGCAAAATGGCTTCAAGCGTCTTTGCCACTGGCGATAGAAGAGATATCGGACGATATGACTCACCTACGTTAGCTGGTTTCCCAGGCTTTAGTAGCGGGACCACCTTGGCCATTTTCCATTTCTCGGGTATGACAAAGGTGGAAAGAGACAGGTTGAAGACATGCGCTAAATATTTGAAACCCTCTTTCCCTAGGTTTTTAAGCATCGGCATGGCTATGCCGTCTGGGCCCACTGCTTTGGATGGTTTAGCGCGACCAATGGCGTCCTCAACCTCTCTAGCGGTGATGGTAATTGGTGACGCGCTGAGTTTGTGTTTATGTGCACGTCTATTGGCTCTCCGTCTATCTTTGTCGACCGTAGGATGCATTATATATTGTCGGCAGAAAGCGTTCGCGCATTTTTTCGCATCCGACAGCACCTTATCGCCAAAGGCGATGGAAACTTTGTCTTTGTGCTTAGTCGGATTCGATAGGGACTTTACGGTGGACCAAAGTTTACCTACACCGGTAGAGAGGTTACAACCTCTTAGGTGCTCTTCCCATTTCGCCCGCTTGTGTTCGTCCACAAGCGATCTGATGCGTTGGTTTATATCCCTTATTTGGGGGTCGCCTGGATCAAGCTGTCTTATAAGGTCGCGTTCCCTCGCTAAGCTCGCGGCCTCCGCCGGGAAGTGGGGCCGGATTTCGGGAATTCTCCCGGCGGGAATGAAATGTGCCGAGGCGGATTCAATGACCTTACGGAAGGCACGCTCCCCTTGGTGGGCATCAGTCGGGATAGGGAGGGCAGCAAAGCTGCTGTCTGTTGCAGATTTATATTCTTCCCACTTTCCTTTTTTGAAGTTTATGAAAGTGCGTTTTTCGGTGACGATGAAGTCGGCGGTACGCTCGAACGAAATAAGTATGGGCAGGTGGTCGGATGCCAATGTTACCATCGGCTGCCAGTTGACGCAGTTTACGAGTTCTGCGCTCACGATTGAGATATCTGGCGAGCTATGACAGCTTCCTACCATACGTGTGGGGGCGTCTCCGTTAATTGTGCAGAACGTCGTTTCGTCTATTTGATCCGCCAACATCTCACCCCTACTGTCCGCCCGCAAGTTTGAATGCCATAGGTCGTGATGGGCATTGAAATCGCCTAAGATAATGCGATTGTTGCCAGTGAGTAAGGCCTCGATATTAGGGCGGTATCCACTGGGGCAACAGGTGACAGGAGGGATGTAGATGTTGATGATTTCTAGATTTGCATCGCCTGACCGGACATATAGGCCTTGACGTTCTAAGACATTGTCACTGCGGTCGATGCCAGGATCAAATATATGATATTGCACAGAGTGGTGTATAATAAACGCGAGGCCGCCTCCATTTCCGCTCTCGCGGTCTTTCCTGTGGACATTATAACCAGAGCAGGTCTGCAATGCAGATCTTGCTGTGAGTTTAGTCTCTTGAATCGCAGCAATGCGGATGTTGTGCCGCTTCATGAAATTGACTATCTCCGTAATCTTCCCAGTTAGTCCATTACAGTTGAACTGCAGAATTCTGAAGTGCATGAGGGGTGACGCCGCCACTCTAGGGGTAAGTGAGGGGTGACTACGCCTAGGTTGTGGAAGGCCAGGACGCAATTGCTGTTGTGGCCTTGGGACTGGGCGCCCTTGGGCAAGCATTGGGGTACCCGGATGATTTGGGTTTGCGACCTGGCAACATGGCGCGATGAAACCCGTCGAGGGGTTGCCGTCGCGGAGACCAGAACATCTAGGAAAGTGGCACCACCCAAGGCAGGAGCTGCATTGAGCGGATGTCGCAAACCTATATATTCTGTGCTGGCAGACGGTGCAAACGGAGGCAGGGACTAAGAGTCTGTTTCCCTGACCTGCACGATTGCTGCCAGAAAAGAGGGGAGGAGAAGAAGACGGGGGCAGGGGCTGATGCTCAGCATTGCTACCAGCTCTACTACGAAGGTAGTAGTTATGAGTGGTATCAGCTGTTTGAGTTGTTGGCGCCGTGGGGCGCGAGCAGCAGCGGGTACTTGTTGTGGCTCGCTGAGCAGCGAAGCTGCTGGAAGGTAGTGGGGATACGCTTAGGCGTAGACTACGGGACGCCCTTGGGCGTGAGCAGCAAGGAGCCACAAAAGATTTATAAAAGTTACGTGGACGTCGGGTTTTGGGATCAAGCCCAGAACAACCTGTCCGATGCAACCATCCCTTGCACGAGACACACTGAACAGAGTATGACCGTCCTAAAAAGATTCTTTTCTGGCAAATGCAGCAAAACCATTTCTCAGGACCGGGGTGAGGAGACGGACCCGGATTGGGTTCGATACCTTCCCGGAGTAAGAGAATATGTAGCAGTCCTGCTGCAAGGAGCTGCTGGGAGGATGACAATTTGTGGGAGGGACGAAACAAATTAAATGGGGTCACACTGAAATGACAGTCCTTGGTCGGGAAAAATCCCGAGTCGCTCCGGTACATAGAACCGACTGCCTTGGGAAGCGGGAATTGCATGGTAGCAATTTCATAACTTTCCCGAAAAAACAGTCTACGTTGGATTGCGTGATAGGGCTGAATGAAACAGGATTTGCCAGGGGTAGGTGAGCTTGGCATTTGGTTTGGCAACCCCTTGACACAATTTGCTATTTTATTCGCCTCTTACGACAGGCATACCTACCACGGGTATATTCTAAGCCCCGTAACCCGCTGGGAAGTGTTATCGATGTTGATTTGCAATTGCAATGTGGGATCAAGGCCTCTAACACCCCTCTCTCTGGTCCACCCCTCTGGACCCATTGGATGGGGCGAAGTACTGCTACAACTACAACAACATGGGAGAAAAGGTTTTAAGAGATTTACAAGATGTAATCGAAACAGATGTCGTCTTGTCCGTTCTGTTGTCACGTTGTTTCAAGTCTTCCCCAAATTATTAAATAGTAAATATATAACGTCGATTCCATGGAAGAGTAATATTTGTATTTTCGCGTAGAAGATATACACGTTACGTTATTACCTTGAAAAACCAGCCCCATTTGTTATTTGAGTGGAAGACTAACGACAGTTCGGTGTTCGCCTTGAAGGCTAGCACATTTCGTTTGTTTTTCGTCGCAATTTTACCCCATTAAGCATGCTATCTTTCACAAAAAAAAAAAAAAAAAAAGTTCAAGTTTTTCACGCAGAAAGTGAAGTGGTAGTCTTCGAATAAAAAATATGTTCTGCAGCGCGAAAAATAAAGTGCTCGTCTTTCATGGAATCCGACGATATAGCAATAGCATCATACACTCAACTAACCTTTATGTGTTTTAATATGATTAATTAATGTACTCTGTTGGCGAAAATCTTTTGCGCAAATGTTGCAAGTGAACGGTTTCTCCCCGGTATGAATCTTAACATGATTGGTGAGTGTTGAAATTTGTCGGAACGCACGATCACAGTGTTTACATTTATACGGTCGTTCATCAGTATGAATTTTCATGTGATTTCGCAACGTAGTCAATTGCCGAAATTTATTTTTGCAAACGCTACATTCTTTCTTTTTGCGCGGATCTTCCATTTTTACTTCAACCGGTGGTGGCATTGGTAGTTCCGGCTGATCGGGTATCTCGACTTTAGTCGGAGCCATCGGCGTGGGATTCTGTGCATTTGATGAAGATATATCGAGTAGATGCACCAATGGATGTTGCGGATGCAACATAGCCTGATGAGTAGGATGTTGTATGGCTTGTACAGCAGTCAATTGATGTAACGTAAATGGTGTGCTGGCTGTTGCTATAGTAGTTTGCTGCTGCACTGTGGTGGGCGTGCCACCGTGCGTTGATATTTGCGGTGGCGGGTAATGTTGGTAATTAGCCATTGCAGTGGCGTGATTTAAGTGCATTTTGCTTGAGGTATCGGTGAAAATCGATCGTTAAATTGTTTATTGTCGACGTTGAACGCACAAATTTTAGAAATTGCCTGTAAAATGCAAAAAAAAATTATTACAAAACTTTTACCGAGCACTAGAGGACGCTGTGGTATATATTTTTTCTCACCGTCCAATTGTTATTCTAAGCTGTCTGCAATGGGGAAAATGCGCCACCCGTTAACAAACCATTCACTCTTATTACATACACGTACACTCGAAACACATTTCACATTGTATGAATTGTTTATTTTTATTTAATTGATATTTATATTAGCATAATTTTTAATTGTATAAAACCAACGCGCCAGAAGAGAAAAATTTTCAGGAAAAGAAAACAAACCAGCTGGGCTGGTCAGTGTCAAGCTATCAAAACAAAATTGACAGTTGAAAGTGTTGTGGTACATAAAAGTCAGATAGCGTGGCTTCTGAGGTGAAATTAGAAATTGGTGCTGCCTGCTCCATTGAGTATAATATTTACATAAATGTTTGGCTTTTTCCTAAAAAATAAATCTAGTATTTTAAAATCTCCGCTTAGAGCTTTTTGAAAGGAAATAACGTTAAATCTTGCAAGATTTATCATACACAATTTAATCTCGAAACGAAGAGGATTTAAGTTAAATCTTCATTAAATATTCAATCATTGCAGTATTTCAAGTATGGCAAATTAAAATTCATAGGTATGTCGTGTAATTTTTTGATAGGAAATTAATTTAAGGTAGGAGCAGTTTTGAAATTCATGTATGACAGATTTTTTTTCAAGATTTTCATGTTTCAATTTTTGTTGCCAAAAGCGAGTAAAACAAAAAATATATCAAAATGGAATATTCAGTTATGTTTTTGATTTGCAAAACATGTGAAAATGTATGTGTTTAACTCGAATATATAATTTTTTTGGTGGCTGAAAAACTTTTCAAGAACTGAAACTGTGCACGCACGTGGCCCCAATTTAAAGTTTTTCCAATACGAAAAAATAAAACTGCAGTGGAGACATTCGCGGTTCGAATCTCAGTGAAACCTTTGATAACATTACGAAATTGCCTGATGATGATTACGTGGCGGTTATCGAAATGGTAGTAAATGGTAAATGTTTCTTTTCAGTTTCTCTTAGAACAAACGTAATAATTGAGTATTCAATTATTTAAAGCCGTTGTTAAGCTCATGGATTCTTAAAAATAATAAGTAAAGTATTTATAAAATTTTATGAGCAATAAAATATCATAAAATTATCTAATTTCAGTGAAATATTGTTAAAAATCGTGACATCCGATCTTCTTACTATATGCACATATATACTTTTATATACATAATGAATAGTTTTGAGAACACTTTTCTTAAAAACTGATACCATAAGAAAGCTTTTTTTTATATGGAGTAAGTTAGCCTCAATAAGCATAAAGCGAATAGGTTACTTGTACTTTAAATTGGTGTGTCCCTTTAGCCATTATAATCTATTAGATAATGTAAATTTTACGTTTTGCGGCGATGTAAAATTTATTTTCAGTTATTTTGTAATTTAAGATAATTAATAAAAAAATCTTATTTTTTAATTTAAGTAGCGTTGCTGTACTACCAATAAAGTATAATATACATACGCTTCAAGAAAATCTATGGTAAACCAAATCGGGTGTGCACCACAGGGTTATTAAATTGGTATAAACAAGGTAAGATAGCCCAGAGGAAATTATGCCAAAATGCTGTAACAAAATATTAGAAAATTCTCATTTTTGACTATGAATATGCCCTATTATATCCTTGATTAGTAAGAAAATGGCAAGAACATACAAATGTGGGGTTTGGAGACTGATCCCAAAATATTTCCTACATTGCTTCTAAGAGGACCCTGTGAGAGAATAAACGTATTCGAAAATATTGGACAACATTTTTATAAAAACTCATACAAAACTGTGCCAATTTTTAAAGAGGTTGTATTTTTTTACATATATGCGTTTTACTTGCCCACCTAAGTGAAAACGGATTCAAAATAAGATATTAGTATTTTCAAATATGTCTATGAAAATTTTATCTTACTGGGAATCACGTGGTATTCAAAAGAAATGGTTTAAACAGATACAATACCTCACTAACGCGCACGTGAGAAACGGGTCTCAAAATTAAGTACTCCTTTATGTTGACCAACTATTATTAAAGTTTTTACGTCAGTGATTATGTAACCTCACTTTACGCTAGAGCTGTTAAATTGTCCAATCATTTGAAATTTTAAATCATTGATTTAAGGATGCTTGCTCTTCATTCATTCATTCCTTGTTAAGGAATGTAGCTTAAAAGTCAACCTATTCTTCATTCAGTAGTCAATACCTCACTAAAGCTGGAGACATTGGTGCTTTATCGCGAACCGTATCGGTAACCTTTTAACTGCTGATTCGATCAACCTTATGAGAATCAATGCAATCGATAATTGGTGCCGCTAAGGTCGTAACCGTATCGTAGTCAACCAATTGGTTTTTGGTTTACCGTCGTAACGATAAACAGCTGATTACGTTAGGGATACGACTACAGCGATACGACATACGGCAGCAATGACTCCCGCTTAACGCGCATGTGAGAAACGGGTTTCAAAATTAAGTAATGCTTTTAGATGACCAACTATTATTAAAGTTTTTACGTCAGTGGTTATGTAAGCTCACTTTACGCTAGAGCTGTTAAACTGTGCAATCATTTGATATTTTAAATCATTGATTTAAGAATGCATACTCTTCATTCATTCATTGTTAAGGAATGTGGCTTAAAAGTCAACCCATTCTTCATTCAGTAGTTCAGTAGTAGGAAAAGAGACTGCACTCCTGAACCCATTCGAAGAAAGAATGAAGTAATTGAATGAAACACAAACAGTTTTCAACACAGAATAAGCATTCAAATGAATGCAGCCTCTGCTGAGTGTGCACACACTTTTCTAGTACCAATCAATTATGAAAAATGTCGGACATGCACAAAACCCTCTCAAATATCACCATATACCGCTAGGAAGAATATATGAAGGAACTTAAGAGCCTTTATAATGTATTGCCTTTCAGTTGTTTAATCACCAATTGATTCAATTGTATCTATAGGTTAGTACTTTTTCATGTAAGCCTTTTATACGGCACATTGGCAACACTTATTATAATAGTTACGTTCCAATGAGACTTGAGCGAGATACGGATAGAAATTTAACATGCAAATGCAACAACATTGTGATCCTGATATTTATCTGGTTCAATTTCTGATCCGTATAGCAGTTCTGTTCGTTTCGTTTCCTGTAGTAGATTTTTTGACAGCTAACCACTTTTGAGTTGGTAGCACTCATGGCTCAACTATATGGTTGGTTCATCTCTACAGCAACAACATACATTTGTTCACATTGCCAAAATCAGAGTGTTGCTGTTAGACGAATGGAATGGAATGAAAACATAAAACTTAGCAGCATTTGCATGTAGTAAGAAAATGTTGTAAATTCGTTGGTTTCATTTTAAGTTTGCCATCTCCTTCTGACAATCCCTACTACAGTGAAATGAAAAAAATAAAATCAGCTGGTGAGATGAGACAACCATATAGTAGAGCCATTGTAGCACTGAACTAAATATGTGTACATTTGTGTATACATAAAAGAATTCGCCATATTTAAAAGCAAAAACACTGAAAGAGTAAACAACTTGAAGATGATGTAAGGAAAATAAATAGTTTGCTTACGTGCGAAACTATTTAAATGTTAATAATTCTATCAGTATCTTAAAATTTTGTGTACGTTTCTTCTTATTTTCAACAAAACAGATGTTTTATATTAGTGCTGCCAGTTCTCATAAAGTTGATCCAGATCGTTCCAATGAGATTTGAGCCAGAGCCAGAGCTCGATAAACCAATGGAACGGCCCTAATTTTCAAAGCAGGGATGTTGGAATATTTGTCATTTGCTTTTTTTATTATTAAATTTTTAGGAAAATTTCAATAAAAACACGTTTCCAGTTAACTTCTTTGTGCTTTATTACGATTTTAATAACCAATAAACTGGTCATCACGGACAATAATTAAATTTTTGTGTTGATATTTTTAAGTGGCTTTAATTAAGTGCAAATACTTACTGTATCTATACTGGTTTGTGGGTTTGCAAATTGTAAAAGCAATATACTATTTTTCTCTATTTCCTAAGAAAAATATTCTTCTATACACAATAGTTTGTAATTACAGTCAATTAAGCAATTAATTAATTAACCAAGTAATTGTAGCTTTTTTGATAGCAAAGAAAACTGACTTTGAATACACATGAATTCAGCAATTTCAGTCTTTTACTAATGCGGTGCAAATAGTTAGATAGACTAATGGCCCTTCTCAATTACTCGGGACTTATATTTATATCCCGTCAAACACTGTCAAAACATCAACTTTAAAAAGACTGTAGTGCAATGGAGCAAGTCAATCTCTTTGTGGGGAGGGAAATTAATAACCTCTGAAGAGCTTCTACCAATTTTTGTGGTACAGATGAAAGAAAATGGGAAAGGTGACTGAGGTGAATAGAAAAAGCCTGTAGGACGATTTAGAAAGCTCCAACGAAATCGCCGATAGACCAATCTACTCTGATGTATTTACATGTAAATGACTTAAACTCAAGTATCTATTTTTGTTATATGATCGAAAAAAATAGCCACAATTTACTCTTTTGGTCAATGCACAATGTGTTCATTTACATAATCCATTTTACAACAATAGCAAAATAAGTAGGACATATAGTAATATTTTGAGCCAATAGCAAAAAAGCAATAGATTGTCTTTGCGAAGTTTCAGCAAAATTCGACTATATCTTAATGTTTTTGGAATACTTTACACAATCAAGAGCCCTATACTTTTATGTAAGCAAGTTATCCGCCGGATATACCTATAAAGGAAACCAGTCAACCCACAAGAGCCTCAAATTTGTTGATATTACATGATTAGTAAAGAAAAAATCAACCCAATTACGATGTATAAAAAATCTGCTATGAAGTACTATTTCTTGTATGGCTTATGTTTGGACACCATGAAGATGATTTAAGACTTTCTAGTTTTATAATAAACTACTGTGTAATTATAGCTCCGACACATAAGTACTTTTTCATATAGATGAATTTAACACAAGCTTATGCATTATGAGTAGATTGCACGTATTTTTATGGAGAATGGTAGAATGAGCGACACTAGCGCCATCTGATATTGAAAAGTAGCCAACTCCCCAATTTTGTTCCAAGCAAATCATAAGAAGAAGAATTTGACATTTGCTTAGGCTAAGGTTGGCACACTTTGCAAGTGAAATTATTTTTCCCACTGTTTGGTAAATTTTCTAACATTTTCCACAATTAAAAACTGCAATATAATACTATTTTCACACAGACGGCTTATTGAATAATAAAGGCAGTTTTCTACATTAAGACGCTTATTGAGCTCAATCTTCCCTACAAAATTCGAATAATTCGAATAATTATTTCATTAGTAGCTAATCGAATGCCTAATGAAGTCAAAAGCACAATGCAACTCTGTTGGTCGCGTTCCGCTTCTTAGTTTTTGGTGTGTTCAGTGCTTAAAAATATCATTTGTCAAAGTAAATGTCATTGTCTGCATGGTGGAACGATACAAGGTGGCCGCATCGAACAGCTGATTATAACCTTTTTTATTTGATTTGATACATCAACTACCGGCGCAGTACGATTTTGACATTTGTCCATCGAATTTACAAGTACATGGAATTTTTTTTGTTTGTAGGTACGTCACCATGCTGCCACCTTGTATCGTTCCGCCATGATTGTCTCTCATATAGCATTGTCATTTTATTCGCTTGACATTTCATCCTTCATACCAGAGATGCACCTTAACGTTAAGCTAATCGTTTATCAAAAAATTTCCACCGTTTCCGTTGAAACACTTCGAAATATTATCGATAAAGAAATTATCAAGATAAATTGTATCTCGTTTTTAACCGAAACGAAAAGCTTTCGTTAACGTTAAAAACGTTAACGAAAACGTGATACTTTATGTTTGAATTGTGCTGGCAATGCTATAGCCATGGTGAAGCCGTAAGGTGGCAACAACAAGCGCACATACACACACAAACTCTATGTAATTTGTTTGTGTAATTCGTTGGTGGTAATGTCAAAAATACTCTGAGAAATGTTCGTACTGTCAAAATTCATGAGAAAAGTTGCAATCAGCTTGGATAATGCTTTCACCTTTAATGACTCCGCCATCAATCAGCTTTGCCAGCATAGTTTGAAATTAATAATCAACATAAACGATTTGATTTCGTTTTGATATGGCAGAAAACGAAACGAAATCATTTCGTTAATTTGACGATCTTAACGTTAATAAACGAAACGAAATGACTTCGTTTCGTTTATTAACGTTGATTATCGTAACGAAATGATATCGTTTCGTTGGTTAAGCATGCCTGCTTCATACTAATCGAGCAGTTACTTCTGTGTGAAAGCAAAAAAATTACGATTTCATTAGAAGGTGAAATGAGATCATTAAGTTTTTGTGTGAAAACAGTATAACAATCGAATACGACACAAAATATGTTAGCAAGTATTTTTGTTGTATAGGGAGAATTTTTACAACAGTGCTTCGCGAAATTTTGTATGTGAATGGGCAAGACGTAATAAACTTCAATTGCCAAGTCTGAAGTTCATTCATATTTACAATCGCAACATCTTGGCTGATTGTGGAGCTGTTATTGGAATGCATAAGCTTGTGCTAAACACATCTATATGAAAAATATCATTCTGTCACCGCCTTAAATGAAGAATGGGTTGACTTTTAAGCCACATTCATTAACAAGGAATGAATGAATGAAAAGCAATCATTCTTAAATCAATGATTTAAAATTTCAAATGATTGCACAGTTTTACAGCATTGGGGTGTTGGCACACTTTGCAAGTGAAATTATTTTTCCTACTGTTTGGTAAATTTTCTAATGTTTTTCACAATTAAAAACTGCAATATAACAATCGAGTATGACACAAAATATGTTAGCAAGTATTTTCGTTGTATAGGGAGAATGTTTATAACAGTACTTCGCGAAATTTTGTATGTGAATGGGAAACGCGTAATAAACTTCCATTGCCAAGTCTGAAGTTCCTTCATATTTACAAACGCAACATCTTGGTTGATTGTGGCGTTGTTATTGGAATGCATAAGCTTGTGTTAAACGCATCTATATGAAAAATTTCATTGAACCGCGGCCTTTAGAAGGGGCTATTACTCTATTGACCAGTTTTACGCCTTTTTTGCACCCAATTCCTAAATTTATTTAATATATCTGAGGGCAATAAAAGTATACAAAAAATAACCTTGGGGAAAAAGTATTTAGTACTGAATGGAAGAAAAGCGTGCATTCATTTCAACTTTTCATTCAATAAAGATTGGGAATGGTTCCTACATTCACACTCTATATTGAATTATATTTTACCATTCAATAACACACACACTTTAGCTTTGAGTTGAAACTATTTTAAGCTATTCAAAATAAATAAAAAATAAATGTAAGGCGCGATAACCTCCGAAGAGATCTAAGGCCGAGCTTCTCTTCTAATTTGCATCGTGCTCCTCTTGATTTTCCCTACAAATTGGCCGGCTCCGAACGGCATCTGCACCCGGAGCGCATGAAAAACACTGCCGAGGGGCGACCCCACTTAGAAAAATTTTTTTCTAATTGAAAAACCTTATTTCTAAAATTTTGATGTTTGCTTTGTCCGGGGTGTGAACCCACGGCATACGGTGTGGTAGGCGAAGCACGCTACCATCACACCACCATAATATTTATGATATGCAAGATTTATAATATGCAACCAAAAAATCAAAGAATGATGAGAGAATGCAACTCAATTGAATTAATCTTTTTACAGCTCTGCTTTTTTTTTAGGGATTTACTCGACATAAGGCCTCCTGTGATTTGCAACGAGATTGACTGAATTTTGTGTGTGTTAGTGCAGTCGGGTGGCTTCGTGACACACGTATTTGTTGTCGGCTACACGTTGATGAAAATTAAAAATTTTAGATTTTTTCATTTGACGCTTGCTTATTTGGTAGTCGCGGGGTGTGATTGACAAAACAGCAGTGTTGTATTTAGTTTGTGTTGACATTCAAATTGAAGAAGTGCGCGGAAGAACAGCAATTCATATTAAAATTTATTGAAAATTATCAATTTTTACAATTTTTATTATTTAATAAAACTGCTGTAGTTGCAAGTAAAAAAATCATCATCCGATGACGACATGTTCACGTCCGGATGCTACGGTTTCTCAATGCAAATGTTGATTGCTGGCTTTTATATCATAGTCGCGGGGCAAGCGTCAAATACCCGACACACACACATACAAAAATTCAGTCAATCTCGTTGCAAATCGCAGGAAGCCTATACGTTGAGGGTAGTTGGCTTCGACTAAACCAATAACCCAGATCAAAATGTATATGAATTGATATTGGTTATTATATTGGCACCACGCCAGTTTTTAAATCAAATTTCAAGAATTTTCTATTATCTAATGAAGTATGTGTTGTATCAATTTTCATAAAAAAGTTGATTTTTTGTTTGTTTCCTTGGCATCATCCTAGTTCTCTTCTGTTATACACAAAAGCTCCGTTATTCATAGTAGCTCTAGTCAACACACTCGAACTCCGTTATTTCTCATAGAAAAGTTACATTCTGTTTTTTTATTATTGGCACAACGCCAGGCACAAATCAAAAGCAATTAGGTTTTTTTCTTGGCACCACGCCAGTCACAAAGTCCACAATAATTCGGTTCTTATTAATCAGCAATATATATTTAAAAAAAAAAATGTGTCACTTCATGTTGGGAGGACAGAAGATATCCTTAAGACAGGCCAAGGACGCTTCGCCCATCCCAACCTCACACGTTCACGATTCACGAAGGAATCAGCTCTAGAGTTGGGTCGTTTCGTTCTGAACTTGGTCAATTGACCGGGTCTCTCAACCGAACAAGTGAACTGATCTTCGATTTCGGTTCTTTTTGTTCTTTTAGTTCATTTGTTCTTTTAGTTCGTTTTATCTAAAGTTATTCTTTCTCTCTTCTCGTTCGCGAACATTGTAAATTCACACATACATACGCAGAAATTCTGAGCACGAATGTCGATGATGCCACTTACACTAAAGATATGTGTGGTCATCTTTGTGTGTGGCACTGCTACAACAATATATGTATGGACTATTTATGAAAAAACATGATTTGTAAGAAACTAATTATTACATTTATTAAACTTGAAAAGTTCATATTTATAATTTGTGTCTGTACTCTTTCAATTTCCTAGATCTTCCGAAATTTGTAACTTTTTTTGAAGTTAATTATACATATATATTAACTTATTTATTCATTACTCATTTAAATATACCTACACAAAGCATTGCTGCATACACACCCCCACCTATACTTGTTGGCTTTTTTCGCTGGTGCGAGCAGCAGAGATCAAATTTGCTTGAAAAAAAAAAGAACAGATGAACAAAAAGAACAACTTGTTCGTTCATCAGAAAAAGAACTAAAGATTCGAATCTCTGAAATGAACGAAAAAGCTCAACTCTAATCAGCTCTTCTTTTCGCAACGAAAGTGTTAGTGGAAAATTGCGACGTCGGGACGGTAACCAATTGTATCTGCTGAGCTCATAATTCAGATTTTATTCAGGATTACCAGCACTGTTTGAAATATGGTGAATTTGTGTGGATTGTATTTGGTTCGGATTGTCAAGTTTGTCATTGAAATTCGATGATTTGTGTTTACAAAAATATATCAAATCAAAGACGGCGTTGTTTAGCTAAAGAAATAAATAATTTGATTAGAAATTTGTTAGGTTCACCAGCAAAATTAAAAGTAATGAGCAGAAACGAAAGATCCGGAACGTCTCGTGCAAATAGCCGCCCTAGTAGCAGTCGTGCTCCAAGCACCGCAGCTGATGAAGCATCAACAATGAGTAAGTTTGTTTTTCTAGGGCATACTGCTTTCAGTATATATATACCAAGGCTGCTTATAAACTTATATCCTACCATGTTATAAAATTTAGAAGCCGTTTAAGGAAAAGGTATTGTGTTGCAGGAATTTTACTGTTGAATAAGGTATAGAAAATCATTATTATTTATTATTTTATTTATTACGGCCAAAAAAGCCTAATTCATTGTATAGTACAATTTACAAAATTCATAATTGTTTCTTAAAACTATTTCATTAAAAAGAAATGAGTAAATTTATTGTTTAACTAGTATTAAATATTTAAATTTTTACAATATAGAAATAGTTTTTCTTTAAACTTAACAACGTTTTCACAGTCTTTTATCTCTGCTGGTAGTTCATTATACATTTTATAGCCTACGTATTCTAAGGTCTTTTTTGCGAACTCGGTTCTTACTTTGGGCAGTCTTAAATTTCTGCTACTCCTAGTTCCATAGTTATGGATCTCATAATTGTACTGTATCCTATCACTCAGATAATTTGGTAACATTCCCTGTGTTATGTAACAATGTAAGAGAGATGTATTGAGAGCCACGACGATGCGATGAATAGAAAGGCTTCTACAAAAACCAAATTACTTATAGTACAGTAGGGTTAAAACGTGCCGGTTCAAACGCAAATAATTGAATACGAGGAACGTAATTGTCCTTACAGGAAATGCACCCATGTTGTTGTTGTTGTAGCAGTGCTTCGCCCCATCCAATAGGTGTGGCCGATCACAATTTGGCATCAATATCCTCTAACGGGAGTCCAAGGAAACTTGCTGTTTCAATAGGGGTGGACCAAAATGAGAGGGGTGTTAGAGGCGTTGGTTCCACATTACAATTGAAGAGATGGTTGGCCTCATGTGGGGACACATTGTAAGCAGGGCATACATTTTGTATGTCGGGGGTTGATTCTGGATAGGTAAGAGGTTAACCTGTTACAGTATCCAGATGGAAGTTGAGCTAGAGGGACTCGCGTTTTCCCAGGGAGTGTGCTTTCCTCTTCTGCAAGTTTCGGGTATTGTTCTCTGAGTACAGGATTTGCCGGCCAATTCCCGACATAGAGGTCCGACGCCTGTTTGTGGATTTCACTGATGACCTGCTTGTGTTTTTTGGCTTCATACGGCTGTGTTCTTTGGGGCCGTATTTCCTCATAATGCTTACGGAGATGACTCCTTACGCCCCTGGGCGGGGCTGGCTGATCAATCAGATGTCTGTTGGGATGCCCAGATTTCTGGGTATTCAACAGGAACTGTTTGGTTAGCATTTCATTTCTATCCCTGATGGGGAGTATTCTTACCTCATTATGTAGATGGTGTTTTGGGGGCATAAGAAGACAACCCGTGGCCTTTCTGAGGGCAGTATTTTGGTAGGCCTTTAGCTTCTTCCAGTGAGTAGACTTTAAGCTTGGTGACCATATCGGGGACGCGTAGCATGCAATCGGCTGGCCAATTGCTTTGATATTGGTAATGAGCGTTTCTTTATCTTTTCTCCAAGTACTGCCAGCAAGTACGGCTTACGCAGATGACGTTGCAATTGTCATACGTGGAAAGTGCCTTCCAACGATTAGTTCTTTGATGGATCGGGCGCTTCGCGATATTCATACCTGGGCATCTAATGTCGGGTTGAAATTTAATGCGGAGAAGACGGAGATGGTCTTGTTTACAAAGAGGTACAAGGTCCCAAATTGGACCAGGCCTAAGTTAGGAGGGGTGACCTTACAGGAGAAACCTTGACAAAATATTTAGGAATCATCCTAGACAGTAAGCTGTCATGGAAGCTCAACGTGGAGGAGAGGGTCAAGAAGGCCTCAACGGCACTCTACGCATGTAAAAGAATGCTGGGGTGTACGTGGGGCCTATCGCCCTCTCTTTCTCATTGGGTTTTTACAGCGATTGTAAGCCCTATTCTATACTATGGAGTTCTTGTTTGGTGGAAAGCCACACAAAAAACAACATACCTCAAAAAATTAGAGGGGGTATGCAGACTATCGATGCTTAGCATTACGGGAGCCCTGAAAACAACCCCGACGGCTGCACTGTATGCCATTTTGCACATCCCACCTGTAGACCTGGTAGCAAAGAACAAAGCGTTAACGACCGCAACCAGGCTCGGTTGTTGTTGTTGTTGTTGTTGTAGCGATTAGGTTACTCCCCGAAGGCTTTGGGGAGTGTTATCGATGTGATGGTCCTTTGTCGGATACAGATCCGATACGATCCGGTAACAGCACCATTAAGGTGCTGGCCCGACCATCTCGGGAAGGATTTATATGGCACATTAAACCTTCAGGCCATCCCTCCCCACCCCCAAGTTCCCTGAGGAGCTTGGGGTCGCCAGAGCCTCGTCTGTTAGTGAAACGGGATTCGCCGCTCGAAGGTGAGGTTGACAATTGGGTTGGAGAAGCTATCCTATAGAAGCTAGCTTGAATCCCTAAAATCCCTTGAATCTAAAATGCTTCTAATGAAAAACCAGGCTCGGTGCTTCGGGGCAGCTTGAGCGCCGACCATATGGCCATAGTAGTATAGCGTCATCATTCACAAGACGAACAGACTACATGATTCCCTATCTGCGCTTCGAGGGAGATCTTAAGGCCACAATAGAGGTGGACGGTTGGCGCAAGGGTGTGCAAATGGCGGACAAGGCGATACATGTGTACACCGATGGTTCCAAAGTAGTGGAAGAAGTAGGGTCTGCGGTATACTGCGCTGATCCGGAAATAAGCAGATCCTACAGGCTGCCGGATTACTGTAGAGTTTTCCAAGCGGAAATATTAGCCGTAACCAAAGCAGTAGAAACCCTGGAAGAGAATAGCTTAAGCTGCAACCGTGTTGACTTTTATATTGACAGTCAAGCAGCAATTAAGGCAATAATCTCGCATAGCACAGCAGCTAAATGCGTGTTAGAGTGTAAGCAGTCTCTGGAGAGAATCGGGAGAGGGAGAAGCATACATCTATATTGGGTCCCAGGGCATATGGGAATAGATGGGAGTGAAAAAGCGGACGAACTAGCTAAAAAGGGCGCATCCCTTGAAGCTTGCTCCGTAGATGTCCCAATTAGATTGGGCGAGATTAAGCGAAGGCGAGAGGTGCACATGATCGACCAAGCGGGAAAGGTGTGGGTTCAAGCGCGGGGCTGTAAAGTGTCGAAGATTATGTGTAGGTCTTACAACCTTAGACTAACACAGTTGCTCCTATCATTAAAAAGAGAGGACTGTAGACTCATGACGGGTATTCTGACTGGACACTGCCTTCTGGCGTCACATGCCTTTAAACTAGGCTTGGTCAGTGATAGCAGATTTAGGAAGTGCGGGTTGGAGGAGGAAACGATCGAGCACGTTTTGTGCTCGTGCCCTGCACTTGCCAGGCTAAGACTCCAATTATTAGGAGTGATACAGCTATCAGATCTAGAAGCAGCAAGTGGCTTAAGTCCTAGGAAGCTTCTAGTATTTGCCAAGAGGACGGAGTTATTTTATAACATAGGTCCTGGTTTTTGATAGGGTTTTTCAGTTTGGTCGTTAAAACAAACTTCTGGTAACACTACGGACTCAATCAGTCTATGTGAGGTCCTCAAGGACCGGCCAGTTCAACCTTCCTACCTACCTACTGCCAGCAAGAGATTTGAGGATTTTATTATGGCTCTGGAGTTTCGGTACAATTGCGGCTGCGTGCTCACCAAAATGTAGATCCTGATCAAACGTCACACCCAAGATTTTGGGGTGTAGGACAGTCGGTAGCGTAGTGCCATCGACGTGGATGTTCAAAAGGGTCGACATTTGGGATGTCCAAGTTGTAAATAAGGTCGCGGAAGATTTAGTCGGTGATAATGCCAGGTTTCGCGAGGCGAAAAAACTGGAGAGATCAAGGAGGTAGCCGTTTATTCTGTTGCAGAGCTCATCGATCTGTGGGCCTGTGCCTGTGGCCATTATTGTGCAGTCATCGGCATATGAAACGATAGTGACTCCTTCTGGTGAAGAAGGTATCTTAGATATGTAGAAATTAAACAAAAGTGGGGATAGGAGACCACCCTGTGGCACCCCTTGTTTAATACTTCTTGGTTTTGATGTTTCGTTGCTAAATTGCACCGATGCCTGCCGACCGCCCTGATAATTTGCGGTCCACCTTTTAAGACATGGGGGAAGGGTAGACCCTCCAGGTCTTGCAGTAACGTGCCATGGTTGACCGTATCAAAAGCTTGTGATAGGTCTAGCGCAACGAGTACTGTTCTGTGGTCGGGGTTTTGATTTAAACCGCAAAGTATCTGGGTGCTAATGGCATTTAGTGCGGTGATTGTGCTATGAAGTTTTCTAAAGCCTAGAAATCATCAACATCTACATCCCTCCTGCCACCTGCTGCCCTAGTGTCCCTAATATTAGCGCCTTACTCATTGGCGATAATCGCAATCGCGTAATGCACCCATGTTATTTGTAAGCAAAATCAATTTTAAGATCCAAAATTGATTTGAATACAAATTTTGGAAATTCTATACGAAAGCATGACACTCTTAATAAACGTCCAAAAATATTAAGTGGGGTATTAAGGGACTCGTTTTGGTCCAGGATCGCGTATCCGAAAACGGAGGTTAAGTATTTTGGGCCTGTCAAGAGATATTTGCAAAATAAATTGAAAATTTTCATGTGGTTGTTTTAATTTTGATGATTTTGTTGTACCCGCAAAAAAAAAACTGTGTTGGACACACCCAAAGGCCACGAATACAGAAAGGTGTTCCACGCAAAAATACAATAGATCCCACCCCCGGTTTCGGGGGATTCCGAGGTCGGGTTTTAGTTAATAGCCGTGTTTCTTTTACACGCGTATACGTTTACGTTTGCGCGAAAAAAACGCTTATCATCGCTTAGATAATGCTTAGGAGACCCATCTAGCGGCAGTGGTTAATTAACTAGCTACAGCACAGGGTGTAAAATTGGAGACACAAACCTCTGGTGGCCATAATGTATAACATATACCTGAATCAGTTGCGATGAATAGTGGACACGCATTGAATATATAGACCTCGTGTTCCAATGGGACATGAACCATATACAGGTATATATTTACCATGCAAATGCAACAACAATGTGAACCATATGGATCACACTGTTGTTGCATTTGCATGTTAAATCTCTATCCGTATCTGGTCCATGTACCATTGCAACACGAGGAGAATTAGTGCAGAGGGTGAAACATGGACACATATTTCAGTTACATTTGAGTATAATGCTTATTGAAATTTAGTAGTACAAATTTTATGCGCAAAAAAGTTGTGACGCTTAGCAGTCCATATAAAGTTTAAGCGTAAACGTCTATAGATGAAAAAAAAACCAATATCTTTTGAACGACTAAACATTTTTGTTTTCCGTTTCGTATTCACGACCTGGATCCAAAATGCGTCTTTTGAGACCCCTCTTTATTATTTTGGACATGTATTAAGAGTTTCATGCTTTCGTATAGAATTACAAAAATTTTAGATTTTAATTTAGTAAAACAACTGAAATGACGGAAAAACATTTGCGTTTTTGGCGTTTGGTCTTGTGCTTGTTCGTGATTGTTGTGAGTTTTTAATACCGATTACTTTATCCAGCAAATTGAAAAGCCCCTAAATTACAACATGCGCTAACGCCAACGAGCCGGACCCGTGCGCATCTTGCGCAACCAATATAAGAATCTCTTGCGCTGCCATTGTTTTAAAAATTTTTGGCGATACATATAGCGAATTTGCCAAATTTGCATGTTCCAACTTGCGATATAGCAAACATGGCCCTTCCATGAAAGGTGTAGCAGCTGTAGTGAGGAAAGTCGCCAATTTCCTCTGCGAGAGTCCAGTCCTAGGAAACAGTAGGTGCCGAACTTTAGACAGTTTGTGCTACCTGATTAAAAGGCGGAATCAAAATGATCCATAAAGGACATCAGCAGGTATATTGGCCTAACCAAACGGTTTGAGCAAAACAGAGTATATTACGCAACCAACCAAACAACCACAAAAGCCCCGTCTACTGGCACTTTTGATGCTGACAATGACAAAAGTTTTAACCCCAATGAATTGAGGTCATTCATTTGAAATTTTCGGTCCATTGAGGGCAGTAATGCCATTGTCCCGACTAGTCTTTGTCAAGGAAAGCGGTGATAACATCGTCATAAAATAGATGCGATAGATTGAACAAAGAAAAGCGCAGAGTTCGTCTGAGATTTGTGACGAATGAGATATGTCATTGTTCACGTTGCTTTTCATGTCGTGAAAAGTATGAAGTGTGAGCGTCTTTGTTTAATCCTTCTGGATTAAGAAGCTTTGTTTCTTGAATTTAAGAATTCCATAGATGCTTATCGACCAAAAAGATAGTTTGCCGAATAGTTTTTTTTTATTCAGGACGGAGGTTGAGCTACTTTGAAGGATTGAATGATAGCGTTGAAAGTTTTTGACAGATAGGCGGTTACAAGGGTCGCCCTGTCATATTTAGGAAGTTTGCTAAGCACATATGTAGTATATAAAATTATATATGGCATTTATAAGGAATGTGCTGGCATTTTGATTAGTTCATGATTTAGTTCGTGACTTAGTGAGGCAACAGTACGGTGCTTAGCACTTTCGCTACAGACAAATGTAGGAATATCTATCGATTTGATTCAGCTGAACAGAAACCGATAGAAAACATTCGTTTATAACTTCCTCACAGCTAAGAAGGTTGATGAGCCATACGGGGATGTCTATCTTTACGAAACAAGCACATATGTAAATTTCCGCGAGAGCATATCGCAGTGTTGATCTCAATGTTGAGTTTCTTATTTTGAAGATCCCGTTGGCTGAAGTGGTGAGGGCAGCGAAGATGATCTTCATAGATTCTAGGAAGCTATCTCAGGGGACAAATCCGGTAATTTTAGAAAACCCGATGCAAGATAATGCATTTGTAGCCAGTAAGCACAATTCGGATTCATCGTCCTGGATACAAAGCGCGTCTTTGGACACCACTCCCGATATTTTTGGACGAGTTTTAGCTGTCGCGGCCGCGTTAGCTGGCACGAGCAACAGCGGACAGTTGATGTGGCCTGCTGGGCAGCGTTGCTGCTAGAAGGTGGCGGAGGTTTACTTGAGAGTAAACCGCTTGACGTCCGACGAACGTTGGGGTTCTAAGCCAGAACAGTGCTAACGGTGTAACTATCTTTTGCACGTGACACACTGGCAAAAGTATAACCGTTTGAGATAAAGATAAATTAAATGGGGTTACACTGAAATGACTGCCCTCGATCGGGGGAAAAAAGTAGTAGTGAAGTATTTAATTTAGTCGTCGTTACACACATACATATTACCCAAGAACCTTATTTTTACTACTTGAAAAAAAAAAAAAACAATTTTGTAATACGAAAAATATTTTCAGATACGATGGAAACAAATTTGACAAATCTACTTTCTAGGCTCAGTTTAGTCACTGAACAGCAGCGTCCATCACAACCACCAACTCCAAGAGCAACGGTATGTTTAACTAATTTGATTTCAAAATATATTACGTTATATTAATTTACACATCAATATTACAGCTTATATCTGATTTAACATTTGATGGTTTGCTCCACCATTGGAAAACTCATGGCTTTAAAAGAATAATTACCATGGTTGGTGCTGGAATATCAACGTGTAAGTATTTTAAAAAAATTCAGTGCGTGGGAAGGCTGAATAAATTAGTAGCACACAACGTAGAGTTGTTGGCCTTGGTTCCAGGCCACAGAATATTGGAGTGCAATGAGCATTTTGGAACCATCGGTATAAACGTGTATAGTATGTTTTGCCATTTCCGTACCCCTGCGCCAATCCTTTGACTATATTTGTGGCCCCAATATCTGTTTCAAAGCTTGGGCACGCGCCATGGTGTCCGTTTGCTCCATATTTAATGACAATATACTGGCATGGCGCTGCTCTACATTTTTGGCCATAAGGTCTGCAGGCGGGGTAGTGTCCAGGAATCCCTTTATGCTTATTGATAATCTGCATACCTCCTCAAGTCGTTTGGTATACGTACATTTGTACGGCTGTCCACCAAACTAGGACCCTATAGTAAAGTATGGGCTTGACAATTGCCGTATACCCAATAAGAGAGTTTGGACGATAGGCTCCCAGCATCCTCTTGCATGCATACAGTGACTTGCTCTCTCTTCCACAAGGAGTTTCAACGATAAATTGCTATCTAGTATAATTCCTAGACATTTTGTGCCGTTCATTTCTTGTGCGGTTACCCTTCCAAGCTTAGGTTTAGTCCAATTAGGGACCTTAAATTTCCTAGTAAAAAATAATATATCGTTTTTTTCCGCCATAATAGTTAACCCGACTCCAGATGCCCAGGCTAGTACATCCCGAAGCGCCTGATCGATCAGAGAGCTGATTTTTGGGAGACATCTGCTTCTTATCATGACTGAAACGTCACTTGCATACGTCCTGAGTTTGACTGGTTCATTGCGATGTGATCATTCCGCAGCTTAACATGGAAGCTAATTTGTTAAGACCAGATGTCATCAATCGAATTGCGTCCCGGCAATGTCCACAAAAACACCTAGGGCATGTTCCTGGTGGTGCATTGCTTTATCTATATTTATGACCACCCTATGCAATGCAGTTTCTACTGACTTGTCTATGCTGGTAGCATGTTGTACTGAAGAGAAAAATGTTTCATTCATACTCGATTTTATATATGTATAGAACGTTATGTTTATTATTCTATATTTATTAACTCCAACAAAACTTAAACTAAAACTAAAAAGAACAATGTCGTATCTTAAAAGGGAAAGTCCCAACTTATATGCGTTGAAATTCAAAGTATTACTAGACGTTGGCTGTAGTTGCTAAAACTCAGCTGTTCTATGATGTTGCCACATATTGCGGCAGGGTTCGATTTGGGTAGTCACTGCATATGTGTACATCTAATTATGCTCAAAACTTTAAAGCGATTAATAGATAGAGGAAGTGAAAAGAAAACAATATTTGCGTTCTACCTGTTTCTGATAAACTGATTATAAGTACTTTTTTAATTTTCAAAATCAAAAGTAACTTATATCTGTCTAGGGACAAATTCGTCGCTGCGTTTTGATTCCTCGATGTATAGGAAGTGTTGGACATGTTTCGATATCTTTATGGCGATATCTCGAAAAGGCGCCCACCCATAGAACTAAGGCCCACTCCCTTTTAAACAATCATTAACAACTTTCATTTGATACCCATATCGTACAAACACATTCTAGAGTCACCCTTGGGCCACCTTTATGGCGATATCTCGAAAAGGCGTCCACCTATCGGACTAAGGCCCACTCCCTTTTAAAATACACATTAACACCTTTCATTTGATTCCCATATCGTACAAACACATTCTAGAGTCACCCCTGTTGCATCTCTATGGCGATATCTTGAAAAGACGTCCACCTATAGAAGTAAGGTCCACTCCCTTTTAAACTACTCATTAACACCTTTCATTTGATACCCATATCGTACAAACACATTCTAGAGTCACCCTTGGGCCACCTTTATGTCGATATCTCGAAAAGGCGTCCACCTATCGAACTAAGGCCCACTCCCTTTTAAAATACTCATTAACGCCTTTCATTTGATACCCATATCGTACAAACATATTCTAGAGTCACCCTTGGGCCAAAGGCGAAAAGGTGTCCACCTATAGAACTAAGGCCCACTCCCTTTTAAACAATCATTAACACCTTTCATTTGATACTCATATCGTAAAAACACATTCTAGAGTCACCTTTAGGCCAAGTTTATGGCGATATCTCGAAAAGGCGTCCACCTATAGAACTAAGGCCCACTCCCTTTTAAAATACTCATTAACACCTTTCATTTGATTCCCATATCGTACAAACACATTCTAGAGTTACCCTTGGGCCACCTTTATGGCCATATCTCGAAAAGGCATCCACCTATAGAACTAAGGCCCACTCCCTTTTAAACAATCATGAACACCTTTCATTTGATACCCATATCGTACAAGCACATTCTAGAGTCACCCCTGGTCCACCTTTATGGCGATATCTCGAAAAGGCGTCCACCTATCGAACTAAGGCCCACTCCCTTTTAAAATACTCATTAACAACTTTTATTAGATACCCATATCGTACAAACACATTCTAGAGTCACCCCTGGTCCACCTTTATGGCGATATCTCGAAAAGGCGTCCACCTATAGAACTAAGGCCAACTCCCTTTTAAAATACTCATTAACACCTTTCATTTGATTCCCATATCGTACAAACAAATTCCAGGGTTACCCTAGGATAATTTTCCTATATGGTTATTTTCTTTTATTTTGTCTCCAAAGCTCTCAGCTGAGTATGGAATGTTCGGTTACACCCGAACTTAGGCTTACATGTTTTTAATTGTCAACGTGTTCTATGCAGTCGGTTTCAAATTTGTAGCTCAATGTGCAGCCTCCAAAGATTTCCCCTCTTCCGTAAAATATTTCTTAATTCAAACCGTATATCGAATAACGGAACTTCCTTTGAAAACTAAATTGTTTAAAGTTTTTCGGGAAGCTACATAAAAATCAATCGGAAAATTTCAGTTCTCGTATGAAGATTTCTTTATCCTTTTGTTGCATTGCCTTGACCATCAGAACTATGTTTGAAGAACGGGAAGTTTCTTAAAACTTTATCGCAAAAATCCTCGGTTTGGTATGAAATTTCTAAACATCTTGCCCCGGGTGCCTTCTTTTCGATTGATTTTTTTTATTTAATGCCTTGTCATCGAGTTCTCAACTTCGTATCAGCGTTTAAGTTCGTAGCTCAATCGAAAATTTAATGGCAAGATTCCATCACATCCATACCATTTTCCGAAAAATCTAAATCCGTGCGACACCTAGCGAATCCTTTTGTCACATATGTTCAAGTGTCGTTGAATTCTAAACCACGTTTCAAATGTCCGATCACAAGACTCCTAGTCTCGTGTGCATATTCTAACTATACTGAAGTGCAACTTTTTCTTCTGTATCTCTAAATATGTCTAACCCTGCCCCATCAGAAGAATTACCAGGTCCCAAGGTCTCGCATACATTTTTTAACTATCTCGACCCGCGCGGCACCTGGCGGAATTTTTTTACTCCTGTTGCTTTGTCCCAGTGCTCTAAATAAAGTGTAAAGGCCTGAACACATACGATTTTAGATGTAACATCATTGACAGCTGAGTAAAAAAAATTAAAAAATCGATCACAAGATTATAGAGAAATTTTTCCCTAGTTCACATTTTAACATAACTCTACTTTATGTCTCGGGACGTTTCTCAAAATTCTGAAGCAGAATTTTCAAATTCGGACGATTCTTTTAAATCTCGCGGTTCTTGCGCCATAAAGCGCCATGTTTCACTGTCATCATTAAATGTTCCAAGGTTCAAGACTTTAGCTATACGGGAAGCTCCTCAAATATCGATTGCAAAATTCCCCAATTTTTCACCCAATTTTGCGGATAAACATGAATTCAAACTAATATAAAGGAATTAAAAAGTCCATGTATGTATATGTGCATATGGCTGAAAAGCAGCAACAAGTTTTAATGGATCTAAATACACTAGTCTCTTTACATATCAAAATATAAGTGTCTAACACCCCTATTATTAATTTTCATACGATAGACGATAAACGCTTCCTAGCGTATCGTAAAAAATCAGCTTTCATATTGCAATTTCCACACGCCCGATGTTCTATTGTGAATGACAGCAGAGTTTTGTTTACAAATTTTTGTGAATCTATACCAAACAGATAGCAAAACAAAACGTGAATACTAACAGTTCATTTGTCTTGTACGTAAAAGTGGCAAAAGTTTTCAAAAGCTGTTATAATAAAATGTTTTATGCAACCTCTGTTACCTTTTATATAAACTCAAATGAACAAATTTACGAAACTTGCATAGATTCCATAGAAAGAAGAAAATTTAGAGATGCTTCCAATCTTCTTGAAATGAAGTCTACACTGTAAGTACTTGACATACTAAAAGTAAAAAAAGTTTAATAAACAAAATTGATGTCAGAGTATGTCTTAACAGAAATAGAAGGCAATTTGCGCGACCGTAAAAATAGGCCATCCATCCCAAATATTTTGAAGGTTTGCGCCACTTTAAGGCTCCTTGCCCAGGGTGTTGCAACAGAGTGTTGGGAATGAGGCTGTAGTTGGATTATTTTGGATTATGTAATAATTGTATATTTACTTTTATTTAAATAGTTCCCAACGTATCGTGGAAAAATTTATCAGCGATAGCTAGCGTAGAAAATTGAACAGCGTATGCGATAGTTAGCGTATGGCAATACCACGATAAACGATAAACTCTAACGATCGGGTTTCACACGCTAGAATTTATTTCATAATACGGTAGAACAGATTGCAAGCGTTGATCGTGTATCGTACGAGTTCATAATAGGGGTGTAAGTAAAAAAAGGAACGTATTGGTTTAGTTCTTATACATGTGAGTGGTTCTATCCCTTAAAACTTATTAAACCTGAAGTGCACTTAAATTAATTTTTACACTTCACTATAATATTGTAACGAATTTAGTGAAATTCCGTCTATTTGCAACCTTCTGCTTACGTTCGTATCGCTAAACTGTTGAATTAAACACTCCAATATTCTGTGTTACAAAATGGTCTTTATTACACTACTTTGAAAGTACTTCGCCATTAAACTTCACTTCGCAACTGATAGCGTGCTTAAATCAAACTGCTTATATAATACACTTCCACCTTGCGCACTTGTGTGTATTGAGCTTAGTATGCAATTGAAAATATTTTGGATTTTTCAAATGCATAGTAGGCGAGGTGAAAAAATAATTTAGTTTGAGTTTTGGTAATTTGAATTGAAGGTGATCGAATGTGAAGTATCGTTGTTCATCTTATATGTAAATTAATAATCAAATTTTAAAAAAATACATTTTAACTATTAAATAAAATATTAATATAAATAATTATAAAATATACGTGTATGTGTGTTTTAATTAAAGCGTATTTGTGTGTAATGGTGCATAATTGCACGTAAGAAGACATTCCATTTATGGAGTCTTTATATGGCGACCGTGGGCCGGAGCCTTACAATAAGAAAAAACAAAACGAAAAGCGGAACGAAGAGAAATACTAATATTAATATATTAAGTGAACGAAAAAGGAACATAGAGAAATACTAATATTAATATATTAAGTGAACGAAAAGCGGAACTGAGAGAAATACTAATATTAACATATTAAGTGAACGAAAGAGGAACATAGAGAAATACTAATATTAATATATTAAGTGAACGAAAAGCAGAACTGAGAGAAATACTAATATTAACAATGGTATAAAAAGAATGGAACAAGTCAGCACTGAATATTAGCAATAATGAAACAATATATTACGAAACAATATATTACGAGCGGAAATCATACACTATTACAACAACAACAGCAACTAATAATGATTGCAGAATTGGGTATGGCGCACAGTGTACGAAACATGTAGTTTAGCAAATATAAAATAAATTTTTTTTTTCTTGAACTAAAATTTTCTTAATTTATATTATTTACACTTTTGCACATTTATTATAGTACCACCACACACATGTACTCATTACATATTTACATACAAACTATTACTAATATAATTTATCTAAATATTTAACAATAAAAAAAAAATTTAAAAAAAAAAGAAATAAAATTTAAATAATAATAATAATAATTAACATTTTACTAAACTTTATTTTAAATATATTAAAATATATTAACATATGTATGTACAAGTGTACATGTTAATGACAGTGGGCTGGTGTTGATGAAAATTTTAAAATATTTCTTTTTGTTTTTATTTGTTTTTGAAGACAAAATTAAAACAAAATAATTGAATTCAAATTATTTAATTTTTCTTTTTGAAAATTTACTTTTGCCCTACTGTCCTATATTCACATGTGGTAAAATTTACTTTAATTTAATACAAGTTTTTTTATATAAGGCAGTGTGTGCGTAAAATGAATATGTTACTTTTGAAATAAAGCGATACAATTCTCAAAGATGTGGCTTGAAAGCGATGCGTCAGTAATATAAAAAAATTTATTTTTCCCAAATTTTGTAAGCTCAGCGGAAATTTCATTTTATTACGATAAATTACACGGTAATTCTTTTACTATTACATATTCAATATTCAATTTAGTTTGCTTTTGTTTTGTTTTTTTTTATATGTGCGATTCTAATAGTCCACATACATTTTCAAATACTAGAATAGAATTTAGTGCAGATAGAGATTCATTATTTGAAGACTTTTTAGGGTTTGATAACACAAATCATTCTACGCAAACTTCATCTTCTAGTTCGATTTCTAATTTTGACCTAACTTCAAATTCTAATTCTTATTTTACTTCTGATACTATTTCAAATTTTAACGATTTAAACATGGCTACTCTTGAGCAAAAGAGGTCATTCATTAGTACTTGTGCCTCGATTATTCGAGAAAACTATAGCGGTGATCCGTTATCACTGGCCTCGTTTATAGATAAAATTGATTTAATAGAAGATTTAACTGATGTATCTTTAACTACTACATTTATATCATTTTTAAAGTCGAAACTCGAAGGCAAAGCTCGCGAAGCTCTACCAACGCAAATAGATTCTATTAGTCAGATTAAAGATGCTTTACATAGCAGAATTAGGCCAGATAACTCGAAGGTTGTTGCGGGTAAAATTGCGGCCTTAAGGGTAAACAATAATAATTTTACTGATTTTTCAAAACAAGTAGAAGATCTTTCTGATTCGCTAGAACGCTCTTTGATCATCGAAGGTATGACACAGGCAAAAGCTCATGAGATGGCGGTTGAGCAAACTGTTACTGTTTGTAGGTTGAACAGTCGTTCAGATATGGTGAAGTCTATCCTTGCATCAACAACTTTTAAGGATTCAAAGGATGTTGTTGCTAAAATGATTATTGAGCGTGAACAGGAGGTAAAAGAGCGGCAGGTGTTAGCGTATCGCTCACGTCCGATAAGATCTAATAGTTTTCGCGGGAATTTTAGAGGTAATAATAATTTCGGATACAATAACAATTTTAGATTCAATGGTAATGCAACTAGACCTAACAATAATTTACATTTTCGAAATACTAATTACAATGGAGGTAACAATAGGTATAATAATTACAACAACAATTACAATAGAAATAACAATCGGTCTGTAAATAACAGTAATTCAAATAATCAACGTGTAAATAACAGGAATTCAGTCAATGTTCGTCCTTTAAATGCCGAAGCCCCTCAGGAGCGAACACTGAGGGAGCAGGTGCTATTGGGTTAAATTCTTTTAAATCAATATATTGTCTAAATTTAAATTATTCTGACTTCATCGAAGTCAACTGTAGTGATTCTTATAAAATATGTTCTTTTCTTGTAGATTCTCAGGCAGATATTTCACTTATAAAAATTTCTAGTTTAGCAAGTGACGTAATAGTAAATAACAGTAATGTAATAAATATAACAGGTGTAACAACAGACACAGTAACAACTTTAGGCACAGTTAGTACGAACATAGTAGTTTCAAATATATTATTTCCTCTGACTATTCATGTTGTTGATGACAACTTTAATATTCCTTCGGATGGTATAATAGGAAAAGACTTTTTAAAAGCAAACAAATGTATAATCAATTATTCGAATGATACAATAACGATAGGACTAGGGAGAGAAAGAGTTAATATTTCAATTTTGCATTGCACTTCAACAGATACTCTTGTAATTCCACCAAGATGTGAAGTTTTTCGTGTTTTTAGTTTGAATAAATCGGAAAATCCAGTTTTTGTCGATTCTCATGAACTTTGTAGTGGTGTTTTTACCGCAAAATGTGTCATTGATACGGAACATCCTATTTTAAAAATTATTAATACTACTGATGAAGTGAAGTATGTTAAAAACTTCAATATTCAAACTGAGGACATAGAAAATTTTGATATCTATCGCATAAATGAAACATCTGTTGATTCAAAACGCATAGAAGAGCTTAAGTCAGTTTTAGTAAAACAAATACCTTCGTATGCAAAAGATAAATTACTTGACTTATGTTTGAAATATTCAGATATTTTTGCTCTAAAAACAGACTTAATGACGATTAATAATTTTTACGAACAAAAATTAAGACTAACGGACAAGACACCAGTGTACATAAAAAATTATAGATTGCCATATTCACAGCGTGCTGAAATAAATAAACAGGTTGATAATTTGTTAAAAAATGATTTAATTGAAGGAAGTTGTTCAAATTATAACAGCCCATTGATTTTAGTACCGAAAAACGACCCAAATGGACAAAAAGCATATCGAATGTGTGTAGACTTTAGAGCAGTCAATAAAAAACTTGTTGCAGATAAATTTCCTTTGGCACGTGTTGATGATATTTTGGATAACCTTGGTCGAGCTAAATATTTTTCGACTTTGGATCTTTTTTCGGGTTTCCATCAAATTCCATTACATAAAGATTCGAGAGATATAACATCATTTAGTACAGATCGTGGATCTTTTCGTTGGAAAGTTTTACCATTTGGACTAAATGTTGCTCCTAACTCATTTTCAAGAATGATGTCAATAGCATTTTCCGGTATTGCACCTAATCAAGCCTTTATGTATATAGACGATATTATAGTCATTGGATGTAGTGAGACCCATCATTTAAAAAATTTGGAGAAAGTTTTTGAGACATGCAGAAAGTTTAATTTGCGGCTTAATCCTAATAAATGTAATTTTCTTAGATCTGAGGTAACATTTTTGGGGCATAAATGTTCAGCAAAGGGTTTGTTACCTGATGATTCAAAAATAGAGGCAATTAAAAAGTATCCTAAGCCGCGTGACAAAGACGCAGTTAGAAGATTTGTTGCATTTGCAAACTATTATAGGAGATTTATACCTAATTTTGCTTGTTTAGCGGCACCTTTGAATCGTTTGAGTCGGAAAAATGTTGAATTTAATTGGGATACCTCGTGCGAGCTGGCATTTGAGAAACTAAGAAAAAGTTTAATGTCTCCAAAACTTTTGCAATATCCAGATTTCACTAAAGAATTTCTAATAACAGTTGATGCTTCGAAAATTGGGTGTGGTGCGATATTGAGTCAAGATCATAATGGTAACGATTTACCAATTTGTTTCGCTTCAAAAGCATTTAGCAAGTCTGAACAAAATAAAGCAATTATCGAATTAGAACTTTTGGCAATATATTTTGCAGTTAAGCAGTTTCGGCCATACGTTTATGGTACACACTTTATAGTGAGATCAGATCATCGGCCGTTAGTTTATTTATTTAATATGAAAGATCCTACGTCAAAACTGTCTAGAATACGTTTAGAGTTATCTGAGTATAATTTTACTATAGAGTATATAAAAGGTAAAGCGAATGTAGGTGCAGATGCTCTTTCTCGTATAACTATAGATGAGTTAAAAAATTCGACTAAACATATATTGGCAGTACAAACAAGGTCAATGACAAAGCAAAAAGAGGAAATACAGATACAAAACGATAACCGACAAATACAGACAGAAACATTACAAGTTTACGACAAATTTGCTTATAATTTTTCAAATAAAATCCCGAGAATAAAGTCGAATATAAATTATGATAAGAATGGTGATATTAGTAATATAGAAATATGTGCGCACTTAAAACATAAAAAGCTCGAGCTACTTAATTTTGAGATTGTTAACAAAATAGTGAATTTAGATGAGCTACTTTTGAGGCTGGAACATAATGCCGGCAATCACAATATTAAGAATATTGAATGGCAGAAAGATGATAATATTTTTCATCATTTTACTATTGCAAATTTTAAAGAAACCGGGAATAAAATTTTAAAACATTTAATAATTATATTGACAGAGCCAGTAGAGACGGTAACTGATGAAGACACGAAATTAAAACTTATGACAGTTTATCATAATGATCCAATATCAGGTGGTCATTGTGGATATAAGAAGTTATACGCGAAAATACGTACAAAACATTTTTGGAAAAATATGACGCGCGATATTGCTAAATTTGTGAAAAATTGTGAAAAATGCCTGTTAAACAAAGTTAAGCCCAAAACAAAAGAAAATATGGTGCTTACACCAACACCTTGCAAGCCTTTTGATATAGTAGTTATAGACACGATAGGACCTTTGCCTGAGTCGAATAATGGGAATAAGTTCGCAGTTACCATTATGTGCGATTTGAGCAAATATTTAGTTACAATAGCTATTCCAGATAAGAGTGCAAAAACAGTTGCATCTGCAATTTTTGAAAGTTTTATTTTAATTTATGGAATAATGAAATCTATTAAATCAGATTTAGGTACAGAATTTAAAAATGAAATTTTTGCGGAATTGACTAAACTTTTGAAAATTGAGCATAATTTTTCAACACCTTATCATCATGAAACTGTTGGTACTATTGAAAGGAATCATCGTGTATTTAACGAATATTTAAGAGCTTACCTTGACGATTCATTTCCCGAATGGGACGTTTATTTAAAATATTTTACATTTTTGCATAATACAACAACAAGTACTGTTTTTGATAATCTATTTACACCTTTTGAATTAGTATTTGGTAGAAAAGTTACTTTGCCAAATGAGTTAAAGAAGGAAAATATAGATCCAATTTATAATGTTGAAAATTATGCAAAAGAGGTAAAATATCGTATGCAAAAGTCACATCTACTTGCAAAAGAATTAATTAATAAACATAAAATTAGAAATAAAAATGTTTACGATAAAACAACAAAACCTTTGACTATTAATATAAATGATCGAGTTCTAATAAAAAAAGAACCTAGAGATAAACATGCAAACATATATCAGGGCCCCTACACTATAACAAAAATTGATGGAGTTAATGTAACAATTTTTGATAACAAAATTAAAAAGAAAAAATTAGTACATAAAAATAGAATACATAAGATAAAATAAATATTCTTATATTTTAGTTTTAGCATAGACTAAAATTTAGTTGTTGGATTAATGAAAATTAAAAAAAAAAATTCAAAAAAAAAAAAATACTAAATGAATAAATTGTTTAATAATACAAATTGAATTTAATATTTGAATTATTAACATAATGTTTAGAATATAAGTTAGTAATTATTTGTAAATTACTTAATGTAGTATTAACCTAATATAGTATTAACATAGTAGTAATAATAATAATTAATAAATAAGTTAGTCTGGTTTTTTTTTTCTAAATAATGCATATTCGTTCATTTAAAACAATTAATCTTGCAGCTGAATAAGCAAGAAGGACGTGACAAAACTGATCAATTTGTCACATCCTTCTTTTCGAAAGGAGGGTGATATAATACACTTCCACCTTGCGCACTTGTGTGTATTGAGCTTAGTATGCAATTGAAAATATTTTGGATTTTTCAAATGCATAGTAGGCGAGGTGAAAAAATAATTTAGTTTGAGTTTTGGTAATTTGAATTGAAGGTGATCGAATGTGAAGTATCGTTGTTCATCTTATATGTAAATTAATAATCAAATTTTAAAAAAATACATTTTAACTATTAAATAAAATATTAATATAAATAATTATAAAATATACGTGTATGTGTGTTTTAATTAAAGCGTATTTGTGTGTAATGGTGCATAATTGCACGTAAGAAGACATTCCATTTATGGAGTCTTTATACTTACTTAACTAATCAGCTTTCGCTGCTTTTATACCATCTGTTGTCGTCCACCTATTTCTCCTAAGGTCTAGTAACTTCTCGAAATTTATGCTTGGGTACCATCCATATACATATGTACATGTATATTTGTAGTTTGTATCCATATGCGTGTGTATATGTGAGTACTACTTCTGCTGATGATGACATGCGTTTGTGAGTATCTCTCTGCTGCCTTGCATGTATGTGAGTAAATGATGATTGTTTTGATGTACACAATAATGTCAGCTTACTTTATTGTTGTTGTGCCTTTATTTACTTAGTATCAGATTAGTGATGTGAATCAATTAGTGATGCTAATATTCGTCACAATATTAACTTGTTCATGCATATGGGACCCCGGAGTCCAAACTATTTTTTCTTGTATAGCAACTAGGCTAGCATTATTTTATTAGTTTTTTCATTAAGTAACATTAGATACTGAATGTATACATAAATATTTGCCGAGCTATGACAAAATAAATAGAGAAAATAAGTTATATTTAAGGCATTAAATTAGCATTGCTTGAATCTTTTAAACACGGTTTTAGAACCACACTATCTTGAACCGATTTTTATTAAAATAATAATTTACTAAATATCAAGGAAAATTATCAGTAAAATACCATATCCGAAAGTCCTTTATATTTCGAGTGTCGTATTTATTTGTTATATTGCAGTTTTTAACTGTGAAAAATTTTAGAATATTTCCCAACGTGTGGGAAAAATAATATCACTTGCAAATTATGAAAGCACCCGAAAGCAAAGGCAAACTTCAAATTCTTCTTCTTATGCTTTGCTTGCAACAAAAGTTGGATGTTGGCTACTATTTCATGTCAGATGGCGCCAGTGTCGCCCAATCTGCCGTTCTCTATAAAAATACGTGCAATCTACTCATAATGCATAAGATTGAGTTAAACGCATCTACATATATGAAAAAATGCTTATTTGACGGGACTTTAAGTATATTATTAAGTAGAGTTAGTAAACATGGTTGAACCATAAACGGCTGATGGTCGGAAATTAGCTGATAGGTTCTTTTTTGATATGATTTGACACTTTAGCTTCCGGCGCAGTACGATTTTGATATTAGTCCATCGATTTGCAAAACACGGAATTTTTTTTTATGTTTGTATGCATGCCACCGTGCCAAGGAGTATAAATTCATATTCATTTATTCATAAATAAATAATCTTTGACCGTCTACGTGCCACGCTAGTGGAATAATAATTCGCGCTCACTTCACATATTATTATTCGGAACAAGCAGAGTGGCAGCATCGAGGCTATTGATTATTTGCGCATTTCAAAAAACATATTTTGCAAACAAAAGTTCATGCGCATTGTTTTAATTGTTTAATGTTAGCAACATATTTTGTTGTACTTTTATATTTATATTTTTTTTGCATACAAGAAAGAAAACCGACCCAATTATGAATCTAAAGCATCCGCGAAGCCTCTTGAATACACACAATTTCATCAAAATCGGTCCAACCGTTTAGGAGAAGTTGAGTAACAAGCACACGTACATAAAAATATTACATTAAGATTAACGAATTATTTTTTGAGTGCTAACAAACATGCGTGTACACGTGCTTAAGGCTGAGTAACACAGCACTGTGCTGTGTTATTGTGTTAACACACAGTAATGTGCGGCACGCACACGCACACTTATCGATTAATTTATAACACAGTAGGGCCGTTCCATTGGTTTATCGAGCTCTGGCTCTGGCTCAAATCTCATTGGAACGATCTAGATCAACTTTATGAGAGCTGGCAGCACTAATATAAAACATCTGTTTTGTAGAAAATAAGAAACGTACACAAAATTTTAAGATACTGATAGAATTATTACCATTTAAATAGTTTCGCACGTAAGCAAACTGTTTATTTTCCTTACATCATCTTCAAGTTGTTTACTCTTTCAGTGTTCTTGCTTTTAAATGTGGCGAGATCTTTTATGTATACACAAATGTACACGTATTTAGTTCAGTGCTACAATGGCTCAACTATATGGTTGGCTCATCTCATCAGCTGATTTTATTTTTTTCATTTCACTGGAGTAGGGATTGTCAGAAGGAGATGGCAAACTTAAAAAGAAACCAACGAATTTACAACATTTTCTTACTACTTACAAATGCTGCTAAGTTTTATGTTTTCATTCCATTCCATTCGTCTAACACCATCACGCTAATTTTGGAAATGTGAACAAAGGTATGTTATTGCTGTAGAGATGAGCCAACCATATAGTTGAGCCATGAGTGCTACCAACTGAAAAGTGGTTAGCTGTCAAAAAATCTACTACAGAAAACGAAACGAACAGAACTGCTGTACGGATCAGAAAACATGGTAATTTGATTGGTTTATTGACGCAAAAAATAACTTTAGAAAAAACTTTGTAAAATGGGTGTGACACCTACCATATTAAGTAGAACAAAATGGTATTACATATATAAATAAATTAGCGGTACCCGACAGATGATGTCCTGGGTCACCCTGGTCCACATTTTGGTCGATATCTCGAAAACGCCTTCACATACACAACTAAGGCCACTTCCTTTTAAAACCCTCATTAATACCTTTAATTTGATACCCATATCGTATAAACACATTCCAGGGTTACCCTAGGTTCATTTTGCTAAATGGTGATTTTCCCTTATTTTGTCTCCAAAGCTCTCAGTTGAGTATGTAATGTTCGGTTACACCCGAACTTAGCCTTCCTTACTTGTTTTACTATAATTTGCTCTCATCTTTCACTCGGTATTAAAACGGATTTTTAATAAATTAATACAACCAAATTTTCGCAGCCAACCAGATCAAAACGTCGTTTATAAAAATATCAATTCGCCTGAAAGAGCAAACTAGCTAAAAGTAGACACAACCGAGGGAAGATATATAGCTTCATGAAGAAATATCGCTATTGGCGGAATGCCAAAATGCAAATCACTGATATATTTGGATAGCTAGTAGCGATGAACGGTATTTCACTGTCGGCGATTGTGTCGCCGCTATCACTATTAGTATTAGAATTTCATACTGAAGGAAAATCGCCAATCACTGATATATTTGGATAGCAATAGCTATCGCTATTAGCGATTTTTCATTCACCGCGATGCAATCACCAATAGCGAAATATTGTTCCATCACCAACTTTGGCTAGATTCAATAAATGTGAGTTTTAAAATGTACAGTTTTCTCTAAAAGAAATTATTTGGAAAAAAGTGTACCTTTCCAAAGTCGGTTTTACTGAATCTAGGCCATAGATGGTAAATTTGAAGTGTAAAAGTGTTTTGGTAAACGGAAGAGCAAAGAATTAAATTTGTCTTTCATTAAAAAAAATTTAAATACTCAGCTATTGCAAACATTTTTTCAATCTTTAACCTTTAGTACTGATTTTATGATAACATTGATACAACCGAGCTTTGGGGAAATGTAGTTTAAAATTCACGAAGTCTTCTATTCGTTTAATTAAAATTTTTTGTAGGAAACCATGGAAGCAACCTGAAATTTAAGATTTTACGACAAATTCGACACATTTGTGAGTTGCAGAATTGTTCGTAAACCAATTAAAGAGTACAAAAATTGGTAAATTTCTTTGACATTTGGTCCTTTTTTTCGATGCATTTTGGTCCCAAATGAAAACATGGTGTGGTAACCTTGATATTAACGCACACTTGTTATACTCAGCTGTACTTGTACACAGGGTATTATAACTTTGATTGGATAACGGTTGGTTGTACAGGTAGAAAGGAATCGAGATAGATATAGACTTCCATATATTAAAATCATCGGTATCGAAAAAAAAATTTAATTGAGCCATGTCCGTCCGTCCGCCTGTCCGTTAACACGATAACTTGAGTAAATATTGAGATAAATAAAAAAAAAAATAAATGTAAGGCGCGATAACCTCCGAAGAGATCTAAGGCCGAGCTTCTCTTCCAATTTGCGTCGTGCTCCTCTTGATTTTTCCCTACAAATTGGCCGGACGGGACCTACATGTTTTATGCCGACTCCGAACGGCATCTGCAAGGTAGATGAGTTTTCACTGAGAGCTTTTCATGGCAGAAATACAATCGGAGCGCTTGCCAGACACTGCCGAGGGGCGACCCCGCTTAGAAAAATTTTCTTCTAATTGAAAAATCTTATTTCTAAAATTTTTTGATGTTGCTTTGCCCGGGAGTTGAACCCAGGGCATACGGAGTGATAGGCGGAGCACGCTACCATCACACCACGGTGGCCGCTATTGAGATATCATTACCAAATTTGGTATACGAGCTTATCTGGACCAGAATAGATTGGTATTGAAAATAAGCGAAGCCGGATGATAACCACGCCCACTTCTTATATATAATATATATATTATAACATTTTGGAAAACACAAAATACCTGATTATTTAGTAAATAATACACCTAGAATGTTGAAATTTTACGTGTGGACTGATATTGAGACTCTTGATAAAAACTTGAAAAACATTTTTTTTTAAATGGGCGTGTCACCGCCCACTTGTGATAAAATCAATTTTACAAATATTATTAATCAAATCGTTAAACCTATCGTAATAAAATTCGGCAGAGAGGTTGCCTTTATTATTAGGAATGCCTTGAAGAAAAATTAACGAATTCGGTTAAGGACCACGCCCACTTGTATATACAAGTGTTTAAAGGGGTCGTGGACGAATAAAATAAGCTATATCTTTGCAAAAAAAGAGCTTTATATCAATTGTATTTCATTTCCCAAGTGGATTTATAACAATAAATAGGAAAAATTTCAAATTTAAAAAAATGGGCGTGGCACCGCCCCTTTTATGACTAAGCAATTTTCTATGTTTCGGGAGCCATAACTCGAAGAAAATTAGTTCACAATAGAACCATATGTATATGTATTATTGCGCAGCCTTGTAACACTATTAAGCACACAAAACAAACAACAACACCATTTCAAATATACAGCTGGGTATGTAATGTTCGGTTTCACCCGCAATTAGACTTCCTTACTTGTTTTTGTTCTTTTCAAATGTGACGTTACGCTCAGAGAGCAGATTGGTTATATCGTAGAGAAACGCAACGAGCCTACCCACAGATAAAGCTTATATATTCCGATCAAGCAGCGACACACAAACACTACCTTCAAATACGACTGCTGTAAAATAATCTATTTATTTGTATACCTGCATTTCAGCTGCTGGGATACCGGACTTCCGCTCCCCTGAGACCGGGCTATACAATAATTTAAAAAAATATAATTTAGCTGTACCCACTGATATATTTGAATTTGATTATTTTATGGAAAATCCGAGACCATTCTTGAAATTTGCCAAGGAAATGTATCCTGGAAGTTTCACTCCTACCACAACGCATTACTTCATACGTCTGTTGCATGAAAAGAATCTTTTAATACGCCACTACACACAAAATATTGATGCTTTAGAGCGTTTAGCTGGTATACCAGAAGATAAATTACTTGAAGTACATGGAAATTTATTAACAAATCACTGTCTTGAATGTCGAAAATCATACACTAAAGATTGGATGAAAGAAAAAATATTTAGCGATGAATTGCCTGTATGTGATGATTGTGGTAGTCTTGTTAAACCGGATATTATTTTCTATGGTGAAAAGTTGACAGAACGTTTCTATGAATTGCCAGAGCAAGATTTCAAAAAATGTGATCTCTTGATTATTATGGGTACATCATTGGCAGTAAATCCATTTGCATCGCTAATCGATAAGGTTCACCCGAATTGCTTTCGTTTACTTATAAATAAAAATCCTATTGAAAAATTCAATGTGCAAAGTGAAGATAATGTGCGCGATGTCGAATTTATTGGTAATTGCGATGATGGAATTTGGCAAATAGCCGAGGCATTGCATTGGGCGAATGAGTTGAGAGAATTAATCGATAGCGAAAATGCCGACCAGAACAAAAAGAAACTACCAATAAAAACTCCAGAACACAAGCCAGATGATGAGGGCAGTAAACGTAAAACAAGAAGTATAACTGCTCCCCGAGATTCAAAACGAAGGTCCTAAAATCGTCTAATCTTATGAAAGCAGAACTGTAACACGAAACAGTAATTTAACGCTGATGGGTTTGTGCAAAAGAGAAAACTCGGCAAACCGATGTACCAATAGATTTAAAGAGAATGTATCAAAACTACCGAATATTTGTACATGCATCGGAGGAAATGGGTGATCAAAATTGAGTAACAGTGAAAAACAGTTCACACATGTCATTCAGGTAGATTTGTCAATTCGACTTAAATAAACTCATAAAGCGTTTTTTGATTGCTTAATCCAATCTAGCTAAGGGAAGATTACGAATCATATTCGAACCCTAGCTCGGTTTTCTAATAATAGCCCTGGTCTACTTCAATTTCTCCTTTCTAATATTTTTACAATTTAGTGAACCCCGCTGAGTTAGGGCAAAACCGCCAAATAAAGGAATGGATTGCTTGAAAGGCATTTAGCAATGCACAAAGAAGTGTGAATTAGCAACGGAATGAGTATTTCTCTTTGTAGGTAGCGTTGAACTTAACACTAGCATGGTCTGGAGTGCCTTTTTTAGGGTTTTTATAGTTAGAAAAATATGTGTTAATCATTTGTGATTGGTTAAAAGGCGTTGGATGAAGAAGTAAGGAAAAAAGGGGTGGGGTTGGAGTTATCAGTAGAGGAGCCTTCGAAGCCCGGTAAATCTGTCAATCAATTCTACACTCACATAAATTTTTTTTCCTATTCATATCAAATTCATATCATAAATTGAGGAAAAAATTTCTTTGCCCATTGTTGAAAATCCTTCCAACGATTATCTTCTGAGGAAGTATTTTTCAGTGTTCATTTCATATTTGGCACATTGGTAGCCATTGGAAAATCGTTAACTTTCGCCATTTATCGTATTGATCTCCTTATTAATTTGCAATGCCAATATATTTCAAATATATATCACACCTCAACGTACCAAGGAGGAAGAATTTAAAATTAGTATCAGCTTAAATAAAAATTAAAAAGAAAAAAATGGTATATTTTTATTTCCTTGATACCTATCTTTGACATTTCTGTTAAGTAAATTACAAAAACAGATATCGCTCCTTTAGGAGCATAGGGCAAAAACGAGTTCCCTCCACCGAGTTCTGTTATGGGGTAGCTTCTTGACCTCTCTCCACGCCCCTTCCGACTGACATTCGGATTGAAATGTTGTAATCCATGACGTCCGGGGTCGTCGCCTCCGCCGAGTTCCTTGTGAGTTCCAGTCAAGCGCCCTTTTTGCTATATATGATTCTCTTTTTCTTAGTATATGGCCGATTCATTGCTATTTTCTTCTCTTTATGATTGTTTGAATCAGCTCCGTGTTCGTCAGTCTTAAAAGATCTTCATTTGAAATAATGTTGGGCCAGAATATACGGCATATTGTGCGCAAGCATTTGTTTACGAACACCTGGAGTTTACTGCTGATGAGTTCCGCCACTTTCCACCTTTCAAAGTCGTATAATAGCACTGAATTAACGTTGCTGTTGAATATTTTAAATTTAGTGCTGCGGCTGAGTGTGCCAGATCGCCACACTTTATTCAGTTTTTGAAACGCTACCCAGGCCTTAGTTTCGAAATTCCTAACACATACTCTTCGTTTAACAGTGAATATTTCCGGTAAAAACGGACAACATCGGTACAGGACCACGCCTACTTTTATATACAATTTTTTAGAAGTATCATGAGAGTGGAATAGTACATAGTACATATGTACATATATACGAAAAATTTATTTATATCAATGCAATTTTACTTCCAAATTGTAATTGTAACAAGAAAAGAGAACAAGTAGCATATTTTGAAAACTGACGTGGCTCCGTTTTCTACGTTTCGCAAGCCATAACTTGAGCATTGACCTATTGCGAAAAACTCGGTGCACTTTTGTTTCCTTATAATAAGAACCCATTTTAATAGTTTTGGTTTTTTTTTTTGTGTGGAAAAAGTATGGGTCAAAAAGTTGTCATGGGTGAAAGTTTAAGGGATCCCTTTCAGAAAAACTCGAAAATAAAAGTAAAATACAGACTCTTATTTTTTAAAGACAGAATAAAAGTTCGCCCCATAACGCCTCATCCAAATGAAACGAATTTTTTACAAATTGTTTCTCCTAAAGATCTGGATTTGCAACCTTTGGGGACAATTTTTTTTTTTAATTTTTGTTACTTATACTAGAAATTTGTCATCGACAAACCATAACAAACTCTCAGGGTACTAATACTTTTCCATAGTAAACTTTTACCGGTTTATTGCCATAAAATTGCTCCAATTGAGATATTGCCTTGAAATTAAATACACCTCTTTCTGTTGAAACAACAAGGATTATGTATGAATAAAAATTCATTTTATATGAGTTAACCGGGGATTGCCCGTATCGCTTAAAATGTATGAAAACATTTATTTCAAGCAATTTTTAATTTTATACTTTATTTAATAATTTGGGAAAAATTTAAACAACGTGACATCAGGACGGACAAGGCGACAGCTGTTTCGATTATACCTTGTAAGTTTCTTCAAAGCCTTTTCTCCCGGGAGTGGGAGTCGAACCCGCACTCCAAATTATTAAAAAAAATTCATTTCATTTCGATGTGCCGTTCCATAGTTATAGGGCCGCACTTTAATTTTGTCCTATGTCGTATTTAACTTATATATTGGGATTTATAAATTAATAGTAAGGATTTAATAATAGCTTTCGGACTAAAATATTAAAAGCCCGGAAATAATTTTTCTGAAGGACTTTTATTGTAAAAATAATATCAGTTTGGCTCAATAGCTTATAAGAAGGAATATGTCTAATAAAATATACTAACAATTAATTTATCTATTTTACTTTTAGCTGCCGGCATACCGGATTTTCGCTCTCCCGGGACCGGCCTCTATAATAATTTGAAAAAATATAACTTACCAACACCGACCGATATATTTGAATTGAATTATTTTATGGAAAATCCGAAGCCATTCATGACCTTAGCCAAAGAACTATATCCTGACAGTTTCACACCTACGCCAGCGCATTATTTCATTCGGCTCATGCATGAAAAGAATCTTTTAATACGTCATTATACACAAAATATTGACTCGTTAGAACGTATAGCAGGTGTGCCAGAAGATAAATTAGTCGAAGCGCATGGCACATTTTTTACAAGTCATTGTGTTGGATGCCGAAAACCACACACTAAAGATTGGATGAAAGAAAAAATATTTAACGAAAAATTACCCAAATGTCTGGATTGTGCTAGTCTTGTAAAACCGGATATAATATTTTTTGGTGAAAATTTGCCAGAACGGTTCTATGAATTGCCAGAAAAAGATTTTGAAGATTGTGATCTTTTAATTGTAATGGGCACATCATTGGAAGTATATCCATTTGCGGCGTTGGTTAACTATGTTGGTCCCCAGTGTATACGACTACTTATAAACAGGACTCCCATTCATCAATTCAATGTTGAAAGTCCGAAAAATGTGCGTGATATTTCATTTATTGGGGATTGTGATGATGCAATTTGGCAAATAGCTGAGGCTTTAGATTGGGCGAAGGAGTTGAGAGATTTAATTGATGGCGAAAACAAGAGTAAAAGTCCAACAAAAACTCCAGATAACAAACCGTATAAGGATAGTAAACTTGAAACAAGCAAAGATCTAACTACTTCTCATGCAGTCGATTCAAAACAAAAGACTTAAAAAGTTCCTTACTGATGGCGACACATGTGTTAAATGAAATTAACAGTTATGTTACGCTAACGGGTTTGTGCAATAACGATAAGAATAGATATATGTGACTTGGGAAGCTAAAAGTTCGTTTACTTCCCCAATCTGTCTTAGTTACATATTTGTAAGCCTTTAAAAGAGTTTGAAAATCCTTATGAAAAGTTACAAAAAAAAAAATGTGTAACTAAGACAAGATAGGAGGATTATGTAAATGTTTAAGTATAATAATCTGTGTATAAATTGTCATTAAAATCGTATCGCTTGTGTTGATTAAATAAAATGTATGATACAATTAAGGTAACCGGATAGATTATAAAAATTTTTCTTGCTTAAAATACAATAAAACAATTCAACAAGAACCTAAACAATGCCTCTTTAATTTACATAAATATGCGGCTTTTGCATCAGCGATTTCTCTGAAATTTTAACATCTGTTTATTTTGGCGCATAATCGCCAGATCACGCCAGCTGTAACTGTTTTAAAATAACTGTGAATGGGAAGGTAGAAAGTAGAGCTTACGATTTCTTCTCGCACACAAGCGAGATTTTCGAAACCCGAGAAATCGGGAACTCGACTTCTCGCGAGATTCTCGTGTCTCGAAGTACTCGTAAATCTCGCGAGCTTCTCGAAATTCGTACTTAATCGCTGTATGGACAGTATTTATACTCTTGGTTTTTTTTACTTGTGACTGCTTTGTTGATTATATTGCTTCAATGACATTTAACCCACAACATATTTATTATATATATAATTTTGTTCGCAATATTTAATTTTTCAACGAGACATCAAGAACACGGCTTCTCGCGAGATTCTCGAATCTCGAATTATTCGTATAGTTCGCGAGATTCTGGAATCTCGAATTACTCGTAAGGCTCGCGAGATTCTCGAATCTCGAATTACTCGTAATACTCGCGATCTTCTCGACTTTCAATTCAGTTGCTGCATTGGCAATATTCTATACATTTCGGGGTTTTTTACTTGCTCATATAAAACAGCCAATGAATCGATTAAGTTGAGTGTCGAGAAGCTCGCGAGCCTTACGAGTAATTCGAGATCCGAGAATATCGCGAGAAGGCGAGACTCGCGAGAAATCTCTTCTCGAACATGTTCGAGAAATCGTAAGGTCTAGTAGAAAGTGAGTTAGGGGGAGGGGAGGATGAAAAGCAAGAAGAGTAAGAGTTCAAGGATTTGTGCAGTGCAATTTGTAGCTTCTCTAACCCAATTGTCAACCGCAACCTACGTAAGGCAACCCTACAAATTGGCGGGATGCGGCCTACATGCTTTATGTCGGCTTCGAACGGCATATGCAAGGTAGATGAATTTTCCCTGAGAAGATTTTTAGGGCAGAAATACACTCGGAGTGTTTGCCAAACCACTGCCGAAGGGCGACCCGACTTAGAAAAAGCATTTTTCTAATTGGAAAAACATTATGCTGCTTTGCACGGGACCTTAACCCAGAATTTTTGGTGTGGTAAGCAGAGCACGCTACCAGCACACCACGGCGGCTGGCGCTAGGCGGGGCTTTGGCGGCCTATAAGGTTCGACGTGGTCATCTAAAACATCTATAGAACCATCAAAATTACCCTCCTTGAAGCCTTTGTAAGTGTCTCTATCGGTACAAGGATAAGAACAAGCTTGAAGAGGAGAAAAGGGAGAAGAGGTATGCCGGAGAAAAAAAAGAGAAGTTCCACGTATTTTAAGGAATAAGAACGTAGGAGGCGATGAGGAATCGAAAAGGCTTAATGGTAGAGGAAGGGGAATATAGGAGGCAGCGGAGAAAGCATGAGCGCGGGGGAGTAAGCCGCAAGACGAAAGGAAGGAATGGGGATAGTATAAGGCTGAAAGCAAGACGAAAACAAAAATGAAAGAAAGGTAAAACTGAGGAGGTGGAAAGGAGAAGTGGAAAATTATAAGGCAGCCACTTTCAGAGGATATGATTGAAACTCATGTACCTAAAGCGCACAAATTCCTGCAGGAGAAGGTACAGATGATGTGGCTGGTTACTGTTCACGTGAAGATAAAAGCATACACCACCGTCATACGAGAAGCACCATGGACGGGCAAGTCAAAACTACTTAGGGCTTAACGACATCAAACGCATAGGTCATGAGAAGGAAAGTTTGTTAATACGAGACCGAATTCGCCACCAAGTACTGCCGTTTTCGGCAGAGAACGATTGTCTCGCGATCCGAATTAAGACGATAATTTTGAATATAAAATTTATTTGCGCCTACGCATCAGTAGATAATGTGTCCGACATACAATGACTACAGTCAGAAAATGCTAATCGAAGAGAACAAAACCAAATTGATCATAGTTGACGAGGTCCAAATATCGACTTGACCACTACCTAGCCTGAGCCGAAATAGGCACTTGTCTGTGTGCACGAAGAAAGTGCATGTAGTGACACCAGATAAGCTGCTCATCACCTTTTTTTAACTCCACGCAGCTCTCACACTGCTCACCTGACTATGCACCCGAGAAGTGGTCCCACTAAGAACCGCCGCTGCGGATACCATAGGTTTGTAGAGAGTCCGCAAAACCACAGGTACAATGTGGAGTGTCGCGTTACCTAGGAATAGGGCAACGCTGCGTACGGGCGCAGCAACAAGCGGAGTATTGTAGAGTAGTTGTGACGTGAAGAAGTAAGAGAGTCGTCTACTTAAAAGATTGTGAGGAGCTTCGGTTCTGATTCATTCTTTCTAAACGTCCGCGTGTGACATAAAGTTGCAAGACCGGAACAGATTCCTGGCGGAATAATAATTGCGACCGGATAGACGACGAACACAGTGAGCCTACATTTTAGAGGGAGCACTTTACCCTTTGCTGAATATCGGGGAGATCTTACTTACTTAATTGGCGCTTAACCCTTGAAACGTTTATGGCCGTCCAACAAGGCGCGACAGTCGCTTCTTTGTTGGATTAACTGGCGCAAATTGATCACACCCAGGGAATTTAAATCATTTTCAATGGGGGACATTAGTTCCATCATCACTGAATGCGGGATCGGCGTCATCAGCCCTGTGCGGTACATCGCTGTCTCCATTTAGGAGAGCAGAGAAGTATTCTCTCCCTAACCTTAGTACTCTCTGGATATCGGTTACAAGGTCGCCGTTTTCGTTCTAACAGTAGTTTGCCCCGCACTAAAAACCTTCCGTTTGTCGTCGAATTTATTGGTAAAATTTGCGGGCGTTATTCCTGGTGGTTAGCTGCTCGATCACCTCGCACTCGCACCTTCATGCTTCTGCTTTTTCCTTCCTGAAAAGGGCAACAATACTCAAGCTGTGTCGTACCCCCCCTGCTATATGGATACAGAAGCATGGATGACTGACAGCATTTAATGAGGCGGCGCAGGAAGCCGTTCGGAGAAAAGCTCTACGCGTTGGCACCGATAGTACCGACAATTTAACGTTTACATAGTCATGGGCAGATCTAGAGAGGTATTTTGCGGGGAACTTCTCGAAAAAAGTCCGATTTTTTCGGTAGCCACTATCGTTTAAAACGGTGGTCGCGCATAGCGATCTGTTTTTTATCCTACTTAAGTCAACCGGAAAAATCGGTAGTCTCAACCGAAAAAGTTTGTGTTAGCATTGCTCATCCATTCATCGGCTTATTTATCCGTGGGGTTATCGTCACCCGTTTTTTTGGAATAACTGTCACACAATCACAAAATCGGTTGATTACCTCACCCACTTTCTATATAAAAATTAAATATACACATATAGAACACACATACAAATTCGAGATCTGTTGACTCTACGGTTTCTGTCCATGTATTTGGCGACGAAAAAATTTATATTTATCATAAAAATACAACTCTCTTTTTTATATAAAAATCAATTAATTTTTCGTTTCCTCCACATATATTTAAGCAAAATTCCAAAACAGACATTTATTGAGTCTATCCCCTAAAAGGTAGGTACTCAGTTACGAATAAGCATTGGACGCCTGTCCATGCAGTTGATGTGATCTGCGCTTGCGATGTAAATGTCTGGCAAGCTGTGACAGTTTCCTGCCTCTCGAGTGGGTTGTTGTTGTCGTTGTAGCTATAAGGACACTCCCCGAAGGCCTTGGGGAGTGTTATCGGTGTTGACGGACCTTTGCCGGATGAGATCCGGTACGTTCCGGTACCAAGCCCGACCATCTCGGGAACGGTTTGTTATGGCCACATGTGGCCTTCTAGGCTATACCGCCCTCAAACCCTCTACATCCATGAGGAGATCGGGGTCGCCAGAGCCTCGTCTGTTAATGAAACAGGATTCGCCACGGAGAGGTGAGGTTGACAATTGGGTTGGAGAAGCTATATATTGCGCTGGCAACCCTTTGAAAGGGTTGCGCTACACAACTCCTTGAATCTATTTGGTATTTTAGTCGCCTCTTACGACAGGCATACCTACCGCGGGTATATTCTAACCCCTAACCAGCTGCGGGTAGTTCCCAATAATTGTGTGAAGTAATATCATCAACTCCCAAGACTTAAGGGTTCTTGGTGTCTACGCATGTTTTGCTACTATATAAAGTCAGTTACTATCTTTGTTACTTCTCCAGTTAAGAAATTAGCTTGAGTCATATTGGGGTATCGCATTCTCCATTCGTTTTGCCATTTATCATTAGATGCTTTCTTCTCGTTATCACAAGGACTCCCTCCCAAACGTGAAAACTCTGAATTGAAGCCAACTGATATGACCATCAATAGGAATGGTTACAATTGATTGCTGTAAACTTTCATACATTAAAAGCATTTCTAAGATGGGAAAATGTATCATTGGATACTGTTGGTTGGTGATTGTTGGTTGTGTGTTATCTGCTGTTGATGGGCATACAAAGAGAAAATGACTCACCACAATAGAATGCACTGCATCAACGGTACCATTGCAACGAACATAACAACTGTATTGTGCAAACTCGTATGCACTTCTGCGGATGAATGCAGCAGGTTGAAATGTTACAGTTTCTTGATGAAGTTTCTGTGGTAAATTGGCTGATAAATAACCCCGTTGTACTAATTAAAATCAGTGGCAAAGCAACTAGTTGTCTTGTGTGTTTTTTATCCTCATTTGTTACAGAAATGCTTCAGATTTAAGACGGCGATTTAATTGCATTGTAGTGAGGGGAGGTGGGTTCAGATAGAGAGGTTAAACATGAACACCGTTGAAGATATAAAATGAGACAACATTAACAACAACAAAAAAAGGACTTGCGATCTAGTTAAAACTGTTTTCTACCTTCACAACACCGCAGCGTTCTGTGAGTTGTATTGGGGTTGCGTTGTGTGAGATGCATAAACCGAAGTTGGGGTGCAGCATAACGTCATTTGGCTTTAGTGGCAGTGCTTTGGCACATTCGGTTTAAGAATTCACTGAAGCAATCACTCGAATCATGTATGACTTAACGCGCCTATTGAGCTTTGGTTTCCAAAATATCATACCGCGTTTACTTTCAAAAAAAGAAAAAAGTTTTCCGCTTGAAATGGGTGTCTTCCAAGCTCATTTGCTACCACTGCAGAGAAGAATTTTGACCTCGTCGAGATGTTGGTCAATGCGTCTTACATAAGTGTTGTGTAGAAACACGTTGGCATGCCAGTCATTTCATTTTAGTGCCATCCAATCCGCTATTAACCCGCCCCTCATGGAGGAGACGTGCCATCGACACAACCGCTACCAAGGTAGAATAAGCATAAAGCCCTCCCCCTATAAGGCTCCAAGTTCGAAGCTGATAAATGTCATGCAGTTTGTCTCTGTTTTAATGTTTATATAACGGTAGACAATGTGTAATTCAGCGAATACTCTATAGCCTCGTGAATAGCACTTATGTATATATAACCGATTTACCTTTCGGATGTGTATGTTGAGCTGCGTCCATTTGTTGGTAGTGTTACTGAGTCGTTTGTTTAGAAAATCACTTATACGCTTCTCTAAGCCGCTAGTATATATATATCCAACTCATCACAAACTCAACTGCCCTTATGTACTGTGTGAGACGTCACTTGGACATGATAAAGAAATTATATATGCATTACATTTGTGACTACCTAATCAGACTTGAAGCTTTGCTGTCTTAGCTGTTACAATGGACTCTAAAATAGATTTTAAGTTACATATTGAAAGTGGTGTAAACCGACGTTAAGGGGTTTTGGCATTCATTAAAAGTTGTTCAAAGGAATTCAATGACCCTTACATTACCAAAAAGCTTTTCAACTCAATAGTTAGACCTATCCTAGAATATGGTTCAGCAGTGTGGAAATCGGTTCAAAAACATTTTTTACTTTTCGCGTTAAGAGACTTGCCATGGGACCAGCTAAGGAATCTTCTTCCGTACTACAGTCGCTTAAAACTTTTACAGTTGCTTACATTACAATTACGTTATTATTTATGGTAAATAGCTCCTTTTTGCTTGGGTATGTTGTGTTTAACATTCCTTTCAGGCGGTCGAGGCATTTTTAGCCACTTTTTCTAAGCACATGCAGATGCACTTTTGAAAGGCACAAACCTTTCCGTTGCTTTTGTGAGTATTTTAATAATCATTGTAGAAATTTTGATACTTCTGACTTGGTCTTCTTAATAAAAAGATTATACTTGTTGCCTTGAATTATCCAAACCATTTTTTAAGGCGGGTGGCTTAGGAACCCGTGCTTTCCAATCTCCCATGTAGTGCAACCACAATTTCTGTTTGGAAAGTTTCACTCTGTTGTTCGCAATCACGTCCATTCCGACAACATTATATATAATTGTACGCCAATAGTTTAGATCGTAATCAGGTCTTGGGTTGTCCGAAACCCTGCCCATTCCGACAACAAACTCAACATGTATGTACATACATATGTATATATATTTGCTACACATATTTTGCTATCGCTGGCATGTTAAGAAATCAAAATTTTAATAAAGATAATAAGCCTTCGAAGATAAACATCTCCTAGCTTCCTAAAAACTACCGCTCGGAGTCAAGTCCATTCCGACACCATCAAAAATGTGATTATAAATTCACATGCTGAAACTTATTCTATTTTGAAAATTCTGAAGAAGTTATACTTATAAACAGAGCTGCTGAACCCCTCTACACTTATAGTACTTTTGTTTTTGTTTTACCTGAAGAATAGGCACAGATACAAATTCTACCTTTGAATATAAACAAAATTTTCATAGCACTCCCATAAGCCTTCACATACGGTTACTCACAAAAATACCCTGCAGTCAAACCAACTAGTTGTATACTAGAAGAATTCTAGTTTGCCAAAAATCCTAACTAGTATAAGTTCTGTCTTTTTTCCATATTAGCAACTGGTATTTTTAACACGGCGATGTCCTACGAAATATCAATTGCTAGCCTCTGCATCAGCATCATACCAATTGACAAACTAGTCATTATATACACCAACATCATACCAGATGACATACTAGTCAGCATACCCATCAAGCTCATACCAATTAACATACTAGTCAGCCTTTGCGCCAGCATTATACCAAATGGCATACTGGTTATTATATACATCATATCATACCAACTGTGACATACTAGTTAGTGTATTCAATATCAACATACCAGTTGGCATACCACTCAGTGTATGCATCAGTGTAACACCAGTTGTCATACTAGTGGATATTTGCATCAGCATCCTACTAGTTAATATACTAATCCTAGTTGGGTTGAAAAATTACTTGACAATTTATAAATTAGCTCAAATTTGTTTTATTCATTATATTTCATATATAGAAAAAGTATGTATATTAGACTGGGTCGATTTATTAACCGATATCGCACCATCGATTTTTCGATGGGATTTGGGCTCAGGAAAAAAGTTCCACCACGTGTACCCAAAAAAATAATTTTGAAGCTTGCGAAATTCGATTTTTCGACTTTGATTTTTAAGGCTTTTTTCATGACCTACTAAAAAAATTTTCATTTGGTTGTAAAATTTTCATGTATACTTTGTCCGACCCAAAAATGTCCCCTAAACTATTTTTTTTTTTTTTAAAACTGTTATCGACAACGTTTCTAGCGGACATTTTTGGATCGGTCAGGGTATACATATGAAAATTTTTTAGTAGGTCATGAAAAAAGCCTTAAAAATCAAAGTCGAAAAAAAATTAAAAATTATTTTTGGGTATGCGTAGTGGACCTTTTTTTCCTGAGCCCAAATCCTATCGAAAAATCGATGGCGCGATATCGGTTAATTTTCGTCCATACAAATCGACCCACCCTAATTTATATATACATACATATATACCTTTAAAATTTATCACTTCAATACATTATACTTTGGAATAAATTAAAAAAAAAAAATACGTACACATATATAAAACCTAAAAAGTAACGGAATGACACATGCCGATTTCGTGATCGATCAGCGGAGACGGCGGAACATATCCTCCTGGAATGTGACACAATCTCAAGACGCATGGCTTAGTTTATGGGCTCACCATGGCCTGAAAATTCCCACATTAAATCCCTCAAGCCGAGAGAACTGCTAAGGTTCATCAAGGAAGTCGGCTTGGATGATGTGTTGTGAAGGAGGTGAGGGCACAATAGACCAATAGTCGCAGTGCAATCTTCAATAAATTATCTATCTATCTAACGGAGAAGGACGAACCAATCGTGGTTGACTATGTCAAAACAGGTCAAGCTGCACTAGCACCATCCCATGATGAGTGTTAATGGAGTTTAGAACGGTGGTAGTGATATGCACTTTACGAAAGTCATGATGATGGCTGGATTACCGAAGAATTTCATTTAATTGGGGGGAACAATAACGGCTTTAAACGTTTTCGTTACTGACCAAAGGTAGGCACTGGCTGGGTTTCCGGTCTTTGGTCTTCCTATCCTTACCATAATCCGTTATTCTGGAATTGCAAAGGCTTCTAACGACAAGTAGAAAAAATATGCTAGGCTGCTGATGCCCTCATGGCCAAGGGTTTTGGCATTGGCATAGGTTTTCCGTCTGAGACTATTGATATGGAAGGCTTGGCCTTTTCGTTGATTTGGACGATATCCAGCATTGTCAACTGAAGTATGCATTGCAAACTGGCTACAGAAGGCACTCGCACATTTCCTCAAATACTAACTACTGTGAATAACACCACAAAATTATAGTCAATGAACTAGTCAAAAGCTTACTAGTATGAATAACCCCACAAAATTCTAGTCAATGAACTAGAATGTTTGCTGACTACTTGGGCTTTTGACTGCAGGGTAAGTACACACTTGGTTTATACTGAAAAAACTCCAATGCAGTGGCTCACAGCGTCCTTAACTTCTGATAGATAATTAAATAAATAAATTTCCAATATAAATTTTTCTCTCTGATAATCAATTATTCCATTAGATTAGAGATGCCGATACTGGCTTATATAGGGATAGTTTGCAAAATGTTAGACTGCCAAAAAATCACAGGAAGCGTATTGAGTCAATACAAGAGCATTTTTTGATATCTATTTGCATTACATGGCCTTAATTGGGACTCCAGTCTTCACCATCCTCCATACAGAAGTGGGCTTCTTTTTATTAGCTTACCCACCCTGAAAAATCGCAGAATATAACTGGGGTTTTGTTCATCCAAAAGCTCATTATTAGAGAAATTCACTCCGCTGACCTTCTCAGCCGATTGTATATTTTTATATAGCTCTTTGTCGTCGAAACTTTGCTAAAAATAATCCTCTGCTTATTCGGTGTTCACAATAAAATGACTTGTATAGCTGTATCAGTTTTGAATGTACTTTGACCGCGATACGTAATGCAATACTACCCTATCTAATCTAAGAGATAGCTCCTAATTTATTACTTAATATGCCATTATTTCTTCCGTAAAAAAACCCAGACACGATATCGTATATGGATGGATTATATATATGGACTCTTCAACCTGGAAAATTAAATATCTGTATTGCAATCTAGTGCATTCCAGCAACGTTAAAAAAGCTTTCTCACGAGATACTGACCGGAATCGTATCCTTCCGGCAGTTTAGTTCTGTGGGTCAGGCATCGAGTAGATGATTAGAATGTAGTGCATTCCAACAACGCAAGTCATGTTACTTTTTTATGCGTTGTGAGAGCATACCATACTATACTACTCGAAGTTCTGCCACATTCCGACGAAATGCCGATCGGAATTTTTTTTGCATTCCAACAGCATGCCGAGCGGAATCCTGTGCATTAGGAAGCATGCTGAGCGGAATCTGTTACATTTCGTCAGTATAATATGTAATTATTACTCTTATTTCTTACAATGATATTCAGAAATTCAATTGTATTGCAATATATCGACCTATCCTAAAAGAAAGGACGTAACTTAAAGGTTTTCTTAGGAAGTTCCTATCTCAGACATTCTGTAAATAAGGCTGCATATGAGCGAAACCGTTAGTAAAGTCGTATCTCTGGAGACTGGCCAAAATTGTTGTAACTGAAAAAATTATTTGTTTATAACAAGGTTACATATTCAACTTAATTTAAATCCTATTCACAATTCGCAAGACATAAATTTGTGAAGCAGAATATAGATTCATGTGTCTTCTATAGTATAGTCTAACATTTTAAGGCCCGGTTTATCAGTAGTTGGTTAAACTAAGCTTAAAGTATGTTTGCTTAAACTCTAGTCAAATTTAAACTCCAGTTAAACTACTGAGCAGTTTTTCAGTCACAGTTTAATGCCGCCTTTGGGGTGCTTTTTTGTGTGACAACATTGGTTTTTTTATTATCTAGATAATTTGTAGATATGGCAACAGCTGGATTTTGTTTACCCAACAAACATGGAAAAAAATTCTCCGGCGAAATTTATATATATAGTTCCGGAAGTGATATCCAACATCATATTTAATTATTCTTAAACCATATAGTTCTTGAGTTGATATCCAACTTCATTCTCCAATCACTATCTAACCTTTGAGAAATTTTGTAAAATTAAAAGTTTTCGAGTTTATCTCCAACGTTATTAATATTTTCCAATTCATATCCTAATTTCGAGAGATCTTGAGAAATGTACAGTTCACAAATGAATTTTCAACAAGGTTCTACAGTTGATATCCTACATTGGATATCGAGTTGAGGTGAAGTTGAAAACAAATTTTGAAGGTGGTACCACCAAAGCAAATTACTATTTATTGTGAGAAATAAACATATAATTGATAGGAGTAATGAGTCGTAAGTAATCAAGAATAATATTATATGGGCGGCCGCCGTGGTATGATGGTAGCGTGCTCCGCCTACCACACCGAAGATCCTGGATTCATGGCCCGGGCAAAGCAACATCAAAATTTTAGAAACGAGGTTTTTCAATTAGAACCCTACTTTTTCTAAGCGGGATTGCCCATCGGCAGTGTTTCGCAAGCACTCCGTTTGTATTTCTGCTTTGAAAAGCTCTCAGTGAAAACTAATATGGCCGTTCGAAGTCGGTATAAAACAAGTAGGTCCCGTCCGGCCAATTTGTAGAAAAAATTAAAAGGAGCACGACACAAATTGGAAGAGAAGCTCGGCCCCTTCGGAGGTTAGCGTGCCACATTTATTTATTTTTTAAATTATGTATATGTAATATTTTTCGTGAAAAAACTGTACTATAGAATCTTACATTTGCTCTAGTTAAAGAACCACGAGTTGTTAATTAAATTTGTTCACCTTAAGTGATAGCATTTTTTGCTTTATAAAAAATAACCTACTTTACTGAGTACGCTATGATTCTCGAGTTGAGCCACTGTTTCGAAATAACTCTTGAGATTTAAGAAGTATGCCTAGTTATCAACATGAGCTCTAATGGTACTCAGGCCCAAATGCTTGTTGGGTATTCTCGAAGCCATTTTGAGCGAACTGAAATCACCGATAGGTTAATCAGCCAGATCGACCGCTTAAGCTCATCTTAAACTTCAGTTAAAGTAGACTGAAAAACTGCAGAATAAGTTTAAGCGTAGTTTAACGGTCGTTTAAGTCGTTAACGAATTGTGAAAAGAAATCAAACTAAATTTAGTTCAAATATCTTTTGTCAAAAAATTTGCCTAGGAGTTTGAGCAAATAAAAACACTGTAGTTGCTGTGAAAAAATTAAAAAAAAAAAAAAATTTGAAAATATCTGTCATATGTAAACTATTGAAGGATATTAAAACATTTCATAATATATCTAATATTGAAACATATATTTGTGTTCTTAGCATAAAGTCATTGAGTATAAAAACAAAATAAAATATTATCAAAAACACCAAATTATGCCAGTTTTCCAAAGCTCAATAAGTGAATCTTCACTCCAAAGATACAGTTTACGAGAAAAGCAGGGACATACATCATACCGGCCAGCAAAAAATTTCAACAAACATAATGCAGGTGCATCAAGCAAAATATATACCCAATCGCTAAAATCTATATTGTCGAGTAAATCTAAAACATCAACAAAGACTTTGAAATCGTTTAAGACCGGTAGTAGTGACAGTACAACTAGTTCTTCAGATTCCATAAGCTGTAAGCGAGCACGCTTTGATCAAAAAAACATTGACTTAACTTATAAGCCGGCAGACAAAGACTATGGATATATTAAAATAACAACAGCAGCTACACCATTTCCACGGAAGACGCAGAAAAACCTAAAACCTAGAACGAGTCAATTATTTAGTGAGGAAAGGAGAAAGAGCATTGTCGTACCATTGCCCCGACCATTTAGCTCTGTACGTTTTGATGCTCCGCTTGAGATGGATTTCATATCTAAACGTAAACGATTTCAGAAGGGTGAATATACACTCACTCGTCAACGAAGGCCAATGGAGGTGCATCCGCCTTTAAAAAGTATTCATTCGGATACTTATACACTGTATACACCGCACATGGCTTTAACTGAATTCTTCCGCAAACATTATCGTCAGCATGATTCCGATTAGGTATAATTAAAAAAAAAAAAAATTACCTTAAAATTTACTGTACAGAGCTTAGTTTTATAGAATAAATGTGTCCAGAAATCTTCTGACGACCAAACGAAAAAACTTAGTAAAACCTAAAACCTATTGACTACTGAGTGAAATATCAGGCTATATAAGATAGATTGTTCTTCAACCGATTGCTGAAATAGGTCGCTTTTTAAAAAAATTCTAATATAGGGCGTAAACTTGACGAGGCTTGTTTAAGCTGCAGTAACAGTCAAACTTAACTTTACTATGCCTTGTTGTCACCAGAGCAGTAATATGAAAATGCAATCTAGCAATCTTTGGTTTCTGTGACGTAATACGATGTTCAGACTGCACCGAACTGAGGACGAAAGCCATTCTGCGTATACAGAATTGGGCACTTGGCAAAGTTTCGTAATGCATTCGCAACTTATTTTAGGAAGAACAATGCAGTATCTGCCCTGCAGAAAATTGGGCTACATATATTTGACAACTGTACAAGCTCTCATTCAACACCTTATTAACGGTTCCCATTGTCCTTTTTTACATGGCGATGCCGTTTGTAATAGTGGTCATAGATAATCACTCATCAACAATCAGCTTTACGAAATGGTGTCGGCTAACGATTTGCAGCAATGAAGATACCCGAGAAATATTAAAGGGGTCAATAGGCAAAATTCATAGCTTCCGCAACCCATTTGTCAAACTCACCTACGCGATTTGAATCCTGGCGACCACAAATTCATCATGGAACTAGGGTGTGGGGGCGGGATGGCGTAGAATGTTTAATATGGTCATATTCATTCCGAAATGGTCGGGCTAGTATCTTAATGGTGCTTGTTACCGTAACGTATCGGATCGAAATATAGCGGGCCAACATGTTCTATGCCCACTTCGAATGGCATCTGCTAATGCAGATAAACAAAATCCTGCGGGATTTATTATGTTATTCAATTCGAATGGAACTGCGATTGGAAAGCTTTCAGGTTAGGTTAGGTTAGGGTAGGTTTAGCTGGCCGGTCCATGATGACCTCACATATACTGAATGAGTTCGTAGTGTTACCAGAAGTTTATATAACGACCAAACTGAAACCTCTATCAAAAACCAAGACCTTTGTTATAAAATAACTCCGTCCGAAGCCTTCTAGAACCTATGCCACTTGCTGCTTCTAAATCTGACAGCAGTATCACTCCTAATAGCTGGATTCTTAGCCTGGCAAGCGCAGGGCACTAGCACAAAAGTTGCTCCATTTTGTCCTCCACTAAACCGCACACATATGCTATCGCTGGCCAAGCCATATTTAAAGGCATGTGACGCCAGAAGGCAGTGTTCAGTCAGAATACCCGTCATGAGTTTGCAGTCTTCTCTTTTTAATGATGGAAGCTTTGTTAATCTAAGGTTGTAAGACCTAGACATAATCCTCGACACTTTACAGTCCCGCTCTTGGACCCACGCCTTTTCCGCTTGGTCGAAGATGTGCAATTCTCTCCTCTTAACTACGCCCTATTTGATTGGGACGTCTACGGAGCAAGCTTCGAGGGATGCGCCCGTTTTAGCTAGTTCGTCCGCTTTTTCATTCCATTTATTCCCATATGCCCTGGGACCCAGTATAGATAGATGCTTTTCCCCGCCCCGATTCTTTCCTGGGATTGCTTACACTCTAAAACACTTTTAGATGCTGTGCTAAATATAAAAGTTAACATAGCTGCAGGTTAAGCTATTCTCTTCAAGTGTTTCTACTGCTTTGGTTATGGCTAATACTTTGGTTACGGCTAATACTTTCGCTTGGAAAACGCTACAGTGATCTGGCAGCTTGTAGGAAAGCTGTCAAATCGGATACATTTTATTTCAAATCCAGAAGAAAGTGCTTTCGAATCGAGTAACATAATAAGGCCCCATGACTGAATCACGATAAGGCCCTTGAACTGCCCTACTGTAATTCATATGAAAATTATTACAAAACAACTAGAAAGCATTCAAATTGTGATAAATTTCTTTCAACATTGAAATTTCGAAAAAAATATTACACAATATACATACAACAAAAATATAAAACATACATACATATATTATAGCGAAATAAATGTATATCCTGAATTAAATAAATAAATACTTGGCGCGCTTTATTTCCGAGGATAGTTAGGCTGAGCTTCTGAATTCCTAACATTAAATCGTCGAAGCCTATAACTAAAAATAATAAACATACAAACATTAAAAAAAGCATGTCCCGTTTCACAAGCTCTACAAGCCAGAGGTCTCTTGCAAGAAACAATGAACAAGATAAGCAGACAAATACAGCACACATTCCACCAACAAATGCTAATTTTGCACAAAGAAGTCCATTAAGCAAAGCATCCTTTCGATCGTTGAAATCGATATTGTCGAATAAATCTGCAATATCAGCAAAGACAATGAAATCGTTCCAATATAGTTCTTCTGTTGGCAGCACTGACTCATCTGACTCTTTAGGTCGCAGGCGAACACACTTTGATCAAGAAAGTATCAATCAAACTTATAAACCAATGGCAAGAGATTATGGATATATTATGATTACTCAAGCAGATACACCATTCCCATGGAAAAAACCGAAAGTACCATTCAACGCAACAAAACCTAGTATGAGTAAATTAGTAAAGAAGGATTTGATAAGAAGTATAGACACAACATTGCCTAGACCATTTAGATCTACACGTTTTGATGCCCCGCTTGAGATGGATTTTGTATCTAAACGTAAACTATTTAATCGGGGTGAGTATACACTTACCCGTCAACGCAGACCAATGCTGGTGCATCCTCCATTGAAAAGTATTGAATTAAATTCGCGCCCCCAAACATCGTGCATTGCTTTGACTGAGTTCTTTCGTAAGCATTATAGTCAGCGGGAACAAACTTCATTTTCCGATTATGCATTAAGGCTACCCTAAATTAATATACATTTATTTAATACGTACATATTTGTTTTTGTATATCTATATTTTAACAGATATATGTTTATGTCTATGCATCCTTTGAAATAAAGCCTCATAATAAGCGGATGATTACATGGCTCAAGCAAAACTTAACTGATTTTGTTTCGATTTCCTTTAGATAAGTCAAATGAACTTAAAACAAATCAAATATACTTTATGGAAGTTATTTTTTTTTTTTTTTGGGTTTTAGATTTGTGAGGGTCGGGGCAGTCCACCCATACAACCAGGGTAGTGAAAAACGTGTTTTTACATATTGTCACAGGTATGATTTCTGTTATCTTAAGTTGCCAGCCAATTGAAATGTTCTTGATAGTATCCCAGATAGCTTTGTTTGATGTTGATTTCTCAATGTTGCACTGTAATAGAGCTTCAAATGAGTTGTTTGATTGTGAAACGATTGCCCTTGAGGCAGTATAGCGATGTTTGTATATGTAGTTGTTGGAACTATTACAACATATATAGGGCTAAGTATAAGCCCACTTCCAGTTTGTGCAATGAGCGCAAAAAACGGAAAAGATTTAAACAAATAAAAGAACAGAAACAAAAAAGATGCGAATTTGCGTTGACCTCTTCTGCTGAAAATGAAAGTTCTTGTTGAAAATGAAAGTTTGTGACCAGTGTTAAGGTGATACATATAGATATGTATGTATATATGAGATCTGTTTTTTTTTTTTTTTGAATACAAAAATTTGTATATATCACATATAAGTTTATGTGTCCGTCTTTGGTCTAAACTATATGTTAGTTATATTTTGGATTACAATTATTTTGCTAATTAATTTTACATTTCTTTTTTTAAATTTTTTTCATTCGTGAAGTTGCAAAGCTCATTGAGTGTGATAAAGTCTCGTTTTTTAGGGTTCCAGAGTAATCTTTGCAGGTTTTCGCTGCATTGTATTGATTTCCTATTGTGTCATTTTCTGAAAGCGAAGATCATGTGGGTATATTTGTCAAGCGAATGACAAACATCACAGAGGTTTGCATCGACTATTTTAACTTTATTTAAGTATACTTTATCTTACGTGTGACCTGTTATTAACCTGTTAATTGTTTTAATTTCTTTTGCTTCGAGTGTTGAGTTGTGATACCAGGGTTTTTTTCGTATTTCTGGAACGAATTGATTTACGAAGGGCAATAGCCACTCCGCCATAACCGTCACTTCTTTTCTTTTCAATAATGTTAATATTTGATATATTTTTATTTTTGTTTGTGTCCTCATGTGAAAAAACTTCGCTGAGGCACGCTATTTCAAATTCTTTCGAGTTAAAAAAAAAAGTCAAGGCTGTTTTTGTTTTTAGACAAAGACTGAATATTATATTGTAAGACTCTCAAAATGGTTTGATTTCTCCTCATCCTCCATCATAACTTCCGATTATGTCTCTTCTAAAATTGCAAATTTTTGTTTAAGTCTGTCAGCAAAATGCAGAAAGGCATTGAAGGGAAGTCTACCTGACGGAAGGTATCCCTAGCAAATTTCGTCATTTCAGTGGTAATTTTTTCAATTTCGGATACTAAATGTAGGTTGGGCTGATTAAACGCCACACCATTGTTTTGTGCTCTTTTCGGTCTAGCTTCCCCACTACACGTCGGATTTTCCGAATTGACTACCTTTGGACTTTGGCGTCTTACAACCTTAGAGTAAGACATTGGTGTTAAAATTTTGTTTACCTCAATTTGATTATCTTTTGAGCGATTCTTACGTATATTAAGGTCAGGGAAATGATCCCCACTGAGAAGTTCAAATCTATTTTGGGATTCTAGCTTAATTTCCTTAACTACCTCTCACCTGGTTTCTTTTTTATAATGTAATTAATTTATTGATGTGATTTTCTTTTTCCCATGCTGAGAAAATTTTTCTGTCGAATGCAATATGAGACGTGTCTCCACACAGAATGCATTTAGATTCACAGTTGTTTATGCTCACCCCTTTTTTCCCACACTTAAGACATCTTTTCTCGGATCTACATGACTTCTGTGTGTGACCCAACCTTCCACATTTATAGCATTGTCTTACCATGGGATAGAAATAGTGAACTTCAAGAGTTGAATAGTGTAGAATTACTTCTGCTGGGATTTTATCTTCAGAAAAACCAATTTTAACTGACCAGGTCGAAACCCTGGTATCACTTCCCTTACTTTCCTTTTCAGTGAGTCTTTAAACTGACGTTATGGGAGTTTCAGAAATCAAACCTTCTTTGATTTTATCATCCGTATATTCTGGTAGAATTCCCTTAATAACGCCGTAAGACTCAATATAATTCTAACAAAATCTCGGATATTATTATACTTTAGAATTTTATTTCTTATGCATCTATTTGCATAAGTTGCATTTTCAAAAGTCAATCTATATAGAGTTAATCCAATTGATTTTATAGTCGAGATTCCTTCAATGTTAAATTTCTCGATTTTTCTCCATAGATAGAGGCCATTTTGAACATTTTTATTTTGCACGTTTTCGGGGGTTGATGTATCGAAGAGAACACTAGCTTTACCCTTATGGCTTACTGGGTAAAATACCGTTTTCCTTGTTTTACCATTTGCATTAACAAAAACTCCTGGCCTAACTTTTTTCGCTAACTGTATTCCCTGTAGTTGTTGTTGTACTAGTAGAAGGAATATTGGCGGTTTTTTCATTACTTTGGGTGATTGAAATTTTAACATTTTGGGTTTGCTCCGTACAATTTTCTGATTCCAAATCCTTTTTATTTTTCTAGTAGATTTTGGTGGCGGCTCTTTAGGCACTCCACCAGTTTCTTCGTTATTTGACGCCATTGTGTCACCTACACAACTATACCCACGCTTCACTACACCTGTGTTTGCTGTACTTGGTCAGCACAAAAAAGTATAAAATACTGTATTTTTTAACTATGCAGCTTACCTTGGAAATAAATCTAGCTTACTACACTCTATATTTTTGATTACACACTTTCTGTTAATTGAAAACAACTTTTTTTAGAATTTTTATTTTTGAATGAAATTGCAGAGAAAAAGCCGTCCGCACTATTTGCTTGCTTAACCGGAACTGTTTAAGGAAGTATGGTAGTAACGTGCTCCGCCCACTACACCGAAGAGCCATGGTTCGACCAAAATAACATAAACAAATTTCGAAACAAGTTTTTTCAGTTAGAAAGGTTTTTCTAGGCGGGGTCGATCCTCGGCAGTGATTTGGCAAACCCTCCGATTGTATTTCTGCCATGAAAAGCTTCGCAGTGAAAATTCATCTGCCTTGCAGATGCCGTTCAGAATCAATGATATCAAAACTGCTGTCAAATCATAACATCCGTGATCGTATAGCTCGTCACGTAAAAACATGATTTTCGGATTATGACATACGTGAACGTACTATTTTGATCGTAATTTTAGATCGCAACATACGTGACGAGTGACTAAACCTACACGTTTCGCTCCACTTTCATTCGAACACAAACTGGCAATAACAAATTTCAAACTCTTATTATTAACAAAGGCCGAATTCCAACAAGCTTAATCCAAGCCAAAAAGGAAATATTGGCAGAATTCATGGCGAGACACCCGCTTTGGTATCGGCTTCCTTCAAATTTGACTTCTCCAGAAAGTAACTAAACGCTTCTTAAGATAGGCGAAATCTCTTTAAGAAACTGCAATAAGGTAATAGTCTAGAACAGGGGTCGACTGCTAATGAGCGTCCAAAAATATCGAGTGAGGTGCCAAGAGACGCGTATAGACCTCGGCAGCAATAATCCGAAGGCGGAAAAAAACATTTTAACTCGCTGATAAGTATGCACCTTGAACGTCCGTTCCCTGAATGGGATTGGTGCCCGGCTGATTGATGTCCTCGTTAAAGCAAATCTAACATCACCGCCATCCAAGAAATGCATTGGACGAAGCAAGGAAGAAAGAAGATTAAAATATGTGACATCTATTGGAGTGGCAATACAAATAAGCGCAGTTTCAGCGTCGGATTCGTGGTTGGAGGAGAATTTGTCGCCAATTATTGACGTTCACGCCTATGTACAAACGTCTCGCCGCTATTCGAATAAAAAAATAAATTTTTTAATATATAATTCATCTGCGCCCATGCCGACAGAAGAGAAAGACGCTTTCTATGAATGATTAGAACGCACAAACCAGAAGTCGTGCTTGGCGCCTTCAACGCCAAGTGGGCAAATAAGATGCTTTTGGCCCCATAATCGGAACGCTCAACCTACACAATGAAACTTCTTTTAATGGATTGAGGCTGATTGACATTGAGAGTGCTCGAAACATGGTCATATCCAGCATCACGAGGTTCATGCATAAAAAATTGCACGCAATCAGTTCGACCACGTTGTAATAGACGGACGGTATGCCTCCAGTGTTTTAGATGTGCGCACGATTCGAGGACCTAACATCGACTCGGACCATTATCTCGTCGCAGCCAAAATACAAAATACGAAGAACAAAAAACACAAGGAAAGCTAGACGTCCAAAGGCTGTAATCACAACAGACTGCCAATGATTTCGCAACTCGACTTTGGTTACCGGCGACCACGAAAAAAGGATCGACACATATCACTCCTTCGTCGATTTTAAAGCCGCCTTCGATAGGACGAAAAGGAATTATATGCCATTGTATAAAATTACGTTGAGCAACACCATCAGCTTAGCCATAGTTGGGAAGATCGTGCGATTTCTTTAATTTGATGTTCGAGAAAATTATACCATCTGGAGAATGCTCTGGAACAATATTTTATAACAGCGTGCAATTACTGGCATATGCTGATGACATTGATATCATCGGCCTGAATACCCGCGCAGTAAATTCTGCTTACTCCAAACTGGAAAAAGAAGCAGTAAAGATGGGTTTGATGGTGAATGAGCACAAAACGAGCAAAGAGTCAGCGCATATGCGTCTTGGCAACCACACTACTGTTGGCAGCCATAATTTCGAAATAGTAAAAGACTTCTTTTATTTGGGAACCAGCATTCACACTAACAACAATATTAGCTCTGAAATCCAGCGAAGAGTCACTCTTGCCAATAAGTTCTAGTTTGGACTAGGTAGGCAATTGAAAGAAAAGTCTTCACTCGGGAAACGAAAATCATACTCTAGAAGTCACTTATCGTCACTGTCGTCCTGCTATATGGTGCAGAAGAATGGACCATGACAACATCAGATGAGAGTGTTCGAGAGAAAAGTTCTTCGAAATATTCATGGATATCTACGCGTTGGTGATAGCGAGAAGATTTAATGGTGAGCTAAACGAGCTTTACGCAAACATCAAAAAGTCCAGCGATTTAAAACGCAGCGGCTACGCCGGCTAGGCCATGTTATGCGAATTAAAAATTACGCTACGGCTAAAATGTGTTTTTATCGGAACCCTCTTATGGAAGCAGAGGAAGAGGGCGGCCCCACTCCGCTGAAAGGCCAAGGTGGAAAACGATTTATACTCCCTTGGTATGACCAATTTGCGCCAGTTGATAGAGCGAAGAAGCCACTGCGCGCCTTGTTGCATGGCCATAACCGTTTAAACGATTAAGCGCCAATTAAGTAAGTCTTCATTGGGAGACACGTTTCTGAGTGCCATTGTTTGACTTTTGGTGCATAAATATACCTTCTTTATACTTAAAACGCAAATTGTGGTGAATAGCTTCAGACGGGCTCTTTACAACTCTTTAGAGAGAGTTTGTTGTTGAGCTTTTGCTGTTTTAGGCTAAGCTTATGATCGAGCGTAATCGCATCGCGCGATACGACGAGAATCGCTGTTAGCGATCAATTATATTAGTGCATATGGAGATGTTTATGACAAAGCGATTTAGCGAAAAGCGAATTGAACGATTACAAGCGACAAAAGCGACGAAAATTTGCAACAAAAATATTTTGATTTAGTTGAGCGAAATTAGCGAAACAATATGGATGTTTTTATTGAAAAGGTACGTGAGAAGCAGTGTTTGTGGAATTTGCGTCACGCAGTTTACTACAATCGCGATTGGATGCACTTGATATTTTTTTTCTTATGTATACTTTTCAAATATTTTTTTCGTAACAACCCAGCCAGCATTTTTTGAAAATTTTGATCAAAAAATATTCAAATATCATACCCCAAGATGATTAAAAACGTTCAACTTTAAAAGCATTTTTTGTTCGAAAATTAACGTATCGTCGGGAGAAAAATGTACCATAAATGTGATTATTCTTGAATAATAATTTATGATTCATATTTCGAAACGCTTTTTATTTATATTTGAAATCATAGTGAAATTGAGCTTTAATTGTTTGAGAGTAATATTTGACTACTTTTAGAGTCATTTGCTTATCATATTCGTGAACATATTTCAATCGTTTTGGTTGAGATTTTTGAATCATTTTTGAAGGCGATTATGATGCATTTATTCTTCATATCTCATTCTAAATATATACTACATAATAATCTTATTTCATCAGGGGAAGAAAGCATGCGGAAGTGAGCTATTTGAACCACAGGTCACTCGCAAACAAACTTGACCTGCGACTACAACATCCAACATCAGGTATGATCGTCAATATCTTAAAATACGATACAGCACGGGATGTTGAAGACATATCCAGGTACATATGTCAAGAGAGTTTCACTTACCTGGTCAAATAGCTCACAACTTTTGTATTGTCCAACTATTATGTATTTTCTGGGAAGCCGAAGGTGGAGAAATGGTTGGGGAAATCTTTGGGCACGAGCAGCATTTGCATGTCATTGTCTTGAAGAATGTCTTAGTAATAAAAATTTGATATACATATTTTTTCTGAACTTAATGATTGGAAATATTTGTGTATGTGGAAAAAATAAGATTTTCAATGAAAAGTAAAATTTTAACAAGTATGAAATTCATTATTCAGTCAACAGATATAGTCACAAAAGATTCAGAAAGCTGAATTAAAAATGATTATAAATTTTTGATCACCTAAGTTACACATTTGATTCACATATGATACCAAAATGTGATTGGAAAACTATATTTAGTTTTTGATCATCAAAGGTAAGCATATTTGATTTTTCTTTTTGTTGGTTTTTATGAAATATTAAAATTTAATCCTCAAAGGAATTTAAAAATGATTCCAAAAAGTGATCGAAAAATGATTTTCAGTTTTTTATCATCAAAAGTATTCATATTTGATTATTTCTTTTGTTCAATTATATGATAACTCATTATTTAGTCAGAAAGAGTAATCAAATTGTATTGATATGTAGGGAAATTCAAAAATTAATAATCTGAATGCTGAGTGGGTGTTGAGTTATATTGTTGAGCATTACATTGCTTGCGATTTCGCTCTACTATAAAACTTATTGGCCAGCGATAACGCTAGCGAAAATGTAATAAGCGATGGAGCGTTTCTCGTCGCATCGCGCGATGCGATTACGCTCGATCATAAACTTAGCCTTACCCATCACACACGCCCTAACAGCTAAGACCGAGTTTGGTCGAAAATGAGTTATTGCTATCCCCGGGCTCACCGCACTTAAATCTGTTATCACACAAATATTTCTGATTCTGGCTTGGACCTAACCCAATCTTGATTGAGGGAAGCCGTCTAGGGGGATAAGCCCTACCAAAAACACTTTCTTATAATATATCACAAAATAATCAAATATTGATGCAAATAATCATTAGTAAATTATTATTTAAATATACAAAACAACCTTTTATTATAGTGTTAGTTATATCCTGAGTCGCAAACGCTAAGTCATTGAAAATAAAAATTAAAAGAGAAAACAGATAATAAAATATGTATCGTGGCGAGAGACAGACTTCCGTAAAAATTAACAACGCACGGGATAGGCAAATACCAACAGCATACGTCGTACAACCAAAGAATGAACCAACACATCAAAATATATCAAGAAAAGGGTCCTTTCAACCATTGAAATCTATTCTGTCGATAAAATCTATGACATCACCAAATACTAACTTTTCTGATAGTAGCTCTGGCACTTCGGACGAGAGACATACACACTTCGATGAACAAAATATTGATTTAACATATAAACCAAATCTAAGAGATTATGGCTTTATTAAGATTACTCAAACAAATACGCCTTTCCCACGGAAAACAAAGGCCTTACCACCAAAATCAAAACAAAAACAAAAACATATATTTAGTAAATTGCGTAATGAGGAATCGACAAGGAGCACAATTATAACATCGCCCAAACCAATTAGTTCAGCACGTTTCCGTGCTCCGCAGGAGATGGATTTCACAGCTAAACGGAAAATATTCAATCAAGGGGAATATACACTCACTCGTCAACGTAGGTTATTGCAGGTGCATCCGCCTTTAAAAAGTATTCAATTGAATACGCTTCCTCAGACATCGTGCATTGCTTTGACTGAGTTCTTCCGTAAGCATTATAGTCAACGAGAACAAAGTCCAATTTACGATATTGAGCAACTGTAATTCATCTTAAATCAAATATTAAAGGCACTTTGTATTACACTCTATTTTATAGCCACGTATTTTTATACATCTTACTATACCTACAGAACTAATAAAATAAAGCCTCAATATGACCGACTTTGATTGAAATACCTTGCCTTGTGATTAATCGTTCAGAAATTCCGGTTTAATCGGTGCAGCGTTTTAAAAAATATATATGTATATAGAATGCCTTATGGTGGCGAGGCGATAAAAAATGCTCTCCAAAACCATAGTTGGACACTGACCTACTTACTTAATTGGCGCTTAACCATTCAAACGGTTATGGCCGAACAAAAAGGCGCGCCAGTCGGTCCTTTTGTCTGCCAACCGACACCAATTTGTCACATTAAAGGAGTTTAAATCGTTTTCCACGTGGTCCCTCCAACGGGGGGGGGGGGGCGCCCTCTACCTCTGCTTCCATAGGCGTGTTCCGATAGACACCCTTTCTTGGCCGGAGCGTCGTCCTTCATTCGCATAATATGGCCTAGCCAGCGCAGCCGCTGCGTAGAGCTCGTAAAGCTCATCCTTAAATCTTCTTCGGTACTCGCCATAGCCAACGCCATAAAGCCATATATCTTTCGAAAAACTTTTCTCTCGAACACTCCCAGAGCTGCTTCATCTGATGTTGTCATGGTCCATGCTTCTGCACCATATAGGACGGGAACGATAAGTGACTTGTAGAGTATGATTTTCGTTTGCCGAGAGAGGGCTTTACTTTTCAATTGCCTACCTAGTCCAAAGTAGCATTTATTGGCAAGATTGATTCTTCGCTGGATTTCAGTGCTGATGTTGTTGCTAGTGTTGATGCTGGTTCCCAAATAAACGAAGTCTTTTACTATTTCGAAATTATGGCTGCCAACAGTAGCTTGGTTGCCAAGGCGCAGTTAGACACAGTGTACTCAATTTTCATTACTGAGTATATGGCACAGCTCACTAAATTTTTCAATTCTAACTATCTCTAAAAATTTAATTTTGGACCTACATACAGACCAACTCGGGAACATAGTTGGGAACAAGTAAAAATATTGTGGTACACGAAATGAAAACTTAGTGTGCTATGCCCAGCTATGTTTAAAATGTACGAATGCCCAATTGACACGTCCAGGGGCTCGTTGTATGGTCTGCGCAACTGGTCCGAGAACAAAATCAAACAAGTAAGGAAGGCTAAATTCGGGTGTAACCGAACATTACATACTCAGCTGAGAGCTTTGGAGACAATATAAGGAAAATCACCATTTAGCAAAATTAACCTAGGGTAACCCTGGAATGTGTTTGTATGACATGGGTTTCAAATGGAAGGTATTAAAGAGTATTTTGAAAGGGAGTGGGCCATAGTTCTATAGGTGGACACCATTTGAGGATATCGCCATAAAGCTGGACCAGGGATGACTCTAGAATGTGTTTGCACGATATGGGTATCAAATGAAAAGTGTTAATGAGTATCTTAAAAGGGAGTAGGCCTTAGTTCTATAGGTGGACGCCTTTTCGAGATATCGCCATAAAGCTGGACCAGAGGTGACACTAGAATGTGTTTGTACGATATGGATATCAAATGAAAGGTGTTAATGAGTATTTTAAAAGGGAGTGGGCCTTAGTGCTATAGGTGGACGCCTTTTCGAGATATCGCCATAAAGAGGGACCAGGGGTGACTCTAGAATGTGTTTGTACGATATGGATATCAAATGAAAGGTGTTAATGATTATTTTAAAAGGGAGTGGGTCTTAATGCTATAGGTGGATGCCTTTTCGAGATATCGCCATAAAGATGGACCAGGGGTGACTCTAGAACGTGTTTGTACGATATGGATATCAAATGAAAGGTGTTAATGATTATTTTAAAAGGGAGTGGGCCTTAATGCTATAGGTCGATGCCTTTTCGAGATATCGCCATAAAGCTGGACCAGGGGTGACTCTAGAACGTGTTTGTACTATATGGATATCAAATGAAAGGTGTTAATGATTATTTTAAAAGGGAGTGGGCCTTAATGCTATAGGCGGATGCCTCTTCGAGATATCGCCATAAAGGTGGACCAGGGGTGACTCTAGAACGTGTTTGTACGATATGGATATCAAATGAAAGGTGTTAATGAGTATTTTAAAAGGGAGTGGGCCTTAGTGCTATAGGTGGACGCCTTTTCGAGATATCGCCATAAAGAGGGACCAGCGGTGACTCGAGAATGTGTTTGTACGATATGGATATCAAATGAAAGGTGTTAATGATTATTTTAAAAGGGAGTGGGTCTTAATGCTATAGGTGGATGCCTTTTCGAGATATCGCCATAAAGATGGACCAGGGGTGACTCTAGAATGTGTTTGTACGGTATGGGTATCAAATTAAAGGTATTAATGAAGGTTTTTAAAGGGAGGAGTGGTCATTAGTTGTATATGTGAAGGCATTTTCTAGATATCGACCAAAATGTGGATCAGGGTGACCCAGAACATCATTTGTCGGGTACCGCTGATTTATTTATATATGTAATACCACGAACAGTATTCCTGCCAAGATTCCAAGGACGTTTGATTTCGCCGTGCAGAACTTTTTCATTTTCTTCTACTTAATATGGTAGGTGTCACACCCATTTTACAAAGTTTTTTCTAAAGTTATATTTTGCGTCAATAAACCAATCCAATTACAATGTTTCATCTCTTTTTTCATATTTGGTATAGAATTATGGCATTTTTTTTTTGTTATTTTTCGTAATTTTCGATATCGAAAAAGTGGGCGTGGTCATAGTCGGATTTTGGCCATTTTTTATACCAAGATAAAGTGTGTTCAGAATAACGTTCCTGCCAAATCTCATCATGATATCTTCAACGGCTGCCAAATTACAGCTTGCAAAACTTTGAAATGACCTTCTTTTGAAAGTGGGCGGTGCCACGCCCCTTTTCCAAAATTTAACTAATTTTCTATTCTGCGTCATAAGGTCAACCCACACACCAAGTTTCATCGCTTTAGCCGTCTTTGGTAATGAATTATCGCACTTTTTCGGTTTTTCGAAATTTTCGATATCGAAAAAGTGGGCGTGGTTATAGTCCGATTTCTTTCATTTTAAACAGCGATCTGAGATGGGCGCACAGTAACCTACGTTCCAAATTTTATCAAGATACCTCAAAATTTACTCAAGTTATCGTGTTTACGGACGGACGAACATGGCTGAATGAATTTCATTTTTCGCCCAGATCATTTTGATATATAGAACTCTATATCTATCTCGATTAGTTTATGCCGTTGCGGATTACTGTTATGTGAACAAAGTTAATATACTCTGTGAGCTCTACTCAGCTGAGTATAATAAGATGGAAAAGGTTGTTGGACTTGCAACACAAAAATGTCAAAAATGACAGTTAAAGTAAAAGTCTGGTTGAGGGGTCGACTGCTAATACGCTACCAAAAATATCGAGAGAGAGGAGTCAAACGAGGCGTCTTGACATCAGTATTAATAAACCGTAGGCGGAAAATAAAAATTTTAACTCGTTTAAAAGATAGTACCTGGGCGACCGAGCTTTGCTCGGCAATCTTCGAGTATGCCGCATAACATACTTTGTTCTACATGTCATCATTAATCAAACTCTACTTTTTTATATGTATATATATTATATATTTTTACTTACCAATATTTGATTTCCTTAAAAATAGATTTCAAAAACATATCAAACATTAACCGCAAAATGAACTGGAATGATAAATTTGAAATGGATTTTTCCAGCCCATAATGTAATAAAGCCAGGTGTTCTATGTAGTGACAGCTCATTCCGAAGACTCCCACATAATACGAATTATGAGAGAAAGGGGAAGAACAGAAGAAGCCGATTTCTAAAATAGTATTAAATTTGATACTTTTTTGAATAAAAGCATTAAATACTTGATGGTAACGAAACTGGATTTTTTTTAGTTTATAGATTAGAATATAACTTACATTATCTTAAAACTTAAAATTGTTTCTTTTTGTATATTTATATTTTCAGTACTACTCTGAATCGCTTCAACCGATTTGAATGAAATTCGGTTTATGGATAGTGTACTATTTATATATGTAATACTCCTATATTTCTATTAAAATAGGCTCACGATGAGTTTGAAGGAGACTGAACTTTACTGCTTAATATCCGTAACAAGATTTGATATATAAAATGGGATATGTTCGAGCGGTTTTCTACATGTATGCCATATCTTCCTATTTACTTTCAAAATCGACATAAGTAATTTGCACGACAATTTTGAATTTTAAAATTAAGACTATGTTCAACTGTGAAGGAGACATTTCATTTACACTGCACAACAATAACTAGCGCTTTCAAAATTTTTTTTTTCATTGAACTCCTTTGCAAAAAAAATATGGAAAATGCTGGATTTGGTATGCCACGTCGATTGACAAAAAATTCGAAAAATATCTCTTGTTATTAGCAGGGACAGAAAATAATAATTTTTTTTTTGGGAGTCGAAAAAGTCCGGGTCAAAAAATTGTCCTATGTGAAAATGTTTGAGTTCTCAGGTATCCCTATAGCAATATCATGTCGAATCATGCATCCTTTTTATTTTTCGAACTTAAAAGTCCACATATAAAAGTAAAATCTGTATTTTTATTTTCTGAGTCCGATAGAACTAGTTAAACTCGGACTTTTATTTTTAAAGCCAATATAAAAGTCCGGCTTGATAACAAAGAAACGGCTTATCGGAACTAAACTTTTTATACTCAGTTGAGCAGAGCTCACAGAGTATATTAAGTTTGATTGGATAACGGTTGGTTGTACATATATAAAGATAGATATAGACTTTCCGTCCGTCCGTCCGTCCGTCCCTTAACACGATAACTTGAGTAAATTTTGAGGTATCTTGATGAAATTTGGTAGGTAGGTTGCTGAGCACTCATCTCAGATCGCTATTTAAAATGAACGATATCGGACTATAACCACGCCCACTTTTTCGATATCGAAAATTTCGAAAAACCGAAAAAGTGCGATAATTCATTACAGAAGACAGCCAAAGCGACGAAACTTGGTAGATGAGTTGAACTTATGACGCAGAATAGAAAATTAGTAAAATTTTGGACAATGGACGTGGAACCGCCCACTTTTAAAAGAAGGTAATTTAAAAATTTTGCAAGCTGTAATTTGGCAGTCGTTGAAGATATCATGATGAAATGTGGCAGGAACGTTACTACTATTACTATATGTACGCTTAATAAAAATTAGCAAAATCGGAGAAGGACCACGCCCACTTTTAAAAAAAAAATTTTTTTAAAGTAAAATTTTAACAAAAAATTTAATATCTTTACAGTATATAAGTAAATTATGTCAACATTCAACTCCAGTAATGATATGGTGCAACAAAATACAAAAATAAAAGAAAACTTAAAAATGGGCGTGGCTCCGCCCTTTTTCATTTAATTTGTCTAGGATACTTTTAACGCCATAAGTCGAACAAAAATTAACCAATCCTTTTGAAATTTGGTAGGGGCATAGATTTTATGACCTTAACTGTTTTCTGTGAAAATGGGCGAAATCGGTTGATGCCACGCCCAGTTTTTATACAGTCGTCCGTCTGTCCTTCCGCATGGCCGCTAACACGATAACTTGAGCAAAAATCGACATATCTTTAATGAAATTAGTTCACGGGCTTACTTGAACTCACTTTACCTTGGTATCAAAAATGAACGAAATCCGACTACGCCCACTTTTTCGATATCGAAAATTACGAAAAATTAAAAAAATGCCATACCAAATACGAAAAAAGGGATGAAACATGGTAAGGTAATTGGATTGTTTTATTGACGCGAAATATAACTTTAGAAAAAACTTTATAAAATGGTTGTGACACCTACCATATTAAGTAGAAGAAAAGGAAAAAGTTCTGCAGGGCGAAATAAAAAACCCTTAAAATCTTGGCAGGTATTAGATATATAAATAAATTAGCGGTATCCAACAGATGATGTTCTGGGTCACCCTGGTCCACATTTTGGTCGATATCTGGAAAACGCCTTTACACCACTCCCTTTTAAAACTCTCAGTAATACCTTTAATTTGATACCCATATCGTACAAACTCATTCTAGAGTCACCCCTGGTCCACCTTTATGGCGATATCTCGAAAAGGCGTCCACCTATAGAACTAAGCCCCACGCCCTTTTAAAATACGCATTAACTCCTTTCGTTTGATACCCATATTGCACAAACGAATTCTAGAGTCACCCCTGGCCCACCTTTATGGCGATATCTCGAAACGGCGTCCACCTATGGAACTAAGGATTACTCCCTTTTAAAATACTCATTAACGCCTTTCTTTTGATACCCATATTGTACAAATTCTAGGGTCACCCCTGGTCCACCTTTATGGCGATATATCGAAAATGCGACCACCTATACAACAACCACCACTCCCTTTTAAACCCCTCATTAATACCTTTAATTTGATACCCATATCGTACAAACACATTCTAGAGTCACCCCTGGTCCACCTTTATGGCGATATTTCGAAACGGCCCACTCCCTTTTAAAATACTCATTAACACCATTCGTTTGATACCCATATCGTACAAACGCATTCTAGAGTCAACCCTGATCCACCTTTATGGCTATATCCCTAAATGGCGTCCACCTATAGAACTATGGCCCACTCCTGCCTTTCATTTGATACACATGTCATACAAACACATTCCAGGGTTTCCCTTCGTTCATTTTCCTACATGGTTATTTTCCCTTATGTTGTCACCATAGCTCTCAACTGAGTATGTAATGTTCGGTTACACCCGAACTTAACCTTCCTTAATTGTTTTATTTCGGTTAAGCCGTTTCTTTGTTATCATGCCGGACTTTTATTTTGGCTTTAAAAAATAAAAGTCTGGATTTAATTTTTATTTCCGGACTTTTATTTTTAAAAGTCCGAGTTTAACTAGTTCTATCGGACTCAGGTAATAAAAATCCGAAAATAATTTTTATCTGGATCCAAATATATTAAAACTCCAAAATTAATAGTTTTGCAAGGAATTATATTATAAAAGGTATAATAGTTTCCGCCCCTGGTTATTACAGTTTAAATTCTATCGCACGGTTTTTCGGTGTGACTTTGAGTTAAATAGAGTTTAATATTGTCACTCTGGCCCTTTAACTGAAAGGAACAGTAAAATTCTAATGCCTAGGGTTAAAACAGTAAAGTTAGATTGAAATTAGTTCTCTGCCGAAGCTGCCCAGCTCAGCTCTAAAGTGAGATCGATTGTTTTAATAGGAGTGTGTGTGTTATCTACAAAATAGTCTAAGAAGTTCAGTGACTTAATTTTTCAACTATTTTAGTAAAAAAATTTCGATTTATATATTTAAGTTGTCCTTTAAGATAATATTTAAAATAATAATAAAAACAGATACACAAATACACATTATGTGATTATATGATTTTGTTAGGATAAAATATTACAACAGACACAGTAAAAGATCCATACGAAGTCATTAGTTGGTCATATACCAATATGTACTTATTATTCAGATCTGTTCACCTGAGTGGCATTGTTTGACATATACGTTACTCTATGCGAAGGATGTACTTTGCCTAGTAAAATTTTGTCTTTATATGTAACACGTGAAATGTATGTCTCACCCAGAGCTGTAAAAGTGTGCAATCATTTGAAATTTTAAATAAAAAATGCTGTTTCTTCATTCTTTCATCCCTTGTTAAGGAATGTGGCTTAAAAGTCAACCCATTCTTCATTCAGTAGCGGGAAAAAAAGAATGCACTCTTTAACTCTTCGAAGAAAGAATGAAGTAATTGAATGAAACAATGAAACAGAAACATTTTTCAACACAGAATAAGCATTCAAATGAATGCAGCCTATGCTGAGTGTTCACACACTTTTCTAGTACCAATCAATTATGAAAAATGTCGTACAAGCACAAAATCCGCTCAAATATCACATGGTTGCATTTAATTAAAGCCACTTCAAAATATCAACACAAAACTTTAGTCATTGACAGTGATGACCAGTTTTTTCTTTATTTAAATGTTAATAAAGCACAAAGAAGTTAATTGAAAAAGCATTTTTATTAAAATTGTTCTAAAAATTTAATAATAAAAAAAGCAAATGACAAATATTTCAACATCCCTGTTCCGAAAATTGTCATCGTTCTAAATAAGTGTTGCCAATGAGGCATATAAAAGGCTTGCAGGAAAAAGTACTAATCTACATTTGAACTTCCTCAATTGTTGATTAAGCAATTGAAAGATATATATTATAAAAGCTCTTAAGTTCCTTCATATATTCTTCCTAGCGGTTTATGGTCAAATACTGTATAGATAATGGTTTGTGAGTTTCCAAATTGCAACAGCAATATACTATTTTTCTCTATTTTCTAAGAAAAAAAAATATTCTTCTAAACACAATAGTTTGTAATTACAGTCATTTAAAGTAGGCTCTATAGGTAGTTGTAGCTTTGTTGATAGCAAAGAAAATTAACTTTGAATATAAATCTGCTCAAGTAAGATAGAATTCAACCTATAAATGCCATGCAAATAGGTAGAGAGACTAATGGTCCTTCGCAATCACTCGGGTCCTATATTCCGTCAAATACTGTCAACACATCAGCTGTAAAAAACTGTAATCTGATGAAGCCAGTCAATCTCTTTATGGGGAGGGAAATTAATAACCTCTGAAGAGTTTCTCCCAATGAAACATTTTTTTTTTCGTTGCACATATGAAGGAAAACTGAGAAGGTGACTCAGGTGAATAGAAAAAGCCTGAATCCCTGTAGGACGATGCCATGGAATTAGATATATATTTATCGAAATTCTCGGAATTAGCAAGCTCCAACGAAATCGCTGATAGACCTATGTACTTTGATGTATTTAAATTTAAACGACTTAAACTCAAGTATCTGTTTTTGTTATATTATCGGCAAAAAATATCCACAATTTACTCTATTTGGTCAATGCACAATGTGTTCATTTACAATATCCATTTTACTACAACAGCAAAATAAGTAGGACATATAGAACCATTTTGACATAGAGCAAGAAAGCAATATATTGTGTTTGCGAAGTTTAAAGAGAAACTGAAAAGAAAGAAACATTTACTGGCATATTTTGATTATTTAAGCCTTAAATTTAAACGGAACTGCAGTTTCACCGTGTGATTTGCGGTTCGAATATCAGTGAAGCCTTTGATAACATCCGAAATTGACTGATGATGATTATGTGGCGGTTTTCGAAATGTTAAAATCGCAGTATGCCAGTAAATTTTTCTTTCTTTTCAAAAATAATGATTGAATATTCAATTATTATAAGCCGGTGTTAAGCTCATGAATTCTTAAATATTAAACTACTTGAACAATTAGAAGGGGCTATTATTTCTATTGATAAATTTTACGTTTTTTTTTTCACCCAACCATTCAATAACACACACACTTTAGATTTGAGTTAAGGTATTTTGAGCCATTCAGGAATGGAGATTTATAATATGCAACCATTAAATCACAATTTTTTAAAAGAATGTTGAGAGAATGCACACTAAATTGATTCAATCTTTTTACAGCTCTGGTTTCACCTAATTCCGAATAACCACCAACCACAGCTCCTTCCGGTACATGTTCATTTAAATCGGCCACCCATTTATGTTTGAAATTATTTAATAACTCGACGTTTTGACTAAAACATTACTGCTATGTGAAGCGTGTGCGATACCGTTTGCCGGTTCATAGGCGGCAGGCAATAGATATTGAAAATATACACGTGCTACATATGTTGTATTACCACCTGAATCTGTTGCAGTTTGTATAGCATCAGATGGTTCAGGTGGGGACATTGGTACATTTCTAGATTCATTTAATTCTAACTCGAAAAGTGATGTCCACATCGGCATATTCGTATACATATCAGCTGCATCGGAATCATATAATTTCTTATCCAACTCTGACCGTTCTCCTTAGGGTGCACTCGGTTGCGTGTACATGATCGTCTACATTCTGCACAATATTTTCGATGATTTAATGCCGCGAACAAGCAACGATTGAGAAATAAATGACCAATGATTTTTTTGAGAATTGTCACTAGTTTGAGCTATAGAAAAGTCAACACAAAATAGAATTGGAGAAAAAAAGTGATGCTGTTGCATACTTTTCCAGGAAAATTGATTTGTATGGGTTTTACTACAATTTTTCCTCTGAATGAAAAAGCAATTTCGCAAAGAGGCAACCTGAGTTTGAGAGTGGGAGTTCAAGATGGCGGATTAGAAAGAGAAGCTGCCCATGTCAGTCACCATGTAGTTACATCAAGATTCCAGCTTATAGTATAAGGGATTGTTATGACAATTAGTGAAATCGAGAACTAAGTTATGCGCCGAATTATTAATTTCAAACATTTTTTTAGTTATACACTATGAAAGTCTCACAATTTTATTACATTCCAAAAACTTGTAAATTTCACGAATGACAACTATCAGTTATTACAACTATCAGTTAGTTTAATTAAATGTCAACTTACTTTTCTAAGCGCCTGCTGTTGGTAAGTAGTTAAATGGTTAGATGCCATTTTCAAATTGAGCATATGCCTCTAGTGTTCAACGGTAGCAAATTACCATGGTGAGTTATCTTTTTGCTCATTTCATATTTGCCAAAAATATGCATTTAAATATATTAAATTTTATTAGCGTGTGTGAAATTAAGAAAATTAAGTTGAATCATGTGTACGATATTTTTACGAAGATTTTTAAGTTTAATGTTCTCCTTTAAAGCCTTAATAGAATATGAGTAAGTAGAGTACTATTTCGTCTAACTACCCCAACCCTAAATGGCAACCCTACTCAAAAATGTCCTTATTGTAATGCGGAGTGAAATACCTTTAGTTTGATACCCATATCGGCATATCTCAAGCAATTTTTTTTAATTTCGAATAGGTGGCAACCCTAAATGGAATCCCTACTCAAAATTGTCCATATTATAATACGGAGTGAAATACCTTTCGTTTGATATCCATATCGGCATATCTCATGCAATTTTTTTAATTTTGAATAGGTGGTAACCCTACTCAAAAATGTCCTTATTGTAATGCGGAGTGAAATACCTTTAGTTTGATACCCATATCGGCATATCTCAAGCAATTTTTTTTAATTTCAAATAGGTGGCAACCCTAAATGGCAACCCTACTCAAAAATTACACTATTGTAATGCGAAGTGAAATACCTTTCGTTTGATACAAATGTCGGCATATCTCATGCAATTTTTTTAAATTTCGAATAGGTGGCAACCCAAAATGGTAATCCTAATCAAAAATGTCCCTATTATAATGCGGAGTGAAATACCTTTCGTTTGATACCCATATCCGCATATCTCATGTAATTTTTTTTAATTTCGAATAGGTGGCAACCCTACTAAAAATGGCCCTATTGTAATGCAGAGTGAAATACCCTTCGTTTGATACCTATATTGGCATATCTCGGGCATTTTTTTTAATCTCGAATAGGTAGCAACCGTAAATGGCAACCCTACTCAGAAATGTTCCTATTGTAATGCGGAGTGAAATACCTTTCGTTTGATACCCATATCGGCATATCTCATGAAATTTTTTTAATTTCGAGTAGGTGGCAACCCTAAATCGCAACCCTACTCGTAAATGCCCCTATTGTAATGCGGAGTGAAATACCTTTCGTTTGATACCCATATCGGCATATCTCATGCCATTTTTTTTTAAATTTCGAATAGGTGGCAACTCTAAATGGCAACCTTACTCAAAAATGACCCTATTGTAATGCGAAGTCAAATACCTTTCGTTTGATACACATATCGGCATATCTCATGCTTTTTTTAAATTCGAATAGGTGGCAACCTTGTGAAACATTCTGAGTGGCAACACCTAGGTAGAACGTCTTAGAAGGTGATACATTATCTCTGTGCCAAATTTCATTTAAATCGGTTGAGCCGTTCCCGAGATCGTGCGGCTATACAAAGATACAAATATACAAGAATTGCTCGTTTAAAGTTATAAGATAAGATTAACGAAAAACCGAAAAATGACTCGCTAGTCCCTCCGAAACCGGTGGTGAGATCCATAGTATTTTTGCGCAGAACACCGTTAGGCCTTGGCTGCCTTCGGCCGCGCTTATAAAAAATTACCCTGGGTGGGTTCAACACCGGTTTGGAGACCAAAACTATATCCGCTCAAAACACTTATGTTCCCAATTTTTTTTGTGGGTACAACAACATTACAACAACAACCACATGAAAATCGCCAACTTCAACTGCAATTATGTATGAAGTGACTGGTTTTTGGAACACAATTTACATAATAATAAGTATAATATTTCTGTAAAATCCGACATTATTATTTTTAGTGTTTCTTTGCCTAAATTATCTGCTTCTGTTCTGCCACAATTTCATGATTGAATAATTTATGAATCTGTGCGACACATACCTAGCAGTCATGGGAAGAAATCCATTTAAGTAAATGGTAGATTATATCGCTGGTATCATGGAAGACTAACACATTTCTTTTCCCTTCTTTCCGTCTAAAACTAGCACAGTTCAATACTCGTGGAGAAAACTAGCTCTTTGCAATTGTTCGTTGTTCTACGAGAAAGAAAAACTCCAAAATCGTGGCTCCTTGTTAGAAAGGACCAAAACTAACAAAAAGGGACTAGCGGACCAAACAATGTTGGAAAGGACCTATTTTGGTCCAAATGGAAAAAAGTCAAATCAAATCAAAATTTAAAAAAATTGTATAAATGTTTGTGGAGTTTTTGGTTTAAATAATTAGTGACAAATTCCTCTAATCTACCCTTATTCCACCAAAATCTATTGGCGAGAGTTTCCCTTGTTCCTCCCCAAAGGTTAAACGTAAGCCAAATGTTGGCGGAAAGAAAAACGGGTCATTTCCTTCAAAGAAAAATTCGAGCACAGTGCATTTAACAATGAATCATGACAATGAAGGATGATAAAATTACCAAAAAGCAAGTCGAAAATCAAACGAACCTAAACAGGAACATATAATCTCCCCACAAACGCATTAGAGTTTTAATACAAACTAAATGCGAAAAAGCACCAAATAAAGCTTCATACAAACCAATAGTAAGCAAGCCAACCAACAAGAAATCAAGCTGCGCTGCTGATGTAATTAAAAAAGATGATGTGAGACATGAAAAGGCGGTAAGCTTTGCTGGGAAATTAGAAAGCTCAATTACCCTATATCCAAAACAAGTGAATAAATATTCAAAATCGTTAAGCTTAAAGTTGTGAAACGAACAAGAGGAAGAAGACAATTCAAAAGAGAGTCTCATTTTGGACTTACCATCAGTGCCATCGGAAGATACCGTTGGGAATAATGCGATGAAACATTTAAAAAAAAGGCAGCAATTCCAAAAAGATGAGTATACGAATACAAAGTACGGACGACGTTCAAACTAGGAAGTATTCCAGAAAATGCATTTGTAAACGGAGAATACTCTTCAGTGCATGTTCAGAATAACAAGCAACTGCACAAGAAAGATGCGTGCGCGATCTTGTCCCAAAAATAAAAAAAAATTACAGTAAAAGTAAATGTGTACATATTTGTTGCTCACGATACGGTAGATTGCGCTGTTAGAGAGTTTTGTAAGCATTATGACTCGGTATGGAGCTGTATTTGGCTCTTCAGCTACGAGGGTCCCTTAAGCGGAGTTGAATACTGCATGCTACGAGAACTTGTTAGAGAAAGCTGAATTGGACCATCACAAAGCATGACCTTGGCATTGTTTCGTTAGAATCGGGAGGCAGTAATTCCGTTTTACTGAAGCCTGAAAATTCAATGTGGAATCAACCTTGTGTGCGTGTAAGCTGTGGCCGTAAATTTCTTGTAAAGTTTCCCAAAATGTAATGAGAAGGAATTTCTGCCGGAAGCCATTCAAAGTCTTTCCTATCTCAAGCCAACTTTTTGATGACGGATTCAGCTTCCTGAGACATGGCTTGAATATCTATCTACTCTCTTTTTTTCCCCTGCCATAAACCAGGGAAACAGCAAACTAAGGAAAGCGATATCTCTTCCTTAGCCAGTAGGGACGACACTTGGAATCGTTGTCCCTTTTTTTTAATTACTACATATCGAGCCCCCTTACTTACTTAATTGGCGCTTAACCGTTTAATTGGTTATGGCCGTCCAACAAGGAGCGCCAGTCGCTTCTTCACTCTGCCAACTGCCGCAAATTAGTCACACCAAGAGAGTTTAAATCGTTTTAAACCTGATCCTTCCAGCGGAGTGGGGGCCACCCTCTTCCTTTGCTTCCATATGCGGGTTCCGATAGAAACATTTTCTTAGTCGGAGTGTCATCTTTCATTCGCATAACATGACATAGCCAGCGCAGCCGCTGCATTTTAATTCGCTCAACTATGTTGATGTCTGCCTAAAGCTCGTACAGCTCATCGTTAAATCTTCTAAGGTACTCGCCCACGCCAACGTGTAGAGGTCCACAAATCTTTCGAAGAACCTTTCTCTCGAATACTTCCAGAGCCCCTTCATCTGATGTTGTCATGGTCCATTCTTCTGCACCATATAGCAGGACGGGTACGACAAGGGTACGACTAATAGAGTATGATTTTGATTTGCCGAGAGAGGACTTTACTGTTGAATTGCCTACCTAGTCCAAAGTAGCATTTATTGGCAAGAAAGATTCTTGGCTGGATTTCAAAACTGATGTTGTTGCTAGCGTTGATGCTGGTTCCCAAATAAACGAAGTCTTTCACTTTTTGGAAATTATGGCTCCCAACAGTAGCGTGGTTGCCACGGCGCATATGCGCTGACTCTTTGCCCGATGACAGCAGGTACCTCGTTTTATCCTCATTCACCATCAAAACCATCTTTACCGCTTCTTATTCAATTTTGGTGTAAACAGAACTAACGGCGCGGGTGTTCAGGCCGATGATATCAATGTCATCAGCATATGCCGGCAATTGCACCAATATCCGACCAAAACAAAAGGAGATACCATATCTTCCTCTGGAGATGACTACATATCCATTGAAACTCTAAGCACTTCGATAGATGCGCTATAAACATAAAATAACTACTAAATTAAAAGTTAATAGCTGCAGCCCCCGAAACCAATGTATTGATGTAGGTTGATGCTTTGTTTTTGGATAGCAGGCTTGGTAATTTCCAAAAGTCTTCGAAATCTTATAAAATTATTTACTTCTGAACATGATGAAATGAATATTCAGATGTCCTCATCCCGTTGACGTTTTCCCTTATTCCGACAAGTTCGGCATGCATAATTTAGACGGTTGTCTATCATACAGAACTGTCTTTGAGTTCTACTACGATCGTAGTAGATTTTCTATACGTTTAGAAATATTATAACTATATAAGCCGTTACTAGAATTGTTTAGCCAAAAAGATTAACGTAACTATGTATTCCCTAAAAGAATATAGACAAAATTTTGTAGAAAACTAATTTATCTGAAGAATTTGTGGGAAAAAGTAAGCAACCCAAATTTATTACTTTTGAAATACACGTGGCTTCTCCAAATGACAAAATATTTTTAAATATACCAGTGATATCATCAAAATTTATCATTTTTTCTGTTTCCACACTTAAGAATGTTAGGTCACTTAAGTGACCTTGCCCCTTTAAAATCAGTTTTAATTTGCTGAATGACCGTTCACAACTAGCGTTTGACACTGAGATAGTCAAGAGTTTTTGAAGTGCTACTCGCAAGTTTGGAAAAACATCATCTCCATACGAGATTATAAAAGTAGGTAATTCTAACGAAGCTTTAGGTTCAATTTTTTCTACTGCGAAGTAATATTTTCCAGAAATCAGTTATAATAAAAAAATATAAATTATCCAGTTCTGCTTTGCAGACCAATTGGCGCCCCGCAGTGTATAGCGCTCCAGGCAATATGCATAATTCCTGAACTCCGTTATTTTATGGACTAGTTTGCATTTTTCGATGTACAATTCAAGTTTTTTACGGCTTTGTAAAATTTATGAAACGATATAAAAAACAAGTAAGGAAGGTTAAGTTCGGGTGTAACCGAACATTACATACTCAGTTGAAAGCTATGGTCGCAACGTAAGGGAAAATAACCATGTAGGAAAATGAACCGAGGGTAACCCTGGAATGTGTTTGTATGACATGTGTGTCAAATGAAAGGTATTAAAGAGTATTTTAAGAGGGAGTGGGCCATAGTTCTATAGGTGGACGCCATTTAGGGATATCGCCATAAAGGTGGATCAGGGTTGACTCGAGAACTTGTTTGTACGATATGGGTATCAAATGAAACGTGTGAATGAGTATTTTAAAAGGGAGTGATCCTTATTTCCATAGGTGGACGCCGTTTCGTGATATCGCCATAAAGGGGACCAGGGGTGACTCTAGAATGCGTTTGTACTATATGGGTATCAAATGAAAGGTGTTAATGAGTATTTTAAGAGAGCGTGGGCCTTAGTTCTATATGTGGACGCCTTTTCGAGATATCGCCATAAAGGTGGACCAGGGGTGACTCTAGAATTTGTTTGTACTATATGGGTATCAAATGAAAGGTGTTAATGAGTATTTTAAAAGGGAGTGGGCCTTAGTTCCATAGGTGGATGCCTTTTCGAGATATCGCCATAAAGGTGGGCCAGGGGTGACTCTAGAATTTTTTTGTACGATATGGGTATCAAATGAAAGGTTTTAATGAGTATTTTAAAAAGGAGTGGGCCTTAGTTCTATATGTGGACGCCTTTTCGAGATATCGCCATAAACGTGGACCAGGGGTGACTCTAGAATGCGTTTGTACAATATGGGTATCAAATGAAAGGTGTTAATGAGTATTTTAAAAGGAAGTCGGCCTTAGTTCCATAGGTGGATGCCTTTTCGAGATATCGCCATAAAGGTGGGCCAGGGGTGACTATAGAATTTTTTTTTGTACGATATGGGTATCAAATGAAAGGTGTTAATGAGTATTTTAAAAAGGAGTGGGCCTTAGTTCTATATGTGGACGCCTTTTCGAGATATCGCCATAAACGTGGACCAGGGGTGACTCTAGAATGTGTTTGTACGATATGGGTATCAAATTAAAGGTATTAATGAGGGTTTTAAAAGGGAGTGGCCCTTAGTTGTATATGTGCAGGCGTTTTCGTGATATCGACCAAAATGTGGACCAGGGTGATCCAGAACTTCATCTGTCGGGTACCGCTAATTTATTTATATATGTAATACCACGAACAGTATTCCTTCCAAGATTTCAAAGGCTTTTGATTTCGCCCTACAAAACTTTTTCATTTTCTTCTACTTAATATGGTAGGTGTCACACCCATTTTACTAAGTTTTTTTCTAAAGTTATATTTTGCGTCAACAGACCAATACAGTTACCATGTTTCATCCCTTTTTTCGTATTTGGTATATAATTATGGCATTTTTTTCATTTTTCGTAATTTTCGATATCGAAAAATTGGGCGTGGTCATAATCGGATTTCGGCCATTTTTTACACCAATACGAAGTGAGTTCAGATAAGTACGTGAACTGAGTTTAGTAAAGATATATCGATTTTTGCTCAAGTTATCGTGTTAAAGGCCGAGCGGAAGGACAGACGGTCGACTGTGTATAAAAACTGGGCGCGGCTTCAACCGATTTCGCCCTTTTTCACAGAAAACAGTTACCGTCCTAGAATCTAAGCCCCTACCAATTTTAACAAGGATTGGTAAATTTTTGTTCGACTTATGGCATTAAAAGTTTTCTAGACAAATTAAATGAAAAAGGGCGGAGCCATGCCCATTTTGAAATTTTCTTTTATTTTTGTATTTTGTTGCACCATATCATTACTGGAGTTGAATGTTGGCATAATTTACTTATATACTGTAAAGATATTAACTTTTCTTTTAAAATTTGAATTAAAAAAAATTTTTTTTTAAAAAGTGGGCGTCGTCGTTCTCCGATTTCGCTAATTTTTAGTAAGCAGACATATAGTAATAAGAGTAATGTTCCTGCAAAATTTCATCATGATATCTTCAACGACTGCCAAATAACAGCTTGCAAAACTTCTAAATTACCTTCTTTTAAAAGTGGGCGGTGCCACGCCCGTTGTCCAAAATTTTACCATTTTTCCATTCTGCGTTACTAGTTCAACTCACCTACCAAGTTTCATCGCTTGATCCGTATTTGGTAATGAATTATCGCACTTTTTCGATTTTTCGAAATTTTCGATATCGAAAAAGTGGGCGTGGTTATTGTCCGATATCGTTCATTTTAAATAGCGATCTGAGATGAGTGCCCAGGAACATACATACCAAATTTCATCAAGATAACTCAAAATTTACTCAAGTTATCGGGTTAACGGGCAGACGGACGGACGGACGGACATGGCTAAATCGAATTTTTTTTCGATACTGATGATTTTGATATATGGAAGTCTATATCTATCTCGATTCCTTTATACTTGTACAACCAACCGTTATCCAATCAAAGTTAATATACTCTGTGAGCTCTGCTCAACTGAGTATAATAATATGAGGTACGTCAGAGTGAAGGTACCTGCAGTCAAAAGCCAAAGTAGTCGGCATCCATTCTAGTTCATTAAATAGAACTTTGTGGGGATATTCATACTAGTTAGTATTTGCTATTCCGGAGAATGGCAAGGATAAACCCACTACAAAAGACCGGAAACCCATCCAGTATCTCCCGATATTATCGCTTTAGTCAGTAACGAAAACGTTTAAAGCCGTTATGATTCCCTCAATTAAATGAAATTCTTCGGTTATTCAGCCATTAGCATTACTTCCGTAAAGTGCATATCACTACCACCATTCTGAACTCCATTAACACTCATCATAGGGGGTGCTAATGCAGCTTGGCCTATTTTGACACAGTGAACCACAACGGACTCGTTCCTTCTCCGTTGGTTTAGTAGATTGACCGCAAACTATTTTAATGGCCGGCCAAAGTCGTTAAAATTTAGGAACGAAACTTCACAATTTTTTTAATTACAAATATATATTCTGAGCTACAATTGTAATTTTCTTCAGTTACAGCTTTCTGAGCTTAACTTGAAAATTCTGAACTTCAATTGTAAAGAAGGCTAAGTTCGGGTGTAGCCGAACATTACATACTCAGCTGAGAGCTTTGGAGACAAAATAAGGGAAAATCACCATTAGGAAAATGAACCTAGGGTAACCCTTTCATGTGTTTGTATGAAATGGGTATCAAATGGAAGGTATTAAAGAGTATTTTAGAAGGGAGTGGTCCGTAGTTCTATAGGTGGACGCCTTTTCGAGATATCGCCATAAAGGTGGACCAGGGGTGACTCTATTATGTGTTTGTACGATATGGGTATCAAATAAAAAGTATTAATGAGGGTTTTATAAGGGAGTGGCCCTTAGTAGTATATGTGAAGGCGTTTTCAAGATATCGACCAAAATGTGGACCAGGGTGACCCAGTATCATTATATTTCATCCCTTTTTTTGTATTTGGTATAGAATTATGGCATTTTTTAATTTTTCGAAATTTTCGATATCGAAAAAGTGGGCGTGGTCATAGTCGGATTTTGTCCATTTTTAATACCAAGATAAAGCGAGTCGAGATAAGTACGTGAACTAAGTTAAGTAAAGATATATCGATTTTTGCTCAAGTTATCGTGTTAACAACTGAAAGGAAGGACAGACTGCCGACTGTGTATAAAAACTGGGCGTGGATTCAACCGATTTAGCCCATTTGCACGGAAAACAGTTATCGTCATAGAATCTAGGCCCCTACCAAATTTCACAACGATTGGTAAATTTTTGTTCGACTTATGGCATGAAAAGTATTCTAGACAAATTAAATGAAAAAGGGAGGAGCCAATCCCATTTTGAAATTTTATTTTATTTTTGTACTGGAGTTGAATGTTGACATAATTTACTTATATATTGTAAAGGTATTAAATTATTTGTTAAAATTTGCCTTTAAAAATTTTTGTTTTTTAAAGTGGGCATGTTCATCATCCGATTTTGCTAATTTTTATTTAGCACACATATAGTAATAGGAGTAACGTTCCTGCCAAATTTCATTATGATATCTTCAACGACTGGCAAATTACGGCTTGCAAAATTTTTGAATTACCTTCTGTTAAAAGTGGGCGGTGCCACGCCCATTGCCCAAATTTTACTAATTTTCTATTCTGCGGCATAAGGTCAACCTACGTACCAAGTTTCATCGCTTTATCCGTCTTCGGTGATGAATTATCGCACTTTTTCGGTTTTTCGAAATTTTCGATATCGAAAAAGTGGGCGTGGTTATAGTCCGATTTTGATCATTTTAAATAGCGATCTGAGGATGAGTGTGAAGCAACTTACATACCAAACTTCATTAAGAGACCACAAAATTTACTCAGGTTATCATGTTAACGGACAGACGGGCGAACGGACGGACGGACATGGCTAAATGAATTTCTTTTTTCGCCCAGATCATCTGCATCTATCTATCTATAAATCTTATAAAATAAAGTAGCTATGGTCTCGAGATATACGCACATGACATCACACAGAATGCTCCGATTTTAAAACGGTTTTTTGCATTTGAAAGTTTAGCTACGTGAGATGGTACAGTTAATATAATTTGAAAGTATATATTATAGAGGCGTGGCAAATTGTCAAAATGTAGTAAAAAATCATACAATTTTTGTTTACACAGCTATAACTCATAAACGGATGAACGGATTTAAAAATTCTACTTTTCAGTAAAACTTTGAAATATCTACCTTCGATCTGCATCAAAAAAAAAAACTTGATTCCTTTCTTATATCAGCCAAATTGTTTAAACAAAAGTAACATTTTTACCAAAAAATGCGTGTGTGTGGTTGTTCGGTGTCAACTGTGCGCACAAATTTCTTTTGAGTGAGGCAGGCGACACATATGTATGTAGCATTCTTGAAAAATACTCTTTCGTTAAAAATATTGAACATTTCCTTAAATTTCTTAAACAAAAGATTTATTTTTTGGTATTTTTGCATGTATATGCTAATATTTGTGCACTAAGGAAATTTAATTCTTCGATATATTTTTTATGCTAAGGTAATCCTGGGATGTGTTTGTACAATATGGCTATAAAATGGAAGCTGTTTATGAGTACTTTGATAGGGGGAATTTTTCGTACCCCTGGGTGACTAGGGTCTCGAGATATAGGCCAAAACGTGGGCCCGTGTACCCCTAGAAAGAATTTATACAATATGGATATCAAATTAAAGCTGTTGCTGAGGGCTTTAAAGTAATTTTCATTGTGATATTCGATTTAGTCTCATTAACCTGGCAATACTGATAAATATGCATGCGAAACCGAAATAAAGACATGAGTTAATAATACCCACATACCTATTTGAATACGTACTATTCGATTTGCCTGAAATTTGGTATATAAATTTGCCTAAATTAGTATTTACGATCCTTTTTTCTGGGATTAGGACTAGTACTGGGACTGAGACTCGGAGTGGGACTGGGACTCGGAATGGGACTGGAAAAAATTGATACCACCCTTTGGGACTGGCAATAAGAGATGAAGAAGAATGAGAAGAACTTGAGAGAAGAGAAAAGAGAGAAGGAAAAGGAGACTGAGAAAGAGATAGAGTGAGATGAAGATAGAGATAGATGAAGCGAAAAAGCGGGGGGAGGAGTGAAAAAAAGGATTAAGAAAAAGTGAAGAGGGGGGACGGTAGAGATAGATGGAAAAAGCTTATTAAAATGTATGCAGATAGACCAAATTTAGGGCAGAACAATGTCTGCCGGGTCTGCTAGTTTTGTTATATATAATTCTATATCAATCTCGATTAGTTTATGCCGTTACGGATTACCGTTATGCGAACAAAGTTAATATACTTTGTGAGCTCTGCTCATCTGAGTATAAAAGGTTTATATATTTAGTGGCATAAGTACGGTGTACCTCAAATATTAATGTTTTGAAATGAATTTGAGTTTATTTAGAAAATTTAGAATTATAATTTTTTAATTTAATATATAAGTAATTTTATTTAAAAAGTAAACATTTTATTTAATATTTTGGGAAAAATTTAAACAACGTGACATCAGGACGGACAAGGCGAAAACTGTTTCCATTATATCTTATAAATCTCCCGGGAGAATAATTGAATTAAGTTAATCAAAAATGCTAGTAATCTTCTAGTATGCAACTAGTTGGTTTGACTGCAGGGTACTTAACTTCAGCGAGGATATAATAATTAGATGCGATTAATGCTTACCTTTATAAGCCCAAAAGGCGGGACGGCGAAGACTGTTCCACTCAGTGGATTTATATGGGAACTAAATTCATTGAATTTAACAGCGCTTTTGTGGCTGAAAAACAAATAGACAAAGATTAAAAATAAATAAGAAAATAATTTTGGGTTTTTCTGGCTAACTAAGCGAGTTTTACTTAGTGCACTTGTAATGTCGGTTTCCATCGGAACTTAGAACTCATCACTAGCTTTTGGTTAACGTTCTTCAACATTCCCATTTCATAGCTTTGATTTAATATTTATTTACTTCCATATCCTATTTTGTATTGGCAGTGCTATAAAATTGTTTTGTACTTAAATCGAGTAAATGTATAAGCCCACATTGTTGTTGTATTCAAGTGTCTAACATTTTCTGCTTCGACTTCCCCTTCCGAAGTTACATAAAATCGTCTTGTAAGCATTAAGTATGTATTTACAAATAAAATTACAAATGTATATATGGATGTTTGTACATATAAATGCACTAACTGAAACATATACTTAAACAATTGCTGTTATTGCTGTTGCTGTTGTTGTTGCTTATGCCATTTCCACCTATTCGAAGTGTAAAGTTTTCATTCAATTGCACACTTGAACGGAATTGCAATGCTAACCACGATATAGCCGTGTATGTATGTATGTACAACAACAACAATAGCAGCTAAATCCTTTCCGGCAGCAGGTAACGGTATCGAAATAACTGTTATGATGATGTTGTTCTTTCTTTTATTTCTTCTGGCCTTTTGTGCGTGTATGTGTTTGTGTAAAATAAAATTCCAACCCAATAAGCAAAGGAAACAATTTCTTAAGCTGAACTTCAATATAACTGAGCACAGTGTCAAAAATTTTATTTTGAAATTCATGGCTTATGCAATTTTTCAATCCTTTTTGGTGTGTTAACATCTTTGCTCAATGTTGATATAAGCGAAATCAGGCAGCAAATAAAGGAACCGAGCGGAGAGAAAAGGAAAAGTTAAAAGTCAAAACCAAAACCGAAATCAAAACCGTAGGGCGTGTCATCAATTTATTAACGAAGTATGTATTATTCTTAAGTAATCGAGTTTGTTATCCACGAGTTTTTGGTGCGTTATCAATTTTTTATCGACAAGTTATCGGTGTATTAACGGTGTGTTTCGGACGTGGTATAGACGAGTTATTGAAGTTTTATCTAAAAGTAATGGATTTTCTACCGGATTGTTTGTTATAGAAAAGTTATAAAATTTTACTGCTTTGTTGTCTATTTACTATCGAAAATACAATCACATGTTATCAAAAAGTTATCAATTTGTTATAGAAAAGCTATCGATTTGCTATCCGAAAGTTATTGATTTTTTATCCAAAACTAATCGATTTTTTGTACGAACAAAGCGGGTGTTGCCCTTATTGCTTTTAAATGTATGAAAACATTTATTTGAAGCAATTTTTAATGATATAATTTATTTAATAATTTGGGAAAAATTTAAAAAACGTGACATCATTATCGAAAAATTATCGATTTGTTCTTGAAAAGCTAAAGATATTTTTTAAAGTTATCGATTTTCTACTGAAAAGCTATCGATTTATTATCGGAGAGTTACTAATTTTTTGTCGGCGTCTTATCGATTTGTAATCGACGACTCATCACCCACAATAACACGCCAGTGAAAACCCAATAAAAAACCGATGACTCGATGATATCAAAACGATAACAAACGGAGTACTCGATTATTACAAGGATGATAATGATCGCCGTGAATAATAAGCCGGTAATAAAACAATATTTGGTTGGTCTTGGCTGTTAGCGATAAGAAGCCGATGAAGGTCCTTTCAAAAATCCCGAAATTATTGGTTTCTGGAAAAGTTGCATCTGCGGTCGCCGTAGCTCTAAAAATGCTAAAAAAATAATCGTGTGCCTGGGTATACCCTGGTACCAGGGTAGGCGGCCACTTCATTACCCGAGTATTCATTGTTTCATTATTCTAACCTGGATTATCCTTGATTTAAAATGCATCTCAAATTCATATCAGACAAAAATGTTTCCTGGGAATATACAGCTATATATACCTTATACCAAAACAGCGCAAATAATTTACACCAACAACAAAATTTCATTTACTCACAACAATCACTTCTTAAACCCAGATCACCTACAAACCAACATCATCATTGCTTCCGTCATTGCTCTTATTCTGTGGCCTCATCAGCGACCAAACTTACATTGTCAATACACGTACATGCCATTGGGCGAGTAGCAACGACAACAACAACTTCCTCTTTTTCTATTATGTTGGACATCATATTGCACTGACACTTTAAGTTGCAATTTCAATGAAATGTTACATACCGATTTCCTGGGTTTATCGTTAATCTAACCATTTTTCACCTTCATATTCGAAGTTTATTTTGTTATTTAGTTTGTTGTATTTAGTTGTATCGAGCGAGTTGGGTTGGTCGCAATGTTGCTAGTTTCGTAACGATTTGCGGAAATTAAATTCATTTCCAGTATTTATTTGCCACTCGGCATTGCCAAAGTTGAAGTGGCAAATCACTTAAGCGGCGATTTAGTTGTGGATTTTAATTTAAACGGAAAATTCGACATTTTCAAGCCTTATTGGCAAAATAAAATTAGAACAGCTGAAAAGAAAATGCATCAAAGAATTGATGTAAAAATATATTGAAAGATTAAGATAATGATCCAATTGAAATGTGAGATATTTTAAGAAATATTGGGTCTAACACAAACCTACAAGCCTTTAAAGATGCACTTTCAACTGAACATGAGGTTCACTTATATACCTCCTATACCTCGAGGTATATGTTCGAGTTTCAACATCGGGTCTGCAAACGTAGCAGGCAGTTCATATTGCAAATGCTTAAACGTTACGGAATTTTTCCTGTTAGGCTTGGGGCGAGTTCGATCGTGAAGATCTGGTCGACAGTAGATCTACCAGGTCGGAAGCAGCGCTGATAAGGTCCAATCAGTTTGTTTACTATGGGCTTCAGTCTTTCGCTAGATAGAACTTTATACACCACTAGCTTTACCAGGCGCACGTTGTAACGCCCGAGATCGAATGGATTTGCGTTATTTTTTCTGTTTTGTTTGTTGATAATTTAATTTATTGTTCTGTAAATTGAAATGAACTTTGTACGCATATTTGGTGAAATTGTCTGTTAAAACATTTTATTCTTGTATCTTATTGTATCTTATTTTATATTATTGTATTGCTTTTACCGCTGATGATTGTTGCTTTGATTACATTCCGAAGAAGCATGACTGGTGAGCCAATTTTCAAAGTTGATATATGCACAGGCATTCCTTTTGGTTCTAAGGAGTATAGAAATTCATTTGGATAATTCACAATTTTATATTCATCTGTAACTGTGTCGATCGATTTATATTTCGTCATTTCACCAGGAAATTCATTTTGAAAGCGATCATTGATTTTGTTAACATGATCATTTTTGGGAGCTAGGATAGTTCTTTCGCATAGCCAAAAAACAAAAACATTTAAAAAATTTTTTCCAAATTATTAAATAAATTATAAAATTAAAAATTGCTTGAAATAAATGTTTTCATACATTTAAAGCGATACGGCCAATCCCCGGCAAACTCATATAAGTAAACAAAAACATTTAAATTTAAAATTCTTAATTCTGAAATATGAAAAACTTTCGTCTTGATCGAAGGAACCTCGATCCAAAATTTGGTGATGATCGAAGTATATCAAACACGTTTTCATAGGGAACACACACACAGAATTTGATTTTTATAGAAAATGTAGATAGACTGAAGCTAAACAATTTTTTTAACAGCGGCAGATTACTAAACGTCCAAAAGGCATAACAGCTAAACTCAACAATGCAGTCAAACTTTAGGTGTTAAAATAACTTAAGTTTGTACGGCAGCCTTAGTTTTTCCCCATTCCACATTTTATTGGAGGTTTTAGGACTTAACGTCACATAGCTCCTTACCAATTTTAATTATCCTACCATTACGACATCCAGATATATGCAGTATAATATATTCCATTTGTATGGGAGGTGCCACGCCCCCTTTTTCCCAATTCCATATTTTCTTGGTGGTGTAAAGGATTGACCTCAAATAACTCCTTACTGGATTTCAATATTCTGGCATGTATATCTTCAAAGTTATGCAGTACCAAAGATTCCATTTGTATGGGAGGTGCCACGTCCCCTTTCTCCAAATTCCGCATTTTCTTGGTGGTGTTAGGGATTGACCTCATATATCTCCTCATTGAATTTCAATGTTCTGGCATGTATACCTTCAAAGGTATGCAGTACCAAAGATTCCATTTGTATGGGAGGTGCCACGCCGCTTTTATATATCGAAATTATTTTTAGCCTAAACCCTTCCCGTTGATCGAAGGAACCCATAACCAAAATTTGGTGATGACTGATGTGTGGGAAATACGTTTCCATAGCGAACACACACACACAGAATTTGATTTTTATATATATAAGTATGGCTAAACCGATTTGGGATTTCAAAATCAACTAACCATCATCTCTCCTTCCTGTATATTTCCTAAAAATTTCATGGCAACCTGTCCAGCCGTTCTCGAGTTATGGAGTGGCAATCAAAATGTACACTTCTTTTTATATATAAAGAAGATATTAAGCAGGTTAATGCCGCGGTAATTAACGCGGTTTGCGGGATCGCCTTTCTTATGGATTAGGCAGAGTACACTTAATGCTTGCTCTTTACCAACTGTGCGCCTCCATGTTTGAACAGCTCGGTGGGTGTTACGTCATTATCTGGCGCCTTGTGATATTTTAGCCGGGATATTGTCATTCTCACTTCGTTCTGCCTCACGTTTCTTTCTTCTAAACAGGCATCTTTCTTTCTCTCTCGCCTCGCTCCAATATACCCCGTGTTGCCACGCCCGTACATAGCGTGTTCCTATAACCAGCGTTTTTCTTTTCCACGGCAGCGCGATATTCCTCATGTGTCGAGGGGAGTATTCAGCTGTCTGTTTTGTGGGAGAAAAGTTGTTCGAAAGAGTTTTAATACTCTACGTGTTGGCGAGGTTAAGTACGGGGAAAAATCTAACGATTTTTGTGTAAGATTTATGCAGACACCAAAATTGTTCAACGAATCAAAACCCTGACCAGATTGAGAACAAGGTCAGAATAAGCCCAAGTGTCAAAAAGTAGAAGTGAACGGTGCGCCAAATAAATTTAATTTGCTTTTCCGATTTAAAACAGTTTTGGAATAAATGAGTTTGTATGTGAGTTTTTGTTAAACATAGACTTCTGCTTCACCCTTGTGCATATTCAAATCAATATTTGCAGAAGAGTTAATTAGTCAGTAGCAACTGATGCAATTCCACGGTTTGTTCAGTCATTACAACGAAGCACGTATGATGGACGAATATTGTAAATAATTTGTATACCTAGTAGTGGCAAATTTGAGCTTAACTTTTCAAACGAGTTTGGGCGACTTTCTTGAATAAGCTGAGTATACTAACCTTATTTGAAAGTTATATGGGAAGTCCCATTTTCCGCTTTTTTTTGTTTTTGAGTTTTTCATTCATCTTTAAAACAAATTAATTTTTTATTGCCGGCCATTTATACACAGAATCTTTAAAAAGAAAAATAAAATATTTTTAAAAAGACACAATCGATGATACGAAGGGAATTCAGCACCAGGTGTTGTTATCTCAACAGTTGATTGCTTCTTCTGGATTATTTTCCATACAACGCCGTGCAGAAGAATGTCAAGTCAAAAGAAAATTTTCATTGATTCCGATTAATTGACAGATTTTAGTACAAGGCGTTGTATGGGAAATAATCCACCACTGTTGAAAAAGCACCACCTGGTACTGAAATAGCCTTGGATGATACCAATATAGAGAGGTAGTTCCTATTCTTCTTCTTGGCCGCCATTGCCCACATTTGACATAATCTGTGTTTTTGACATTCCCTTTTGTAACAGCGCTACCATATGCTCAAAAATGAAATGCCTCTTAATGATATATATATTTCTTTAATTCTTCTACCTTTTTCTTTTATTAATACTGTCACGGATATTAGCATCACTAAGTTATCTCATCACTAAGGCATTGCTAAGGCCATGCCAAGCAGTATTTACGTTAATAATCAAATCATGTATACACATATATAAGGCAGCCGAAAGATGTCACACACAGATGCATTTACTTATACGCCCTATGTGCGCGCGAGAGACTGTAAACTACAAACATTCACATCAATAATTCAATCTTTATGTATCTACATAACTTACTTACTTACTTAATTGGCGCTTAACCGTCTAAACGGTTATGGCCTTCCAACAAGGCGCGCCAGTCGCTCCTTCGCTCCGCAAACAGGCGCCAATTGGTTACACCAAGGGAGTTTAAATCGTTTTCCACCTGGTCCTTCCAACGGAGTGGGGGCCGCCCTCTACCTCTGCTTCCATAGGCGGGTTCCGATAGAAACACTTTCTTGGCCGGAGCATCATCTTTCATTCGCATAACATGGCCTAGCCAGCGCAGCCGCTGCGTTTTAATTCGCTGGACTATGTTGATGTCTGCGTATAGCTCGTACAGCTCATCATTAAATCTTCTTCGGTACTCGCCATCGCCAACGCGTAGAGGTCCATAAATCTTTCGAAGAACTTTTCTCTCGAACACTCCCAAAGCCGCTTCATCTGCTGTTGTCATGGTCCATGCTTCTGCCCCATATAGCAGGACGGGTACGATAAGTGACTTGTAGAGTATGATTTTCGTTCGCCGAGAGAGGACTTTACTTTTCAATTGCCTACCTAGTCCAAAGTAGCATTTATTGGCAAGATTGATTCTTCGCTGGATTTCAGTGCTGATGTTGTTGCTAGTGTTGATGCTGGTTCCCAAATAAACGAAGTCTTTTACTATTTCGAAATTATGGCTGCCAACAGTAGCGTGGTTGCCAAGGCGCATATGCGCTGGCTCTTTGCTCGATGACAGCAGGTACTTCGTTTTGTCCTCATTCACCATCAAACCCATCTTTACCGCTTCTTTTACCAGCTTGGAGTAAGCAGAACTAACAGCGCGGGTGTTTAGACCGATGATATCAATGTCATCAGCATATGCCAGTAATTGCACGCTTTTATAGTATATTGTTCCAGTGCGGTTAAGTTCTGCAGTTAGTATAATTTTCTCCAGCATCAAATTAAAGAAATCGCGCGATAGGGGGTCACCCTGTCTGAAACCTCGTTTAGTTTTGAACGGCTCGGAGAGGTCCTTCCCAATTCTGACTGAGCTGATGGTGTTGCTCAACGTCATTTTGCACAGCCGTATAAGTTTTGCGGGGAAACCAAATTCAGACATAGCGGCATATAGGCAGCTCCTTTTCGTGCTGTCGAAGGCGGCTTTAAAGTCGACGAAGAGGTGATGTGTGTCGATTCTCTTTCCACGGGTTTTTTCCAAGATTTGGCGCATTGTGAAAATCTGGTCGATGGTAGATTTACCAGGTCTGAAGCCGCACTGATAAGGTCCAATCAGCCGGTTCACGGTGGGCTTCAATCTTTCGCACAATACACTTGAAAGGACCTTTATGTATCTACATAAACGAATAAATAATTGCGTCTACACATATGTACCATGTACGAATATGAGCAGCGGAGAGTCAATGCGCAAACACATGCATATATCTGAGAAGTTTGAGAGCTACTGGACTAGTAGATTCTGGAAGCGCCTAAAAGATGTATAAAATTGTGCAATTTTAGTTATAGCTGAGAAGTTTGAGAGCTCATGGACAATGCTAGTACATTCTGGAAAAATGTGCCAAAGGGTATAAAAGGCAACAGATGTAGAGGCGCTGTAATTCAGTTTGAGTTAAGCAATCAATCAGTTATTGATTAAGCACGCGATCTGGCGGCCAATAGTAGAGTTCAATTTGAGTTATCAATCAGTTTGGTTATTAAGCCAGCGAGTAGCAAAGTATAAGTGTCATTGTGAAGTACTTTAATAAAGGCCATTTTTACATTATTCAATATTGGAGTTATTTATTCAACAGTTTAGTGATTCGAACTTAGCAGAGGATTGCAAATAAGAGGATTTGCAAGTAAAATTCGTTACAATACGAAGGGGAAAGTATGTACCTGATGCGTACTGATGCAAACATAAAAACCAAACTAGTGTGAATTTTATTCTCAAAACGTGCTGGAAAAACTATTATAAAAATATAATTATAAAAATATAAAAAAAGAGAAACAAGTAAGGAAGGCTAAGTTCGGGTGTAACCGAACATTACATACTCAGTTGAGAGCTGTGGAGAAAAAATAAGGGGATATCACCATGTAGTAAAAAGAACCTAGGGCAACCTGGAATGTGTTTGTATGACATGTGTATCAAATGGAAGGTATTAAAGTGTATTTGCAGAGGAAGTGGGCCATAGTTCTATAGGTGGACGCCATTTAGGGATATCGCTATAAAGGTGGACCAGGGGTGACTCTAGAATTTGTTTGTACGATATGGGTTTCAAATAAAAGGTGTTAATGAGTATTTTAAAAGGGAGTGAGCCTTAGTTCTATGGGTGGACGCCTTTTCGGGATATCGCCATAAACATGGACCAGGGGTGACTCTAGAATGCGTTTGTACAATATGGGTATCAAATTAAAGGTATTAATGAGGGTTTTAAAAGGGAGTGGCCCTTAGTTGTATATGTGAAAGCGTTTTCGAGATATCGACCAAAATGTCGACCATGGTGATCCAGAACATCATCTGTCGGGTACGGGTAAATTAATTATATATGTAGTACTACGAACAGTATTCCTTCCAAGATTCCAAGGGCTTTTGATTTCGCCCTACAAAACTTTTTCATTTTGTTCTACTTAATATTGTAGGTGTCACACCCATTTTACCAAGTTTTTTTCTAAAGTTATATTTTGCGTCAATAGACCAATACAATTACCATGTTTTATCCCTTTTTTCGTATTTGGTATATAATTATGGAATTTTTTCATTTTTCGTAATTTTCGATATCGAAAAGGTGGGTGTGCTCATAGTCGAATTTCGGCCATTTTTTACACCAATCTAAAGTGAGTTCAGATAAGTATGTGAACTGAGTTTAGTAAAGATATATCGGTTTTTGCTCAAGTTATCGTGTTAACGGCCGAGCGGAAGGACAGACGGTCGACTGTGTATAAAAACTGGGTGTGGCTTCAACCGATTTCACCCTTTTTCACAGAAAAAAGTTATCGTCCTAGAATCTAAGCCTCTACCAAATTTCAGAGGGATTGGTAAATTTTTGTTCGACTTATGGCATTAAAAGTATCCTAGTCAAATTAAATGAAAAAGGGCAGAGCCACGCCCATTTTGATATTTTTATTTATTTTTGTATTTTGTTGCACTATATCATTACTGGAGTTGAATGTTGCCATACTTTACTTATATACTGTAAAGATATTAACCTTTCTTTTAAAATTTGACTTAAAAATTTTTTTTTTAAAAAGTGGGCGTGGTCGTTCTCCGATTTTGCTAATTTTCATTAGGCATATATACAGTAATAACAGTAACGTTCCTGCCAAATTTCATCGTGTTATCTTCAACTACTCCCAAATTACAGCTTGCAAAACTTCTAAATTACCTTCTTTTAAAAGTGGGCGGTCTGCTCAACTGAGTATAACAATTTGAATGTTGCTTCGGTCGGGACTTGAAACCAGGACGCTCGGTTTGAAATGCGGATCGCGCTACCTTCACACCACATCGGTTTGCTTTTCGCATCTGCCATTACTCAGCACAACAAGCAATAGCGTTGACTTCAAAATTAGTTTTAATATTACTTCGAAAAGTGTAATACTGTACAAATACACCAAAGTTTGCAAACATTACGCTATTCTGGTGCTAAATTTGAAAGTAAACCAAAATAAGTGTTGAGATTACTTCGAAAAGTGTATATTTTTTTTTTGTGTGTAGCGCAAAGCACAGGTAAAGTTACTACGTAAGACTTAGGGGCTTAGGGCCTCTCTGCACGAGTCAATTTTATTCCGGGCATGTATTGATACCAACAGCGGCCCAGGAACACACAAATACTACATGCCGAATTTGACACCTTCGCAAATAGACATCATTGTTTCTTTTGTTATTTAGGCCCTAGGTTACTAGGACAAACAGCTTATCATTGGTGTAATGACTTAGCCCTACTGTGTCACTGAGTGGCTTAGGCGCTTGTACGAGTGCGTTGCGCTATATTTGAACAGCACCTTTCCCAACCTGTGTCTGCCTTTTCGAAGTTACAGTTTCCTTATCGCAGCAAAGAGCGCTACTGCTTCGTAGTGATAAGCTAAAGGAAGGTAACACAGAGACTCCGGTTTTATCTCTGCGATTCTGAGAAGATGATCGAAGAGACGAATCTTGAAGGCCTGAGAAAAGGAAAGATGCGGACAATATGCTGTGACCGGAGCAAATACCACGTAGTGGCATTACTTAAAATGGTTGAAAGGTGCAAGCAAACTGCTTAGCAGTGGTTTGAAGAGTGAATTTTCCATTTACAGAAAGAAGTCGTTGCTGAAGAAGCACAACTCTCCTAAAAGGCCGATATATTTTGCTTTTTTTGATGTGTTCTATTAATCTTATTTAACCAGCCCTGTAAATATTGTTCCATTAAATACTGATAGTTGAATAGAAACACCGCGTAAAAATAAAAAATTTCTAAGTCATAATTTTATAAAGTGGCAAAGATTTTTCACTATTTGGCAATTCGTATCACCAACAACTATAATAATTTATGCCAAAAACCGTCAAAGTGGAATTGCTATCCTGCATCATGAAACAAGTCAAAGTTCATATTTCTTTCAGGGTTCTAATGTTCCATTATCTCTTTTTAAACATAATTTCTCTCTAAAATAGGAGTCTCGCCTTAACTTTTGCACACCCAAAAATATGTAAGATGTATATATTTGGCTTCGCGAGAGTCCCCCATTGTACTTTGTAACTTCCCTGTTTATCATGATTCAATTACTAGAGGTTTGTTCTCCAATGATGAAAGACCCTTGGTACTCCCAAATTTAATAAAATCTGAACTGGTTGCTTTTTCGAAGTACAGAAAACGGAGAATAATACAAGCCACTTCAGCGAAAATTGTAGTAGAAAAATACCTTTAGTAGTATATTAGTGGTGATAATAAATTTGTAAATGCCAACAAGTTTTGGAGGAAATAATTTATTTTCTACTAAATATTTCGTGAATTAATAAAGAGTTATATTGGTTTGGTTATTCTTTCAGAATTTGTTTGAAGAATTCAAAAACTCCCTACCTGAGTATAAGTTAAATGCATTTTGAAATAAGAGGCAGCTAATGGAAAGCATTCTGAGATAAGGCGTTCTTCAACCTAATTCTAATATTGGGCGTTTTTGTGAAAAATACTGAAATGGGGAATTTAGCTTTTTATTCTGAAATTTCGGAAAGCTCTTTTCCGTTTAAGTATTCATGCAAGTGTTCCGGATAAACCGTTAGTTTAGAATATTCGGAATACGTTCGTTTGATACTAACTCACGAGGCCCGAATATTCCAAATATAAAAAGATTCTGCAAATTCTTAAACGGAGACGTATGTTCCGAACATACCTATGTCAGCCACACTTATAGATCATGGCATGATTAATAAATAAAAAAAAAATGTTCTAAGGAATTATGCAGCTATTTGTAAACTGATTGCTTCCTATTCCTACTACTAATATTTTACGAAAAATCGCAAAGAAACCACATTTAACGGATGTCAGTTCGATTTGGGAGCAAAATGGCTGTAATTGAAAAAAATGTGTCAGCCGAGCAAACCTCTTGTGATTGAATCATGCCTGTATATAATGTTCTGAAAACAAAAAAAAAAAAAACAGACTAGGAAGGAAATTTAATGATATTTTCAATTTGTGCGAATGGGTATATCTCGATTCGATACATTCAAATTAACCTTTTTTTTTTACATTTGTTTCAAAATTTTAATTCCCACAGGGGATTATCAATGCTCAATGTCAATTAAAGTATTAAATAAATGTTAGTCGGATATGGTAGTGGTTAACCATCAAGCATTTTAGTAAATTTATTTGGAAAATTAACTGATATTGGGAAAGTTGACCACAAATATACAACAATAATATACAAGTTTGTATGTTAATTCGTTCGAAATTTTCAACTTTAATGTGTAATATGATAGCTGCGCAACTCATAATAGCTTAAGTTCTAGCCTTGCTAACACAGGGCATAAGTACAGAACGTGCTCGATCGTTTTCTCTTCTAACACGCACTTCTTGCATCTGATATTACAAGGCCTAATTTACAAGCATGTGACGCCAGAAGTCAGTGTCCCGTCAGAATATGAATCATGAGCCTGCAGTCTCCTATTTTCAATGATAAGCGTAACATTGTTAATATAAGGTTGTAAGATCCGCGCATGATCTTTGATACTTTGGCGGTCCGGATCAGCGCAGTAAACCGCAAATCCTAATTCTTCCATCGGTGAACTAGAATTTATCCCGTTTTCTCCGCTTTGGCACTCATCCAAATATTATATGCTCAGGTATATAAATACCGAAGCGCCTGATTCGTCAAAGAGTTAATTGTTGGAAGGTGCTTTGCATTTATAAGAACTGCAACGTCATCTGCGTATGCCATGAGTTTAACGGACTCCTCATCGAACCGCCTGAGCAGTTGTTTGATAACCAGCGTCCACAGCAGGTGTGATCATAACCTTCGCTGTTCTGTGCCCCTGTCTGGCGATTTGGTGTCCTCATATTTTCACGTCTGCGAAGTAGTTTTCCTGCAACTAAGCATGCCATCGATCTATATGGTTAGGGCTGGATGTAGTTCAATATTATTAAGACTATTTATGATCGCCTGTTTAGAGACATTGTTGAAAGTCCTGACAATTTATAAGAAGAATACTAAGGTATACTTATATTCCAAAGTTTTTTCTATATTTGGAACCACCCTATGCAGTACCATGTCTATCGACATGCCTTTTCTTGTAGCTATTTTGTGTTGTTGGATTTTATTTGCACATCTATCAGCCTATCAAAATTTTGAGCAGTAATGATACAAATCAAGAGTGTCCAGTAGAAAAAATTCAAAAAATGGTTAAGAAATTGTAGCAAATCCCCAAAATTTTTCAAACAGAAGGAAGAATATTTGGAATCTTCAGTATATTAAGAATGTGAAAATATGAGATTTTTTATTATCACTAAAATAAAGATCTTCTATCCCTATAAAAAAAATAAAATAAAGGTAAAGCACAATAACCTCCGAAGAGATATGAGGCCGAGCTTTTCTTCCAATTTGTGTCGGTTTCCTTTTAATTTTTCCTACAAATTGGCGGGACGGGGCCTATATGTTTTATGCCGACTCCAAACGGCATCTACAATGCCAATGAGCTTTCACTGAGAAGTTTTTCATGGCAGAAATATACTCGGACTGCTTGCCAAATCACTGCCACAGCGCGAATTCGCTTAGAAAAACTTTCTTCTAGTTGAAAAAACCTGTTTCTAAAATTTTGATGTTGCTTCCTAGTGGCGTGTACCCAGGATCTGCGGTGTGGTAGGTGGTGTACGCTACCACCACACAACGACGGCTGCTAAGAACCATCCTATATTGATTTTCATTGATGTCTTCTGTTTGTGGATAGAGGGGTAAAAAAGAACATTTTTATAAATAAGAATAAAGGCTTGCCCAAAACTCTCCATTAAATATGGGGAATAGAAGATTACTTATGTATCTCCCCCATTAAATATTAACATATTAAGATACCCCCCACAAGGTTGGTGGCCTTGGGAAGACTTAGACACACAAAAGATTCACGAGGATGTGAAGCGCAATATTTTCAAGAGGTTGCTAACGCAGTTTATAGCTTATCAAACCCAATTGTTTAACACACCTAACCGTGGCGAATGCCGTTTCATTAGCAGCCGAGACTTTGGCGACCCCATGCGCCTTATGGAATCAGGGCGCAGTGGCGAAATGGCAAAGAAGGTTGAATGTGGTGATTTTAAATTGTACCCGAGATGGTCGGGCTTATACCTTATTGGTGATTTTAACCTGAACGGCAAGGGACCACCGATAATACCCCTTGAAACCTAAGGGAAGTGCCTTTATCGCTTCAATAACAAAACATTAAGATATAGTAATCTAAAGCAACTCAAAAGGACTCTAAATTCAACAATAATAAATTATAAATATGTTATGAATTATTAAAAAGAATGAATGAATTTAAAATTAGAGGCCCGAAATATATAGTACAGTCGAAAGTATTAGAACAAGATAAAACATGTAAGGAAGGCTAAGTTCGGGTGTAACCGAACATTACATACTCAGTTGAGAGCTATGGTGACGACATAAGGGAAAATCACCATGTAGGAAAATGAACTTAGGGTAACCCTGGAATGTGTTTGTATAACATGTGTATCAAATGGAAGGTATTGAAGAGTATTTTAAGAAGGAGTAGGCCATAGTTCTATAGGTGGACGTCATTTAGGAATATCGCCATAAAGGTGGATCAGGGGTGACTCTAGAATTTGTTTGTACGATATGGGTATCAAATGAAGGGTGTTAATGAGGGTTTTAAAAGGGAGTGGCCCTTCGTTGTATATGTTAAGGCGTTTTCGAGATATCGACCAAAATTTGGACCAGGGTGACCCAGAACATCATCTGTCGGGTACCGCTAATTTATTTATATATGTAATACCACGAACAGTATTCCTGCCAAGATTCCAAGGGCTTTTGATTCCACCCTGCAGAACTTTTTCATTTTCTTCTACTTAATATGGTAGGTGTCACACCAATTTTGCAAAGTTTTTTCTAAAGTTATATTTTGCGTCAATAAACCAATCCAGTTACCATGTTTCATCCCTTTTTTCATATTTGGTATAGAATTATGGATTTTTTTTGTAATTTTTCGTAACTTTGGATATCGAAAAATAGGGCGTGGTCATAGTCGGATTTCGGCCATTTTTTACACCAATACAAAGTGAGTTCACATAAGTACGTGAACTGAGTTTAGTAAAGATATATCGATTTTTGCTCAAGTTATCGTGTTAACGGCCGAGCGGAAGGACAGACGGTCGACTGTGTATAAAAACTGGGCGCGGCTTCAACCGATTTCGCAATTTTTCACAAAAACCAGATATCGTCCTGTAATCTAAGCTCCTACCAAATTTCACAAGGATTGGTAAATTTTTGTTCGACTTATGGCATTAAAAGTATCCTAGACAAATTAATTCCGAAAAGGCGGAACCACACCCATTTTGAAATTTTCTTTTATTTTTGTATTTTTTTGTACCATATCATTGCTGGAGTCGAATGTGGACATAATTTACTTATCTACTGTAAAGATATTGAATTTTTTGTTAAAATTTGATTAAAAAAAATTTTTTTTAAGTGGGCGTGGTCGTTCTCCGATTTGGAATATATGGAAGTCTATATCTATCTCGATTACTTTATACCTGTACTATCAACCGTTATCCAATCAAAGTTAGTATACTCTGTGAGCTCTCCTCAACTGAGTATAAAAAGATGTTGATGTTGAAATAGCCTCACAATTGTATTTTTCCAGATTGAAAATGATCAAGCGAAAGGCCATATCCGTCGAAATACGATCCCAAATCATTATTTTGCAAAAAACAGGGAAAAACTATCCAGTAATAGCCAAAATTTTGAAAATATATCTGTGTTCTGTTCATACGGGCATTAGAAGATATCGGGAAACTGGCCAAAAACTAACATAAAACGATCTGGTCAACCAAAAAAGACAAATCAAGAATCGACAACAAAATATATGCAAAAGTAAGGCCAATCAATGGAAATCTGCATCATAAATTCATGCTGCAATCAATGAATACTTGGATTCACCAATATCGCTCACGACAGTCAAAGACCGGCTTAAAGAAAAAGGTATGATTTGACGCATTGCTGTCAGAAAGCGACTTCTACGGCCAGTAAATAAAGAGAAAATACTGAAGTTCGCTCAAGAAGATATTGACTGTGGAAATCAGTTTTATGGTCGGACGAATCAAAATTTGAACTTTTCGGTAGCCATAGGCGTCAATATGTTCGCAGAAACGGCAATGAAAGATTCAAAGCAGATTGCATTGTGCCACCTGTGAGACATGGCGGTGGCTCAGTGAAGGTTTGGGGTTGTTTCAGCTACGCTGGCGTTGGTCAAATAAAAAAATTGAAGCGATTATGAAAAAAAGAGCAGTACCACAGTTTACTCCAACGCAATCTGGCATTAATTTGATTGGTGGTGGATTCGTTTACGAACAAGATAACGGTCCGAAACATATATCAAAACATTGTACTTCTTATTTAGAATTTAGATGCAGGTAACTTTGATACAATGGAGTAGCAACGAAAATCCCCCGATTTAAGTCACATCGAGCTGTTGTGGGAAGAATTGGATCGACGTGTGAGAGATCTAAAGCCAACAAGCCTTCCTAACCGTGGGGTTGTTTGAACGAAGCGTGGAATAATATTCCGTATCAAACTCTTAAAAAACTCTTTGAAAGAATGCCGGAATTGTGCGCTGCAATCATCAATGCAAAAGGTGGCCATTTTCAAGCAAATCGCTTAACTCTCTGTTTTCTTATAAATTTTGATGGAACGTTCAATAAAATTCATTAAAAATGTCTTCGGATCAGAGAACTAAGTTGAATGTACAAAACTACTGCGAATATGTGAATAATATTTTAATAAATGATACGATAAACTGACAAAAACTCAATTTTTCATCTTGTTCTAATACTTTCCGACTGCACTGTACATATTAGGGCGGGTCAAATTGTATGGGGGGAAAAAAACTTCAGGTACACATCCACATTCTGAATCTATGGTCATACTGAGTAATATTGTCCATGGGACCATAGGTCTGAAATGAATTTCAAGCCTCCCTAATTTTGTTAGAAAATATTTTTTTTTAGAAATTTTTATTATTATTATTGTCCATATTGCAAATTCAATTTTTAAATAGCCCAAAATCGTTTCTAACAAAAATTATAATAAAAATTTCTAAAAAAAAGTATTTTCTAGCAAAATTAGGGAGGCTCGAAATTCATTTCAGACCTATGGTCCATTGGGAAATATTACTCAGTATGACCCATAGATTCAGAAACTGGATGTGCCTTTTCAACAAAATTGATCCACCCTAGTACATATATATGTATGTATGTACATGGGTCTAGTCCCTTGTACAAACCACCTTTTTATGTATTCATGCAATATTTCAAAAAAATTCAGTATCTTTTTAGCACATATTTGAAGCGTCCTCTGAAGTCTTAAAGTGCAAAATGTTAGGCATACGCAGTGTAGCACCAAATGCACTCAGAATATTAATGTGTGGCACGATTTCGGTTTTTTTTTCATGCAACGCTTATTGTTTGTTGTTTTATCGTTTCCTTGTCGCTTCAAATTAATTTTTAAGTTTTAACTTACTTTAACGTTTTGTGTTTCAACATTATTACTGTGTTATTGCAATTGCGTTTCGACTTTTTTTTTATCCTCACTGCTACTGAAAGTTTGCCATTACACATTTTCAAGGATGCTTACCATATTGTGGTAAATTACGAAACTAACGAGACGTAATGGAAAATATGACCACGTAGGCGAGAATATTCATTTAAAGGATTTGCTTGCATTACGCTTTGTTTCTTCAACATGCATGCAACGTTTTGCCACATTTTCAAAGTGGCAGATTTAACGCTTAGTAACATTTTCAATATGTTTCATATAAGGATGTGTGTGTGGGTGTATGGGTGCTCGCTCATAATTCAAGGCCGCTTAAATGTATTCAGTATTTTATTTGTTGCGCGTAACTTACAAGTCCTAACTAGTTGGCTGAGAGATTAAAAAAAAAGAAATTCATATACTACATAACGGTTTAAGTAAGCTTACAACGACTGGTATAATGTGTGTACAGTAAAATTGTTGCAATTACGCTTCTTGCAACCAAAGTTATAATGAATGCGTCAAGTGCAGGGGGATGCATCTTAAAATCTTTATCATATATATTGTAACGAATTTAGGGAAATTCCGCTTATTTGAAACTTTCTGCTAACGTTCGAATCGCTAAACTATTGAATAAATCACTCCAATATTCAGTATTGAAAACTGGTCTTTATTTAGATTACTTTGGGAGTACTTCACAACTAATAGCGTGTTTAAATCAAACTGATGACAGCTTGCGCTGCTTTTATACTCTCGTTTTCTCGTTAACCTATTTCTCCTAAGGTCTAGTAATTTCGCGGACAGTTGTATCTCATGCTTGTTAACCATCTATATACGTGTATATTTGTAGTTTATGCTTTTCCATTAGCCATATGCGTGTGTATGTGTGAGTAACTACTTCGGCTGACTACATATGTGTATGTGAGATATCTCCTGCTTACTGTGTTTTGTTGTTGCGATTATTTACCAACAGCATAGTGATGTCAACATTCGCCGCAATATGTATTTATGTCTATGAACATAGGGGTAGTTTTAGGTTATGTTATATAATGTTACATGATGGCAGGGAATTTATATTTCCGAAAATATTAAACATATATTTTTCATTCCTTATTTCATTTTATTTATAAAATAAATCAAAAACAAATCAATTAGTAGTTATATCGCAAATTTTTAGCAAAGTGATCAATCAAGTGTCATGTGTGGTACCTAAGTAGTGTGCAACAATGAGTTACGGCAGGACCAAAGGGGTTTTCAGTGAGACCACTCTGAAAAGCCGACTTTAAGGGATTGGTTGGTTGGTTGCGGTGCCTCCCGAATACCAAAGAACCGAGCCGAAGTAGCACACGGAGCGCCATTTTGATGCACAGCAGACAGTGGCTGGTTTAGTATGGAAATTCGGAACTCCGTTCGAGCCATTTGGCACAGAAAATGAACCTGCTGATACTTTTCAAAGATCATTTAGATTTGCACACCGTCACCCCTATAGCACACTCTTAAGGGAACTTCACCTTATGACACCTGTCCAAATTAAGCGAGAGGGTGTAATAATCTGATCGCGGAGCCACACCGGGAAGACTTTTGAGTATACTACTGTATTTATACTGCCTCGCGTTCCAACAGTTAAACTCATGAACTCTTACTGCTAAATAAGTTGCAGTTTCACGTATGCACAAGCCCAGAGGTAGGAACACATTAAGTGCGTCAGTAGGATACGACCAAAGTCCACCTGTTAGCCCTCCCAAGGCTGCTCGCTATATTCTATTCATCTTTTTAATGTTGTACCATTTGTCCATTGCCGGCTACCATGCTATAGCTCCATTTCTTAGTATGGGTCTGACGACAGCCGCATATAGTCACATCATAAGACATAATAATAAGGGTTTAGACCCCAATTTCTGCTGAGGATTTTTTTACATGAATAGAAGGCTATATAGGCGTTTTCGACAATAGTTTCAAAATCGAAACTGTGGGACTTTGTCTTTTTTAGTAAACAGTATCAGCCCAATTTTACGGAGTATCTTCACTCCATCTTTAATGAGTGCCAATATAATCTATAATAATCAGGTCGACCACCCACAGAAACGAACTCCTGTTGGCTTGTATTTCCCTATTATCTAGAATTAATTTCGTGCAATAGAAACAAGGCTGTTTAAGACAGTTCTTTCCAGAGTGTTGCTAACCGCGCTGATTTCAATAATGGCTAAGGATGCCTCTATATCCAAAAAGGCAGCCAGAGAGTGCTATTTGTAGTGTAAGTATCTCTCTCTGGTACCTATGAGCTTATGGATTGCATTTTCGGTAGACTTGCTTTTCATTTACGCATGCTATTTTTTCCTTGTTAATGACAGAGTCCAGCAACCTGTCCGACAAAGCAGCGGGCTATGCATACATCGGTCAGTTATGGGGCTACCACAGTCAGGAAAACGAGTGTTCAATAGGATGTTTAGTGATTTATCAGCAGATTCCCTCCACACCCCATCCTCTCTTCTTACGAAGTGAGTGTGTTTATGTTCCTTGTTCTACCTACGCGATTGACGACTGCTGTTAGTCGACGAGCAGAAGGCTTCAAGCCTCGTCCTTGGCTATCCATACTTCTTCCTTGGTTTTCTTTATGGCTTACTGCGGTGTGAAGAGTGCGGCTGCCAGCTAGTGTTAGGGTCCAGATATTTAAAGAGCTTCTCAAAAAATGGAACTAAAGCCCATAAATACTCTCTTCCATTGACAGTAAATCGATTGCGCTTCATGATTAGAGGGCATGTACCAGAAACATAAAAATCCTTAAAATAGATGTGTCCTAGCCCTAGGTGGGCTTACATCTGGTTGTTGACATTACAATGAGAGATAGAAGGAGACCTCGAGGGGTTTAAATAAAAATTCGCAAGTGGAAGAAGACAAAACGACGAAGGTATTAGAGCGGCATAAACACCTCAATTGTGCTTGGGGGCCTAAAAATAATGTGTCGTGTCGCTAAATCAGGAACCATGACCCTTATCGGGAGAAAAACATTTCTGGGCTCAGTTCGCTTTTATTTGGAGTAACTACTTCTATGGTATGCTGTAATTATGGCATGGAAACATTTTCATGTATGCTACTGAATTATAAGGAATCTCGCAGTGGTGACGGAACCAGGAGTAGGTATTAAAATGCCTTATTACTCATAATGAGGGCACCATCTTTCAATGAAAGAGGAGTGGCAGCAATACCAATGACAAGTCTGCCTTTTCAGACCATGCATATATCAGCTGCAACATCCCTTCAAGCAATTTAAAAAAGAAAAAACCCTTTAGAAAGCCTAGAGCAACAGAGTGAACTAAATTTAAGACTTGTATGGATACGGAACCGGAGAAACCCAAGGATGTTGCTACCGCGTAACAGTTGAAGGAGTGCTATAAAATCGTAACCATGATGTTAATAAATGCGCCTAACAAAGACTGTCCTCTGAAGAGACGCAGAGGACAAGCAAACCGCCATGGTAAAGTTAAGACCTAGGGATTCTTTGTAGTAGAACGTTAGCAGTTCTGGAAAATGGCGATAAAATGAGAGCTGGAAATGATTATGTAGCGGTGAAAAGTCGCCAAATGTGTTCATTTCCACATATTTGTCACCGAGACATGATGTTGAAGAGCTGGTAGAGAGTATTTTACACCCATAAGAGGAGCGGGTAGTGCCATATCGATCAGAGGAGCGGGTAATGCCAAGTATCTAGCATTGATCCTTGACTTAGAAGTTAATTTCTAAATTTAACATACGCTAAGAACCATACTTTAGCTCGACGCTTCGCAAGTTTCCTTGGTATCATCAAAACTGTCATCCTATTCTTTGAGTGTAGCCGTGATCAATATTGTTTTACATACACATTTGTAAGAGCATACAAAATTAATATCTTGTTTTAGATCTTCTTTTATTTTGTTGGTTTCTTTTAAATTAATAGAGATGCCAGGGAAATTTGGGGAAATGTCGATCTGAAAGATTGAGTAACCTTATTCTTATTCGTTCTAGAAATGATTAGATCATAAGAGCCTATTAATTCCCAGAAGCAGCATTTCATGGCTAAAGGTATCGAAAACGGTTATGACTCGATTTGTCCTATTGTTAAGATCGTTTTGGTTTTCAGGATATTAATGCTGATGGCTGGTTATGACCAGAATCGTGATCTACTAAGGCTGTTGCACCTTATCGAGGGCCTTCGCAATTTAATAATTGGGACCTTTTTCACAGGTTTTGAGAAAACCAAAAGTAGATAGGCAGGTGTTGGAAGCAAGGCTTTCTAATACATTTACATCACCAACACATATACATACGCTCACATAAGTGTTAGAATTGTTATAAGCCTAAGCAAATTGCACAAATTGCGTGACAGCTCTTCACTACCTATCATTTTGTGTTACACTCATCGTGTTGCTATTGTTTTGTTTGATTAAATGCAATGTTGACACCTAATTAAACGCTCGAAGGACATGCGATGACATTCCGCACTACAAATAATGGACAGTATCTCGTTTACATCAAGTACAAAATATTATGTTCTAAAATTTAAATGACAATTTTTGTGCTTCTGTAAAATGCGGTTGTACGACTGTCAATTAGTCGAGGATTAGCTGAGCTTAGAAAGGGACAAAATTAATAAAAGGCATGCAACGATATAATAATTTGCATGTAGTGACAAATAAATGTAAGTGTGTTTACGTAAAATTGTATATAAATTAGGGTGGGTCGATTTGTATGGACGATAGTTAACCGATATCGCGCCATAGATTTTTCGACATGATTTAAATAAATAAATGTAAGGCGCGATAACCTCCGAAGAGATCTAAGGCCGATCTTCTCTTCCAATTTGCGTCGTGCTCCTCTTGATTTTTCCCTACAAATTGGGCGGACGGGAACTACATGTTTTATGCCGACTCCGAATGGCATCTGCAAGGCAGATGAGTTTTCACTGAGAGCTTTCCATGGCAGAAATACACTCGGAGCGCTAGCCAAACACTGCCGAGGGGCGAACCCGCTTAGAAAAATTTTCTTCTAGTTGAAAAACCTTATTTCTAAAATTTTGATCTTGCTTTGTCCGGGGCGTTAACCCAGCGCATACGGTGTGGTAGGCGAAGCACGCTACCATCACACCACGGTGGTCGCCAATATGATTTGGGCTCACGAACAAAAAAGCTCCACTACGCATACCCAAAAAAATTACTTTCGTACCTGCGATATTTTAATTTTTTTGACTTTTCTTTGACTTTGATTTTTAAGGTTTTTTTTCGGTCTAATATACATGCTTGAATCGTGTTTTGTTTGAGTGCTTACCCACTCAGCATTTAGGTGATTAAATTTTGAATTTCCCTACATATCAGTACAATTTGATTACTCTTTCTGACTAAATAATGAGTTATCATACAATTGAACAAAATAAATAATCAAATATGAATACTTTTGATGATCAAAAACTGAATACTGTTTTCTTTAGGTGATCAAAAATTTATAATCATTTTTAATCAGCTGACTGAACAATAAATTTTATACTTGTTAAAATTTTACTTTTCATTGAAAATCTTATTTTTTTCACCTGCACACATTTTCTCAATCATGAAGTTAGAAAAAATATATACATTTTTTTTATTTACACAAAAGATATTGTATATAAAGATGTCCCCAATCATTTCTCCATCTTCGGCTTCCAAGAAAATACATAGGGTTGGAAAATACAAAGGTTGTGAGCTTTTGAACCTCAGGTAAGTGAAACTCTCTTGACATACCTGAATACGGCTTCGACATCCCGTACCTTATCGTTTTTTAAGATATTGACGATCATAACTGATGGTGGATGTTGTAGTCGCAGGTGTATATCAGTCAAGTTTATTTGCGAATTACCTTTGGTTCAAATAGCTCACTTCCGCATGCTTTCTTTCCCCGATGAAATATGATTATCATGTACTATCTTATTTTGTATGAGATATGAACCCACTCAGCATTCAGATTATTAATTTTTGAATTTCTCTACATATCAATACAATTTGATTACTCTTTCTGACTAAATAATGAGTTATCATACAATTGAACAAAAGAAATAATCAAATATGAATACTTTTGATGATAAAAAACTGAAAAACATTTTTCGATTGGAATCATTTTTGAATTCCTTTGAGGATTAAATTTTAATATTTCATAAAAACCAACAAAAAGAAAAATCAAATATGCTTACCTTTGATGATCAAAAACTAAATATAGTTTTCCAATCACATTTTGGAATCATATGTGAATCAAATGTGTAACTTAAAAAAAAAAAAAAAATTTATAATCATTTTTAATTCAGCTTTCTGAATCTTTTGTGACTATATCTGTTGACTGAATAATGAATTTCATACTTGTTAAAATTTTACTTTTCATTGAAAATCTTATTTTTTCCACATACACAAATATTTCCAATCATGCAGTTCAGAAAAAATATGTATATAAAATTTTTATTACTAAGACATTCTTCAAGACAATGTAATGCAAATGCTGCTCGTGCCCAGAGATTTCCCCAACCATTTCTCCACCTTCGGCTTCCCAGAAAATACATAATAGTTGGACAATACAAAAGTTGTGAGCTATTTGACCAGGTAAGTGAAACTCTCTTGACATATGTACCTGGATATGTCTTCAACATCCCGTGGTGTATCGTATTTTAAGATATTGACGATCATACCTGATGTTGGATGTTGTAGTCGCAGGTCAAGTTTGTTTGCGAGTGACCTGTGGTTCAAATAGCTCACTTCCGCATGCTTTCTTCCCCTGATGAAATAAGATTATTATGTAGTATATATTTAGAATGAGATATGAGGAATAAATGCATCATAATCGCCTTCAGAAATGACTCAAAAATCTCAACCAAAACGATTTAAATATGTTCACGAATATGATCAGAAAATGACTCTAAAAATTAGTCAAATATTACTCTATAACAATTAAAGCTCAATTTTACAATGATATCAAATATGAATAAAAAGCGTTTCGAAATAGGAATCATAAATGATTATTCAAGATTAATCACATTTAAGATATATTCTTCTCCCGACAATACCTTAATTTTCGAACAGAAAATGCTTTTAAATTTGAAGGTTTTTAATCACAAACAGACAAAATAGGATACTTTATTTTGCTGGTTTGCTCGTAAAAACAGTAAAATTGAATAATTTCGTAAAGTTTGTAATGTTATTACTATGTTTATTTTTATTCCTTCATATTAAGTTGCTGAAGAAACACAGAGTAGGTCAATTCTCCCTGACTAGGAAACGTAGAAAATATTCCACGTTTTCTAGATCAAATATACAACACTCAGAGAATGCACCCCTACGCCGATGACTGCACAATAAACGCCACAGGCCCAGGCCCACACATCGATTAGATTTGTAACAAAATAAGCAGCTATCTCCCTGATCTCCTTAGTTTCTTCGCCTCGCGAAACCTGACATTGTCACCGACCAAATAATCGGCGACCTTATTTACAACATGGACGAGGTATATGGAACATCCGATGTCATCACGCTGCCGACTGTTTTACACCCAAAAATCTTGGGTGTGACGTTCGATCAGGATATAAATGCAGGCCTTCCAGAATACTGCCCTCAGAATCGCTACGAGCTGCCTTCTTATATCCCCAAAATACCACCTAAACAATGAGGCAAGATTACCTACCCCCCTTTGGGGAGAGAAATGAAATACTGAACAAATGGTATCTTTTGAATACCCAGAAGCCTGGGGATCTCAACAGACATCAGATTGATGAGGATGTGGTCGAGGTGAACAACTTCTTAAAGAGAGAACACTAATTTTTTACTTTGTCTCCAAATTTGACTTATTTATTGGTATGCAAAGGGCTCAGAGTAGAGTGGCTGCTATAAAGAATCCTAGGCGTTAACTGATGTTATTATACTCAGCGTGCTTTGCACACAGAGTATATTAACTTTGATCGGATAACGGTTGGTTGTACAGGTATTAAGGAATCGCGATAGATATGGACTTCCATATAACAAAATCATCAGTATCGAAAAAAAATTTTATTGAGCCATGTCCGTCCGTCCGTCTGTCCGTTAACACGATACTTGAGTAACTTTTTAAGTATCTTGATGAAATTTAGTATGTAGGTTCCTGGGCACTCATTTCACATCGCTATTTAAAATGAACGATTGACTATAACCATGCCCACTTTTTCGATATCGAAAATTCCACAAAACCGAAAAAGTGCGATAATTCATTACCATAGACGGATAAAGCGATAAAACTTGGTAGGTGGGTTGATCTTATGTCGCAGAATAGAAAATTAGGAAAATTTTGGACATTGGGCGTGGCACCGCCCACTTTTAAAAGAAGGTAATTTATAAGTTTTGCAAGCTGTAATTTGGCAGTCTTTGCGGATATCATGATGAAATTTGGCAGGAACGTTACTCCTATTACTACATGTGTGCTAAATAAAAATTAGCAAAATTGGATGACGAACACGCCCACTTTAAAAAAAAATTTTAAGACAAATTTTAACAAAAAATTGAATATCTTTACAGATATAAATAAATTATGTCAACATTCAACTCCAGTAATGATATGGTGCAACAAAATACAAAAAATAAAAGAAAATTGCAAAATGGGCGTGGCTCCGCCCTTTTTCATTTAATTTGTCTGGAATAATTTTAATGCCATAAGTCGAACAAAAATGTACCAATCCTTGTGAAATTTAGTAGGGGCATTTTTTTATAGATTCTATGGCGATAACTGGTTTCTGTGAAAATGGGTGAGACCGGTCGAAGCCACGCCCAGTTTTTATACACAGTCGACCGTTTGTTCTTCCGCTCGGCCATTAACACGATAACTTGAGCAAAAATCGATATATCTTTACTAAACTCAGTTCACGTAATTATCTAAACTCACTTTGTATTGGTATAAAAAATGGCCGAAATCCGACTATGATCACGCCCACTTTTTCGATATCGAGGATTACGAAAAATGAAAAAAATGCCATAATTCTATACAAAATACGAGAAAAAGGATGAAACATGTAATTGGATTGGTTTATTGACGACAAATATAGCTTTAGAAACAACTTTGTAAAATGGGTGTGAAACCTACCATATTAAGTAGAAGAAAAAGAAAAAGTTCCGTAGGGCGAAATCAAAAGCCCTTGGAATTTTGGCAGGAATACTGTTCGTGGTATTACATATATAAATAAATTAGCGGCACCCGACAGATGATGTTCTGGGTCACCCTGGTCCACATTTTGGTCGATATCTCGAAAACGCCTTCACATGTACAACTAAGGGTCACTCCCTTTTAAAACCATCATTAATACCTTTAAGTTGATACGCATATCGTACAAACGCATTCTAGAGTCACCCCTGGTCCACCTTTATGGCGATATCTCGAAAAGGCGTCCACCTATAGAACTAAGGCCCACTCCCTTTTAAAATACTCATTAACACCTTTCATTTGATACCCATATCGTACAAACAAATTCTAGAGTCAGCTCTGGTCCACCTTTATGGCGATATCCCTAAATGGCTTCTACCTATAGAACTATGGCCCTTTTAAAATACTCTTTAATACCTTCCATTTGATATACATGTCATACAAACGCATTCCAGGGTTACCCTAGGTTAATTTTCCTGCATGTTGATTTTCCCTTATTTTGTCTCCAAAGCTCTCAGCTGAGTATGTAATGTTCGATTACACCTGAATTTAGCCTTCCTTACTTGTTTTTATATACATAATTTCAAGCTAACTTTTACAGTTTTATATAAAACAAGTAAGGAAGGCTAAGTTCGGGTGTAACCGAACATTACATACTCAGTTGAGAGCTATGGAGACAAGATAAGGAAAGTCACCATGTAGGAAAATGAACCTAGGGTAACCCTGGAATGTGGTTGTATGACATGTGTATAAAATGGAAGGTATTAAAGAGTATTTTAAGAGAGAGTAGGCCATAGTTCTATGGATGGACGCCATTTAGGGATATCGCCATAAAGGTGGACCAGGGCTGACTCTAGAATGTGTTTGTACGATATGGGTATCAAATGAAAGGTGATAATGAGTACTTTAAAAGGGAATGGGCTTTAGTTCTATAGGTGAACGCCTTTTCGAGAAATCGCCATAAAGGTGGACCAGGGGTGACTCTAGAATATGTTTGTACGATATGGGTATCAAATGAAAGCTGTTAATGAATATTTTGAAAAGCAGTGATCCTTAGTTCCATAGGTGGACGCCGTTTCGAGATATCGCCATAAAGGTGGACCAGGGGTGTCTCTAGTTGTACGATATGGGAATCAAATGAAAGGTGTTACTGAGCATTTTAAGAGGGAGTGGGCATTAGGTCTATAGGTGCACGCCTTTTCGAAATGTCGCCATTAGGGTGGGCCAGGGGTGACTCTAGAATGTGTTTGTATGATATGGGTATCAAATGAAAGATGGTAATGAGTATTTTAAAAGGGAGTAATCCTTAGTTCTATAGGTGGACGCCTTTTTGAGATATCGCCATAAAGGTGGACCAATGGTGACTCTAGAATATTTGTACGATATGGGTATCAAACGAAAGGTGCTACTGAGCATTTTAAGAGGAAGTGGGCATGAGGTCTATAGGTGGACGCCTTTTCGAGGTATCGTCATTAGGGTGGGCCAGGGGTGACTCTAGAATGTGTTTGTACGATATGGGTATCAAACGAAAGGTGTTACTGATCATTTTAAGATGGAGTGGGCATTAGGTCTATAGGTGGACGCCTTTTCGAGATATCGCCATTAGGGTGAGCCAGGGGTGACTCTAGAATGTTTGTACGATATGGGTATCAAACGAAAGGTGCTACTGAGCATTTTAAGAGGAAGTGGGCATGAGGTCTATAGGTGGACGCCTTTTCGAGATATCGCCATTAGGGTGGGAAAGGGGTGACTCTAGAATGTTTTTGTACGATATGGGTATCAAATGAAAGGTGGTAATGAGTATTTTAAAAGGGAGTAATCCTTAGTTCTATAGGTGGACGCCTTTTCGAGATATCGCCATAAACGTGGACCAAGGGTGACTCTAGAATGTTTGTACGATATGGATATCAAACGAAAGGTGTTACTGAGCATTTTAAGAGGGAGTGGGCATTAGGTCTATAGGTGGACGCCTTTTCGAGATATCGCCATTAGGGTGGGCCAGGGGTGACTCTAGAATGTTTGTACGATATGGGTATCAAACGAAAGGTGTTACTGAGCATTTTAAGAGGGAGTGGGCATTAGGTCTATAGGTGGACGCCTTTTCGAGATATCGCCATTAGGGTGGGCCAGGGTGACTCTAGAATGTGTTTGTACGATATGGGTATCAAATGAAAGGTGGTAATGAGTATTTTAAAAGGGAGTAATCCTTAGTTCTATAGGTGGACGCCTTTTCGAGATATCGCCACAAAGGTGGACCAAGGGTGACTCTACAATGTTTGTACGATATGGGTATCAAACGAAAGGTGTTACTGAGCATTTTAAGAGGGAGTGGGCATTAGGTCTATATGTGGACGCCTTTTCGAGATATCGCCATTAGGGTGGGCCAGGGGTGACTCTAGAATGTTTGTACGATATGGGTATCAAACGAAAGGTGTTACTGAGCATTTTAAGAGGGAGTGGGCATTAGGTCTATAGGTGGACGCCTTTTCGAGATATCGCCATTAGGGTGGGCCAGGGGTGACTCTAGAATGTTTGTACGATATGGGTATCAAACGAAAGGTGTTACTGAGCATTTTAAGAGGGAGTGGACATTAGGTATATAGGTGGTCGCCTTTTCGAGATATCGCCATTAGGGTGGGCCAGGGGTGACTCTAGAATGTTTGTACGATATGGGTATCAAACGAAAGGTATTACTGAGCATTTTAAGAGGGAGTGGGCATTAGGTCTATAGGTGGACGCCTTTTCGAGATATCGCCATTAGGGTGGGCCAGGGTGATTCTAGAATGTGTTTGTACGATATGGATATCAAATTAAAAGTATTAATGAGGGTTTTAAGAGCGAGTGGCCCTTAGATGTATATGTGAAGGCGTTCTCGCGATATCGACCAAAATGTGGACCAGGTGATCCAGAAAATCATCTGTCGGGTACTGCTAATTTATTTATATATACAATACCACTAACAGTATTCCTGCCAAGATTCCAAGGGCTGTTGATTTCGCCTTGTAGAACTTTTTCATTTTCTTCTACTTAATATGGTAGGTGTCACACCCATTTTACAAAGTTTTTTCCAAAGTTATATTTTGCGTCAATAAACCAATCCAGTTACCATGTTTCATCCCTTTTTTCGTAGTTGGTATAGAATTATGGCATTTTTTTCATTTTTCGTAATTTTCGATATCGATAAAGTGGGCGTGGTTATGGTCGGATTTCGGCCATTTTTTATAACAAGATAAAGTGAGTTCAGATAAGTACGTGGGCTAAGTTTAGTAAAGATATATCGGTTTTTGCTCAAGCTATTGTGTTAACGGCCGAGCGGAAGGACAGACGGTGGACTGTGTATAAAAACTGGGCGTGGCTTCGACCGATTTCGCCCATTTTCACAGAGAACAGTTACCGTCACAGAATCTATGCTCCTACCAAATTTGAGAAGGATTGGTAAATTTTTGTTCGACTTATGGCATTAAAAGTATTCTAGACAAACTAAATGAAAATGGGCGGAGCCACGCCCATTTTGAAATTTTCTTTTATTTTTGGATTTTGTTGCATCATATCATTACTGGAGTTGAATTTTGACTTAATTTACTTATATACAGTAAAGATATTAACTTTTTTGTTAAAATTTGAATTTAAAAAAAATTTTTTTTAAAAAGTGGGCGTGTTCTTCATCCAATTTTGCAAATTTTTATTTAGCACATATATAGTAATAGTAGTAACGTTCCTGCCAAATTTCATCATGATATCTTCAACGACTGCCAAGTTACAGCTTGCAAAACTTTTAAATTACCTTCTTGTAAAAGTGGGCGGTGCCACGCCCATTGTCCAAAATGTTACTAGTTTTCTATTCTGCGTCATAACTTCAACCCATCTACCAAGTTTCATCGCTTTAACCGCCTTTGGCAATGAATTATCGCATTTTTTCGGTTTTTCGAAATTTTCGATATCGAAAAAGTGGGCGTGGTTATAGTCCGATATCGTTCATTTTAAATAGCGATCTGAGATGAGTGCTCAGGAACCTACATACCAAATTTCATCAAGATACCTCAAAATTTACTCAAGTTATCGTGTTAACGGACGGACGGACGGACGGACGGACGGACGGACGGACGGACGGACGGACGGACGGACATGGCTCAATCAAATTTTTTTTCTATCCTGATTATTTTGATATATGGAAGTCTATATCTATCTCGATTCCTTTATATATGTACAACCAACCGTTATCCAATCAAACTTAATATACTCTGTGAGCTCTGCTCAACTGAGTATAAAAACATAGATTTCTATCATTAGAAGCAATTTAGATTTCATTAGAAGCAATCCGCTTCCCAAGGAAGTCGGTTCTATGTACCGGAGCGACTCGGGATTTTTCCCGACCAAGGACTGTTATTTCAGTGTAACCCTATTTACACTGCTACAAAACCAACATAGATTTCTATCATTATATGTATTATAGCAACGCTTCTCGTTCTGTTGTCAGCTTTAGATATAACTAAAATTGTATTAGAGTTATGAAGCTGATTAATAACTCTGCCAGGAAATTATCAACAAGTCTTACTTCTTTTGTGTCAATATGTGAAGACAGGAAACTTCCTTTTTATATAGATTCAATCAATGCAGTATTACTATATATAAAAAAGTATAAATATATCATTCGTCTGTATATTCAATCCACTAATGCTCCCTAGTGCCCATTCATTAACATGCATTGATGGCATATCCCTTACAAATGTGCGATAAAAATAATCCAAGCGCTTAATTGTAGTGAGATTTGGCCGTACATCAACTATACCAATCATGATGGAAACAACAAAAACAACAACCACGCTTGCATTGTTGGAGTCCGTACCGATATTGCCGTTAATTTCATTTTTTTGCCCTCATTGTGCTATGCCATGTCATGTTACGCTATGTAACCACGCCATACAGGTTTACGTGATGGCCACAATCACAACAGCACAACCGCCAAATCGGCTGAATAGCCTTACTTTCCTTCTTGGCTGAGTGAGCTTTCATTGGGTCACTCAACACTAGAATGGCGTACGTTACATTGCGTTAAGTTCACTTAAATGTGAATGAAATGTTTGCGAGATGCTGTGTGGGTGTGTGACTGTATGTGAGTGGATGTGGGGATTTGATTATCTTCTATTTTAGCCTAACATAGGTCTTGCTCACAAGTTCTCAAACCTTGTAACGCCTCGTGTGTGCATGGATAATGCTTAAGGTTAACTTTGAGCAAAAATGTTGAGAAATGCATACCAGCTTGATAAACACACATGCATGTGTACATACATATTCTTTATGTACATACATATGACTACATTAGTTATTGTTGTGATTCTTGTTTTTGTTTGTTTACATTGTTGTCCATGAGATTTCGCAAGCACATTGCTTACCTAATAGTCTGTGGTGTTTGGTTAATTGAATGGCTCACTGTTATATCACGTACATACATACATACATACATACATACAAAGACATTTTGATTGGCAAGTAAATCTACTAGCTGGTTATCCTCTTATTGCTGAGTAGTTGAAAGTCAATCGAGTGACTTCGATTAGCCGCTTTCACACTCACACACAGCCTTTGTTGAATTCGGTCTATTCAGTCTCTTAATCATTGGCATGAACGTGGCATTACACTCGGCATTACAACACATGTTTTGTGTCAATTTCGTCTGTAATATCGTCAGACATTTGTCATTTCATTTAAGTGTGTATGCTGCAATGCGTGAAACATCGTATGCTCCTAAGTTGTGTGCGTGTTGGATGAAAGGGTGAAATTGATATTTGAAAACATTTCGTGGCGATTAGGAGTTAGTAACGATGTCACTAAACGTTATGCCTGGTAACAAAGAAGTACCAAATTTTCTTATTAATGGTAAGATGAAGAAGGAATACCAGCTTAAGCTTTTCCTTCTTTATATGTGCAAGTGTAATGTGGGGCAGAATGTCTATCATTCTCTTTAGTTAAGCCTAGGTCTGCTAAACATTCGAGGAAATTTACTCAGACATTCCAAAAGTGGCTTGGTCAGAGCCGACTGTCTTCAACAATTTTTTATCTCTCTTCAACACTTTTTTATCTCCTCCACGCGCTGCAGGGTAGATTCTTTGCGTTGAGATAAAGAAGTATCACCAAGTAATATTTTTTAATTGTTGATACATAAACATCTCAGGTCACACTATAGGTAAAACGTAAATGCAAGCGTATGCTACAAAGTGAAAGGATAATCGTAAATGCAGGTTTGATGTGGGGTATTGGTACGCTTTATGGAATGCAGGAAAGGACAGGGAGGACAGGAAAGGAAAGAAAAGGAAAAAAGGAAGGAAATAAAAGAAAAAAAGGATAGGAAAGAAAAGGTAAGAAAAGTAAGGAAAAAGAAAGGAAAGGAAAGGAAAGGAAAGAAAAGATAAGAAAACTAAAAGAAAAGAATATAAAGGAAAAGAAAAGAAAAAAGGAAAGAACATAAAGAAAAAGAAAAAAGGAAAAGAAATAAGGAAATGGAAAGATAAGCAATGGAAAAAAAGAAAAAAAAGAAAAGAAAAGAACATAAAGGAAAAGAAAAAAGAAAAAAAGGTAATGGTAAGAAAAGCAATGGAAAAGAAAAAAATAAAAGAAAAGAAAAGAAAAAACAACAAGTTATGGTGTCTAAGTTCGGGTGTAACCGAACATTATATACTCAGCGTGAGCTTCAATTGTACATTTCATTTCAGATAAATTACTTTTCTACAAAACAAATGGCACCGCCCGTTTAAAAAAATGTCTCCCCATTTCCTCTTACAATAAAACTTAATAAGTGAAATATCATTGATTGAAAACTATTTTTTGCTAAGTTATAGCTTATTATTTTCGTCCACGACCCTTTTAAAAATCTTTTATATAAAAGTGGGCGTGGCCCTTAACTGATTTCGTAAATTTTTCTTCAAAGTATTCCATATCGTAAAGGCAACCCCTCTGCCGAGTTTTGTTACGATAGGTTTAAAGATTTTTGATTTATGATTAATAATATTTGTAAAATTGATTTTATCACAAGTGAGCGGTGCCACGTCCATTTTAAAACAAATTTTTATCAAGAGTCTGAATATCAGTGCACTCGTCAACAATCTAGGTGTATTACTTACTAAATAATCAGGTTTTTTGTGTTTTCCAAAATGGTATATAAATAAAAAGTGGGTCTGGTTATCATCCTATTGCGCTCATTTTCAATACCAATCTATTCTGGGTCCAGATAAGCTCGTGTACCAAATTTGGTGAAGATATCTCAATATTTACTCAAGTTATCGTGTTATCGGACAGACGAACGGACGGACTGACGGGCATGGCTCAATCAAATTTTTTTTCGATACTGATGATTTTGATATATGGAAGTATATATCTATCTCGATTCCTTTATACCTGCACAACCAACGGTTATCCAATCAAAGTTAATATACTTTGTGTGCAAGCACTTTGAGTATAAAAAAGTAAAGGAAAGAAAAGGAAAGGAAAGAATGGAATCGAAAAGAAAAAAAGCGAAACCGAACCCGGAACCCATGCCGGAACCGAACCCGATATCCGAACCGAACTCGGAATCGAATCCGAACGCGGACGCCGATTTATCAATTATTAGTTTTCAACGGTCCGTTATAGAGATTTATCGGTTTTCTATAAGCTGCTACCGATGAGGCAAAGTTGTTATCAAAATGTTATAAATCATTTATCGGCAACGAGTTAGCGGTTTGTTATCGAAAGGTTATCGACTAGGTATTGGAAAGTTATCGATATGTTGTCAGAAAGTTATCGGTGTTTCATGAAAGAGATATCGATAAGAAATAAATTAAATACAAGGTCGAACTTCTGTTCCAATTCGCGTCCTGCTCCTTTTTAATTTTTCCTTAAAATTTCACGTCAAACCACTGTGGAGAGCGACGACGCTTAGAAACACTTTTTTCCAATTGAAAAAACTTGTTTCTAAATTTTTAATATTGCCATCACACCATTTCGATACAACTTAACTCTAAAATCGATGACTCATTTCTAATCCGGCTATAAAAAGCCGATGACTCGGCGATAATTATTCGCTGTCGATAACAATTATCAGTTACTACAGATAAGGTAATTGTTTCTGGGGAAGCTGTCTCTGTACTGGTTTAACTTCAACTCGTGGGAGCGCTCGTGTTAAAAAACATTAGTTTTCTTACACACCGAACTTTACGAATACCTGGTACTCGCTCATTTTTTTTAATGTCGTGATTTCTATATGCTACGAGCATCAGTAAGGCTGCCTTAATGCCTTAACGACAGTTTCTGCGAAAGTCTTAAATCACTTTTTGTTATATCTGTTTCTCTTAAAAATGTATTTCTTTGTCCTACATTAAGCGAAATGTTGACGTTAAATGACTAAGAAAATTGATTTTATTTGCGAAGTCTGTGAATTTCCAGCAGGTTGAAAAAAAAAAAAGACATTTCAATTCAGATCAACGTAACAAAAATTAAAATAGTGAAAATGTACTTTTTAAGTGTGATTACATAAGAAACATATTTAACATTTTATTTTTTATTATTTATGTTATGACTCAATCATTTCTGCTTGCATAAGTTATGAACGATTAACTCCATTACGAACGCAATGGTGGCAATTAAACAACCAAAAAGCAAAGCGAAAAGTGCACCAGAAATATTTTCTAACGTCAATTTTTGCGGTGGTAATTTCTCTGCATGTCCGTAAGCCAACTTCAAAATAATTTCTTGAATTTGATGATCCAAGTACATTGAGGCACCCTGAAAATGAAGTTTTACCAATTGATGTTATAAATATTAATAATGTGAAAATTAAAATGTTTGGCTGTTCAAATGTTTATCTTTTGTAAATAAAGCCACAATGGTTGAATGCATTTGGACGACATTTGACGCATAGATAGCCGAAATATTGGGAGGATCTATGCAGTATTTGCATTTGCTACCTCAAATAGAAGAAGCGATGAAAAATATGTTCTGCAGTGCATGAACAGAGCATAGATTAGAGCCGCAATATACCAATTTGATAGCATTTCTAGGGCTCTACTATGAGCTACGTTGTGTTTGAGAGGGTAGCAAATAGCAGAATAAAAACGATATGGTATTTGTAGTGTTATTATTGTTGACATCCTGTTGGATCCATATTGGTTTGTTATCGACATGTTCGTTTTGTTATCAGAAAAGTACCGATTTGTTTGTTATTTAAAAAATATCGATTTTTTACCGAAATGTTATCGCGTTGTTATCGAAATAGTATTGATTTGTTATCGAAATAATATCGACGCGTTATAGAAAAAATATGGATTTGCTATCGATAATTTATCAATTTGTTATCAAAAATGATCGGTTTAACATGGATTTGTTGCTCAAAAAATATCGATTTTTTTAATGAAAAAGTACCGATAGGTTATCAAAGGTATGCCGAAGAAGACCAATAAACAATGCCGAAGATCTGTACTTTTCCCTTCATTTAATTGACGGTTTCTAACACCAGTGCCTAATCCAATTATAACTTTCATTTGCGCTGGCTAGGCCATGTTATGCGAATGAAAGATGATACTCCGGCGCAACTTGTTGGACGGCCATAACCGCTAAGTAAGTAAGTTCATATATTTTCTCGAAGACACTTAAAGTTTTTGAGATATTCAAACCTTAAAGTGCAAAAAAAGTTTTTTGATACACGCCGATATCAGACCTATAAATCGTTCAAAATAAATGCACAGCACGCCCATAAACCGTCGATGACAAACCTAGCGGTTGTCGTCAATTCCTTTCCTTTACCCCAATTTCCGTTTTATTTTTCTTCTGCTTTTTTCCTTTTAATATACCGGCATCGGTTTCTTGAATTGTTATTTGATATCTCTGCTCAAATCCGAAAGATAACTCTTCTCCTTCTTGATATCTACTTATGCTTTCTAAATGACTAAATGAGCTCATCTTCTCACCTCCCTTTCCCAATAGACATACAATCCTGATTCAATGCAAGCGGTTATATGTTTACTATAGAGGTTCATAAGTGGCCAACCTCTTATGGAGACGGCGCGCGTCCAATCGAAATATAAATCATCTTCCAAAATCTAGAAATAAAAAGTTCTCAATAAAAAGTTATAGCACTAATAAAGACAATTTAGAATTTTCGAATCCAATGCTGGCTTTGTTATGTAGTCACCAAATGTGAAAGTACCACTCATCAAACGTTCAATACCCAATCCAATGTCCGAGCGAAAACTAATATTGTAGAGAAAACCATAGTCTCGTATTGTAAATTTCTTTAACATTTTGTGTACTTTCTCGGTCTTTGAACTTTCAATAGCTTGTAACCAAATAATTGTTGGCGCATAACATAGCCAATCAGTTTTCGACCATTTTTCAATAGTATCAGCAGCATCGGTGAAAAGTGGTACAGTTAGTAGGGATTTCAATTGACCACAGTAAGTATTCTCCAATGTAATTGTGGCGCAGAGGATTGTCGACAGAAAGAAACGAGCAGCAAAGGTTTGCAAACTAGTTGAAGGTAGGAAATATTAAAAAGGTTAATGTTCGACTTGTAAATATATACCTCGAGCTCACACTAAAGTAGAAATAAGATTCAGTTTATGTTTCAGCGATAGATTGCTCGAAGGACTTATGATTAAGATTACCATTGCTTCACAACGATGGTCTTGATTTTGTATTTGGAGGAGCATGCTCACCTTTTTGGACCTAATGGTTGCTGTATGAATACCGCAAACATATCTATTATGGCTTGTGAAATAGCTGGGGAATGTGGAAAGCTGCGACTTTGATTCCATCGCCAATTATTCAGTAATTTATTATATACATTACTAAGGCACAAAGTAAGACAGTAATAATTAGAAAAAGCCAGAGTTGGTTGCTAAATGGCATTTTACTAGCACACCAAGCGAGAAATAAACTAGGAAATACATGATACAAAGATCAGATTTAGTAAAAAAAAACAAGTACAAATATTTTATTAATACTCACGCAGGCGCTGGTCCTAAAATTGTCACCGAAGAACGTGCAATGGTAGCCGATGTTTCGGTTATATCATTATACCAATTATAGATGCAGCCAATAGCCATTTCAACATTTTGTGTATAAACATCACCCAACATACCGCCCGAGCTTCCGTTCTCATGAATGTAGCCCCAATTGTCGGCGCCATCTAAAATATTGTGGCGAATATTAGCATCACTATGCTGTTAGTAAATAATCACAACACAAAAACATTAAAGCAAGCTACACTTGTGCACATGAACACATCAATCATCATTTACACACATACATACATGGAAAGCACATGCACACACATAACCAGCAGCTCGGAGTGATATATCTCACATACACACGTGTAGTCATCAGCCCAAGTTCCTATTCATACATACACACGCATATAACTAAATTACAAAACAGGAGATACAACAGTTCTAGAAGGTGAAACGTGTAGAACTTTGGAGAAATATGGGGCGAGGCAACAGAGAGTATAAAAGCAGCGCAAGCTGAGTAATAACGAATCAGTTTGATTTAAACACGCATTAGTTGTGAAGTTCGTGATATTGAAGTATAATTGTACTACTCCCAAAGGGGACTAAATAAAGACCATATTGAAATACTGAATATTGGATATTTATTCTACAATTCAGCGATACGAACGTTAGCAGAAGGTGCAAAATAAATGGTATTCCCCGAAATTCGTTAAAATATGATAGCATTTGTAGATGAAAATATATGTGCGATTCCTTTGTTGTTGGGGGTACAGCTAAATTAAGGTTTTCAGCGAAATGGGTCATGAAATATATAACTGCGTTATATTTGACTTTATTTATATGTAAGTATTAAGTCGCTTTCAATACATAATTGGGAGATTTCGCAACCGATTTTCAGTAACTTTGCGTAGAGCAAGTGTTTTGTAACTTTGGACGTACTTAAGAATCCGATGACAACGCAATGTGAGGCGAAAAGTTTTAGAGCTCAACATCAAAGAGCATAACGAAATTCTGAACAAACGGTTTTTGCTAAATTGTCACAAACCAGGACACTTGTAATATTTAATATTGTTTATTGTGATGGCAGGATCGCCATGTAGTGTAAGCCAGTTAAATTAAAACAAAATAGATTTTGCTGGCGCTAATGTTCAGTGCCGAAATCAGATTAATGATATGTTTTTATTAACAAATGCTTTCCCTTTTATAGGAATTTTTCTTACAATACTATTACAGTATTTTTGTACAATACTTATACACTAAAAATAACTACATTCTATTTCTATATACCTATTCAGTACAATATTCTTATTACCTAACTATGTAATAATGTTAGGTCAGTCGCACCGACAAACCGACACTGTCGATCAGTTATGTTTATGGGTTAAGCGACTGTAAATGGATATGGCTCCCCGCTGGGTTCAATGTAATTTAACTATGCCGCTATGACTGTGGCGCTATGGATTATTTGTGTGTGGTCGAAAGTGAAATTCATTTGCTTATGCATTTCAAGCTAGAGCTATTCTGGCATGTACATAAGTACAAATATCTTGTATTGTGGTAATGTTACCCACCATAACAAATAACTGCTTGATATGGACCCGCCTCCAAGTGCGATAAGGAAAAATCACCGTAAGTACAATGATGAAATCCAGAATCTGCCTACGCAGGCATTTTTATTGAGATTATGATAAGGAGGCCCTCAGCAAAATCTACACAGAATTGGTAAACATTTTTGTTAGGTGTCATCCGGTGAAACCCCTTATCAATATCCACTATCCTACCCTTACAAAAGAAGTACGAGTCACCCTGTCCTAACTTCGTTTTGGATATAGTAACAGGTTAAACTCGTAATTATTTAGAATCAACCCCGACGAACGTATAATATATACAGCATGCGATGTGTCCCCACATGACATCGACCATCTTTTTATTTGTAATGTGAAACCTATGCCTCTAACAGTAACTTTCTTATGATATACGCCGGTTGAAATTGCTAGTTTCTTTGGAATCCCATTAGAAGAATTTGAAGCCAATTTTTGAATAAGGCGAAGCAGTGTTAACACAACAACGACAGGGGAAGAATTTCGCCTGCTGACGCCGGAAACGTGATATTTAAAAAACTAGTCCGACTTCGGAAATTTTGCCTGTGACTTACTCTTCAAAAAAAAAAAAAAAAGACCACCAGAATAAGGAAGTCTTGATAGCTATAGGCTTTTCTTTGAGAGAAAAAAAAATGTATGTTTGACCTAAAGCTTCACTTGTAAACCTATCGTCTCTTTATTTAGCTCAACAATTGAATTTTCTAGATTTCATGTCGTGTGTAGAAAAAATTAAGGCCGCGGCACAATGAAAATAAAGCATATAAATGAGTTCAACACAAGCTAATTCATTTCAGTAATATCGCCACAATCAACCAAGATGTTGCGTTTATAAATATGAAGGAAATTCAGACTTGGCAATTGAAGTTCATTCCGCCTTGCCCATTCACATGCAAAATTTCGCAAAGCACTGTTGTTTAGCTATATTTTATTAAAAAAATGTGCCAAAAATAAACGAATGTGAGCACGCTAAGGAATCTATTTGTACTATGGCACTATTGTGAATATTTTGATTAGAACTAACACTGCACTACCGGCAGTTGCTAACATTTGCCTGATGGCAACGCTGACGCATGTAAGTTTATAAATGTTTGATTGATAGAACAGCTGATTTCTGTTGATATTTGATATGAGACCTTTATATTTGGTGCGCAAGAGGCGAACGGAACCGGCTCGTCTACTCATAATGCATAAGATTGAGTTAAACGCATGTATATGAAAAAACTGCTTATGTGACGGGGCTTCTACTTACATGACTTCATTCGCAAATGACAGTTGTGCAAAATACAAAAAGTTTTCAATATCTCTGCTTCTGAACCATAGAATGATATACTGAGGTTTGAGTCCAATCCATCGACATTGCCGATACGAGGTGGCTAAAAAGACAAACAAATAAAAATTAAACAAGTCAATTTAAAATAAGGTATAAGTAGAAAAGTACTGACAAAATGCTTTTAACTAATAAACTATTGAAAATTTACAAACTGCTTTTGCTTATTTAGGTTAACCATAATAGTTTTAAAAGTAATTCAATTGCAAGTAAAATCCATCCAATACAATTAGCAATTAAATTAGAGAAAACAAGCAATTCAGAACAATTGAGAAGTTAGTTAACATGGGCACATAACGGGCATACATACATACAAACATATATGCTCTATAACATAGAAGGGAATTTGCACTACAGGCTAAAATGTAAAAATAACATATTGTAACAAATTCTGAGAACTTCTGATATTTTGCACCTTCTACAGAGTTCGTATTGCTGAACAGTAAAATAAATAACTCCAATATTCAGTATTGCAAAATGGTCTTTATTTAGTCTACTTTGGGGGTAGTACAATTCTACTTCAATATCACGTACTTCACAAAAGCGGGTTTCAATCAAACTGATTGCTGGTTACACAGGTTGTGCTGCTTTTATACTCTCGGTTTTCTCGTTCACCCATTACTCCTAAGGTCTAGTCGTTTCGCGAAAATCTGTTCGAGAACATGCTTGGTTTCCAGCTATATACAAGTATATTTGTAGTTTATGCTTTTCGTATAGCCATAAGCGTGTGTATGTGTGAGCAACTACATCGGCTGATGACTACATGTGTGCGTGTGATATATCTCTTCGTTGCCTTGTATGTATGTGTAAATGATGATTGATGTGTTCATGTACACATGCGGCTTGCTTTAAAGTTTTTATACCCAGCTGAGCAGAGCTCACAGAGTATATTACAGGCATGCTTAACGAACGAAACGATATCATTTCGTTACGATAATCAACGTTAATAAACGAAACGAAGTCACTTCGTTTCGTTTATTAACGTTAAGATCGTCAAATTAACGTTAATTTGGCGTTCTTAACGTTAATAAACGAAACGAAATGACTTCGTTTCGTTTATTAACGTTGATTATCGTAACGAAATGATATCGTTTCGTTCGTTAAGCATGCCTGGTATATTAACTTTGTTCGCATAACGGCAATCCATAACGGCTTAAACTAATCGAGATAGATATAGACATCTATATATCAAAATGATCTGGGAGAAAAACGAAATTCATTTAGCTATGTCCGTCCGTCCGTCCGTAAACACGATAACTTGAGTAAATTTTGAGGTATCTTGATAAAAATTGGTATGTAGGTTCCAGGGCACACATCTCTGATTGCTATTTAAAATGAACGAAATCGGACCATAACCACGCCCACGTTTTTGATATCGAAAATTTCGAAAAACCGAAAAAGTGCGATAATTCATTACCAAAGACGGCTAAAGCGATGAAGCTTGTTAGGTGCGTTAACCTTATGACACAGAATAGAAAATTAGTATAATTTTGGACAATAGGCGTGGCACCGCCCACTTTTAAAAGAAGGTAATTTCAAAGTTTTGCAAGCTGTAATATGGCAGTCGTTGAAGATATCATTATTAAATTTGGCAGGAACGTTACTCCTATTACTATATGTGTGCTAAGGAAAAATTAGCAAAATCGGATTACGAACACGCCCACTTTTAAACAAAAAATTTTTTAAAAGTCAAATTTTAACAAAAAATTTAATATCTTTACAGTATATAAGTAAATTATATCAACATTCAACTCTAGTAATGATATGGTGCAACAAAATACAAAACTAAAAGAAATTTTCAAAATGGGTGTGACTCCGCCCTTTTTCATTTAATACGTCTAGAACACTTTTAATGCAATAAATCGAACAAAAAGTTACCAATCCTTATGAAATTTGGTAGGGGCATAGATTCTTTGGCGATAATTGGTTTCTGTGAAAATGGGTGAAATCGGTTGAAGCCACGCCCAGTTTTTATACACAGTCGTCCGTCTGTCCTTCCGCTCGGCCGTTAACACAATAACTTGAGCAAAAACCGATATATCTTTACTAAACTTAGCCCACGTACTTACCTGAACTCACTTTATCTTGGTATAAAAAATCGCCGAAATCCGACTATGACCACGCCCACTTTTTCGATATCGAAAATTAGAAAAAATGAAAAAATGCCATAATTCTATACCAAATATGAAAAAGAGATGAAACATGGTAATTGGATTGGTTTATTGACGCAAAATATAACTTTAGAAAATTTAAAATGGTGTAACACTTACCATATTAAGTAGAAGGAAATGGCAAAAGTTTTGCAGGGCGAAATCAAACGCCCTTGGAATCTTGGCAGGAATACTGTTCCTGGTATTACATATATAAATAAATTGGCGGTACCCGACAGATGATGTTCGGGGTTACCCTGGTCCACATTTTGGTCGATATCTCGAAAACGCCTTCACTATAAAACTAAGGGCCACTTCCTTTTAAAACCATCATTAATACCTTTAAATGACACGCATATCGTACAAACAAATTCTAGAGTCACCCCTGGTCCACCTTTATGGCGATATCTCGAAAAGGCGTCCACCTGTAGAACTATTGCCCCCTCCCTTTTAAAATACTCTTTAATACCTTCCATCTGATACACATGTCATACAAGCACATTCCAGGGTTACCCTAGGTAAATTTTGCTAAATGGTGATTTTCCCTTATTTTGTCTCCAAAGCTCTCAGCTGATTATGTAATGTTCAATTACACCCGAAATTAGCCTTCCATACTTGTTGTTGTTGTGGTTATTTACTAAAATAGTGCATAGCATTTGACGTGTGTAGGGATTATAATGTTGTTTATGCATAAAAAATGGGTTTTAAATAAGCAGATATAATTTTTGTAAGCTGATTTATTTGTAAAAATTGCAAAAACCTAGCTGGTTTGTTCGTCTATGTAATGCAGTATCTTCTAATATTTTCGGTCATAAGCAAACATTGTCAAAGTCCAAGTCTAAGTATAGGACTTAGGCGATTATTGCTTGTGGTAAGAGATATGTATGTAGAAAATACATTTTTTAAAAGGTGACTTTTCATGATGGACTGTAAATATCACCCAATCTAATCAGCTGTTTCAAAAATGCCATATTTCAGAATTTGTTTGAAGAATTCCCTCACTGAGCCAGCACAGGGTTGGGAGCCCCCACTTGTGATATGGCTCATTACTATAAACAATTTTCTAGCAAAACTCGACAGAAATGGTGTAAAGATTGTGGCGTACGCTGACGATGTGGCGATCCTGATTTCGGGATCATTTCCGACAGTCATGAGTTAAATCATGGAAAGAACATTGGCAAAACTAAGTAGGTGGGCAAAGGCAAAAGCATAATGCAAACCACAAAAAAAACAAAATTCAGACAAGACGGATCTACTACCCTTCACTGGGAAGTGTAAACCACCTATCTTTGTATTACCAAGACTAAACGCCCAGTAACCGAATATCTAGGCTTAAATATCGATTTTAAACTATAGTAAAAAGCGCGCATCGAGGAACCAACACGAAAAGCTTACACGACTGTATAAAACTTTAAGGTGATGTTCGGTAAGAAATGAGGTTTCGGATCAAAGATGTTATGGGGAAGTGGTGCTAGCAAAAACTTAGTGAGAAGTATAATATCACTTGCCTACAGAAAGTTCAGCGCACTCTGTGCGTTGGAGCCTCCGGAGCCCGCCGCACCAGCCGCACAACGGCTCCAGATTCTATTTTGAACCCGCTTCCAATGAACATGTACCTATTATATACCTCGGTACAAATAGCGCTGATACTGAGGGAATCCGGGTGCTGCAGGATACAAAGAAAGGGCATGGAAGTATTCTTAATTTCCATTAGCCGAAAACTTTTAATTTGGTAATAGATTACTATCCCCGCAAACTAAAATTTTAGGGCGGTGTTAAAACTATCATTCCAAGTAGCAATTATTGAAAAAAAGAGAGTACAGTTCCAGCTAATAACGGCATACTTATCTCACGCTTAAGTGCCGCTTAAGCTGAGATGAGCAGAAAAATTGCATGTTATAGAACAAAGTGGCAAGGTTAATCTCTATTCAACTTTGACTGTAGTTTAAACTCGCACTAAAAACCAGGCATAAGTATGTTTTCAGCTGAAACTATTTGTACGAATGGTGCTTTCTGAGAAAGGTCTACTAATATTTGCAATAAATTACACCGTGCAAAGCTATGCTGTAGACTGAGTAGGCGACTTTGAAGTATAGCTTCGTTCCGAAGAAAAATCTACTACACCCGTCCTTATATTAATATTTAGTAGAAGCGTGATCGATGAGAACATAATAATAATATTTTTGTGGTAATAGATATAGTTCTGTGACTATCGGGCATAGCTGAAAAAGTAATTTTTTTCTCGAAATTGAGTTAGTGGGCGATTCGATATCTGTATTTACAACTCATAGTTTTCTCGGCAAAAACATACAATTTTTTTTAAATATTATGACCATTGTATACAAAGAAAGTATGATATCTTATCCGTCAACTGCCTGACAGGATGTTCAAGATGGCTACTTTTTAACGTGTTGCCAGAGTTTTGACAGGATGTTCAATATGGTGGCGCATAGGGCCGGATATCTTTAGCGTGTGATAGAACGAGGTACAGAATGAAACCACGATAGTCAATTAAAAATCAGGTGATCGGTTCTATTTGTAATTTTGATGTATATGCAGAAGTTATCACATTTGCTTTATGTACAATGGTTTAAAATTTTGAAATGCAAGCAATTATATTATAAAAGTAAAAGCCATTAAGTTTGCAACTTTTGAAAACCACTTCAAAAACTTCAAGACTGGTTTTCTCAGCTGTGAGTGACTTTTTCGCTAATGCCGGGAAACCACAAAGTAGAATGAATGGGCGCTTTTAGCGAACACAATTTTTGTTGATACGTTGCAAACATGTTTCCGTCAGTTAAGTGATGTAAATTTTGTTTTATTAGCGGAGTTGAGCCAACTGCCAAATGAAATAATTATATTAAAGATTCAAGGAAAAGGACTTCTTAAATTATTTTTACAATTCACCATTATATTAAGCGGAAAACATTTATGCATAACCAATACTTTAAAGTATCAAAGAACTGCCGGACAGCCGAATAAAAACGGTGAGAAAATGTGTATATAAAATTGTATGCTCAATAGTTTGACAGCAAATTCATACATTTAGTATATCGAAAAATACTTCAAGGTGCGTTCAGAAAGTTATCACTTAAAGACTGATCAGCTGCGTTTGCTGAAAGCGCCCAATGAAAGAGTTCTAAGGAATGAATTTCTATTGACAAACATTTGAATTGAAAGATAAGTGAATCACTGAGTTCGACGTCCTGCTTATGGTAAATTCTGCAAATTTTATGTCTTTATTTCTTCTTCTTGTTCTAACAAACATCATACAGGCAGATGTTAAACTCGCGACAACTCGCTTAAGCTCAATGCACTATTAATTGCCAGGCTACCAAAAATTTGAAATGCTACGCTTTTTTATTCAAAATTATGCCTCAAGCTTTCTTATGTCTTCATATTTATTAAGTGCACCCTGATGTTCATATATATGCAAGGCGAATCTATACCAGGTGGTGGCAAAGCGAATTCAATCAATTCGCCATGCAGATGAATGTCAAGTCAAAAGAAAATTTTCATAGATTTCGATTAACTGACATTTTGTTGTACAAGGCTTTGTATGAAAAATTATCAAGAAGAAGCAATCAGCTGATGGGATAACACCACCTATAATGAATTCGCCTTGTATATATGTATGTTTAAGGAGCCGAGGGTAAAGTAAACAAAAGTACTTAAACAAAATAAATAAGTAAGCCAATGATAAACAATCAAAGAACAAGTAAGGAAGGTTAAGTTCGGGTGCAACCGAACATAACATACTCAGTTGAGAGCTATGGTGAAAACATAAGGGAAAATAACCATGTAGGAAAATGAACCGAGGGAAACCCTGGAATGTGTTTGTATGACATGTGTATCAAATGAAAGGCATTAACGAGTATTTTATGAGGGAGTGGGCCATAGTTCTATAGGTGGACGCCATTTAGGGATATAGCCATAAAGTGGATCAGGGTTGACTCTAGAATGCGTTTGTACGATATGGGTATCAAATGAAAGGTGTTAATGAGTATTTTAAAAGGGAGTAATCCTTAGTTCCATAGGTGGACGTCGTTTCGAGATATCGCCACAAAGGTGGACCAGGGGTGACCCTAGAATTTGTTTGTTCAATATGGGCATCCAACGAAAGGTGTTAATGAGTATTTTAAAAGGGAGTGAGCCTTAGTTCTACAGGTGGACGCATTTTCGAGGTATCGCAATAAAGGTGGACCAGGGGTGACTCTAGACATTGTTTGTACGATATGGGTATCAAATGAAAGGTTTTAATGAGTATTTTTAAAAGGGAGTGGGCCTTCGTTTTATAGGTGTTCGCCTTTTCAAGATATCGCCATAAAGGTGGACCAGGGGTGACTTTAGAATTTGTTTGTATGATATGGGTATCAAATGAAAGGTGTTAATGATTATTTTGAAAGGGCGTGGGGCTTAGTTCTATAGGTGGACCCCTTTTCGAGATATCGCCATAAAGGTGGACCAGGGGTGACTCTAGAATTCGTTTGTGCAATATGGGTATCAAACGAAAGGAGTTAATTAGTATTTTAAGAGGGAGTGGGCCTTAGTTCTATAGGTGGACGCATTTTCGAGATATCGCCATAAAGATGGACCAGGTGTGACTCTAGAATGCGTTTGTACGATATGGGTATCAAATGAAAGGTGTTAATGAGTATTTTAAAAGGGAGTAATCCTTAGTTCCATATGTGGACGCCGTTTCGAGATATCGCCATAAACTTGGGCCAGGGGTGACTCTAGAATTTGTTTGTACGATATGGGTATCAAATGAAAGGTGTTAATGAGTATTTTTAAAAGGGAGTGGGCCTTCGTTCTATAAGTGTTCACCTTTTCAAAATATCGCCATAAAGGTGGACCAGGGGTGACTCTAGAATGAGTTTGTACGATATGGGTATCAAATTAAAGGTATTAATGAGAGTTTTAAAAGGGAGTGGTGGTAGTTGTATATGTGAAGGCGTTTTCCAGATATCGACCAAAATGTGGACCAGGGTGACCCAGAACATCATCTGTTGGATACCGCTAATTTATTTATATATGTAATACCTGCCAAGATTTTAAGGGTTTTTTATTTCGCCCTGCAGACATTTTTCATTTTCTTCTACTTAATATGGTAGGTGTCACAACCATTTTATAAAGTTTTTTCTAAAGTTATAATTCGCGTCAATAAAACAATCCAATTACCTTAACATATTTCATCCCTTTTTTCGTATTTGGTATAGAATTATGGCATTTTTTCATTTTTCGTAATTTTCGATATCGAAAAAGTGGGCGTGGTCATAGTCGGATTTCGTTCATTTTTCATACCAAGATAAAGTGAGTTCAGATAAGTACGTGAACTGAGTTTAGTAAAGATATATCGATTTTTGCTCAAGTTATCGTGTTAACGGCCATGCGGAAGGACAGACGGACGACTGTGTATAAAAACTGGGCGTGACATCAACCGATTTCGCCATAAAATCTATGCCCCTACCAAATTTCAAAAGGATTGGTTAATTTTTGTTCGACTTATGGCGTTAAAAGTATCCTAGACAAATTAAATGAAAAAGGGCGGAGCCACGCCCATTTTTAATTTTCTTTTATTTTTGTATTTTTTTGCACCATATCATTACTGGATTTGAATCTTGACATAATTTACTTATATACTGTAAAATTATTAAATTTTTTGTTAAAATTTTACTTTAAAAAAAAATTTTTTTTAAAAGTGGGCGTGGTCCCTCTCCGATTTTGCTAATTTTTATTAAGCGTGCATATAGTAATAAGAGTAACGTTCCTGCCAAATTTCATCATGATATCTTCAACGACTGCCAAATTACAGCTTGCAAAACTTTTAAATTACCTTCTTTTAAAAGTGGGCGGTGCCACGCCCATTGTCCAAAATTTTACTAATTTTCTATTTTGCGTCATAAGTTCAACTCATCTACCAAGTTTCGTCGCTTTATCGGTCTTTTGTAATGAATTATCGCACTTTTTCGGTTTATCGAAATTTTCGATATCGAAAAAGTGGGCGTGGTTATAGTCCGATATCGTTCATTTTAAATAGCGATCTGAGATGAGTGCTCAGGAACCTACATACCAAATTTCATCAAGATACATCAAAATTTACTCAAGTTATCGTGTTAACGGACGGACGGACGGACGGACGGACGGACATGGCTCAATCAAATTTTTTTTCGATCCTGATTATTTTGATATATGGAAGTCTATATCTATCTCGATTCCTTTATATATGTACAACCAACCGTTATCCAATCAAACTTAATATACTCTGTGAGCTCTGCTCAACTGAGTATAAAAATAACACAAAAGTTTATATGTCCATACCAGAATCTGCGAAAAACGCACTTTCGAAAAATCTGTTGGCAAGGGCCTTTGTGAATTTGAAACGATATGTTATTTTTGTTTAAACCCAGCAAGAAAACGGGTGCGTGAGAATTATTTACAAAGTGGCAGCGCTACTTGTTCCAAAATCTGACAAATCTTTTAGCAAGATTTTTTTATTCACAGAGGTCCGATGTCAAGGTAGAACAAAACTAGAACTTTCTATAGAAATGGAGTTACAATGGCATTGTTCAGAAAGCAGGCCGTGTACAGATGAGCAGCGATACAATTGGTAGCCACATTTTTGACAGCAGCGCTTTGGTCTAAGTTATATGAATAGAATAATAGAATAGAATAACCTACGACTGAACCAGTTGAGAACGAATTCAAAAGTTTTGGAAAAGGGGACAATTACAATTTCGTAGGACATCAAAATGTTGAAAATGACAGTTGAAAGCTTTGTAAGAAGACAAAGTTAGAACGAGTACCGATAGTTCGGAACTAGCATCATTCCCTGCTGGGTGCTTAATGTCCAGTGTGTCTTTGTTTTTGTACCCAGCGTGAACTTATGCACAAGAGTGATATAACCCAGATTGGTTACCGGTTGTATGCAATGCCATAAAGGCATCAAGATAGATTTCATTTTATCAATATTATCAGGATCGAAAGAGATTTGGAGTGGGCCATGTACGCGCGTCCGTTATTCCGTTTACACTACATACTGAGTAAAAATTTAAGTACCTTTACGAGATTTGCTGTACTGACCTAAGCGGAGGCATTGAGATATCTTAACGAAATCTGGCGTACTTTCCTATCTAGATCAAGAATAGACTGGCTTTGAAAATGGGCGGAATTGACGATACCACGCCTACTCTTTCCATATGAAAATTAAAAACAATGGAACAAATGCCATAATCCAGTACCAAAGAAAGTTTATAGCTAAGTTAACGAAATGACGTAAAATAAAAACTTTTAAAATGAAAAATGGGCGTGGCATCTACCACTTTTAGAAGAAGAAAATTTAATAGTTTTTAAGCCGTAAATCAAAAGCCATTAAGCCACCATCCTATTGTATATACACCCTGTGAAAACCAGCAGAATAGATTTGGTGGCCACGCCCACTTAAAGAAATTTCGAAAAATGAAAAAATTTATAATTTATTACCAAAGACCGATATAGTGATAAAACACTGTGCGCTTGCTTTATGGAAAAAAATAGAAATACGATAAAATATTGGAAAGTGGGCGTGGCATCACATTCATAGAAGATACAATTTGTAGACGATGGAGATATAATTTTAAAATTTGCCTTGATAATTATACATAAACTTTGCGAAAATTAACCAAATCGAATGACGACAACGCCCACTTAAAAATTGTTTGAAACCAAAAACTTCAATAACTTTCTGGTATTTAACTAAATTTCACTTCCACTTTAACTCAGCGGTGGTATAGTGTGATAAAGTACGAAAATTGAAAAATAATAAAAATTTCAAATGGGCGTGGCTCCGCCAATTTTTTGGCAATATCTTTGTCATACTATTCATGCCGTATTTCGAACAAAAATCGACCAATCCTAATGAAGTTTGCTATAAGAATTGTTTCTATGGCAAAACTGTTTCTTGTAAAAATGGGAGTAATCGGCTTGAAGCCATGACCACTTTTTACACTCAGCCGTACGTTTGACCATCCGTCCGCCCACGAATACGCGAAAATTGAGATATCTTCATCAAATTTAGTACACTGGCTTATCAGAACTCAAACATTTTTTTTATGGATAATTGTCGCAATCAGATAATATCCACCCCTACCTTTTTCAAAATCTTCTATAACAAAAACTAGTAATTGATGAAATGGTTGACACTTTATAATGATTGTCTATAACGAAATATATAATTATAGTAAAATTTTTGATAAAGGGCGTGGTGTTGGCCACATTTAGAATAAAATAATTTAAAGGGTTTGTGAGCCGTATATTAGAAGCCGTTAAGGCTGCAGAATGAAGGCTCATAGAATTTAGATCTGGGGAGAATTTGCTAACGACCACGCCCCTTTTTTATAAAACTTTTTAAAGTTTAAACCGTCACAAAATTAGCGGAGCACGATATATCCTTATGATTAGATAGTATGTTTAAGCTTTCGCATTATTTAATGCTCGTGACATTACCCTTTAAATGGATCCTTAATATAAATATATACGAGAGAACACGCTGATTATATTTTGGCGAATATTGACATCACTATTCTGTTAGTAAATAATCACAACAAAAAAACATTAAAGGAAGCCATCCACACTTGTGTACATGAACACATCAATCATCATTTACACACATACATTGAAGGCGACGAGAAGTACATGAACACACATAACCAGCAGCTCGAAGTGAAGAGATATCTCACACAAACATGTAGTCATCAACCGTAGTTCTTACTCACGCATATAAATAAATTACCATGCGGGATATTCAAAAGTTCTAGAAGGTGAAACGTCTAGACCTTTGGATGAGTATGCGGACGAGGCAACAGAGAGTATAAAAGCAGCGCAAGCTGAGTAGTAACTAATTAATTTTGATTTAAACACGCTATTGGTTGTGAAGTATAATTGCGAAGTACTACTTCCAAAGTAATCTAAGTAAAGACAAGTTTGCAATACTGAATATTGGAGTAATTTATTCAACAGTTTGGCGATTCGAACGTTAGCAGAAGGTACATATATATCAGAAATCCCCAGAATTCGTTAAATATAATGTTCGATATCGCACAAAGTTAGACTTCCTTAATTGTAACATTCCTATTTAATTGCAGGAAAAATATAATGGAAAACTGGTTCAATGAGTATTTTTCTGAATAGAGGGAAACTTATCCTAGTTAAGCAAAAATAGCGATTGACAAATTGCATAATAATTTCAACTGACCTTGTGATCGTTTACCTTTTATCACGCTACGAAGGAACCATGCTAATAAAAAATGTCAGACCACATGCTATAAGCCTTTTGATAAGGCGCTAATTTTTTTGACAGGAACTTAGCACACAAACACCACATATACACATACATATGCAAATACTCAATGCATTCGTATATTCTTTCTAAGTCAACAATTGAGTGTGAACAAAAGTTTTCCATCGTCTTGCCGTTTTGTTGCGTTGTCATTCGATGTTGTTCCCGTTACACTGATTTTATCTCATACAAAATCACTAGACAAACAGTCTCAGCGCAAACAACTTGACAACAGTTTTACCACACAAATACCATTAAAGACTTTCCCTTACATGTGTTTATATTTTAATTCTCACTTTATCTGGGCCCACATATCTGTAAGCTATTCGTACTTAAGGGCTTACATATGTAATAACGCCCTCTCATCACGCGTCTATCGCCCACACGCGGGTCGTACAATACATAACAGCATGACAATAAATATTAAGTGTTGGAAATTACTCTTACCACATAATTAGTCACCGTACATGGAAGGTAGGTAATAGAACCGACACGCATGGTCCGCCCTCTCAGATTGTGAAGTTTGTTTGGAAAAAGTTCAACATTCCGGGCGAAACTGTTGTTCGGCAAGAATGCGTCCAATAGAAGAGCATCAAAATTTCCATGAGTGCCAACATATTTTTGTGTCCAAAGTTGAATATTGGAGTCTTGCTGTGTGGACGATGGTGATGTGGTGATGCTGGATAGTAGTGAGGGTGAATGTGATGCTGATTTAGTTGCTTGTTTTGTGGTGTAACGTTTGTGGCGCACCCCATTTGCTAAAGTTTGTATGTCAAATTTGTTAGTGTGATTTAAGTGACTTATATTTTATGTGTTATTTACCTTTGGGTTTTTCTGTTTCTGAGACAACCATTAGATGATGTGGGTAAACTGTAATAGAGATGCGGACATTTTTTCTTAAGTTATTGATTGTTTAATAAGTCTAATATTTTTTTTTTTGAGAGACCAATAATGCATAATTATTATTTTTTATTTTTTATTGATTTTTATTTGTACTCAAGTTTATTACATTATAGGCAAGCATCAGTGAGATACAAGTTATTCTGTCATGCAAAAGCTGAAGACAAAGCAATTTGCGCCTGCTGGTATACGATGGGGACCGTCTGGCCAGTGAAGCATCCGTAAAGCAATTTTCGTAAAACTTTTTGAAGTCTTTCAATTTTATAGGAGTTAGATTCATAAAAAGGATTCCATATTATTGAACAATATTCAAGGTGACTTCTGACCAAGGAGATATAAAGTGCCTTAAACGTCATAGGGTCCTTAAAGTCACTGGTGTTTCGTCTAATGAACCCAACCATTGCAAAGGACTTTGCAACAATGAAGTCAATATGACTGGAAAAAGAGAGTTTGGAGTCAAAAATGACACCTAAATCTTTAATCTCTTGACAACGATCAAGAGATTTAGCATTTAGTTTGTAGCTAAAATATGTCGCAGTTGTTTTTTTGGAATAAGACACAACGCAGCATTTGTTTGTATTTAAAAATAAATTATTGTCTGCGCACCAATCGGCAAAAGAGTTCAGATCAGATTGCAAGTTAATGCAGTCAGAGCTATTACGGATCGTCAGAAATAGTTTGACATCGTTCGAAAACATCAAACATTTTGCGAATTTGAATTGCTGGGACAAATCATTTATGAAAATCAAGAATAATAGAGGGTCACAATGGCAACTCTGCGGAATACCTGACCAGGCGTTTATAAGTAGAGATGACTTGTCGGCTCCAATTGCCACATAGAGCTTTCTGTTCGATAGAAAACTCGTGAAGAATTTCAACAAGTTTCCATTGATTCCATACTTGGCTAACTTGTGTGCTAGAATAGCATGATCAACCTTGTCGAATGCTTTCGAGAAGTCAGTGTATATGACGTCAAGTTGCTCAGAGTTCTCTAAAGCACCCACAATTTGCTTAGTAACTAAAGCTAAATTTGTGGAAGTAGACATACCTGGGAAAAATCCATGCTGACACTCCACTATAGCCTTGCCTACGTAATCGAACAATTTACGTTAAAGTTCGTGGTCGAAAATTTTTGCAAGAGTACTCTGTTTAACAATCGGTCTGTAGTTGCAAATGTCATTGCAGTTACCAGACTTAGATATGGGATTATTAGTTGTTGTTGTTGTATGAAAATATTTTTGACGCAGTTTTTAACTTTTATTTATTAATAAAATTTTGAACAAGCACATCACGAATTTTTAATATAGACACCACAAAATAACCCGTAAATGAGGAAAGGATCACGTTGCGCGGCATCACGCGATGTACTGGAACATTAATGGGGCGAGAGGAAAGAAGAGTGATGCCTACTTAAAAGTAAAAGACGTGAGGCAGAATGGTGTGAGTGCAAGGAGATTGAGATACTGGCTGATAAGAATAAAACCCGAAAGTTCTTCCAAAATTACTGGCGTATGACGGAATGTTTCAGGACCGGACAGATTTCTGCAGAACTGATAATGGCGACGTACAAAGTATACTTAAGTTGTGGCGGAAGCCCTCCTACTCATTGATAGATAGCGATGAAGAAGACGAACCCGATACCCCAACTGCTGATGACGGGAAACTTCTTGATTCAGCACCTAACGAAAAGAGCGAATGGTAACATTTAGATAAAGAATAACAAAAGCTAGTCAAAAGCATGGATCTACTCCTATGCAAAGTAAAGTCGGCGAGCATATGCCATCAGATTGGCATCTAAGTGTGATCTGCCTAATTCACAAGAAAGGCGATCCCGCAAATCGCGCTAATTACAACCTGCTTAAAATTGCATATGTGACCCGCTCTATGAAAAGGTGGCTTATGGGTCAAAAAATTTTTTTCCACTTTTTTCTGTTTTCGATAGTTTTTTATCTTTAACAGCTGTTTCTCGCAATTTCTTTTTTGAGTCATAAGCCATCTTTTTATAGGCCGGGTCACATATAAAGTTCCATCTAGCGTACCGTGTGAGAGACTGATGAATGTCAACGAACCGATTGTAACTTCTCAGTGACCTGATAAATCTACTACCAACCAGATGCTCAGATCCTGGCAAAGACTTCCCATAAGAAAATAGGTACGCAAAATCTTTTTGTCGACATCAAAGCAGCCTTTGATAGCGTGAAAAGAAGTTGCTTGTATGCTGCCATATCTAAACTTTAGTTCCCTTCAAAGTCACTAAGTCTTTACCAAATGATGTTGAGAAAAAAAGAGGCGACAAAGTGGGTCTTGCGGTAATGAGGACAAGACAAGGTCTCGGCGCATTCACGGCTTGGCAGCCACGACACTGTTAAGGGACATAAGCTCGAAGTTTTTGAGGTGAGATGAGATGTCCGAAATAAAAGTTTTCCGATAAATGTATGATACTATCCGAGATCCTTAAGTTCAGTATCGAAATGTATGAGCTGTATGAGATTTACGCAGTTATGAAAATAGTGCGACGAATAAAATTTTTAAGGCAAACTTTCCGGCCAATTAAGTATAAAATAAAATAAATTTAAGGCGCGATAACCTCCGAAGAGGTTTTAGGCACAGCTTCTCTACCAACTTGCGTGGTGCTCTTTTTAATTTTTCCTACAAATTGGCGAGACGGACCCACATGTTTTATGCCGACTCCGAACGGCATCTGCAAGGCCGATAAGTTTTCGCTGAAATATTTTCATGGCAGAAATACAATCGGCGTGCTTGCCAAACACTGCCGAGGGGCGACCCCGCTTAGAAACATTTTCTTCCTATTGAAAAAACTTGTTTCTAAAATTTAGATGTTGCTTTTCCCGGAGTGTGAACCCAGGATCTTCGGTGCGGATGGCGGTGCACGCTACCATCAACACACGGCGGCCGCCAATTAAGTATATCTATCGTTTTTGGAAGCAAGGAAAGGGGAGACCTTCAGTGAACTGGAAGAGGTATGTGAAGGAAGACTTGATCTACCATGGAGCTTCCGATTGGTGGCACTTATCGCGAAACAGGGAAAGCTGGCGTGACCCTTTACCCGTATTTATAAATTGTGACAACCCTGAGCTTATTTGTCCTACAACAATAATACTTGGTATATGGGTCACAAAGATAGTGATCAAAGCAATTATGGAAAAGTTTTTAGATATGCAAACCTATCCTACCCTTTCCCCGTCCCCTGCAACCATTTTATAACTGACCCTTAATGTGACTATTAATTTTAGAACAGTTGTATTTTGAATAGGCGTCTTACTCAATGTGGTCCAACTATTTTGGAAAAGTGAAAGGCGCGTCACATAACTCAAAGTCTTAAATCTTTGACAATTTTCGAACCGTGTCCTGGACCGATTCATGACAATTTTCGTGTGATTTCGATGACTTCGGAAATATTTCCGGATGAAAACGGCATTGTTCTCGGGATAATTTTCGGCACAATTTCGGGATATATTCGGGACTGTTGGGGCTAGTTTGGGATTGTGTTCGGAATAATTTCGGGACTATTTCTAGATCACTTCAGACTGTTTCGGGTCCGTTTGGGGATCGTGTGCAGAAGTATTTTGGAAATATTTTTGTGAGACTATTTAGGGGCTATTTCATGATTTTTTAGGACTATTTTGGGACATTTTAGTGATTGGGATCGAGATAGGGACTGTTTCGGATCAGTTTCTTGATTGTTTTCGTAAACCTTACGCCAAAACCACTTCGTGACTATTTCGGCACTATCTCCATATAATTTCGAAATTCTTTTCGAGATTATTTCAGGATGATTTCGTGCCCCTTTTGAAATGTTTTTGTAGACATTTCGAGGCTGTTGGAAAATTATATCGGAAGGCCTGCTGCGCGATATTTTTAAACCATCTCTGGGTTATATGAAGAATATTTTTGGAACTTTATCAAAAATATTTAGGGATCATCTTTTTAAAAAATGCTTCATTTTATTTTCTTCGTGCGGACTGGGCCGCAGGTATAGGCTAGTCTATCTATAAAAATATTAGTCCCATAAATTGAAGGAAGAATAGACTACATGGTTCCTGAGCTTGTTCAAAGGTGCGGAAATAACAGGACATTTTAGACACAACTTTAACTGAAGAGGATCTGGTGTTTACAATGTTGGTCAAGAAATAAGTTGAATGTATTGGCTGCCAGATCACTTTAGTGCCCTTAAGACCCCATTACTGATGCTTAGCATAGACCTGACTTGACTTGGCAACTTAATTTAATGGTGGCAACTTAGCCACGATTATACTCCACTTGGCGCATAAAATCTGGCATCATAATCAGCGTTGAAATTTATTTTTAAATAAATGTCAATTTGTATGACAAAATGTCAAAATGAAATGGAAACAAACAAATGGCATCTCAAAATGTAAACGTCACTTAGAACTTACATAGAAAATCAAAATTCAACAGACTTCTGAGTCAAGTTAAGTTTTGAGTAATCAGTAACATGCAATGTTCATTTAACAGAACTGTAAGTGACAGTTCGCAAGCCAAGTCAAGTCTATGCTAAGTATTAGTAATGGAGACTTTAGGCGAATGTTTTAGCCGTGAATAAATATATACTAGCCGGACCCGCGCGCATCTTGCGCAACCAAATACAAACTTAGATGCGCTTGCCCTGCCATCTCGCGAAAGTTAGCAACTGCCGGTAATGCAGTGTTAGTTCTAATCAAAATATTCACAATAGTGCCATAGTACAAATAGATTTCTTTGTGTGCTCACAATCGTTTATTTTTAACAAATTATTTTAATAAAATATAGCTAAATAAAAGCACTACGACCAATAATGCCGAAAGCTCGCTAATAGCACGAATATCCATCTTTAAAACCAAAACTTTATTTATAGATTTGGATTCCAAATAACAGAGAAAAAGGGACCTGTACATAAAAACAGGAATTAGAAACCTTAATATATAAAATACACGTGTCACAACATTTTTGGGCGCGATGGACTCCTAAACTCCTGAACCGATTTTGAATTTGTTTTACACCCAGTGTGTAGTTTGATCTAAATTGAGAGATAGGATAGGCTATATCTCAGTCTATAGTCGCAATATTATTTTATTGCACATTTTTTTATTTGTTTATACGTAATAATAAAATGTTCCGTATACGCAGTGGCACTCATATTTTCAGGTAGTGCGGATATACTTCTGTGTAATTGCTTGGTGTTTAATTAAAAAACCTGCTTATGAATAAAAAATATTATAGCGAATGCTATCAAGTATAGCACATCACCAAGCCCGCCGAGACGGTGGGGGTTTCTGAGGGGACCCGCGATTTAGAGGTACTATGAAATTTTTTTTAATTCAGGAGAGTCTTTAGTGTTGTAGAGGGTAATTTTCATACCCCTGGGTGACTAGAGTCTCGAGATATAGGCCAAAAAGTGGGCCAGTGAATGCCTAGACAGTGTTTATACAATATGGATATCAAATGAAAGCTGTTGATGAGTGCTTTAGTACAAAGTAATATATTATCCAGAGACGGACTGGGACTGGGATTAGGACTAGGACTGGGACTGAGACTTGGAGTGGGACTGGAACTGGAATAAAATACATACCACACTCTGCGACAGGCAATAAGGGATGCAGAAGAATGAGAAGAAATTGAGAGAAGAGAAAAGAGTGAAGGAGATTGAGAAAGAGATAGAATGAGGCGAAGATGCAGATAGATGAAGCGAAAAAGACGGAGGGATGAGTGAATAAAAGGATTAGGAAAAAGTGAAAGGGGGGGGGGGGGAGCGCAGATTTAGATGGAAGAAGCTTATTAAAATGTACGCAGATAGGCCAAATTTAGTGCAGCACAACGTCTGCCGGTTCTTCTAGTAATATATAAGATTGACAGGCGGGCGACGATAAAGGTAATAATATCACACAGTACTTCATCAAAAAGAGTCCTGGAATGCAAACAAGCACTGAAAAAACCCCACGCAGGTCACACTATACATTTAGGGAGCCCGGTCATAAAGGGATAGGAAGGTATCCAAATGAGTTGGCACAGGACAGTGCTGTACTCGATTAATCGGCGATAGACGTTTCAATTCGCTGGGGAGAATTAAAACGGAGACAGCAGTTCCATATAATTAATCAAGCTGGAAAGGCGCGGAACAAAGTGGTGACGTGCGTATGCATTAGTAACATTTTGATGTGGAAGGACTGCGAAATTTCTATCATCATATGGGAATTCTACGGTTCGACGAAGAAAAAAGAATAAATGCTTATTATGGGCATACTAACTAGACACTGCCCTCTGCCGCATGTGCTTTGGCTTCGTCCATAAACGCAGATGTAGCACCAGCTAGTTGCCAGATCTAGAGCTTGCGTAGCCAATCACCTTTATACATAGCTTTCTTTAGTAACAAAGTTGTTCCTTTTTGAGCTGAACACGATCTAGTAACGATGCAAAAAGTTCCATTTGACACTACCTTCAAGCCTTAACAAGCAATTTTGCTCACTAGTTATCGATTTACCTTTAGGATATGCAACCAAAATAACATTTATAGATATTAGTAAAATTTCACTTACATTGCAGTAATTCATTGGAGAGAAAATCCTCAGGATTCTCATGCTGGCACAAAAATAGATAAAATTTATCTTTAAGGCGTAGCGCGGCATTGCGTGTTGCATAGTAACGAGCGTGCAGAAAACGCACTGTGTCCGAAAGGATGGTGATAAAGCCCTGCAAAAACACAAACAATAAAATGCATGTGAAAGGATTTAAGGAATTGCTTAAGAATGCCAAAGGGGGAAAAAATAAAAGAAATACGAAGAAAAAAATGTGAAAGGCACATAATTTGAAAAATATTTCGTTTGCATTCAGGGCAAGTAAAAAGTCATGTAATGCATGAACGAATAAAAGATGAAAGTGAAATTGATGTAATTGAAGTGTAAGTGGTTGTCTTATATGTGTGTTTGTATGTATGTATATTTGTCTGCCAGCGTAAATGCGTAATTGGTAAGTAAAGGTAAGAAAATATTATTAGCCTTGTTTGTGCTGAACAGCGTGCACTTAACTGCGCATCCTTACCTCAGTGACACTTTCGACAGCGCGCAGCAAATACAGCTCCAACTCATAATCGTAGTCCAAGCTGTCGCCACTTTGGCTGTTGCTGCTGTTATTCGCTAAAGATCCAACATTGCTGATGATGCTGCCTTGTCTGCTTTCCATACCATTGAACTGATTGACAGCAATCCATTGCAGACCAATTATGCGTCCCTGTTGAGATAGATTGCGGAATGCTAGCTGTACTGCCTCGAGGTATTCGAGTTGTAAGGCGCTGTTATTGACGCCAAAACAACCTCTCCTGCCACCAACACCACCATGAACTATCAACATGAATGATAGCTGTGAGAAATATCGTTGTACTGCAAAAGAAAAACGTTGAGTCAATGTGAGAGCAGTGAGTGAACGTACGAAAGGTAAGTAGCGCAGAAGGATTGATATTGATGGGTGCTGGATTGCATTGGGCTGCATGTTGTCGGTAGGAATTACACCGTAAATTCGGCATTAAAGTCGAAGCTATTATTTTCAGTAGTCGTTTGCTTGGATTACGCAGTTAACTTACTTAAAAGTTGTAACAAAGTGGTGACGTGCGTATGCGTTAGTAACATTTTGATGTGGCTGTCTTCTTCTTCTCGTCCTTTTTTTATCTTTTTGGGTCTGTTGCTGCTGCTGTTTATACCTTGCTTGTTATCGTTGTGAATTGTATGCGCTTGTCAGCTGTCGTAAAGGATGCACTACTTTTATATCAAGTGCTGCGTGAACAGACATATGCACACGTGTGTATGTAACAAATTCTTAAGCAAAGAAGGTTAGCACACTAACCTGCTGAAGGCACAGTCTGTTTAAATTGTTGCTAATTTGCTGTGCAAATAAATTGTTGTAAAAACATAAATTGAAAAATAATTGTAGATAATTGCAAAGTAAATTGCGAGTTGGTATTTTAGTAGCGGAAATAGCCCTTGATGCAATGCTAATAACATAGGCATACAAACGAGAAAATTGATTTGCGCATTTCACCAGAACCATAGAGTATCGTCGCCCTGACATCGTATCAATTTAGAGAAAGTGAACTTTTTCATTTTGGTTTTCTGGCAAAAAAATGTCTTTCTGTAATGAAACCATTTCTTCGAACTCGCGCTTTATGGCCTGAAAAGTTATCCATTTAAAAAAGTTATGATAATTTTATAATATTTTCAGAAATATACGGATGGTTCCAAATTAATGGAAGGGGTTGGACAAATACAGTACTTCATAACGAAGTGTTCTGGAATGCATAGAAGCATTGGTAAAACTTCGCTCAGGTCGGACCATACATCTTTACTGGTTTCCCTGTCATAAAGGGATAGAAGGTAACGAAAAGGCCGATGAGTTGGCAAAGCACTCGCTGAGTCGACGATAGACGTCCCAATCCGTATGGGAGAAATCAAAAGGAGTTGCATATAATCCGTCAAGCGGGAAAGGCGTGGACAAAAGCGCGAGACTGCAAAATTTCTAAGATCATGTGCAAAGCCAACGTTGTTCGACTGACAAAGTGGCTCATATCTCTGAAGAGAGAAGGCTTAAGGCTCACAATGGGCATACTGACTGGACACTACTTTCTGGCGTCACATGCTTATAAGTTAGGCCTCGTCAGTAACAGTAAGTTTAGGAAGTGTGAGCTGCAGGAAGAAACGGTTGAGCACGTTCTGTGTTCATGTCCTGCGCTCGCCAGGTCAAGGCGCCAGCTATTAGGCGCGCCTGAGTTGTCAGATCCCGAGGCAGCAATTAAGCTGGGTCTCAAGAAGACGGACTTATTCTATAACATATGACCGGGCACCTGATTGGGGCTCTTCCGTTTGGTCGTCAAAAAAATCATGGTAACACTATGGACACATTCAGTCTATGTGAGGTCTTTATTGAACCTTACCTGGCTCAGCCAAAATATGGCGCAGGTAAAATTATTTTGCAAGATATTAATCATGTTATTTGAACTCAAGTAGGCCCTCATTCTTATATTGGCCGTACCTCAGCAGACTATGAGAAGCTTTCAAGACAAGCTTTACGCTATCTAACGTCCATCTCAAATTAGCAAAGAAACTACAAACCTAAGTAAGTGGACACACAATACAATTTACCTCTTCATACAAATTACCATTCCGAAAATTGAAATGCAAACTTATGAACTTCAAGCAGAATTAGTTGGCTACATAGTTAATGTCATCAAGTATGTAAAGAGAAACAGGGAAACAAAGTAAACAGAGCAAAACGAAAACAAGTAAGGAAGGCTAAGTTCGGATGTAACCGGACATTACACACTCAGGTGAGAGTTTTGGAGACAAAATAAGGGAAAATCACCATTTAGCAAAATTAAACTAGGGTAACCCTGGAATGTGTTTGTATGACATGGGTTTCAAATGGAAGGTGTTAAAGAGTATTTTAAAAGGGAGTGGGCCTTAGTGCTATGGGTGGACGCCTCTTCGAGACATCGCCATAAATATGGACCAGGGGTGACTATAGAATGTGTTTGTACGATATGGGTATCAAATTAAAGGTATTAATGAGTGTTTTAAAAGGGAGTGGCCCTTATGTGGATCAGGGTGACCCACAACATCATCTGTCGGGTACCGCAATTTATTTATATATGTAATACCACGAACAGAATTCCTGCCAAGATTCCAGGGCTTTTCATTTCGTCCTGCAGAACTTTTTCATTTTATTCTACTTAATATGGTAGGTATAACACCCATTTTACAAAGTTTTTTCTAAAGTTATAGTAGTAGTAGTAGTAGTAGCTTGTTTTATTAAACAGAATCTTTTTACAAAGTTGATCTAATATATAAAATTCTTCTGTCACGGTTTTAGAGGCTTCACTCCTCCCAAACGGCTGAACCGATTCTCGTGAAATTTTGTGAGCATATTGGGTAGGTCTGAGAGTTGGCCAACGTCTACCTTTTTTTTCGCTACATGCCTAGGGTCTTGTGATCAAAACGTGGACCCGCGTACCCCTAGAATGTGTTTATACAACATGGATATCAAATGAAAGCTGTTGATGAGTGCTATAGTACAGGATAATTTTCATACCCCTAGGTGACTAGGGTCTCGAGATATAGGTCAAAACGTGGACCCGGGTACCCCTAGAATGTGTTTATACAATACGGATATCAGATGAAAGCTGTTGATGAGTGCTATAGTACAGGATAATTTTCATACCCCTAGGTGACTAGGGTCTCGAGATATAGGCCAAAACGTAGACCCGGGTACCCCTAGAATGTGTTTATACAATATGGATATCAAATGAAAGCTGTTGATGAGTGCTATAGTACAGGATAAGTTTCATACCCCTAGGTGACTAGGGTCTCGAGATATAGGCCAAAACGTTGACCCGGGTACCCCTAGAATGTGTTTATACAATATGGATATCAAATGAAAGCTGTTGATGAGTGCTATAGTACAGGATAATTTTCATACCCCTAGGTGACTAGGGTCTCGAGATATAGGTAAAAACGTGGACCCGGGTACCCCTAGAATGTGTTTATACAATACGGATATCAAATGAAAGCTGTTGATGAGTGCTATAGTACAGGATAATTTTCATACCCCTAGGTGACTAGGGTCTCGAGATATAGGTCAAAACGTGGACCCGGGTACCCCTAGAATGTGTTTATACAATACGGATATCAAATGAAAGCTGTTGATGAGTGCTATAGTACAGGATAATTTTCATACCCCTAGGTGACTAGGGTCTCGAGATATAGGTCAAAACGTGGACCCGGGTACCCCTAGAATGTGTTTATACAATACGGATATCAAATGAAAGCTGTTGATGAGTGCTATAGTACAGGATAACTTTCATACCCCTAGGTGACTAGGGTCTCGAGATATAGGTCAAAACGTGGACCCGGGTACCCCTAGAATGTGTTTATACAATACGGATATCAAATGAAAGCTGTTGATGAGTGCTATAGTACAGGATAATTTTCATACCCCTAGGTGACTAGGGTCTCGAGATATAGGTCAAAACGTGGACCCGGGTACCCCTAGAATGTGTTTATACAATATGGATATCAAATGAAAGCTGTTGCTAAGAGCTTTAAAGTAATTTTCATTGTGATATTCGATTTAGTCGCATCAACCTGGCAAAACTGATAAATATGCATGCGAAGCCGAAATAAAGACATGAATTAATAATACCCACATACCTATTTACATACGTCCTATTCGATTTGACTGAAATTTGGTATATATATTTGCCTATATTAGTATTTACGATGCTTTTTTCCGGGAAGTATACCAGAGACGGACTGGGACTGGGATTAGGACTGGGACTGGTATTGAGACTGAGACTCGAAGTGGGACTGGGACTGAGACTCGGAATGGGACTGGAAAAAAATATATAGCACCCTCTCGGACTGGCAATAAGAGATGAAGAAGAAGGAGAAAAACTTGAGAGAAGAGAAAAGAGAGAAGAAGACTGAGAAAGAGATAGAATGAGACCGAGATAGAGATGAAGCGAAAAAGATGGAGGGAGGAGAGAATAAAAAGATTAGGAAAAAGTGTAGAGGGTTAGGGCAGAGTTAGGCGGAAAAAGTTTATTAAAATATTTGCAGATAGGCCAAATTTAGGGCAGAACAGCGTCTGCCGGATCTGCTAGTTACAATATCAAATTTTATTTTATAACTAAACTTTGGCGTAGAGCCGTCAGTTTATAAGTACTTGTAGTAGGTTTTTCTGTACATTATATAATAAAATATTTCTTAAATTGTATAAGTTTCAATATTCCTCTTCTAAAATTTGCTTCCTATATTTTAACGCTGATTTAACGTACTGATTCAATGTGATCCAGTTTTTACCATTTAGGTATTCATTAATCTATTGGTGTGTTAATACACTTTTTTAAAAATAATATTCTATATTCCATAAGTACGGGACAACTACCTAAAAAGTGTGTAACGTTTTCTTCGTTTCCCGAGTTGCAAATTGGAGAGCGATTATCTGGCTGCTCAAGATGAGGTTCGTAATTTAGTTTCAATAGTCCTCCTCTTACGCGAAACAAATTGCTGATCGCATATATGCTAAATTCATCTCTAAAATAATTAAGCTCACAAAGATTATGTTCGAGGACGGGGTAAGTTCGTCTTACTTCGCTAGCTTGAGATTTTAACAGAAAATGTTCCCTTTTCACTGCATCTATTTTAGCTAATATATTGCGGTGCCAATGTCTCCACAAAGTGTTATCATTTATTAGAATTGGTTCACCGTACCGCAAGCGCATCCCACTTTTGGAAACATTGAGACCTAGTTTCTAGCAAGTGCATTGCGATTAGCTTTGGAAGACGGTTATTACCCATTTCCATAACCCTGCAAATATAATTGGAATATGTTTTCAAGAAGTCAATATACAATTCTGGGAGTCCGGTTTCGAGATGAATCATATAGTTCGGGGTGTTACGCGGTAATCTGAACAGGCTTTTAATAAAGTACCTCAGCAACTTTTCTACTTCTTCGTAATATTCAATTCCCCACACTTCTGATGCATAGCCCAATATTGTTCGTACAGCTGCTTCAAATAGTTTGTACTTATGACTATGAGGAATGTATTTTTTAGACAAAAAAGATCTCCAGGTGCTGTTTATAGCGTATTTTGCAGATTTAAGCTTACTTGACAAATGTTTTTGGTACGATGCATTGTACGTTATAACTACTCCTAGATATTTGTATTCCTTAACCTTCTCCAACTCGTGTCCACAGAAATGCCACTTTTCGTCTCTACAGTATCTACCCTTTGAGCCCCTGAATATAAGTACTTTTGTCTTATTAGTATTTATTGTAAGCCCCCAGTAATCCTCTAGTTTGTTGATCATTTTCTGTAATTGTTTTGGGGTTTCTGCTAAGATAATTACATCATCGGCATACATTAGTAACTTTATATGGATGCCCCCAAACGTAATACCCTTTGGCAAGTGATTCACTAAATCGTTCAGGAAAAGCGCAAACAGTAATTTGCTAAGTAGGCAACCTTGTTTAACACCCGTTTCTGTTGGAAACCATTCTGGTGCAGTGCTACCATCCCACATCCTTGCAATGTTATTTTTGTAGAAACTGCTTATTATTTCTAGCATTTTCGTTGAAAGACCTAAATTACTTAATTTGAAGAAAATAGCATTTCGTATTATGGAGTCAAAAGTGGCCTTAAAGTCCACGAACAAATCATACAGTTTTCTTTTCTTTGAAATGTAATGGTGAGATATGCTAGATAAACTAAAAATATGGTCGATTGTAGAGTATCCCTTTCTAAATCCCGCCTGGAACTCACTTAAAAGCGAATTCCTCTCTACCCACGCCGCTAACCTTTCACACAAAATGGGGGTAAATATTTTTGCAATGGCATTATGAAAAGAGATTCCTCTGTAATTATTTGGGTCATTTATGTCTCCTTTTTTAAAAAGAGGGAATATAATAGCTTTCTGAAACAGCGAAGAAACCGAACCGGAGTTAGGAGGGGCATGTTTAAAAAATTCCGCGGGTATGCCGTCAGGCCAAGGTGCCTTATTATCTTTAGTTCTTTTAAGTGCGGTCTTCACTTCATCCGCCGTAATTTCGCAATCCAATTCCCGTACAGTCACGAAGAGCAGTGCATAACTTAGGGTAGATACACTACTGTTTTGGTTTAGCAGAGAGGAAAAATGTGCTACCAAACTTTCCGCATCTAACTGTGCACTCCTCGCGAACCCCGAACCATTTAGCTTCTTCACAAACCCCCAGTACTCTTTACTGTCTTTAATATCGCCGAGTTTCATGGCCATATTTTTTAAAATATACGTGTTATTTATGTGAGCAAATTCCTTTAAATTCTTTGTTAAGATTTTGATATTCTCTCAAACTTTCTTGCGTACCAAGTCTTTTAGCTTTACGTAAGACTGAAAAGGTTGTCCTTCTGGCTTCTTTGCACTCATAGTCAAACCAGGGGTGCACGTTCTTTGTACACACTTTTTTGTTTTGAGAGTGTTCCGCTGCCTTTCTTACACAATCCACCAGATCACTCAGTGAGTAGCTGCTATTTTTTATCGTACTTAACATTTGATTTAAATTATCTTTGCATCTCTCGGTTTGTTTATCATACCATTTAAGCCTAGGGAGTGGGTTCATAATGTTTGCGTTTACATTTGGTTGAGCCATAGTATTCAAAGTGACTGATAGTGGCTGATGATCAGAGTATAACATATCATCAACCTTGAAGGAATCTATTAATGTAATCAAATTGTCCCTGATTAAAAAATAGTCGATCACTGAACAGGCAGTTCCTCTTAGAAATGTGATATCTCCTTCTTTATCACCAATTGCGCGACCGTTTAAAGCAGTTAACGAAAACGAACTACAGAATTCAGCAAATTTTTTACCGTTCGCATCAACATGCTTATCCTATTATCTAAAGTTATATTTTGCGTCAAAAAACCAATCCCATCACCATGTTTCATCCCTTTTTTCATATCTGATATAGAATTATGGCATTTTTTAATTTTTCGTAATTTTCGATATCGAAAAAGTAGGCGTGGTCATAGTCGGATTTCGCCCATTTTTAATATCAAGATAAAGTGAGTTCAGAGAAGTACGTGAACTAAGTTTAGTAAAGATATACCGAGCTGAAGGGCAGACGGTCGACTGTGTATAAAACCTGGGCGTGGCTTCAACCGATTTCGCCTATTTTCACAGAAAACAGTTATCGTCATAGAATCTATGCACCTACCAAATTTCACAAGGATTGGTCAATTTTTGTTCGACTTATGGCCTTAAAAGTATTCTAGACGAATTAAAGGAAAAAGGGCGGAGCCACACCCATTTTGAAATTTTCTTTTATTTTTATATTTTGTTGCACCATATCATTACTGGAGTTGAATGTTGACATAATTTACTTATCTTAATATATAAAAAACACGTGTCACACAATTGAGGCCAATGGACTCCTAAACTACAGAACCGATTTTGAATTTGTTTTACATCCCGTGTTTAGTTTGATCTTACTTGTAATATAAGATAGGTGACTGGGTGACTAGGGTCTCGAGATTTAGGCCAAAACGTGGACCCGGGTACCTCTAGAGTGTGTTTATAGAATATGGATATCAAATTAAAGCTTATGATGAGTGCTTTAGTACAGAGTAATATATTATCCAGAGACGGACTGGGACTGGAATAAAATACATACCAACTTCTGGGACAGGCAATAAGAGATGCAGAGGAATGAGAAGAAATTGAGAGAAGAGAAAAGGGAGAAGGAGAAATATGAAATATGAAATATGAAAAAAGACGGAGGGAAAAGCGAATAAAAGGATTAGGAAAAGTGAAGAGGGGGGAGGGCAGAGTCAGACGGAAAAAGCTTATTAAAATGTATGCAGATTGGCCAAATGTAGGGCAGGACAACGTCTGCCGGGTCTTCTATATACTGTAAAGATATTACATTTTTTGTTAAAATTTGACTTAAAAATTTTTTGTGTTATGATAGGCTTTTCTTGACCATAATGTTGCTTTTAGTGCAAGTAAAACTCCACTACTACGTGCCAACGTTTCGCTAATCACCTTAGCTTTCTCAGGGGCGAAACTGCATTTATTTAAATATTTTTTCAATTTACCAACGTAATTTGACATGAAATTATAAAAATAGTTGTTTAAAATTCCAACAATGTCCAAAAATTAAAAACAAACAAAGCCTATCATAACACAAAAATATTTACAATAATTTATTGACCGGCTACAACTAATATTAAAATTTTTTTTTTTTAAGTGGGCGTGTTCGTCATCCGATTTTGGTAATTTTTATCTAGCACACATATAGTAATAGGAGTAACGTGCCTGCCAAATTTCATCATGATATCTTCAACGACTACGAAATTACAGCTTGCAAAACTTTTAAATTACCTTCTTTTAAAAGTGGGCGGTGCCACGCCCATTGTCCAACATTTTACTAATTTTCTATTTCGCGTCATAAGGTCAACGCAACTACCAAGTTTCATCGCTTTATCCGTCTTTGGTAATGAATTATCGCACCTTTTCGGGTTTTCGAAATTTTCGATATCGAAAAAGTGGGCGTGGTTGTAGTCCGAATTCATTCATTTTAAATAGCGATCTGAGATTAGGGCCCCGGGACCTACATACCAAATTTCATTAAGATACCTCAAAATTTACTCAAGTTATCGTGCTTACGGTCGGACGGACAGACGGAGGTACATGGCTAAATTAATTTCTTTTTCCGCCCAGATCAGATATATAGAAGTCTATATCTATCTCGATTAGTTTATGCCGTTACGGATAACCATTATGCGAACAAAGTTAATATACTCTGTGAGCTCTGCTCAGTTGAGTATAAAAAAACGGCCAGCACAAAACCTTTCAACTCCCCTTGCAAATTCAAATCCCTTTAACAAATATAATACGTACATTAGGGTGGTTACAAAGTATATGATGAATTTTAATTTTTGTTCTATCTTTCGGGCCGCCCTCCTAAAATATGCTAGTAGATCAGAAACTGATTATTGCAAAGTTTCAGGCCAATCCGAAAATGTTAAAACGTGCCCCATTGAGGTCAAAGTTAGGAAAAACGGCGATTTTTCAGAAAAAAATTTAGTGTTTCGTTAGTAAAAGTGAAACCGTTTATGCCAGGGACTTGACGCATATACCATTGAATATTATAATGTCCCTAGACGTTTGCATGGAAATTAAAAATTAGGGATATCCACTATGACCTGATCTAATAAATGCTACACACTGCTAAAAATAATCGTTTTATAAAAATATTATTAAGATCAAAATCAATACAAATAAAATTACCTATGGAATGGTGTACGAGTTAAGTTCCTGGCATAAATGGTTTCACCTTTACTGACGAAACAAAAAAATTTTTTCTGAAAAATCGCTGTTTTTCCTAATTTTGGCCCCAATGAGGCACATGTTAACATTCTCGGATTGGCCTGAAACTTTGTATGTATCATTTTCCAATCTATTGGCATATTTTATGGGGGTGCCCCAGTGGAAAATCTAAAATTGATTTCTTGTGACCACACTAACGTACATATATATGGCTACTGAGGCTCCGAAGTTTCTAATTTTAGCCACTAATTTTACCTATAAAGCGCTCAGGGAATATGTTTATTTGTAGAAGCAAGCATAGAGCAAGTGAATATATGTATATTGAAATACATTATTAAGAGTGAGGTTGAGCAGCAATTTGATATTTACTGAGTTCCTTTCCGAAGTGCCTAAGTTTAACTTTTTGACTCAAGAAATTATTTATAACAATCGTATACGCAAATGAGAAACTTTGAAGTGTAGAAAAGTGAGTGCAAATAAGTAAATAAGTATGGGTATTAATAAAGTGCCAAACCAAACCATAAGAATCGACCACGTCATTTCATTTTTTTCTCATATATCGCATAAAAAGTTTCAGACGTGGCGAGTCTACTACCGAAACCATTTTCAGTATACGCTAAATTTTAAAGAACAGAAATTTTTATACAGTTGCATACCTCCGTTTTAAAATAACTTATTGCTTAAACTTGTGCGCATGATTTCTGCTCGGGAATCTTCGAGAAAGTCAGATCCCAAAAGATCTAGGCAACAATTCTAGAAATAGATTATATTGAACTGGCTTGTTCACGAGAGCTTAACATAGACTGAATGAGGCAATAGTGTTACCAGAAGGGGAAGAGCGGAAACTTGGTCGATCGTTTCTTACTCCAAACCGCACTTCCTACATCTGCTATCACTAGCTAGGCATTATTTGAAAGCATGTGATACCAGAAGACAATGTCCAGTTAGAGTACCCGTAATGAGCACACAGTATCTTTTAAATGATAATAGCTACTTTGCCAGTCTACGCTTGTAAGAACTGCACACAATATTCGACACTTTTCTGCTAGGAGCCTGATTCCATGCGTCGCCTGCTTGCCTTTTAGATATTGTCTACTGCAGATGGTTTGAAACATGTGTCCTTTTACAAAAATTAAATTCACATACACCTAGGGACCCACTTTATGTGTATACCTCTACAGGGATTGCTTACACTCTAACACACTTTTGGATGCTGGGCTATGCGAGATTATACTTCAATTGCAGATTGGATGTCAATATAAAAGTTCGCGCGGTTGAAGTTTAAGTTATTTCCCTACAGTGTTTCTACAGCTTTGGTCACGACTATTACTTCTGCCTGAAAAACTCTACAGTTATTTGAAAGCTTTTGGGATCTGTTTATTTCCAGATCAGCACAGCATACCTCAGAATCAGTGGTATAATAATAGGGTGGCGGGGCTGGCAAAATGCCAAGGGCCACCGACCCAAGAGGGCCCGTGCCCAGAGGCCGCGAGCTCAAAAACGAGATGAAATAGAACAAGTAAGAAAGTCTAAGTTCGGGTGAAACTGAACATTACATTCCCAGCTGAACACGCCCATTTACATTTTTTTTTTAAATTTTTATCAAGAGTCCAAATGTCAGTCCACACGTCAAATTTTAACATTCTAGGCCTATTATTTTTTAAATAATCAGGTTTTTAATGTTTTCCAAAATGTTATATATTGTAACGAATATTAGCAGCACTAAGGGATACTATCATCTCTAAGCCGATGCTAAGCAGTCACTTGTATGCATATCAATAGATCAACCATTATGTCTACACATACGTACGTACACGCAGAGGAGAAGAGACGCACAAACACATGCAGATATCTTATCTGAGATGCTTCCAAAAGTATGCAATTATAATTGCGGAAGTGTTGCTTACAAATACACGCGCATATGAGAAGCTATACACGTGCATCTTTAGTTATAATTTTATAGCTGATGGCCAACTAGCAGATACTGGAAATGGAAGCGCCTAGAAGATGCGAACGAGGAAAGCAGAGAGTATAAAAGGCAGCAACAGTAGAGGCGCGATAATCAGTTTGATTTAAGACGTTATCTGGCGAGCAATAGTAGTTGTTGTTGTTGTTGTAGCGATTAGTCACTCCCCGAAGGCTTTGGGGAGTGCTATCGATGTGATGGTCCTTTGTCGGATACAGATCCGATACGCTCCGGTAACACAGCACCATTAAGGTGCTGGCCCGACCATCTCGGGAACGATTTATATGGCCACATTAAACCTTCAGGCCATCCCTCCCTCCCCACCCCCAAGTTCCATGAGGAGCTTGGGGTCGCCAGAGCCTCGTCTGTTAGTGAAACGGGATTCGCCGCTCGAAGGTGAGGTTGACAATTGGGTTGGAGAAGCTATATATTGCGCTACACAACCACTTGAATCCCAGCAATAGTAGTGTTATTGTGAAGCATTATTGAATAGTGGAGTTATTTATTCAACAGTTTAGTGATTCGAACCTTACTAGAAGATTTGAAGTAAGCGGAATTCCAGCAAATTCGTTGCAATGTATAAAAAAAAAGTGGGCGTGGTTATCTTCCGATTTCGCTAATTTTCAATACCAATCTAGTTTCGGTCCGGATAAGCTCGTGTCCCAAATTTGGTGAAGATATCTCAATATTAAGTCAAATTATCGCGTTAACGGACAGACGGACGGACGGACGGACATGGCTCAATCAAATTTTTTTTCGATACTGATGATTTTGATGTATGGAAGTCTATACCTATTTCGATTCCTTTATACCTGTACAACCAACCGTTATGCAATCAAAGTTAATATACTCTGTGTGCAAAGCACGCTGAGTATAAACAAATTGGAATATGAGCGTAGCACCCCCACATTTAGAAAAAGAAAATTTGGAAGTTTAGCAAGCCTTAAATCAAAAGCCATTAAAGATATTACATTGAAATTTGGCAGAGACTCTATCTTTGCCAAATTATATAGACTGAGGGAAGATTACCTAAAACGGTTAAAGACCAGGTCCGCTACTCCTAAAGGTCTAACGTTAACAAAGTTTGCAATAACTCCATAGTATTTAACTACATTTGACTAATATTCTTTCTCAGTAGTGGTATAGTTGAGCTTAGAAAAAAACTTACACAAATTTTGAAAATGCGGTCCTTTTTTCGTTACTCTTTCCAAAATACTTGTAATGCCCTAAGTCGAACAAAAATCTACCAATCTTAAAATAAATAGTTTTTGTAGAGAAATCCCCATATATGAAGGAACACTGCAAGTTTGCCCGCCGAAGTAGTCTCTCTCTTTTCTTTAAAAAAAAACGATGAAACAAGTTCCTAAATTTGAAGTCTACTTGAAAAATCTTTAATTTACCAAATGAAAATTAAATCTTCTACGATTTTACTTTTTATACTTAACTGCTTTTGGCTATGGACGACAGTATATGACCATCAAACACAAAAGGAGCAGATTAATTTAGCCCATACCTGCGCTTTGATGGGAATCTAAGAGGCAGGATAGAGGTGAAACGTTTGCGCCAAGGGCGGGAAACCCTCAACGAAGCTATACAGGTATACTCCGATGGTTCCAAACTTATGGATATAATAAAGTGTGCGGTTGTAGTGTCTTTCAGGCAGAGGGAGTAGCTGTGACTTAAAACAATAGAAACAATTTAGATAAAACAGCGGCCGTGTGAACATATTCATATCGACTGCCAATCAGCAATTAAGGCAATAATCTCTCATGACTCAGCAGAATCGGAATAAAGAGAAATACACAACTATCTTCAACCCCGGGCATATGGGAGTAGATGCAAATGAAGAAGCGGGTGAGCTGGCTAAGAAGTTATATGGTTAATTTGGAACCTAAGAGTTTCCTGACGTTAGCTAAATCGACCTGTTGGCTTGAGTTGGGGAGAGATCCACGTGGTATTACAACGGGACCTTTATGGGCCTAAGTGCAGTGGTGCTCGCATCGGTGGCCACTCTCACCTAATCTAGCTAAGAAGTATGAATCCCTTGAAGCTAGTGCCGTCTACCTCCCATTCAGAATAGACGAGATCAAAAGAAGGAAAGAGTTGTACATGATCGAACAGGCAGGAACGGTGTTTTACTGGGCACGGGCTGCAAAGTGTCGAAGATCATGTGCAGTTTTCAGGACTTATACCAATAAGGCTCTGGGCTTATGATGGGTAGGTCAGATTAAGTTAGGTTGAACTGGCCTGTCTATTAGGACCTCACATAGACTGGATGAGATCGTAGTGTTACCAGAAGTTTTGTTTTAACTACCACACTGAAAACCCCTCTCAAAAACCAGGACCTATGTTTTAAAATAACTCCGTCCTCTTGGCAAATACTAGAATCCAGCTAGGACTTCAGCCTCTTGCTGCTTTTAGATCTGACAGCTGTATCACTCTTAATAGCTGGAGTTTTAGCCTGGAAAGCGCAGGGCACAAGCACAGAACTTGCTCGATCGTTTCCTCCTCCAACCCGCACTTCCTACATCTCTTATCACTGACCAACCCTAATTTAAAGGCATGTGACGCCAGAACGTAATCTCCAATCAGAATACCAATCAATAGTCTACAGTCCTCTCTTTTTATTGATAGAAGCAACTTTGTTAGTCTAAGGTTGTGAGACCTACACATGATGGGTATTTTCATTCATATCTTTCTTTGGAATAATAAAACCAAACCCGTGTAGAAAACGAGATTTTAATAAGCGGTATAACTTAAACAATTTTAAGGGAAAGTGGGGAATTAACTCAATTTTTAAGTTTTTTGATACAAATTTTATTTTGAAACGAACCGAATAATTTTTTTTGGTAGTTGTTGGTTGCCTTAGGACTTTTCAAAAAAAAAAGTAGGCTGGGTTCGTGGTTCGGTTCAAATTTCCAAAACAGCCGGCGGTGCGGTTTATGAACCAATTCGGTTTGAATTCGTCTGCGACTTTGATTTTAACATATAACACATATACTTAAGTATTGTAACGAATTATGGGGATTTCTGATATTTATACACTTTCTGCTAACGTTTGAATTGTTAAACTGTTGATAAATCGCTCCAATATTCAGTATTGCAAACTGCTCTTTATTTCGATTACTTCGGGAGTAGTACTTCAAAATTATACTTCGCAACCAATAGCGTGTTTAAATCAAAACTGATTAGACATTTCTCAGCTTGCGCTGCTTTTATACTCTCTGTTGCCTCGTCCGCATATTTCACCAAAGGTCTACACGTTTCACCTGTTAGAATTGTTGTATCTTCTGCTTGGTAATTTAGTTACATGCGTGTGTATGTGTGAGTAAGAACTTCGGCTGATGACTACAGGTGTATGTGTGTGACATATCTCTTCACTTCGAACTGCTGGTAATGTGTGTGGGTGTACTTATCATCGCCTTCCATGTATGTGTGTAAATGATGTGTTCATGTACACAAGAGTGGCAGCTTGCTGTATTGTTGTTGTGCTTTTATATACTAACAACATAGTGATGCTAAAATTCGCCACAGTATATACATTCATGTACAAGTATGTAAACTGCAAGCATAAAAATTTATTTCAAATTAATATAATACTATTGTATAGACATTTCCTTCTACTGTTCGAAGAAACAGCAACAACAATACAACACAGCAAACTGCCAATATTGGTAAGACTTCTTACAACAAGTGAACGCAATTTATGTGAAAATAAGCAAATGAAAAGAAACCCGTAAGTGACATAGGAAGATTTTCAATGGCGGTGATGTCGGCAGATTTTAGCAAAAACGACGATGTTAAAAAACTTTGGAATTTCAGCTTGTGAGTTACACAAATATAATATCGTACAACTTTAAAACGAAAGATGAATAATAACGGTTTGAATGGTATTTTCTTTTCTAATGGTATTTGACACTTGTCTCAATAGACACAACTGAGATTTTTTTGGAAATGAGTGAGTGTAAAGTGTGCAGTGTAAAGACTAACGTACTCGAAGATAAGTACCCACTATATTAATGAATATTTGTGTGTGCTTTAAGATCAAAAGAAATACTCTTGAAAAGTAATGAAAAATTCATGTGTTTCCATGCCTAAGTTAGATGTACATATAAGTATATGTGTTATTTTGCATACTTACGTATATCGGCGTAAATTATTTAAAACATTTCTCAAGAATTTGACAGAAATTATTACATCCTCCAAATAATCCAGCAAGTTGAGCACATGACGCACCTGCAGTTTGGAAAAATATACCGGGGCAAATTCGTAATTTATCTGGGACTTAGAGAAATAATAATAATAATCATAAGATAAGAGGGGGCGAGGAGGATGCAGATGTAATGCAAAGGTGTAAGAGGGAAAAAAACGCTCCAGCGAGTTAGGGGGTTGGGACATACCCGCGGTAGGTATACCTGTCTTAAAAGGCGGCGAAAATACCAAATAGATGAATGGAAAAAACAGCCCAATATGAAGTGGCGTCGAGCGAAATCTATCAAACCATTGTCGTTTGACGTAGCTATCAGCGGGAGGAGATGTTTTTGAGATCTGCATGAGCAGATTCAGCGTTTGCTATGCTCAAGCAGATTGCAGGGTGGAAGCACAGGGCTTCGCGGTTATGACCACTGAGCTAACCAACAAGCAGGAATTTATCCTAGCACACATGCTACATGACTCTTAAAGCGGATGCACTACCAGTAGAGTTGAAGAGGCTGGAAGAAGAGAAAGGGCTAAAAGGGTGGTTGATCATAGGCGCGAATGCAAATCTGCACCAAAATTCGTGTGGAGGTAGCGGTAAAAATGGTAGAGGCAACTTTTAATTTTATTATGTACTGCCAAGCAATTTGCAGACAGCCAACAGATGTGGAGTCCTTACATATCGCACACTACCTACAAAAGAGTCATAACTTAAAATTTTTCAAAATCGGTTTTTTTTTTCCATAAACCAATCCACAGTACACATCTCTAACTGTCCCTTAAATTGCGTTGTCATTATTTTCTTCTTTAACTGCAAAGTTACCGTTATGCCAGTTTTGGTTTTGATTGCATCGCTTGCGCTGTATCACCCAATGAGTACTATTTTTAGTTGTGTCAATGTGCTTAAGAACAAGTGGATATTTTTTTTTACGCATAAAGCGTATTATTTTAAATTCTGCTTATCTTGTTGCAAAATAGTTTTAACTTTGTTTTGTATTAATTAAGATTGTGTCCTTTTATACGTAAAGGTTAAGTAAATTTGCTTGTATTAATTAATTTTCATATATAAGTGTCATAAATAGTCATAATACAAAATTGCTATATATTTTGTCCGTAAAAAAATAGTTACAACAAAATTTCGTCAATTCATTTTTTAAGGAAAGTCTCCTTCTTTGTAAAACTGGATTTCATTATAACATTACAGACGTTTTCACATAAATCGTTTTTCTTATCTCCTGAACATTTAAATTTTTCAAGTTGTGACTCTTTTGTAGTTAGTGTGCGATATGTTGAGCAAATATCCAGCAACTTTTTTGATAGAACAAACTGAGTTCTGACTATGTTAAAGGTATGCTTACAGGCTCCTTGATAACCCATTCATCTCAGGTAATGCATATATCAGCTTCAGCGTACCCCTAAAAAGAGCAAAGAAAGGAGCAACCTTTAGAAACTGTAGGTCAACGAACCGAATACAATTTCAGAAACATTTCGAAACAAAACTTGGACTAAACAAAGAGGTTGCCAATAAAGAGGAACTGATGTAATCCATCAACTTCCGATCAAAGACGATTTCGAATGCGTATATAAAAGCTTGTGAACGAGCTGAGTCTTCTTAGAAGACGAGTAATAAAAATAATAATTTAAGCTGGCAAAAGGCGCGAGAGGCGAGGCATGTAGGGGCGAGTAAAGGGATCTGTTGAGGATCTACAATCGTAAAATCCAGAGCGCTAACATATTATGATGGAAAATTTCAAGTCCGAACACAAGTGCTTCAGCAAACAGCGAGGTTGAAGCGAGTTTTATCAATAAGGAATATATGCGGCACACGGTTGATGTTGCACGTTTCCTTAGTGAAAAATGCCTTCCAACAATTAGCTTCTTGATGGATCGTGGGCTTCGGGATATACATGTAATACCGGGTTGACGGCTTATGCTGGAAATGTATGTAATGTGGTGAATTTCACTCACTGAACGTGTTGCCGAACGTTTGTTTCACAGCGAGCACGCATGCATACTGCTGTTTTTTTAATTTGTGTTAAAAAATTTGCGCTAAATTAGAAGAAGTCATTTTTTTTATTCTTTACGATCATTATTTTTATACGATCACGTATCGAAAAGCGATTTCACTCATACGAGAAATCATAAACTGTCAAAAGGTTCGTAAAATTAATAATAAGTTATGGGTCTAATAAGTACTGGTAACCATCATTTCACATATTTCCCTAATCCGATTCTCCAATTCAGAGCTATTGCGATTTAAAAAATTAATTTCGATCACAGATGGTATAACATGATACCGTTCTAGAATGATAGAAAATATTCCAGCGTTTTGCTTAAATTAAGAAATATTTAAATAGAGTGATCTCTTTTTGATTTATAACGGTGCAAGCTACAATTTTATGAGTTTTTGCCACATTTTGGCATATTGCCATGCCCCTATTTTAGATTGCTTCACACTATATTGAAATTAACCATTTCGCATACCTAAGCTGTACGATGCAAAAACCATTTAACAGCTGTATTTTGCGCGATGTCCGTTGAGTGGTGGTTCTTGGCGAAAATTCATCTCTATTGCAGATGCCATTCGTAGATGGCATTAAACATTTAGGTTCCTGGTCGTCAATTTAAACTTGGAGGAGATTTAAGGCGCTTTGTATTTTTTAAGGGTTGTCCAAAACCCATTTTATTTTGAATTAACTCATACTTATACATACTACGAAAACAAATATCTATAGGATATTACTGCGAAATTTTAGTACGCGTCAAAATAAGGGGATATATGAAAATACTTTTTGAAATAAAATATAACAAATATAATACATACCTCCTTGAAATCAATCTATGCTAATTCGATTTAAAAGTAATGACTTTGTAGAGGAACCACTGTAGTGAGAATTTTATCAAGTTTGGCAAAAACTGTTCAGGTAATCCTTATTATGAATTTTTGTTTTTTTTTTTACTTTTGACCAGCTCTTAGAGTTAAGCGATGTTGGTTTTGCATTAGTACAATTCAAGAATGAATCATAAGAAATATTCAATACCCGCATATCTGAAATTTACAACCTGCCACTACTTTGGATTGCACCTGCCTGCACGTTTCTCCTGTTCACATTTCGTTTTATTTTACAAAATTTTTATTGTTTGCGCTCAAGTTCAATTATCACTAAGCAAAATGCTATAAATTATACAAAAAACCAATTTGTTGCACCAATCGCGCTATGAACAATAAAAAATAACAAAATATGAAAATGTGGTTTCTTAGCACATCTGTGACTATGAAAGATGCAGGTAGATGTAGCGAAGTTATGAAAAAAACTTGAGTAAGTATTTCGCAAAATATGCAAATAAATTGCTGATAAGAAACAAATTTGGCAACTTCTCCAGTTAAAGAGTAATCACAAAAACGTTATGACCACCAATCAAAAATTTTTAAATATTATTAGAACACTTTTGTTATAAAATATACAGCAACTTCTTTATATTTTTTCCAGCTTATCACATTATATGAAATATGGCGAAAATCGATATTCGAGCAAAAAGAGTAATAGGTCAATAACAACGGTTATCTGCAAGAAGTCATGCTTGCAAAAAATTGGTGTTTACAACGTTTTTCGGGACTGCACCTCAATTGTTAGATTTTGTTCAGAAAAGTACTACATGTCGTATACGCAACATTTGTTTAGTACCGATCAGAGATCTGCTTTGAGTACTAATAAAATTAGTGCACTTAGTCATGGGCCAAAAAATTGTGTCTCAATGTATACTAAGTACAGAAAAATACTATGAGTGATTAGCACATAAAATAGAAAATACATATGAGTGCCCCGCAACACATATGTCCCATACACATATGACATTTTTGAGTATAAACTGATTTCATAGTCGCTTTAACTCAGTAGCACGTTGATTTCGTGTGTAATATACTGTATACTTCGTTTATTATCTGTTTTACTTTAGCGCTGTATTCAGTTTAGTTTCGTATACATCGTTGTGTTGCTAGCGTCAGAAGACTGATATGACTTTATTCATTTTATTGCACTGTTAGTCTTACTTTTTCCAATTAGTGTTCTCGTATAACACAATTGATTTTCTTGCTCAATAAGACAATTGAGTACTGGACTGCTTCGTGGCTTATGAGTGGTTATTCATTTTACGTAGAATGACTATGTAAATGTGTGTTAGTGGATATACATAAGTGCTTGATATTCTTTGTTTGCATACGCACTAATAATCATTTCTTGGTTAGGCCACTAATAACCTTAAAAGATGAATAATTGCAACTCACTGATGTCGTATACGCCGGAGAGTTCCAGTAGGGTATAATATCAGCTGTTTAAAAGCCTTTTAAGACTCATGTCGGACTCTTATTTAGGCTCAAGTGATATACGTTAATAGGCTCATATAGGACGACCATTGCAAAAGGGAAATACATTGCTTTCGGTCTCCCAAATAAGCTCATAACGAATTTAACGCTCCAATTTAAATATTTTTTCCGACTCTTTTTTGACTTAAAATGTTTGCTGGGTAAACTTAAATTTTTGCAACGGCATGCATGTCCTTTATTACGCCAATTTTTAAATCTGGCAATAAAAATGATATCACCAACTATCGCCCATTTCTAAAATTTCGACTATCTCAAAACTTTTTGAATGTATAATAAAAAATAAAATTTTCTTTGCCATTAGTCGTGTCATCTCGGTAGACCAGCATGGTTTCATGTCGGGGAGAACAACTACCTCTAATTTAGCAGTTTTCTCCGAATACTGCATTGAAGCTTTTAGTAACCGGGCCCAAGTTGACACCATGTATACTGATTTTTCGAAAGCGTTTGATAAAGTTAATCATAGTATCTTATTATCGAAGTTACGGTGGTTTGGCTTCCACTCAAGTTTTTTAAGCTGGATCAAATCGTATCTCTCAAATCGAACTTGTTCAGTTGTAGTTGACGGGGTGTCGTTGTACTCTTTAATTGCTTCTTCAGGCGTTCCTCAGGGAAGCATTTTAGGCCCAAGTCTTTTTGTGATTTTCATCAACGTTATTACTAATTTTTTTAAATTTTCAAAATTTCTCTTGTATGCTGATGACATGAAGATGTTTAGTAATATTACGTGTCCCGCTGACTTGTTGAAACTTCAGAGTGATCTAGACAATGTTGTAGCTTGGTGCGAGAAACATATGCTCCCCTTAAATATTAAAAAATGCTCCCATGTCTCCTATTCAAAATCCCGCTCACTATCCATACTTCATATTATATTGCAGGCTCACAACTAAGCATTGTTTCCAAAATCACTGATCTTGGGGTGGTCTTTGACTCGAAGTTCTCGTTTCAAAGCCATCTTAATTATATTATAGCTAAGTCTTACTCTATGCTGGTTTTGTCAGACGTTTCAGCTCAGATTTCTCGGTTCCGTATTCCTTAAAAACTCTCTTTACCTCACTGGTGCGCTCGAGACTTGAATATGCTGTTATTATTTGGCGTCCGTATTATTCCTGTCATATAAGTCGTTTGGAGAGAGTTCAGAAAGTCTTTATAAAGTACGCTCTGCGCCCCCTTCATTTTGATCTTCCTGTTCCGACGTATGAATCTAGATGTATGCTTATTGATCTCAAGACATTAAACTGTAGGAGAACATTCCTATCTCTCACTTTCATTTTTAATTTAATATCTGGGGTGGTTGACTGCCCCTTTTTACTTGAACGTATATTCTTTATTATTCCTAACATTTGTTTAAGGAATCATGCTACATTTTACGTTGGGTTGGCGAGGACCAATTATGCGGCCAATGCTCCTGTTGGTAGAGCTCTAAGAGAGTTTAACTTGCTCCAAAATTCTTCAGTTTTGGACTACTCGTACTGTGAAAAAAGATTTAAAATGCTATTAAATGACCTGTTAAATTAGTTGGTAGTCTATCATTAGCTGGAACTAGTCTGTAAGAAATGTAATAATTTCAAGACTAAATAAATATTATTATTATTATTGGCTAAAGATTTTTGAAAAACCTGGATTACAGATTTAAACTAATTCAATCGATAGCGTAATGGATAACTACCCACCAATATAGGATAAATTGGGTATATTTTGGATTGAATTTGTGTTTGTTTCCCATATTTTCCAAAATATTATTTTTACCCTTCATTTTGGTAAATATTCGGGTATTTACCCATTTATACCATATATGTGACCCGGCCTATGAAAAGGTGGCTTATGACAAAAAAAGAAAGCAACTAAGAAACTGAAGAAATGTATTGTTTATCTTTAACTCGCAATTACTCTTTTGAGTCATAAGCCAACTTTTCATAGGCCGGGTCACATATAACCAATTTACGGGGTTAGTGTTGAACTTGAGGTTGTAAAAAAATACACATAGATATCACCGGCAGACAAAATAAAAAGGTGACCTCTACTTTTTACCATACGCGTAACTATTTATGTGTATACACATACATAGATAGATTGCTTGGAAGTGATAGAAGAAATCAATCGCGAGTTTCACATCATTCACAGCAATTCATATTTCTCAAAAGGGACATGGCTGCAAAGGCGCCAATTCTTTCTTTAGACAGCAGGTATTTCCTCTTCCCCTTGTTCATCACAAGACCTTCTCATACCTCTTTTTCGCAGCCATTAACTCTGGAACTTACGACGCACAGAAAATTTAATATCTACGCAAAAAAAAAAGGTTTTCGTTGATTACGAATATGAAGCCAATACGAAAAAATTCAAAATGCAGGATTATTTAAAAAAATTACTTCACTAAATTGAAATTCAGTATTTGGACTCTTTCGAGGTAGCGAATCCTCAATTGTTTCTTAGCCCATGGATAATATTTTTATTAATTTCAGGTATATGCCTCATAAAAGTAAGAAAATCTCGAAAAAAACAAATATTCAAAATCGCCAAGCCATACAAAATTTGCTTTTTATTAAACCTGAATAATATTTGCTATAAGCCGGCGCACACAAAAACTTTCTTGATGACCTGGCGGAAACGTTTGACGTTGTCATAACAAATAATTTTGGAATATAAAAAGTCTTGTAGCAGATGAAAAAAGAAAATTTATTGTAACGAATTTTGGGAAATTCCTGATTATTTTGCAGTTTCTGTTAACGTTCTCATCTGTGAGCTGTCGAATAAATAACTTGAATATTAGTAGTATTTCACAATTACAATAATCACGTGCTTCAATTATAGCGTTTAAAATCAAACTGATTGAATATTCCTCAGCTTGCGCTGCTTTCATACTCCCTGTTGTCTTGTTCGCATATTTCTCCTAAGGTCTAGACTTTACGTGAACAGCTGCTAAGAGGCGTTGGTTCCACATTACAATTAAAGAGATGGTTGGTGTCATGTGGGGACATATTGCAAGCGGGACATGCATTTTGTATGCCGGGGTTGATTCTGGATAGGTAAGAGTTTAACCTGTTACAGTATCCAGATCGAAGTTGAGCTAGAGTGACTCGTGTTTCCCTGTTCTTTGAGTACTCGATTCACCGGGCAATTCCCGGCATAAAGGTTCGGCGCCTGTTTGTGGAGTTCACTAAGGACCTGCTTGTGTTTTTTGGCTTCATACGGCTGAGTCCTCAGGTGCTGTATTTCCTCATAATGCTTACGGATATGATTCCTTGAGCCCCTAGGCGGTGTTGGCTCATCAATCAGATACCTGTTGGGATGCCCAATTTTCTGGGTATTCAACAGGAACTGTTTGGTTAGCGTCTCATTTCTCTCCCTGATGGGGAGTATTGGCGCCTCATTATGTAGATGGTGCTCTGGGGACATAAGAAGACAGCCCGTTGCGATTCTGAGAGCAGTATTTTGGCAGGCTTGTAGCTTCTTCCAGTGAGTAGTTTTAAGGCTTGGCGTCTATATACGGGATTTTCGGTACAATTGCGGCTGCATGCTCACCAAAATGTAGATCCTGATCAAACGTCACACCCAAGATTTGGGGTGTAGGACAGTCGGTAGCGTAGTGCCATCGACGTGGATGTTCAAAATGGTCCACATTTGGTACGTCCATGTTGTAAATAAGGTTGCGGAAGATTCAGTCGGTGATAATGCCAGGTTTCGCGAGGCGAAAAAACTGGAGAGATCAGGGGGTAGCCGTTTATTCTGTTGCAAAGCTCATCGATCTGTGGGCCCGGGCCTGTGGCCATTATTGTGCAGCCACCGGCGTAAGAAACGATAGTAACTCCTTCCGGTGGCGAAGGTAGTTTTGATATGTAGAAATTAAACAAAAGTGGGGATAGCACACCACCTTGTGGCACCCCTTGTTTAATTCTTCTTGGCTTTGATGTTCCGTTTCTGAATTGCACCGATGCCTGCCAGCCACGCAGATAATTTGCGGTCCACCTTTTGAGACATGGGGGAAGGGTAGACCATTCCAGGTCTTGCAGTAACGTGCCATGGTTGACCGTATCAAAAGCTTTTGATTGGTCTAGCGCAACGAGTACTGTTCTATTGTGGGGCTTCTGATTTAAACCAGAATTTATCTGGGTGCTAATGGCATTTAGCGCGGTGGTGGTGCTATGGAGTTTTCTAAAGCCATGCTGATGACAGGCTAGCTGCAAATTAGCTGTGAAGTAGGGGATCAAAATGGATTCAAGCGTCCTGGCTACTGGCGATAGGAGAGATGTCGGGCGATATGACTCTCCTATGTTAGCTGGTTTCCCAGGCTTTAGTAGCGGGACCACCTTAGCCATTTTCCATTTTTCGGGAATGACAAAGGTGGAAAGAGACAGAATGAAGACATGCGCTAAATATTTGAAACCCTCTTTCCCTAGGCTTTTAAGCATCGGCATGGCTATGCCATCTGGGCCCACTGCTTTGGATGGTTTAGCATGACCGATGGCATCCTCAACCTCTTTGGCGGTAATCATTCACGTTTTGTCTTCTATTTCTATGCGTGTGTAGTAAGTTCCGCTTTTAGCTTCTGCCTAGATGTATGCATGTGTAACATTCTCTTTGCTGATAACTTTGTTGTTTACATGTACAAATTGTGTCTGCTTGCTTTATTATTTATTTAGTAATAGCATAGTGATGAACCGAAATGCTAATATTCAGACCAATATGTTATACAATAATAATTGACTTGACTTGAAAAAATACGCAACTTTTTCTCTCGCAAAATACCACGCTAAATAGGATACTATCTACGAAATGGAACAGTAAATTAAGTAGGCTGGTCTGCCATAGCTAACGCGGTTTACGTTATTGCTTTTCTTGTTGGTAGAGCAAAGCACACTTATATCGAAATCTGAAGACTTTCGAGCGTCCGATAATTTGTATAGGAGTCGATGTACTTGCGAACTCTTAGACTACCGACTCTTCATTTTTCGTGTGTGAACAGCTCGGCGTGTGATGCGTCGTTACACACTATCTTGTTATTTTATAGCTGGAATATTGCCATTCTTATCTCGTCTTTTCCGGGTAATGCAACGCAAACTCCGTCGTAGGGATTGCGCTCATAAGTTTCACCATTTCCCTTGCTATCTCATGCAATGAGAAGAATTGTTCTCTCCACAACTTAAGTACTGTATATTTCTGTTACCAATTTGCCATTATCCTTCCTATGGGAATCTGCTTCAGTTGTTTTTTTTTTAAGTATTATCCTCTCAGGTAAGAAAGCAGAGTGGAATAATCATCAGTTTCTCGACTGCATATCTCCTTGGGTCATTTCGTACCTTTTTCTCCGGTAGGGTGCGCACATTAAAGAAGTTTGTGATAGTCGTGTTGTTGATCACGATGGAATGATTTGGTCTCATTTTGTTCGGTCAGAAATAAGCCATATAGCTTGATGTGTATATTTGTTCAGAAATCTGTTACTGCGTAGATCACATTACGAGCAGCGGCAAAGTTAATTAACCTTAACTCATTGAAAGATTTTATTTAGCGGAGGCTATATTTTTCGACCAAAAAACCGCACGCTGTTCCATACTAAATCCTGTGTTTATGTTGGCACGTCGCTATCATTTAATGATAAGTAGACGAACGACACTACTTAAAAGCGCAGTTTCTTTCTCGAAACAAAATCTTTATAGTGGATCCGACTTTAGATTCCCTCCCTAGGACCGTTTCTATTTTCCTCCTGATTTGCACCATATTCTGCATTTCCTGTATTACGCTTATGTTAGCCTTTGACTGCGCGAGGATATCAAACAACCAGGCATCAGTCCCTACCGCTGAAAGAGTTCAGACATTCTTGGTATATACCCTCAATCAATAGTCCTTGAAATATAAAATTTGTTTGCATTTTATGTGTTAATTTAAACATATTTAGATACATAAGTACACATGTACATACAAATAAATAATTAAATTCAGCGCAAAGTAATTTCGCCTCGGTGTCACACTGCAACTCATTGTTAAGGAACGCATTTAAGACCCCTTCAAATAAATAACAACAAATTGTTGCAATCGTGTCACCGCTTTTAATTTTCATTTGACTCGCGATGACTGCAGCGAAGTGTAACAGTCAATCTACTTGAGATTCACGTGAGAATTGCAAATTAAGCATCGTCTGCAGTGAAGTGCAAACCGTTAGTTATCGTTGCGGAATCTGTACAGAATATGTTGTTGCGGTAAAAAAAAAAAACCACTACTAACTTAACTTTTAGATTTCCTCCCTTTCTGTCACCTAAAAGTGATCCATTAGCATAATAAGTTTAAATTCGTTGGCAAGGGTTACGGCGAGGTGGAAAAGGACAATCATTGCGGGAGCACACAAAACAATGATAAACAGAAAAATTCAAGAAAAATACTTGTTTGTTTTGAGAACAGCTTTAACTATATACCCAGTTGAAGATTTGAGGGGCCAAATTATTTTTATATATTTTTTTGTGGCAAAGACAATTTTTTAAGCTCGTTTTTAACCAGCTACAGAAGATTATGGAATAGAAATGGCTCAGATTAGATTCACTATACTTTTATGTTAGCTTAAGAATTTGACACTATATCTGTAGTTGAGAGGTGAACAATCAACCTTCAGTTTGATCCAAATGGAGTAGATATTATTTTTATACTCCATCCGCCCGTAAACACGATAACTTGAGTAAATTTTGAGGTATCTTGATGAAATTTGGTATGTATGTTCCTGGGCACTCATCTTCGCTGTTTAAAATGAACAATATCGGACTATAACCACGCCCACTTTTTCGATATCGAAAATTTCGAAAAACCGAAAAAGTGCGATTATTCATTACCAAAGACGGATAAAGCGATGACACTTGGTAGGTGAAATGAACTTATGTTGCAGAATAGAAAATTAGGAAAATTTTGGACATTGGGCGTGGCACCGCACACTTTTAAAAGAAGGTAATTTATAAGTTTTGCAAGCTGTAATTCGGCAGTCTTTGCGGATATCAAGATGAAATTTGGCAGGAACGTTACTCCTATTACTACATGTGTGCTAAATAAAAATTAGCAAAATCGGATAACGAACACACCCACTTAAAAAAAAAATTTTAAGACAAATTTTAACAAAAAATTGAATATCTTTACATATATATATAAATTATGTCAACATTCAACTCCAGTAATGATATTATTATTATCTATTTATCTCAAAGAACATTAAGACTTGGAGTCTTTTCATTGCACATATTCACGAGGTTAATTACAATTTTTATACTCAGTTGAGCAGAGCTCACAGAGTATATTAGGTTTGATTGGATAACGGTTGGTTGTACATATATAAAGGAATCGAGATAGATATAGACTTCCATATATCAAAATAATCAGGATCGAAAAAAAATTTGATTGAGCCATGTCCGTCCGTCCGTCCGTCCGTCCGTTAACACGATAACTTGAGTAAATTTTGAGGTATCTTGATGAAATTTGGTATGTATGTTCCTGAGCACTCATCTCAGGTCGATATTTAAAATGAACGATATCGGACTATAACCACGCCCACTTTTTCGATATCGAAAATTTCGAAAAACCGAAAAAGTGCGATAATTCATTACAAAATACCGATAAAGCGACGAAACTTGGTAGATGAGTTGAACTTATGACGCACAATAGAAAATTAGTAAAATTTTGGACAACGGGCGTGGCACCGCCCACTTTTAAAAGAAGGTAATTTAAAATTTTGCAAGCTGTAATTTGGCAGTCGTTGAAGATATCATAATGAAATTTGGCAGGAACGTTACTCTTATTACTATATGTAAAATAAAAATAAATAAATGTAAGGCGCGATAACCTCCGAAGAGATCTAAGGCCGAGCTTCTCTTCCAATTTGCGTCGTGCTCCTCTTGATTTTTCCCTACAAATTGGCCGAACGGGACCTACATGTTTTATGCCGACTCCGAACGGCATCTGCAAGGCAGATGAGTTTTCACTGAGAGCTTTTCATGGCAGAAATACAATCGGAGCGCTTGCCAGACACTGCCGAGGGGCGACCCCGCTTAGAAAAATTTTCTTCTAATTGAAAAATCTTATTTCTAAAATTTTGATGTTGCTTTGCCCGGGAGTTGAACCCAGGGCATACGGTGTGATAGGCGGAGCACGCTACCATCACACCACGGTGGCCGCCGCTATACTACTATACGCTATTATATACTATATGTACGCTTACTAAAAATTAGCAAAATCGGAGAAGGACCACGCCCACTTTAAAAAAAAAATTTTTTTTAAAGTAAAATTTTAACAAAAAATTTAATATCTTTACAGTATATAAGTAAATTATGTCAAGATTCAACTCCAGTAATGATATGGTGCAACAAAATACAAAAATAAAAGAAAATTTAAAAATGGGCGTGGCTCCGCCCTTTTTCATTGAATTTGTCTAGGATACTTTTAACGCCATAAGTCGAACAAAAATTAACCAATCCTTTTGGAATTTGGTAGGGGCATAGATTTTATGGCGTTAACTGTTTTCTGTGAAAATGGGCGCAATCGGTTGATGTCACGCCCAGTTTTTATACACAGTCGTCCGTCTGTCCTTCCGCATGGCCGTTAACACGATAACTTGAGCAAAAATAGATATATCTTTACTAAACTCAGTTCACGTACTTATCTAAACTCACTTTATCTTCGTATAAAAAATGAACGAAATCCGACTATGACCACGCCCACTTTTTCGATATCGAAAATTACGAAAAATGAAAAAAATGCCATAATTCTATACCAAATACGAAAAAAGGGATGAAATATGGTAAGGTAATTGGATTGTTTTATTAAAGCGAAATATAACTTTAGAAAAAACTTTATAAAATGGTTGTGACACCTACCATATTAAGTAGAAGAAAATGAAAAAATTCTGCAGGGCGAAATAAAAAACCCTTAAAATCTTGGCAGGTATTACATATATAAATAAATTAGCGGTATCCAACAGATGATGTTCTGGGTCACCCTGGTCCACATTTTGGTCGATATCTGGAAAACGCCTTCACATATACAACTACCACCACTCCCTTTTAAAACTCTCATTAATTCCTTTAATTTGATACCCATATCGTACAAACTCATTCTAGAGTCCACCCCTGGTCCACCTCTATGGGGATATTTCGAAAAGGCGAACACCTATAGACGAAGGCCCACTCCCTTTTAAAAATACTCATTAACACCTTTAATTTGATACCCATATCGTACAAACAAAGTCTAGAGTCACCCCTGGTCCAGAAAAGCCCACTCCCTCTTAAAATACTCATTAACTCCTTTCGTTTGATACCCATATTGCACAAACGAATTCTAGAGTCACCCATGGCCCACCTTTATGGCGATATCTCGAAAAGGCGAACACCTATAAAACGAAGGCCCACTCCCTTTTAAAAATACTCATTAACACCTTTCATTTGATACCCATATCGTACAAACAAAGTCTAGAGTCACCCTTGGTCCACCTTTATTGCGATACCTCGAAAATGCGTCCACCTATAGAACTAAGGCCCACTCCCTCTTAAAATACTCATTAACTCCTTTCGTTTGATACCCATATTGCACAAACGAATTCTAGAGTCACCCCTGGCCCACCTTTGTGGCGATATCTCGAAACGGCGTCCACCTATAGAACTAAGGCCCACTCCCTTTTAAAATACTCATTAACGCCTTTCATTTGATACCCATATTGCACAAACGAATTCTAAGTCACCCCTGGTCCACCTTTATTGCGATACCTCGAAAATGCGTCCACCTATAGAACTAAGGCCCACTCCCTCTTAAAATACTCATTAACTCCTTTCGTTTGATACCCATATTGCACAAACGAATTCTAGAGTCACCCATGGCCCACCTTTATGGCGATATCTCGAAAAGGCGAACACCTATAAAACGAAGGCCCACTCCCTTTTAAAAATACTCATTAACACCTTTCATTTGATACCCATATCGTACAAACAAAGTCTAGAGTCACCCTTGGTCCACCTTTATTGCGATACCTCGAAAATGCGTCCACCTATAGAACTAAGGCCCACTCCCTCTTAAAATACTCATTAACTCCTTTCGTTTGATACCCATATTGCACAAACGAATTCTAGAGTCACCCCTGGCCCACCTTTACGGCGATATCTCGAAAAGGCGTCCATCTATAGAACTAAGGCCCACTCCCTTTTAAAATACTCATTAACGCCTTTCATTTGATACCCATATTGCACAAACGAATTCTAAGTCACCCCTGGCCCACCTTTATGGCGATATCTCGAAACGGCGTCCACCTATGGAACTAAAGATTACTCCCTTTTAAAATACTCATTAACACCTTTCATTTGATACCCATATGGTACAAGCGCATTCTAGAGTCACACCTGGTCCATCTTTATGGCGATATCTCGAAAAGGCGTCCACCTATAGAACTAAGGCGCACTCCCTCTTAAAATACTCATTAGTTCCTTTCGTTTGATACCCATATTGCACAAACGAATTCTAGAGTCACCCCTGGTCCACCTTTATTGCGATACCTCGAAAATGCGTCCACCTATAGAACTAAGGCCCACTCCCTCTTAAAATACTCATTAACTCCTTTCGTTTGATACCCATATTGCACAAACGAATTCTAGAGTCACCCATGGCCCACCTTTATGGCGATATCTCGAAAAGGCGAACACCTATAAAACGAAGGCCCACTCCCTTTTAAAAATACTCATTAACACCTTTCATTTGATACCCATATCGTACAAACAAAGTCTAGAGTCACCCTTGGTCCACCTTTATTGCGATACCTCGAAAATGCGTCCACCTATAGAACTAAGGCCCACTCCCTCTTAAAATACTCATTAACTCCTTTCGTTTGATACCCATATTGCACAAACGAATTCTAGAGTCACCCCTGGCCCACCTTTGTGGCGATATCTCGAAACGGCGTCCACCTATAGAACTAAGGCCCACTCCCTTTTAAAACACTCATTAACAGCTTTCGTTTGATGCCCATATTGTGCAAACAAATTCTAGGGCCACCCCTGGTCCACCTTTATGGCGATATCTCGAAACGGCGTCCACCTATGGAACTAAGGATTACTCCCTTTTAAAATGCTCATTAACACCTTTCACTTGATACCCATATCGTACAAACGCATTCTAGAGTCACCCCTGGTTCATCTTTACGGCGATATCTCGAAAAGGCGTCCATCTATAGAACTAAGGCCCACTCCCTTTTAAAATACTCATTAACGCCTTTCATTTGATATCCATATCGTACAGACACATTCTATAGTCACCCTTGGGCCAAAGGCGAAAAGGCGTCCACCTATAGAACTAAAGCCCACTCCCTTTTAAACAATCATTAACACCTTTCATTTGATACCCATATCGTACAAACGCATTCTAGAGTCAACCCTGATCCACCTTTATGGCTATATCCCTAAATGGCGTCCGCCTATAGAACTATGGCCCTCTCCCTCATAAAATACTCTTTAATGCCTTTCATTTGATACACATGTCATACAAACACATTCCAGGGTTTCCCTCGGTTCATTTTCCTACATGGTTATTTTCCGTTATGTGGCCACCATAGCTCTCAACTGAGTATGTAATGTTCGGTTACACCCGAACTTAACCTTCCTTACTTGTTCTTCTTAAATTTATGGTGCAACAAAATACAAAACTAAAAGAAAATTTCAAAATGGGCATGGCTCCGCCCTTTTTCATTTAATTTGTCTGGAATAATTTTAATGCCATAAGTCGAACAAAAATTTACCAATCCTTGTGAAATTTGGTAGGGATATAAATTCTATGACGATAACTGTTTTCTACATAAATGGGCGAAAACGGTTGAAGCCACGCCCAGTTTTTATACACAGTCGACCGTCTGTCCTTCAGCTCGGCCCCTAACACGATAACTTGAGCAAACTTCTATATATCTTTACTAAACTTAGTTTACATACTTATCTGAACTCACTTTATCTTGGTGTAAACAATGGCCGAAATCCGACTATGACTACGCCCACTTTTTCGATATCGAAAATTTCGAAAAATGAAAAAAATGCCATAATTCTATACCAAATATGAAAAAAGGGATGAAACATGGTAATTGGATTGGTTTATTGACGCAAAATATAAATTTAGAAAAAACTTTGTAAAATGGGTGTGACACCTACCATATTAAGTAGAAGAAAATGAAAAATTTCTGCAGGGCGAAATCAAAAGCCCTTGGAATCTTGGCAGGAATACTGTTCGTGGTATTACACATATAAATAAATTAGGGGTACCCGACAGATGATATTGTGGGTCACGCATCCTCTTCAATCTGAGGTATGCAGCGCGACTTTTGAGGCCTATACCGTTATGAAAAATATACACAGGAAGTAGAACGCGCATAATTTGTTTAAGTACACTGAAGATAAAAAACGCCGCAGTGCAACCGTGAGTCCGTGGATATAAAATATCATGCTATTGAAACATTGGTAAACCGCTGGATCGCTTTCGCATTACTTCAAATAAGAGTTCCGTGTTTCCCATTTTTTAAGACTGTGGTACCAGCGGCTGTATGAAGGCGGCTTCTACGAAGTTTTGTTGTCACTTTCTGTACAGCTTGACATTTACGTTTTCAAATAACCGTTAAGCCGCCTCAGAGCTGGAGCATTTGTCCGTTTTAAATTCATCGCGAGCTTTTGGATCATGTGTGTTCAGTTTCGTCCTCACTTCAGTTACGTCAAAGCACTACGAATATCAAATCTGTTTTATTCTGCACCCGTGTTCAGGGAGCATTTCGTCAACGAATTAGTTTACCTGTCTAAGGCGTCTGCTCTTCCGTCGTTAACATTTGTGATTGTAGCACGTTCCCACCTGCCTCGTTGTTAATTTTCCATGTCACAGCCTAAACGTTTCTTTCCTGTGTTCTCGACAAGCACCGTTGTTTTACATGCTCTTTTACATCACATAAACAGTTCTTATACAACGAATTAGTTTACCTGTCTAAGGCGTCTGCTCTTCCGTCGTTTAACATTTGTGATTGTGGCACGTTCCCACCTGCTTCGTTGTTAATTTTCCGTGTCACATCCTAAACGTTTCTTTCCTGTGTACTTGACAAGCGCCGTTGTTTTACAGGCTCTTTTACATCACATAAACAGTTCTTATTGGCGACAGGGGCTGTCCCGGCGGTCCTCATATCGAGCAATAAGCCGGGGCTACTTCCTTCAGCGGCTCGTCATCTGAAGTGTGTTTACCCATAGTTCGCAGCCATACTACAGCGAGACGAGAATGGCGTACATCAATAGATTCCTTATGCCATCTGTTGATCATCCGATGCTTGACATACATCTGCTTAGCCATGATACCAGTTCGATGCTTAGTTTCATTTTCAATTTGTGAGAGGACTCTTATGTTACGCCTACTAGTTTTATTATCTTTTCTGATTCTATGTTTCCAGAAAAGGTTTCAAGTCCAACTTCTAGCGCTGTATGCTTCTCCGTTGGGTATGTCAACTCTGTTTTTTGCTGCGAGAGGGAATCTGAGAGAGCTAGCCATTACTTGTATTCATAAGGACTTGATTGAGCATCCTGTGTACTTCTCAAGTGTGTGAAATGCTTTCAAAAAAGCGGTGCTGCAAAAAATATATCAACTAAATGGCTGATCTATGAATCTAAGAATATGATGTCTCACTTCTCCTAACAGCATAAACTTGAATAAAATGTAGTTATTTTAGACACGCACTCAACTTTTATTGTTAAAGCGATTGGGATCAACCCAGCTCAAATTATTTAATTATTTTCAAACATGTATTAAATATTTGAAATTTCTTTAAAGAGCCCATTTGTCAGCAGCGAATCATAGTATTTCCGAACTAGCCCAGAACTATCGCGTTAGGAGACTTCATTAGTTCTAATTCTTCCCCTCGTAGTGCTCTCAACTGACACTTTTAACATTGTCATGTCCCACGAAACGGCAATTACCCATTTTGTAGACCTTTAAACGCGTTATGAACAGGCTCATTGTTAGGTGGTTTTGAGACAACTGCACTGAAAGAAAAAGACTGGTAAAATCAACGAAATACGAGTCAATTCAACCAAAATTTCTGTAAATTTTTATTCATCGCAAGAAGATGTTGAATCAACTGCGCACAAATCATTGATTCGTAACTGACCGTTTTAATAGTCAAATAAACAAAAAAAGTTGTTGCGACAGCTTTGTATGAAAGTACCGATGTTGCAATATAAATAAATAAATGTCGGGCGCGATAACCTCCGAAGAGATTTTAGGCCGAACTTCTCTTCCAATTTGCGTCGTGCTCCTTTTTAATTTTTCTTATAAATTGGCGGGACGCCACCTACTTGTTTTATGCCGAATCCGAACGGCATCTGCAAGGCATATGAGTTTTCACTGAGAGCATTTCATGGCAGAAATACACTCGGAGTGCTTGCCGAACACTGCCGAGGGGCGACTCCGCTTAGAAAATTTTTCTTCTAATTGAAAAAGCTTGTTTCTAAAATTTTGATGTTGCTTTTCCCGGGGTGTGAACCCAGGGTCTTCGGTGTGGTAAGCGGAGCACGCTAGCATCACACCACGGCGGCCGTCATATAAATACGTAAATATGTGAATACATAAATACGTATGCTTGCTACATATATATACATACATATGAATATAGAAATGAAAATAGTAGTCACAAAACTGATTGTCAATTCTCTCAGTTGCAGCTCGGCCCATTCTCAATTTCTTCTCTCGCATGTTGGCACACTTGATTGTTTCGAACAAAACTTGTAGTATAAATATTTGAAGTAACATTTTAAAAAGACAACTTGTAAGTTATAGAAAAGTAAAGAATCAAATCGCAGGAAGGTAATTCACCACTAGTGTAATTGAAATTTTTGAAAGTCCAAAACAACTCAAACTTTTATTTTGTCAGAAATATCCACATTAAAAAATGATGTTTTTTTATTATCTAATTAGATTCCTTCGCGGGACTGAAAATTCCTAAAAACTTGAACAAAATGTTACTAACTTTGGAAAAATCCTGTTTGTTCAAGCAATACTTTGGAACAAGAGGACGCATTTTTGCATTTCGCTTGGAGGAGAAGTTGCAAAATTGTACCCGATAAATAAATAGGTGTCCCTGTATCTCATAATTTTTTGCACAGTAAATTCAAAAAACGGTGTTTTCGTTTTGTATTGATAACTAAAATCTAGTTTTTTATTGTTTTCCCATTTTGCGTGTTTTTCGAATTGATGGTTTTCTTATTTTGGAGTTTTTTTTTTAACCAGTGGCACCATCGTCATAAGTAAAAAGTAAAGAGTGCAGTGAGCGTAAAATTCTCTTTGAAGTTTGCTCATATGTTGACAGTTGATCGCCGTTGAAATGCCCTGTAAGATCAGTTGTGTTAACATTAAGTCGGAGTCATTGGTGCCGTATGTCGTATCGCTGTATCCGTATCCCTAACGTAATCAGCTGTTTATCGTTACGACGTTAAACCAAAACCCAATTGGTTGGCTACGATACGGTTACGATCTTAGCGGCACCAATAATCGATTGTGTTGATTTTCATAAGGTTGGTCGAATCAGCTGTTATAAGGTTACCGATACGGTTACCGATAAAGCAACAATGTCTCCAGCTTTAAGAATCTGTCAGTTTTGTTACCTTAAGAGCGTTGTTAACTTAAGAGCGAAAATTTGTCTTCTGTTGAAATTACTAAACTACTTTTAGCAATTTCATCGAATCTCGGTTAAGTCAAGAACAACAGAACATATTTGTTGGTTTTAGAAGCACCATTTCTTTCAGTGTGTAGCCCTTGATTGATTAATTTAAATACATATACATAGCTTAGATTTATGTCCTGTTGATACAAGTATGGCTGCAACAATCGCACCCTGCATACGATTACCACCAGTTCAGAGGTAGTCATTAAACCTTTAGTGCGAAACTGTAGCTTTGCGCGACTGTCTCCAATTTACGCTGCAGGAGAGTCTTCATTGAACTACAAGAGGGCAGTGAGCTAACCTGATATCTAAGGAAAAAAGTATTGTATACGATAATCATTTAATTCCAGACTTCCGAACAATATAGTTAATGCAAAGATTTTGCTGACTTTTCACCCATATGAGTCAATAGATCTAAGTGCGATTAGGCAATTCCCGTTGCTTTAAATGTCTTTTCTATTTTACTATCGTCGTAGCCAGAAAATGAAAAATAGGTTAGAACGTCCTCGATTCAGGATCATGTTCCCATTTGGTATTCAACAACAAATAAAAGTGTCTGCCTTGCGATAATAAAATGGTCTTTATTGTCCTTGCAGGAATTGGCCAGGTCTGAACGGGACAGGAGTGGAGGTGCCCAAAAATTAAGGGTAACATTTTAGCATAGCTGACGCTTTTATAAAAACAAGTATTTTGCTCCAAAGCAGACGTCCGCTGGCGCACCATTTAGCAAAGAGGTGCTGTCACTGCACCTATACAAGTGCCTAAGTACACCATAATATTATTTATGTATGTATCTCAATTCTTACTGAAGTTATTGTTATAGATAGACCGATAACTTGTTTGCTGTTGACTGCTTCTTCATATGTTAAAATGTTGAAAGTATACAGTTGCCATTGGTAAACTGCATTTTCACATGTGGGTATAGAAATGTCATTTATCACAATAAATACAATCGTGGTAAACGGTGAATGCAACAACAGGTGCATTTTGTGTCAAAGAACGACAATGCCATCATACATGTGTGTGTGTGTAATCATTTTACTGAGCATTTAATTGGGCGGAACAGCGTTTTGCGTCATACAATACCAAGGGAACAATTAAATGCATCGCATTTATGTACCAGAATATAAAAACAGAACACACTTATGCACATGAATGTAGTTATATAAACTTAAGTGCCGGATGGTCATAGCGCTAGTGTTATGCGCTTAAGTGCCTATTTACATATGCGTAGGTGGCTGTGTATGCATGTGCGTGTGCTTACTCATGTGTGTGGTTACAGCGGTACACAAGTGCATTTGGGAAATTGTTTCGTATTTAGTTTCATTTAAATATTTTTATTTGTTTTTGTTACTGTTGGTTTGTAACTGAAAATAGAGGGAAAGTATACAAAAATTACTTAGCGAAATGTTTGTTTAATATGCGGTAAATTTGCTGCTAACAACAAAGCCAACAACAGCAACCACAAGTGCAAGTGCTCTCATGCACATAAACAAATATATATATGTGTATGTATATATGTGGGTATATATTAGAGGTTTACGCCGATCGCTATATCGGCGGCGGCGGCGTGGGCGGCGCGCCGGTGTACGCCGGTGTTCTTGCTTTAAAAAGCTTTTTTCTATTTAAACAAAAAAATAATATTTAGGAAAGCTTTTGTTTTTATGTATTTAAGAGAATCAATGTATTGGCGATTTCGGAAAGATCCGGGGTCTTTGACTCAAAGTCTCGCGGATCGTTTAAAAAATTTCAAGAGCAGCACCTTGCGGAGGGACTGTCCTTCATTCACTTACTCCAGGAAGGCTTCGAACCTAGCCCCGGTCTAAGGGACTGGTATTGCTGCGTGTGCCGAAAAAAATTGAAGTACTTAAAATGGTCACACCTTTGTCTGTATGTCTCGTACAAAGCGTAGTTTCACCGAAGGAGATGTTCTGGTCTAACTTCTAATATTCGTTATCGACACGATTTCTTTAAATTATTTGTGACCCCTAGCTGGTCACGCACAAAGGCGATTTACGGTTGCTATTAATGGTCTTTTAATACTCATGGCTCTCATGGCACAGTTTTAACGATGAGCACCAACGCTGGCCTATTGTTAATCGCGCCAAAGGGGGCATATAGTTTTTTCGGCTGTTTTAAGAGCTATAATTCCCGAAATGCGAACAGTAGCAATACTGTCCAAAACCAGTCGCTACCACGCCTCCTGGCCCTCATAAAACATGCCAGCACAGAAGTTATTGGACTGCGACTTTGAACTCATACCTTCGTGAACGTCACTAGAAGCTCTAGGTATAGCTCCGGAGACTTTCTAACGGATTTTTTTGTGGCGCTGTACTGCTGAGCACTACCAGAGAAACACCTTGAAAGGTTAGGGAGTAACTATTCCGCCAAGGATGCCGCCCTCGAAATCATAAGCAGTCCAAGTGAATATTATTGCGTAATTCATGGGTGAAAATAGTTTAATCTTACATAATTTAAATTTTACAAGGACCCTGGGTACCTTTTTTTTTTTTAAATGTAGACCAAAATTTGCAGACGTTTGTGTTCGAAACATTGATTTCAATAGTCTTCGCTAAACCAAAACGATATTTTAGAATGAAATCGACCGAATTTAAGTTGAAAGATGTTAAGGTTATACGCTCAGTTCAAACTGTTGTTTTCCGGCCTTTTGATACAAGAATTCAATTTCCACTACATTCGATTGTCCACTACATTAGAGTAATAGCACACGCGGTCATCTGTTCGACTGTCTGGGGAAAATTTTTACTTCACCACTTTTAGTGTTCTTGCGAAGGACAAAGCCTCAGGAGCCGAAACGTGTAGATGATATTTAAACTTGGTTGATAAGCTAGAATCACTGTGATTCACCCCAAGGGACTAGTTGGGGATAGGGCCGCCAACTTTAGGAAATATCAACACGGGAGACTTGGGTGTTGAATGATGAAGTGTGCAAATCAAAATTAACACTTCGGACGCTATTTTAAAGTTTCGCAAATAAACAACAGATGTTTGAATATAAGGCCAAGTGATTTTTCAAACCCTTCTATCTTCAACTTAATTATGAGGTGTGAATCATTTCAAGGGAGAGTTTAAACCCCTGGGACCTACATACTAAATGATTTTGCATAACTGATTTCGCTTATTCTTTAAACCAATCGGAATATAGAATTTTTGAAAAAATCAGCATTTTTTTCGGGTAACTTGCTTTTTTAACAACATAAGGACAATTTGAAAACAAGTTCGACTTGGGCCATTTTATTTGAATTCATTGTTCCTTTTTAATTGTTTTTTTTTTAAATTATGCACAGTGAGCATTTAAGTTTTTTATATACTTTTTCTTTTAGTTTTTTGTTTTAATAACTTGGTGAATTGGGTGATGCGAAATCCGTGTTAAGCTGGCATTGAAAGCGCCTGTTTTTATACTCAGCTGAGCAGAGCTCACAGAGTATATTAACTTTGTTCGCATAACTGTAATCCGTAACGGCATAAACTAATCGAGATAGATATAGACTTCTATATATTAAAATGATCTGTGCGAAAAAAGAAATTCATTTAGCCATGTCCGTCCGTCGGTCTGTCTGTCCGTCCGTCCGTAAACACGATAACTTGAATAAATTTTGAGGTATCTTGATGAAATTTGGTATGTAGATTCCTGGGCACTCATCTCAGATCGCTATTTAAAATGAACGATATCGGACTATAACCACGCCCACTTTTTCGATATCGAAAATTTCGAAAAACCGAAAAAATGCGATAATTCATTGCCAAAGGCGGATAAAGCGATGAAACTTGGTAGACGGGTTGACGCTATAACGCAGAATAGAAAATTGGTAAGATTTTGGACAATGGGCGTGGCACCGCCCACTTTACAAGAAGGTAATTAAAAAGTTTTGCAAGCTGTAATTTGGCAGTCGTTGAAGATATCATGATAAAATTTGGCAGGAACGTTACTACTATTTCTTTATACGTGTTTAATAAAAATTAGCAAAATCGGATGAAGAACACGCCCACTTTTTAAAAAAAATTTTTTAAAAAGTTAAATTTTAACAAAAAATTTAATATCTTTACTGTATATTAGTAAATTAAGTCAAAATTCAACTCCAGTAATGATATGATGCAACAAAATACAAAACTAAAAGAAAATTTCAAAATGGGCGTGGCTCCGCCCATTTTCATTTAGTTTGTCTAGAATACTTTCAATGCCATAAGTCGAACAAAAATTTACCAATCCTTCTTAAATTTGGTAGGAGCATAGACTCTATGACGGTAACTGTTTTCTGTGAAAATGGCCGAAATCGGTGGAAGCCACGCTTAGTTTTTATATACAGTCCACCGTCTGTCCTTCCGCTCGGCCGTTAACACGATAACTTGAGCAAAAACCGATATATCTTTAATAAACTCAGTCCACGTACTTATCTGAACTTACTTTATCTTGGTATAAAAAATGGCCGAAATCCGACTATAACCACGCCCACTTTATCGATATCGAAAATTACGAAAAATGAAAAAAAGGCCATAATTCTATACCTAATACGAAAAAAGGGATGAAACATGGTAATAGGATTGGTTTATTGACACAAAATATAACTTTAGAAAAAACTTTGTAAAATGGCTGTGACACCTACCATATTAAGTAGAAGAAAATGAAAAAGTTCTACGAGGCGAAATCAATAGCCCTTGGAATATTGGCAGGAATACTGTTCGTGGTATTGCATATATAAATAAAGTAGCAGTACCCGACAGCTGATTTTCTGGGTCACCCTGGTCCACATTTTGGTCGATATCGCAAAAACGCCTTCACATATACATCTAAGGGCCACTCGTACAAACACATTCTAGATTCACACCTGGCCCACCCTAATGGCGATATCTCGAAAAGGCGTCCACCTATAGACCTAATGCCTACTCCCTCTTAAAATGCTCAGTAACACCTTCCGTTTGATACCCATATCGTACAAACATTCTAGAGTCACCCTTGGCCCACCTTTATGGCGATATCTAGAAAAGGCATCCACCTATAGAACTAAGGATTACTCCCTTTTAAAATACTCATTACCACCTTTCATTTGATACCCATATCGTACAAACACATTCTAGAGTCACCCGTGGCCCACCCTAATGGCGATATCTCGAAAAGGCGTCCACCTATAGACCTAATGCCCGCTCCCTCTTAAAATGCTCAGTAACACCTTTCGTTTGATACCCATATCGTACAAACATTCTAGAGTTACCCCTGGCCCACCCTAATGGCGATATCTCGAAAAGGCATCCACCTATAGACCTAAAGGATTACTTCCTTTTAAAATACTCATTACCACCTTTCATTTGATACCCATATCGTACAAACACATTCTAGAGTCACCCCTGGCCCACCCTAATGGCGATATTTCGAAAAGGCGTCCACCTATAGACCTAATGCCCACTCCCTCTTAAAATGCTCAGTAACACCTTTAGTTTGATACCCATATCGTACAAACATTCTAGAGGCACCCCTGGCCCACCCTAATGGCGATATCTCGAAAAGGCGTCCACCTATAGACCTAATGCCCACTCCCTCTTAAAATGCTCAGTAACACCTTTCATTTGATTCCCATATCGTACAAACACATTCTACAGTCACCCCTGGTCCACCTTTATGGCGATATCTGGAAACGGCGTCCACCTATGGAACTAAGGATCACTCCCTTTTAAAATACTCATTAACACCTTTCATTTGATACCCATATCGTACAAACATATTCTAGAGTAACCCCTGGTCCACCTTTATGGCGATTTCTCGAAAAGGCTTTCACCTGTAGAACTAAAGCCCATTCCCTTTTAAAATACTCATTACCACCTTTCATTTGATACCCATATCGTACAAACACATTCTAGAGTCACCCCTGGCCCACCTTAATGGCGATATCTCGAAAGGGCGTCCACCGATAGACCTAAGGCCCACTCCCTCTTAAAGTGCTCAGTAACACCTTTCATTTGATACCCATATCGTACAAACAAATTCTAGAGTCAGCCCTGGTCCACCTTTATGGCGATATCCCTAAATGGCGTCCATCCATAGAACTATGGCCTACTCTATCTTAAAATACTCTTTAATACCTTCCATTTGATACACATGTCATACAACCACATTCCAGGGTTACCCTAGGTTCATTTTCCTACATGGTGATTTTCCTTATTTTGTCTCCATAGCTCTCAACTGAGTATGTAATGTTCGGTTACACCCGAACTTAGCCTTCCTTACTTGTTTTAAATTACTTTTGAACTGGTAGAAAGAGTTACATTACGCAATTGGATTCTTATAACTGGCAGTGATGCGCATCCGTTGATATACCTTTCGACCATATCCGCCCAATTTTCGACATGAACAATAAATGACAATGAATAATAGACAGTCTGAAATGAGTAGAAAATATAGTACCGCGCCGGACGCCGCCGGCACCGCCGCCGCGCCAATATTTTTGACATTTGGCGGCGGCGTGTAAAAACGATTAAAATCGGCGGCGGGGGCGTTTATCGGCGGCGTATATCTCTAGTATATATGTAGTTCATGCATTAAGATGTCTCATTTTATAACAACAATGACATCATTTGAATGGTTGGAGTGAATAACGTCATAAGTGTCGGAAAAGGAAAGGAAAAAAGAAAGAGAAGGAAAGTAAAACAATGAAAAAGGAAACGGAAAAAAGTAAAATAAAATAAAATAAAATAAAATAATATAAAATAAAATAAAATAAAATAAAATAAAAGAAAATAAACTAAAATACATTACAATACATTACAACTCAAAAGAATAAAATAAAATTAAATAAAATAAAGTTAAGTAAAATAAAAAATAAAATAAATATAAGTTAAAAAAAATAAAATAAAATAAAATAAAATAAAATAAAGAAAAATAAAATAAAATAAAACAGAATAAAATAAAGAAAAGTAAAATAAGATAAAGTAAAATAAAATAAATTAAAATAAAGTAAAATAAAATAAAATATAATAAAATAAATTAAAATAAAATAAAATAAAATAAAGAAAGTAAAATAAAATAAAATAAAATGAAATAAAATAAAAGAAATTAAAATGAAGAGAGTTCATGAAGTCGTTAGCAAGGCCAGACCTGAGACTGAATTAGAAACCAATGTCGAATTCAGAATGGAATGCACAAATGGAGCTGGAATCGGAACGACAATCGAAAGCGGGCTGAAATCCATACCAATATACAAATCGTATTTAAAAATGTTCAAGTACGAAACCGAATCTGGAGCAGAAACTGGATGCAAGAATGATTTAATTTCCAAGTTATATTATGGTTCGTAATGTTATCGTCTGTAAGTTTGTTTTCGGTTTAGATACCATTGTGGTAGTAGAATTTTAGCCACCGTTGGAGCCCTAGGTAAATTACAAATATGATTGTTAAAAACTTCAACAACGAATAATTGGAAAACCCTACTGAATTTTGACTCATGTAGCCATTAAAAAATTGTTTTCTATCCCTGTAAATTTATGTGTTAACGGCTTGTTGCTGTTAGTAATTATAAATGCATACACACAACTATAATATTTACACCTGCACGTGCCCAAAGAAGTTTTTGTCGAAGGAAAAGTGTGAAAAGCATGAATTACAAATTACTGTCTCGACTCATGTTTTGTCAATTTTTTTATTTTAATTTTTTGCTTAAGTAGAAAATTTCAGTTTGAGGATGTTTGCAGATTCATTTTTGATTCCATATTCATAAATTTTGTGTAAGTCATGTTTCAGGATTTGCTTTGTAAAGTTGTATAATAATTTTCCACTTAAGACTTACAAGCGTGGCAAAAATCTGAACATCAAAGTGTTCACTTCAAACTTTAATTTTAGCTTTTACAAAAAAAAATAATAATAAAGTAATAAAAAAAATGTTTAAGTTACACGGTTTTATTGAAAACAATACTTACATGATGTAATAATAATACTAAAAGCTAGAAAATAATTAGGTAGGTCCTAGGTACTAATCATCACACTCCTCATTAATCTAGGGCGTTGATCAGACAATTAAATAAAAGCGTTGGACGTGTGGAATTTCTTTCTTTCAGTTGGTCTTATATATGACTATCAATAGAAATTTGACGCGTCCAACGCTTTTATTTAACTGTCTGATCAACGCCCTAGATTGATGAGGAGTGTGATGATTAGTACCTAGGACCTACCTAATTATTTTCTAGCTTTAGTATTATTATTACTTCATGTAAATATTGTTTTCAATAAAACCGCTTAACTTAAACATTTTATTTTTTAATTATTTTATTTTCAAGTTTTTTACGATTTTACGCTGTTACGATTTTTTTGAATATCTCGATCCTTGCGCCACCTAGCGGCGGTTTATTCATAGCTCGCTTTCTATTCATGTATGTATTATATGTTCCAAATATTAGCCAAATCAAACGACAAATACGATTTTTTGAAATATTTCGATCCATGCGCCACCTATCGGAGTTTTTTCTTTCTATTACATTGTCATCGGGGGCTGAACTATATTCCATGTTTCAAGCTTGTAGCTTATCGGGAAGTTACTTAAATTTCAATTACAAAATTCGTTCACAACGGCCGTGCGGCCGGCCTGTCGAGTCAAGCTAAATAAAACCGTTTAAAAACACGGTAGGGAAACCTAAGATCGGGTGAACTTATGTTTTCGCGATTTCTATTGTTTTAAAGCAATGGTGACTATATTCATCTTTCATAATCAAAAGAGAAACGACAAGACAAACTTTTTTATGAACTTTCATCACAAAAACAAGCCTATGTTACTTGAACGTTTATAATAACTTTACAAATTTCATGGCATTTCATGTTGTGGTTAAAAAGTTATAAGTGCGCAAACGAACAGATGTTGAGTTTTATAGATATAAGTATATATATTAAGTTAATCTGGTTAATAGAGTTTCAACCAATAAAATCAAAAGAAGTAACAAATATTTAAATAAATAATTGGGCTATTACAAGGCGAATTCAGTACCAGGTGTTGTTATCCCAACAGCTGATTGCTTCTTCTTGATTATTTTCCATGCAGCGCCTTGTACTAAAATATTCCAGTTAATCGAAATCAATGAAAATTTTCTTTTGGCTTGACTCGCTTTGCCACCACCTGATATGGATTCGCCTTGGGCAATTCACAAGGTATTCGCTGTAAATGTTATGTTTTCAAGGCGAATCCATACCAGGTGGTGGCAAAGCGAATTCAACCAATTCGCCGTTCAGAAGAATGTCAAGTCAAAAGAAAATTTTAACTGATTTTGATTAACTGACATATTAAAGCACAACGCACTGTATGGAAAGTTATCAAGAACAAGCAATCAGCTGTTGGGATAACAACAGCTGGTACTGAATTCGCCTTGATATGTTTTAATAAATTTTATATAGGAACCCATGGAAACAACTAAAAACTTTAGACCTTACAAAGAATGCGAGTCTCTTGTAAGTTGCCCAAATTTATTTAAATAAATCGAATTCAAAAATTAAGTTAGAAATCACTTTAATCTGCATAAATTTCTGCATTATGTAACGCATTCAAAGTCTTTGGTAAGCATAAATTATTCAAAATCATTCAAAAGCAATATATTGGTACAGCTATCGAAAACGTTAACTTTATATAAGGCTTTTTGATATGACTAGAAGGCTTCCTAAATTTGGATTAAAACAGCGATCTACTAATAAAATAGCAATTTTCAGAAAACGCCAAAAACTGACTACCTCTCTCAAATGCGTTTATGCTACTTTTATTTTACAAAGCCTTAATGGAGATTTTAGTTAATCCAGTACACAGTTCCGTAGGTACAGAAATGTGGAAGTCCGGTGGTACCAATAACTTCAACATTTTAGATTTTTAAGTTAGCTGCTTGTTGATGTAGGTTTGTGATATCTTATAACTTTAAACCAGCAATTCTTGTTTGTTTGTATAGCCGAACGATCTCGGGAACGACTCAACCCATTTAAATGAAATTGGGCACAGAGATAATGTATCACCTTCTAAGACTTTCTACCTACGTGTTGCCACTCAGAATGTTTCACAAGGTTGCCACCTATTCGAAATTTAAAAAAAAATTGCATGAGATATGCCGATATGGGCACCAAACGAAAGGTATTTCACTCCGCATTACAATAGGGACATTTTTGAGTAGGGTTGCCATTTAGGGTTGGGGCAGTTAGACCAAATAGTACTCTAGTAATAGTAACTAGTATAAAGCAATATGAGCAAAGCTCGCGAATTAAATACATATGATCATATGGATATAATAGTAACAGCGGAAGTGTTGAAAAACAAATACTGTAAAAATCCGAACAAATGTTACTAAGCTTTCAAAAGCGCGCCTAAAAATCATGTCCACACTATTAGGAATAAACTACATACAGAGTGTATGTGCCTACATGGTGGTTAAAAGGAATAGAAACAAAAAAGGCAACTCTTAGAGACCAATTGTTCAGCGAACAACGGGATATTCATATGGCTCAGCAACTAAAGGCATCTGTCTTTGCACTGATATGAATGTTGGAGATTCGAGTTCAATGCTCAGCTCCCGAAAAGCTAGCTTATGAAGAAGTGAAATTCAGAAACATGTCCTAGTAACCATCGCTGTTTGTAAACTTACAATTTTTCTCTTATACCAATAATAAAATTAGTACTCTACTTACTCATATTCTATTAAAGCTTTAAACATTAAATTTAAAAATTTTCGCAAAAAATCTTACACATGATTCGACTTAATTTTCTTAATTTCACACACGCTAATAAAATTGTAATGCAATATCAAGGCATCGTGGCAAATTCTATCAAAATATATTTCAATGCATATTTTTGGCAAATATGAAATTAATAATTGCAATTTCTCACAGATTACTATTAGAAAAATGTCTCAACATAGCAAAACGATATCTCCCCATGGTAATTTGCTACCGTTGAACACTAGAGGCATATGTTCAATTTGAAAACGACATCTAACCATTTAACTACTTACCAACAGATGGCGCCTAGGGAAGTAAGTTGACATTTAGTTAAACTAACTGATAGTTGTCATTCGTGAAATTTACAAGTTTTTGGGATGTAATAAAGTTGTGAGACTTTCATAGTGTATAACTAAAAAAATATTTGTAATTTAATAGGGCATTTAAAACAAAAAAAAAAACATCCTCGTATATTTGATTTGCATCAAGATTCCAATTATTTGATGGAAAATAGGGCCTCGGTCGAAGATCGGATCGACAAATTTTAGCTTAGAAGTCGCTACCGGAGTTTGAACATTCCGTTTTTCGTAAACCAGGATATTTGTATTGAACGATAACTTCGACGACTAAGTAGGGTGGTATTAAAGCAAAAAGAAATGTGGTTTTCAGGCGACGAAGTCAAGAAATTGAGAAGGTCTTTTTTTTGGTATGTTGATTGCTAGTTCTTTTCTTTTTAATCGGAGCCCGCCTATAGAAGAAGAGGAGGAGGGCGGCCCCCACTCCGCTGGAAGGATCAGGTGGAAAACGATTTATACTCCCTTGGCGTGACTAATTGGCCCAAGTTCGAAGAACGATTGGTGCGCCTCGTTGGACGGCCATAACCGCTTAAGCGCTTAAGTGCAATTAAGTAAGCATTCATAATTTTTTAATTCTAGTATATTAAAGGGCAAGTTTTATTTGGTTAAATATAAGCGTTATTTTAAATCACTACCGATACTGCCGTCCTAAAACAGAATGTGGTTATATACATTCTTACTGAGATTGACAAATTAAATTTAATTTGTCTGTAACTTTCCAACATATGCTGTTTTTTTGTTGAAAATTAGTATGTTGGACCAATTTGGATGTGGTATTTCTATTTATGCAAAAAAAGAGCTAGCATTTTAGAGGCTATCTTTTTGGATGTCTTGAATATTTTCAATTCACCACAAGGTTAGTTGGTAACTGTGCTTCGCGGCAGGCGAGACCGGTCCCAAGTAGCGCTCCAGTTTTCGTTTTGATGCACTTTCTCTTTTATCAATCAGTTATCATCTATGTGCAATTAATAAATATACAATGAGTTTGTTTTTACTCGAACTATATTTTCAGCTCAACGAATCTTTTGATTTCATTTATGGAGCACTTTGGTACCGATCTTAGATCGGATAGTACGAAACCGCCAAAAATTCGGTATTCAATATTGCCGGGGCTGAATATTCGCAGAGGAAATGGGTGACCGATTCCTAACAACCTTAATGGTTGCACCAGCTGCACATGTGATTGTGGCCGTCATCCTAAACATTTCTTTTCTATACAATTTTAGTAAATTCTATCTCTTTTTGTTGTAGTCCAGTCAATCTGGAATCCATAGTGTACCCACTTGGAATAGCGGTTTCTTGAGATAGGTAAGAATTCACCTTTTATTGATGTAAGAGGTCAATGTGCCGTGACTCCTCAGTGATGTCTAAAGATGCGCCGGCTTTTGCCAGTTCATCTCCTTTTTCATTGCCGTCTATATTCCTGTGACGTTGTATGATTGTGAAAGTTATGGACGCTGAGTTTGCTGCATTGCGCAGCACCTTCTTACAGTTATCGACGACCTTGGAGGACGTAAGTGGTGAATCCAACGACAAGAGCGATGCTTGTTCGTTCGGTGCTACATTAGTAGTGTGGAAAGAACACCACCCTCGTTTAAGGCCATTATCACCGACCTCGTTTTCCAACATTGATAGTGTCCAATCGCATAATTTCTATGTCATTGAGTTCACCCTCTATGTCTAGGAAGGCAGCTAAAGGTGAGGCTTATCGGGCCGTAGTTTTTGGGATTATCGTGCGTTCGACTGCCACCCTGGTTGGAAAGATTATCCCAGTCGAAAAATGAAAAAAAAACCTACATATGTTCATATGTATCACCGCTTTTAATATTTTATATTTATATCGTTTTTTTACAGGCAATATTTTTCACACGGGAAAATTAGAAATTTTTAATTAAAGATTTTTAAGAGTACGAAAACAATTTTTGATTTTTATTAATCAATTGATCGATTGAATAATTAAAAATCCAACTTACTCGTTTAACGCAAAAAAAGCATATCTGTATTTCCAGCCGCTTGAGCGATGTTTTGCTGGGTACATTTTGTTTGCTGACGATATCAACCCAACCCGTTCACATCATCAAAATGTCATCAGTTGATGTGCTGCTACTGCATATGCATAGATTATAAATTTGTATGTATTTCTATAGATGACGTAAAATGTGTGTATATCTATATTTCAAAATTTTTTATTCTACAGATATTTTCCTTTGGTGTTTATCTTCGTACAGTTTTCCTCCTCCGGTCTTACTTGACTTGTCAGCAAAACGCAAAAATCCTCCAGACATCGGTAGTAAATGCACGTCGAAATTCCATTTGTATAATTGAAGAATTACAAACTGACTGTTCATGTATACGAAACTTATACCATTCTTCTACATACCAGATATATACATTTTCATATACCCTGTAGGGAAAATTTCTATTTCGGTGCGCTTCTACCACATTCCGAACCCCTACTTGTTCGTGCTCTATCTCTTTTACATGCTTTCGACTGGCGAGTTTAATTTGAAGATTTGCTGGGCGGTGTACCTGATGCATTTCCTTTTCAGCAGCTTCGGGCTAGTTGGTTTATTATTATTTGCAACAAGTTGGTTTATTGGTACTTGTTCGATAGTGCCGAACTAGGATATAAATTAACAGTCGATATCTATTTCTATTGTTTTCACTATCTCTATGGTTCCGAACCAGACCGAAATTCTACATGTTGCTTCTAATAATATTTTACCCCCTTTTTCGATAATTGCAAACCACTGCATAAATATCTGCATTGAAAATATGAACGATATTTTTAAGATAGTTCTGATCCAAACGAAAATTCGAAATATTTTAGTTGATACTTTACTGCATTGCCAGCCTTCAGCATCGCTGGGTCGGTCTTACACCGGCCACACGAAACAAAGTATTTTCGCGCATTAACCCTCTAATAAGTATTTTTGCACTGGAAATTAAAATTACGGATTCCCCGAGTTTGCCCCCTGAAGGACTTGGGAATGTTTATTATTATTATTATTATTATTACTAGGCCTGCAAGCACTGCGACCTTTGTGCAGATCTATTGTGCACGACCTTTCAGCCTGATTTTGTATCTGAGGGCTTTTGATGTATCTAAGAGGTACTTCAGCCTTTTAATTCCATATCACATAGGGATTAAGAGTCACAACACCTAGATGGGAGAGTCTCTGCATAGGCAGAGCGACGCATTCGCAGAGAATGTGAACCGGCGTTTATCCTCCAGTTCACAGAGACGACACATATGGGTATCGGATAGATTTAACATACTTAGGTGATATCGGAGACCACAGTGTCCCGTATAGTACCCACTGAGAGTTCGTAGGTTCTTCCTGATTAGATCAATGAAGGTGGCTGATACTCTGAATTGTTTAGTTTCTCAGTTACTTATAGTTTCCCTGGTGTGTGCTTTTTAAGTCCACAAATGGGCTCTGGACCATAGCATGCTGATATAGCACCCTGCTTTGCTAGGTAATCTGCATGTTCATTACCTTTATGTCCCTGATGTCCGGGAACCCATCCTAACAAAACCTTTTTTTTATCTCCCAGGTCATTATAGATGTCACCGCAGTCATCCACTAGCTTAGGTGTAACTGTGTATGATTGCAAGGCACGCAGGGTCGCCTGACTGTCCGAAATAATGTAGATGCGTTTCGATGTTGAGCCTCTCCGCAGACATTATCTATCACATACTTCTATCGCATGGATTTCTGGCTGAAATATGGTGGGGTAGCATCCCATTGGTATCGTTTTCTTGACGTTCAGCCCATAGATGCCAGCTCCTGTTCTTCCGTCATCGAATTTCGATCCATCCGTGAACCAGACCTCTGAGTCAGGGTTATTATAGGGATTTCCTGCTTTCCAATGGGTCCTGTCCACAATGGACGTTTCAAAGTTCCGTGAGATACTGAGCTTAGGGGACATTACGTCACGCAGTTGTATCGTGGGATTTCCTATAAATTTTCTTATTACTTTTATAAGCGCTATCATATTTCCTTGCTTCAACTCAGAAATATTTTGAAGTCTTAGTGCTCCTAGTGTTGCCTCTTTCTCTATCAGTATAGGGAAGGGAGGTATTCCCTTGAAAGCACTAAGTGCATCAGCAGGGGCCGTTCTAATCGCACCCGTTATGCCAATGAAAACTAGTCGATGCAGTTTGCTTAGTTTTGCAGTTGCCGTTCTTTGCGTGGCCTTATATGCTACTTTAGGTCTTGCACTGAACCGGAAATTTGTATAACAAGTTACTGACTTCTCTACAGGGTATGTGCTAAAGCAAAATAAGTAGTGCTACTTGGAGTAAGAACACTTTGAAATGTCTATTGTTAAACCACACTGTAAACATTGCAACTTGCAGTCGAAGGCAGTTTAAGCATACAAAAAGGAAATAAACAAAAAAGCATCAGCTAAAGGTATTCGATAGAATTTGAATTTCATCTATTTTTTGTAGTTAGCAGTGGCATCAGCAGTTGTCGTTTGAAAATGAAAAACGAGCTATATCCATAATCAAAGTCAAAGCCAAAGCCATGGCCGTGGCCTATGCCGCTGCTGTCAGGTGAATGTATTTGAGATCGATGGCAGGGAGTCGTATGAATCGATTTTAATGTGACTGCCTGATTCCCGCTTGAAAGCCGAAATGAGATAACCCAATGCCAATCGGATGAATGATAAATGTTAAAAAAATCGCTGAAACAAATTTTTGTGCACATATACATAAATATATCATACCACACACCTACTATAACCATATACTTGTGTATGTATATGTAGGTACGCACAGTAGTAGTAATGACTAAAGCTTGAAATTTATTAAGGTTGTAAAAACCAATGATTGAAGACTGTTGTTATTGTTTAAAACTTCAACCAAAAAATCATAAGAAGCACATCAATGAACTTCTTGCTATACAAATTATAATTAACTTTTTATGATCTTTACAATAATGTCCGAAAATAATAGTTCGAGTTTCTTATTTCAGGCAAAACAATCCTTTTTTTTCAACATTCTAATTTATTCAGAAATAAAAAACATTAATTTTTAGGAACGAAGAAGCGACAGGCGCGCCTTGTTGGACGGCATTAACCGTTTAAACGGTTAAGCACCAATGTAGTAAGTAAGTTTTTTTATGTAGTTTGTTTCGTTCTTAGCTCAGATAATGAAACATGTTTATTACCTGGCTATGCAGTTCAATTTTTACTCAGTTTGCAAAGCTAAAACTCATACAGCAATAACTTTCAATCCGACAGATTGATGACCAAGCCACCGTAAATATTCGGTACTAGCATATCCAGAAAATTCTGTGCTCTACTACATTTGAAAAGTTAACCACCCTTACCATTATCTATATATTATCGAATAGACTAGTAATTTTTCTCCACTTATCTTCGCTCCCTTCACATTCTACTTCTCTCTCCTACTGTCAAACTTATTTCCATACCCACTCCCACTCCCACTCCCATTCCCACTCCCACTCCCACTCCCACCCCCACTCCCACCCCCACTCCCACCCCCACTCCCACTCCCACTCCCACTCCCACTCCCACTCCCACTCCCACTCCCATTCCCACTCCCATTCCCATACCCACTTTCAATGCCATTCCCACTCTTACTACCACTTCCATGTCTTCTATATCTCCCACTGAAATTACCTCATATATGAAATTTGTATGCCAAATATGGTAAACTCCTTTCAGACAATTTCCTAGATATAGCGAATATTAAATTTTGATTCACTCCCATTTCCACTTCCACTCTAACTCCTTTTCCCCTTCACACCTTCACTTCTGATATATAGAATCTGTATGCCAAAAATTGAGTACCTCTTTCAAATAATATGGAGATATAGAGAACTTAAATATGTCCAGTGGCACCGCCCATTTTTCTAAAGCGTTATGTAGCCAGAACAATGCCGGGTGATGTGAACATTTTGTCATTAATGACCACACACCTAAGCTAAGGAAGCTAAGTCAAAAATCTGAAATTTTGAAGCTATGCATTCTATTGGAGTTCCCAACTCAATACTTAACGATCTGTATACTCGAGTAAATGTTAGCTCTACAATTCACCCAAATAGTGGCACATGGGGAAACCAATCGGTTTTTCCTTTTCCTGAACATTTTGATTTATGTTGTTGATCTAGGTGGGCGATATATGTGAATTTAAGAACAAAATAAAAAATTTTATAATTTAATTTGCATAAACACCTTTTATGCATGTTCATCGAAGCCAAAGTGGTATATTTTATTAGAAATGCCGAAAAACTAAAAAAAAATATATTTAAGGATATTTCAGAAGAACTTTCGAAAAATTAGTGTTGTATTTCGAGCGAAATGAAAAAACATTAAGAAATAACTGTTGTTTTTTCAGGGAAATATACAAATCGAAAACATAACGATTTTTTTCCACAGCAAAATGAAACAATCAACCAATATTTTCTATATTCGGTTAAAAAATAAAATAACTGGTCTACAATACAACTTAGTAAATATATATTCATTGCCATAAACTTCCCGCTGTGAGAATCTCCGAGGGAACTAGTTCGCGAAGCATAACAGCTATTCGCCGTACTATGCCCATATCTAAAAGCTTATACAGTTCACCATTAAATCTAATGCATCTTCTAAAAGACTCTCAGGGACGTCTTATTTGCACGATTCCGCTGCGCATCTCAGGTACAAAAGAAATTTGACCTTTGTTCGTCGCGGGAGGTCTCTATCTCTCAATTGGTTATTGTTTGTTCGTTGAGCTAAAGTTTTCGGCTCAGACAATAAAAAATAAATTACCTGATTTTTTAATACGGCAGCGGTCTGGTTAATTACGCATATAAGATTTTATCTAGCATTCTGCGCGAAAGACTAAAGCCCAACGTAAAAGAAATGATTGGAACTTTTAAGATGTTGTCAGATTTGGGATGAAATCTTTTAAACACTTATCGACAATTTTCATTTATTAGCACTGCAATAGTTGCAGCAAAGATTTTGGCTGTACACCGCTGAAGTAAAACGATGTGTATGAATATTTTTCTCACAGTGAGATAGTCCAGAGTGTGGCCAGAGCTTTGTCAATGGCAGAAGATGAAACATTTTACTCACACATAAATGGTTAGCCATAAGCAATTTATTTATTTCAAGAGTGAGTTAACAAGAAACATAGTTAATTGAAATTTTATATAAAAGGTATGTATACAGCCAATCCCATTTTACTGATTTTTTTTGTACTTCGGTTCTACGGATATGTTTTTAAGTTTTTGTTTTATTCATTTCTTCAATTTTAAAACAAATCCATTTGTTGTTGCCAACCTTTTGCATGATTTATTACTTAATTTAAATTCTTTCAAGGTTTTTCTTTGGTTTCAACCCACCGTGCGTGTCATATAAATTTGTCTGTGTTGCGACATTCTGCGGCTGCTCCTGCTTGGCTATGGTAATCTTAAAGAAAAGAAAATGTAGTGAAAGCTAATGTTTACCAGAGGCTTTTGCAAATTCATCAAGGGTTACAAAGATAATTTGGCAGGGATCTGTTGCAAGAAGAATTGAAATAAAAGCGAACACTTTTCAATATTGCACGCAAAACTAAAGCCGAATAAATGAGTTGAAATTAAGAGAAATAAGCACAAACGAGAAAAAGTAAGAAAGTATATGTTAAAGCGAAACAGAAGATTTTATACCTGGGGCCCGTGTCATAAGAAAACAATTTTGTAATAAAAGTGAATTTGTTCTGAAACAGTTTTCTTTTTAATTTTATTTTTACTCAAATTTTTTCGGAAAATAATTATTTGTCAACTTTTATTTTTACGTTGCTAGATAATTATTGTGATCGAAAATATAGCTTTCAATTTCATCGCGAACACAAGCAATATTTTCGAGACCCCAGTATTTGCAAACTCGACTTCTCGCGAGATTCTCGTGTTTAAATTTAATCGCTGAGTGGACAGTATTTATACACTTGTTGTTCTTATACTCAGCGTGCTTTGCACACATAGTATATTAACTTTGATTGGGTAACGGTTGGTTGTACAGGTATAAAGGAATCGAGATAGATATATACTTCCATATATCAAAGTCATCAGTATCGAAAAAAAATTTGATGGAGCCATGTCCGTCGGTCCGTCCGTCCGTTCGTCCGTTAGCACGATAACTTGAGTAAATATTAAGATATCTTCACCAAATTTGGTACACTGGACCCAGAATAGATTGGTATTGAAAGTGAGTGAAATCGGATGATAACCACGCCCACTTTATATATATATAAAATTTTGGAAAACACAAAAAAATTTATAATTTAATAAACAATACACCTAGAATGTTGAAATTTGACACGTGGACTGATATTGAGACTCTTGACAAAAATTTGAAATATTTTTTTTAAATGGGCTTGGCACCGCCCACTTGTGATAAAGTCAATTTTACAAATATTATTACTCATAAATTAAAAACCATTTAACCAATCGTAACAAAATTCGGAAGAGAGTTTGCCTTTACTATAAGAAATGCTTTGACAAAAATTAACGAAATGGGTTAAGGACCACGCCCACTTTTATATAAAAGATTTTTAAAGGGTCGTGGACGAATAAAATAAGCTATATCTTTGCAAAAAAGAGCTTTATATCAATGGTATTTCACTTCCCAAGTGGATTTATAACAATAAATAGGAAAAACTTCAAATTTTAAGAAATGGGCGTGGCACTTCCCCTTTTATGACTAAGCAATTTTCTATGTTTCGGGAGCCATAACTCAAAGAAAAATTAACGGATCGTAATAAAATTGGGTACACAGATTTTCCCTATAGCAGGAAATATTTCTAGAAAAAATGGACGAGATTGGTTAAAGACCACGGCAACTTAGATACAAAACAAGTTTAAAAGGGTCATTGACCAGAATAATAAGCTATAGCATAGCAAGAAGTAGTTTTGAATCAATGATATTTCACTTATCAAGTTTTATTGTAAGAGGAAATGGGGAGACATTTTTTTAAACGTGCGGTGCTACGTGTTATGCAGAAAAGTAATTTATCAGAAATGAAATGTGCAATTGAAGCTCACGCTGAGTATATAATGTTCGGTTACATCCGAAATTAGACACCTTTATTTGTTTCTTTTTACTTGTGATTTTTTTGTTGATTTTCAATGATAGGTTAGGTTAGGTTGCGAGGGCTGAGCTTGGCACTATGGTACCATCTCACTACTTAGGCCACAAATGGGCCCATTGTAATACCCTATACGGTCTCAAATAGGACCCCTACCCTGCCTAAAGCGGGTCAAACCACTTCGCGGAAATTATATATTTTGCTAGGGCCTTGACTTCATAGCTAGAGACCTCAGCAAGGTCATGTAGAAAAGGTTTTCCAAGGATGACCAACCTACGCCTACTAAGCGCTAGACAATGACAGAGAAGGTGCTGGACACTCTTCTCCTCTCTGTACATATGCAGCTGCGACAATAGTCGAAGGTCGTTACTCCCATTCAAGCACCATGCGTGCCTATTAAACAATGCCCTGTTAGAACCCTTATCAGGGACGACAGAACTGATTTGTTTAAAATCAGAAGTGCTCTTGTGCGCCCCTTTTCATATGAGGGCCAGGTTAGCCTGGATGTCTCACACGATGATACGGCTGACCATAGTCCATTTACAATTCTTATAGTGCTTGTGTTCACACGAAGCCTGAAAGTGGCCATGGGTATACCTACCGAATCATTTCCCGGAAGGATATGGTCGGTGGTGCCTCTTCTGGCAGCTCGTCTGCTCTGCAGTTGCCTTCAATATCCCAGTGCCCAGGTACCCATATAAGGCTGATGATGAAGTGCTGAGCCACCTCGTTAAGAGATCTGCGGCATTCAGTGACCGACTTTGCGTTGTCAACGAATGAGTCCAGGGCCTATAATGGGGCCTGGCTCTCTGAGAAAATAAACACACTTCACTCAAAACGTATTTATATAATTTTTTTGACAATATTTTTTTTTTGTGTTTAAAGAGACATCGAGAATTGTGTTGCATTGTGGATAAAACAAGTGTGATATCTTATCCGTCAACTGCGTGACAGAATGCTCAATATGGCTATTTTTAGCCTTTTGGCAGCGTTTTGACAGGGTTTTCAATATGGCGGCGCATAGCACCGGCTATCTTCAGCGTTTGATAGAAAGAGATACAGAATGAGACAGCTATAGTCAATTAAAAATCTGGTGATCCATTCTATTTGTAATTTTGACGTCTATGCAGAATTTATCACAATTGTTTTATCCACAATGTTGTGTCAAAGGGTGTTGGCTTACCAAAATAAACTTTTCTTTTTGAAATATTACCAAAGTGATAATCCTAGTGTATTTAGATCCAAAACTATTAATCTAGTTTGCAATGTTAAAGATAAATAACAGTGTCAATTCAAATAAATTTTGATCTTTTTATTAATTTAAAAATAATCCACTTTAATTCATTTTTCAAAGACTTGTTTGCCAAAATTTATTTTTTCGTTTTCCTTCTTTACTTTCGGTTATCGAATATAAATCATCGGCGTCTTTTGGCTTTCTCGGTAATAAATCATGCTTTTACTCATACTCGTATAGAGTCATGCATATAAATAGCTGGCGTTTGACAGTTGAGCACTGTGCAAAGGACAACTAAACGAAAACTTGATTCCTCCCATCAAATGAGAAGGTGCTCTGCTTTTGAGTCAACACTTAATTGCTTTTAGTTATGAATAAAGTGCTGAAAATTTAAGTGTTATGAAAATCAAAAACGAACAGACAATAATATTTGCACTAGATATTTACTTAGAAGAAAATTTGTCAGCCGCATATTTTGATAAGGTTTTCCATTATTGTTTCTAAGCAAAATAAATGTGTAAAACGGTTCCTGACGTGCTTTTTGTGCTTCGAGTTGACAACGAAGAGCGAGTTGAGTGTTACAACTTATCCCCACCTAGAGCATTTATTTATTTCATATTTCATATTTATTTGTTTGTTTACTCCCTTAGCACATTAAGACGCTGAGTCTTTTTTGTACGCTTTAAATATAAATTAAAGAGTTACTGATATTAGAATACAAAATAACTTAAATTAGAAGAAACCTCACGAACGAGGCAGAGCGGGGTGTAAGAGACATCCCTATGAAAAATGATTTGCAACTGCCGCCTTAAAGCATCTATCTGACTTAATACAATTAATTGACATTGGCAATGAATTCCATAGTCGCACAGCACTAACAAAGAACAATCTAGATCCCGGTAGAGATACAAATCGTGTTACTACAATATTATTAGTACGGGAAGATGTTACAAAGCTGAGTTTTTCATAAAGATAGCCGGGTTTCTGGTACCTAATAATTTTAAATAAAAAAATTACGTTCCTAGTCTGAAGGTAATTTTCAAAGCTCCTTCCAAGAATATTTTTTGTGTAGATGGAGAGTTGATCAAACTTTCTCTTACCGTATATAAACCTCGCAGCATTATTCAGAGCTAGGTTTAATTTCCTATTGGATTCTGAGTCGAGATCTCCATATACTAGTTCGAAATAGGTGATTTGTGGGACAAAGAGAGCCTTTACTAGTTTAATTTTTGTGTTAACTGGAAGATAAGAACAGCCAAGCTACAACCTCCTAAGAACATAATATATTTTCGAGACAGCAAAATTAATGCGGGAGTTCATCTTAAACCCAATATTAGTCACAGCCGAAAGAAAAGGTATTTTGGTTTCATCCAGTACTATAGATGGTAATTCATTTAAGTCATAGGAGTTGAAGGATATCGGCAGGACTTGTGTTTTTGCCGGATTTAGGCTAAGTCCATTCACCTTGGCCCAATTTGATATAGCTTTTAGGTCATCATTCATTCTACATACTAAATCTTCGCATAGACCAATAGGACGCGAAAAGTAGATCTGAGTGTCATCCGCATACAAGTGCATAGATGTATTCTGGCAACAGCTGACAATGTCATTTATAAAAATAATAAATAAAATGGGGCCTAGGATAGAACCTTGAGGCATACCAGAAGATACTACGCTCCGTTGCGAGATGTTATTGCCACACACAGTCTGCTGTAACCTATCTGAAAGATAACTCCTAATTAATTTTATAGACGTTGTGTCGAATCCAAAATAATGTTGTTATTTAAGTAATAACATCTTATGGTTGACAGTGTCGAACGCTTTCGAAAACTGTTAAGATTTATTGAATTTCTTCGTAGTTTTATTTAACGTTTTAGTTTTTCATATTGAAACAACTTATAAAGTGGGGCTACATGTACAGTTTCAACTTTTGGAAAGTTTTTTTCTGTCGCTACAAGAACATGAACAGCTTTTTAATAAAGCAAGATGAGACTGCTTACCAAGTCATCAAAACCGCCGATGACATAGTTCTAATAGCAAACAGAAAACAGCTTCAGGCTCTAGGCGAGTAAAAGTCTTTCAAGCGAAACTAAAATCCATTAAGAAAGCTGCTTGATGACTTCTATCTTAGAGGCCCATGTAGTTGGAAAATTTTTCTGACAGTTAAGCAATGATCGAAGATCATCAGTGCAAGAAGATTTCTTTGAAGGTAGTAAAAGATTTCAGGCATCCGACAAACAGCCCCCCAAAGTAGTGATATGGGTCTCAGGCCAAGGAGGCCTACCTTGGAACTGTTTTGATGATGAACTAGCGAGAAAGGCCACTTAAGAGATCGAGTTATACCAATTTCTTTATTTTGCTCCTCCTCTTGGCTGGTGAAAATACTGGCGCGTATCTGTAGTCACAGAGAAAACCTATATTAGTTGGGATTTGGAAACTGCATGTGAGGTACCCCCATACATTTGGCCTAGCACTAAAGACAACCACACTTGATTTTTTGTTAATCTGCATTTTATCCCATTAATTATATAGGATATTAAAGGCACATTGTCACACATAGGAGATAGAAAGTGTTGAAGTCTACGTCCCTTTGCTGGGGGTAGTATCTATAACCCAATCTTACCTAAATTATGTGCATTTGCCTTCGATAGAACCAGGTAAAGGGCTTATGTAGAGACGTATTAAGAACAAATGAAAAAAGCTTCAAGTTCTGAAAAGTCTTACAACAGGAAATATTATTTTATAATTTGTGACGTTCAATGAAGATGACATAAAAATTGCCTACACAGAACTATAATTTCGAACAGATATACATATATCTAGGTTCATGTAAATAGTTCGCTAAAAATTTTGGTCTTATGCCAGCTTAAAACGGCAAATATTAAATTTATTTTGCATAAAAAATTAAAATATAAATAAATTGGAAATCTGTGTCAATGCAAATATGTGCTAATGTATGAAAAATCCATTGCCAAAATAGTAAGTGTTGAAATTCACGGGATTGGTTTGCCAACTATTGCGGGACCGAATATTGTCCGATTTACGAATTAGCAGTAGACTTACGTTCGGGTCGCAGATGACCCCAAGCGATGTTTGAAGGGATATAACTGCATAAGTGGTGAGCTTAGAAGCCTGAAAGTTAATAAAGGTGCCATTTATACAAGTTGGCTCTGTTAAACAACTAAATAATCCTACGCTTAGCGTCATTTTCGACCTCACCGAATTTGCGTTACAACTTTTTGTTAATAAAACTTAATATAAATGATCGAAAACGAAACAGGATTTAGAACTATGCAGTTTTTTTTTCCATAGTTCTACGGCGAAGAAAATAACACACATATATACATATATATTTTAATTATGGTGAGTCTAAGGACCTTATATTGAATAGTTTCAGAGATATCTATCACTTGTTATGCATTGTAAAAGTGTTTTCATCCGATATAAAATTTTGATCCAATATAAGACTAAGGTAATTTTATGCGTAATCGTAGTATTCGGAAGTGGAATGGTTCATATAGTAACGAATTTGGGAAATTGTGATTCTGCTATCGTTCGAATCGCTGAACTGTCGAATAAATAACTCAAATATTCAGTATAGCAATATCTCCTTTATCTACTACCGTAGTAGTAGAACTTCACAATTACAATACTCGCGTACATTACTAATAGAGTATTAAATCAAACTGATCCCTTATTCCTCAGCTTGTGCTGCTTTTATACTCTCGTATATCTCGTTCACCCATTTCTCCTAAGTTCTAAACTTTTCGCGAACAGCTGCTTGTTTATGTCTCCTTTATGTATCTGATATTTTCGTTTCGTTTCGTTTCTCTTCTAGCTGTATGCGGGTGTATGTGTGAGTAACAACTTCTGCTCTTAGCTGCCGACTACATATATATATAGGTGAAATATTCGCTTTACTTTAGCTTATTGGTTTACATTTATGTGCGGCAGCTTGCTTTCATGTTTAGATATGTATATATGTGGCTATTTATTTTACAGTTGTTGTACATTTATTTACTAGCAGCTTAGTGATGTATAGAACTGCTAATATTCGCCACAATATGCATATGGGGGAACGTATAATGTAAGCGTAAGCGTACTGTGTGAGATTGGAGAAATGATAGGAAATTAAAAATGGAGGAGAGAGGAAGTGAAATACTAGAAGTAAAAACTAAGTCGTAACCGAAACAGGACGTTGTTTTGACGGATTTTCATCGATAAGCTATCGGTTTGTTATGTACGGGTTATGGGGTGCTATCCTTTTGTGATCGAAGTGCTATGAGTTTGTTATAAGTGTGTTATTGGCGAGGTATATGTAGACGAGTTATTGAAGTTTTAAAAATTGTATATCGACGGATTTTTAGCGAAAAGTCTATTTATTATCGAAAAGTTACAAATCGGCAAAAGATTTTTAATAAATATGTTATCAACAAGTTATTGATTTATTATCGATTTGTAATCCAAGAGAAATCAACTTTATATAAAAAACGATTACATATCAGCCGCGGAGGTGGTCGAGATTCTTCGCTCACTTACTTCAGTCGAAAGAAACATAGAGAGCAGATTTAAGGAGTTAGCAGTTTCCAACTGGTAATCCTGGAACCCCGGCAAGATAACCATGCAAATATGGCCGAATTACGACAGTAAGGGAACAGAGGACCTACTAAGTAGGCTAAGGAAAAAAAATGTTACGATCACTGTCATAATCACGGGCAATCATGGGGATCCCTTATAATATTATTTGCATCAGCTGCGGTGAAAAGCGCAGCAAGGATACAGCCGCACAATACCTGCGTGAATGCTCGGCTCTAGTATACACTAGGTTTCTAACCATGGGCAGTTAAATAAAATAAAAGATATCAGCAGGTTCATTGTCCGCTCCAAGTGGTTTGAACGGGGTACCGACTAGCCGTACTATATTAGCAGCAGTTGATATAACAGTTAAATTTCAATACTATATCAAAGACACACCTCTACCCCATCAATTTCAAGCTGATAAGGAACCAATAAAAATCAGACGACTCACCAATAACAACCCGTTAACTGGACGATAATAATTCGCCAAGCATAATAAGCCGATTATAAGCAATAACTGGTCGGTATCGGTTAATTCCGATAAGATGCCCTAGTAAAGTTACCCTTTCTTGCGGTTTCATTTCAACCTATTTTACACCTTCTACTAATGTTCGAATCCCTAAGTTGTTGAATAAATAACTCCAATATTCAATAAGGCAAAAATGGTCTTTATTAGACTACTCCACAATAACACTTAACTTCACAACCTATAGCGTGATTAAATCAAACTGATTGCTGCTTACTCAGCTGTCGCTCCTTTTATACTCTCTGCTGTCTCGTTCGCATACTTCAAGGCGTTTCTTCTCTTAGAATTTACTACTTAGTTATCAGCTATAAACTTACCAGCTATAAACTACAGATGCACGTTTATAGCTTCTCGCATAGCAATATGCGCGTGTATATGTGAGTAATACTTCCAACGATGATTGCATACTTTTGTGAGTATCTCAGATATATGCATGTGTTTGTGCGTATCTCTCCGCTGCTTGTATGTGCATATGTGTAGACATAATGATTGATTTGTTTATGTACATACCAGTGACTGCTTAGTATCGGCTTAGAGATGATAGTATCCCTTAGTGTTGCTACTTTTCGTCACAGTATGTATATTAACACATCGAACTTTACGAGTAATTGGTACTCACGCCTCTTTTTTTTGCTGAGATTTGCTAATAACTAATCCTCTCTAAAAATTTACTGATATGGTACCGAAGTGACCATTCATGGGCGGATATGCCTAGATCATTGATATTTATGCATAAAGGAATCGATTTTGTCTTATATTGCCAGGCGGTAGGCAAGATGTTTCTCTATTTTTTCACCCAAAGACTTTTCAGAGTAATCTAGCCAAAGTAGTTGCTTCTTTACCGGCCAGGTTGGAACCATTTTTTCGCATAGCAGGTTTATAGAACAATTTCAACCGAACTGCTATTAGTTCCCGCAAAATTTCATAAACACATACGTATATGAGTTGTACATACAAACAAACAGCAAAAAAGGATGTGTAAATAAGGAAGTGTGAATGACTCTTGGAAACCCGTCTATTGAGCTCGTAGCAGCCAAAAATGTAAATTAGAAATTCTCTAAAACAGCGGAAGCCAACTAGAAGCTTAAGTAAAATATTGTACGTGTATTCGGATGTATGGCTGTATTTGGTAGCGTTCATACCGCGCAACGGTGCCAACATTCACGCCTATAACCATGAAATATGCATACGGGAAATATTTAAATAACGACCAAAGTATTCCACTTGAAATTCTGAAAGTCATTTAATAATTTTCAACACTTCTTTTTTTTCTTTTTAGCCGCGCACTTACTGACCACCAAATGGAATGGTACTGAAGGACGAAGTATGTTTGTATGTATGTAAGTAATGATAAGTGAGCTACAAAGGTGGAGCGAAGAGCAAGTAAAAAGTTAAATAAGTAAATAAAAGTTAAAAGTCAGCGTTCAAATGGCGGTTGCTTGTTTGTATCTCAACACTCCCGCCATATAAGCATTACACTGATGTACAAAGATACAGATACTTATGTATGTATGCATATGTGCTTATGATTACCAAAATAACATAAATATGTACGAGTAAGTGCGTGTTCACTAAATGCCAATTCTTAAATCCATATGTGCAATAAAGTTGCATCGAATACTTTGATTTATATCCGAATAAACAAATATACCAGATACCAAGGTTGGCATTAGTGATCGTATTTAGGTAATGCGAGTATTTTCGAATTTTCATTATGACCATTGAAAGTATCACTAGGTAAATTGAAGTTATAACCAGCTGAAATGGTCGCAACGTCAAATTTTAAAGGGTTGCAATGTCTGATCTGTAGTCAAAGATAAATAATTCTTCGCAGTAAAGTCCTTAAATTCACCTATTTAGCATGGATTTTTGCTTCGCAGATCGACTGTAGCTTATTTATTTGCTGAATTCTGTATTTCTTCATTTAAGAGAAGAGCACAAGTAGTTATTATCTATACTGATTTTTCGAAGGCTTTTGACAAAGGCAACTATTCATTACTAACATCCCAACTTGCCGGCTTGGCTGAAATATTACTGGGCAGATCGAAGATGTGTTTTTATGGTAGATAGTATTTGTTCAAGATCGTTTAATGTCACCTCTGGTGTACCCCAAGTGAGTGTGTTGGGTCCATTCTTATTTGTTATCTTTATTAATAACACACGTCATTCTTTCTGGTATGCTGACTTCCTACTGTGTGCTGATGACTTGAAGATTTTTGCATCAATCACTACTAAATATGAGTCCATTATGCTCCAAGTGGATCTTGATAACGTAATAGACTAGTGTAGAGAGAATCGTCTGTTTTTAAATATAAGTAAATGATTTAGTATTACCATTGCTCCTGCTTCGTATCATATTGGGGACTTTACGCCGAGGGTTGTTGATGAAAAATCAGATCTTAGTGTAGTCTTTGATGTTAAGTTTCTATTTCGCAGTCAGCTTAATTATGTCAATGCGAAGCCTTATTCCACTCTCGCGTTCAGTCGACGTTTCAGTATGGATCTTAGTGACTCTTTAACTTTTAAAACTTTTATTTACAACCCTAGTGCGGTCTAAGCTAGAATACGCTGTATTCATTTGGAGGCCATATTCAAAAAAATATTTTTTCGATTTGCTCTCCGGTCTTTGCGTTTTCACGATCCTGTACCAACATACAGTCCTAGGTGTCTTTTAATTAACCTGAAATCATCAGTTAGTAGAAGAACAATGCTATCACTGACATTTTTATACGATATCATCAATGGAATGGTTGACTCGCCCTATCTTTTAGAACGTACATACATATATCGTTGAATGTACCATCGCGAATCCTTCGATATCACGATTTTTTCTTGTTATGGAATGTAGTTTAGTTTGTTGTATTCTATAGATAGATATTGATTTATCATTAAATCAATCTAGGTAGATGATGCTCCGACCAAGAAAGTGTTTTTATCGGAACCCGCCTATGGAAGCAGAGGTAGAGGGCGGCGCCACTCTGTTGGAAGGACCAGATGGAAAACGTTTTAAACTCCCTTGGTGTTACCAATTGGCGCCGGTTGGCGGAGAGACTGGCGTGCCTTGTTGGACGCCCATAACCGTTTAGACGGTTAAGCGCCAATTAAGTAAGCAAGTACGTAAATTGATTATTTAATGTTTCTTAGTTACGGTACATTTGTAAATAGTCTGCAAATTCTAGTTCTAATTATCCCCGACTATAATATGAATAAATAAATAAATAAATGGTATAACGTCAACTTTTTTTAAAAGCAGGTAAAGGTTCAACTATTTTGTTTCATAGTTTCACGTATTATTATCATAGTTATTTATAATTTTATTACCAAGAGGGGATACCCCTCATTGTTTTTAATGTATGACAATAATTTTTCAAATAATTTTCTTAATTTCAATTAACTTAATAATATTAGGCGGACAAGGTTTCAGCTGTTTGATTAAACCTTGTAAATCTCTTCAAAGATTTTTCTCCCGGGAGTGGAATTTGAACCAGCGATGAATGAACTGTTAAAAAATACATTCAGCCAAATCCATGACTCTGCTGTTGTGCAAATTTTCCCAATTGCCTTCTTTACCTAGATTTATTTTTTGGACAGCCATACTTTGTATATACATATTGTAACGAATTTAATTGCAAATCGTCTTCTTTGCCTTTTTGCTAGGTTCGTATCGCTAAACTATTGAATAAATAACTCCAATATTGAATAATGGAAAAATGGCCTTTATTAAAATACTTCACAATAACACTCAAACTGTGCAACGAATAGCTTAATAACCAAACTGATAGCTTAAATGAAACTGCTTTGCAAAATAATACTGCTATTGCTCGCTAGATATCGTCTTAGTTGTAACTGCTTGACAACTCAAATCAAACTGAATTCCAGCGCCTCTACAATTGTCGCCTTTTATACTCTTTGATTTCAACCTTCGCATCTTCTAGAATCGACTAGTCCAGCAGCTCTCAAACTTCTCAGCTGTAACTACAATTGCACATTTTTATAGTTTTTCTCATTGCATACTTATAGGAGTATCTCAGATATATGCATGTGTTTGTGCATTGACTCTCCGCTGTTCGTATACGTACATGGTACATATATGTAGACGCAGTTATTGTTTCGTTTATGTAGATACATAATGATTGAATTATTGATGTCCATTCACGTCACTGCTTAGCATCGGCTTAGAGACGATAGCATCACCCCTTAGTTTTGCTAATATTCGTAATATGTACATATGCTTGCTTGCACCAAAGCTACGGCTTGTTGTTGCCGGTTCCTTTTAAGAAACACAAAGATTTAACCAGTGATGTCTGTTTATATTATGAAGCGGGAGTTGCCTACATTGCTTTTAATGTATGAAAACATTTTTTAAAAGCATTTTTTTAATTATAATTTATTTAATAACATCATGACGGACAAGTTGACAGCTTTTTCGATTATACCTTGTTAATTTTTTCAAAGCCTTTTCTTTCGGAAATTTGGTTTGAACCTGCACTCCTGCGCTACATTTTTAGACCCAGCTGTACACAGGGTATTATAACTTTGATTGGATAATGGTTGGTTGCACAGGTATGAGGGAATCGAGAGAGATATAGACTTCCGTATATCAAAATCATCAGTATCGAAAAAAAATTTGATTGAGCCATGTCCGTCCGTCCGTCTGTCCGTTAACACGATAACTTGAGTAAATATTGAGATATCTTCACCAAATTCGGTACACGAGCTGATCTGGACCCAGAATAGATTGGTATTGAAAATGGGCAAAATCGGATGATAACCACGCCCATTTTTTATATTATATAACATTCTGGAAAACACAAAAAATCTGATTATTTAGTAAATAATACACATAGAATGTTGAAATTTGACGTGTGGACTGATATTGGGACTATTGATAAAAATTTGTTTAAAATGGGCGCGGCACCGCCCACTTGTGATAAAATCAATTTTACAAATATTATTAATGATAAATCAAAAATCGGCAAACCTATTGTAAAAAAATTCGGCAGGGTGGTAGCCTTTACCATAAGGATTGCTTTGAAGAAAACTTAGCGAAATCGGTTAAGGACCACGCCCCCTTTTGTATAAAAGATTTTTAAAAGGGTCGTGGACGAATAAAATAAGTTATATCTTTGCAAAAAAGAGCTTTATATCAATGGTGTTTCATTTCCCAATTTGATTTATAACAATAATTAGAAAAAACTTCAAATTTGAAAAAATGGGCGTAGCATCGCCCCTTTTATGACTAAGAAATTTTTTATGTTTCGGGAGCCATAACTCGAAGAAAAATTAGTTTAGATTTATTGCGCAGCCTTGTAACACTATTAAGCAGACAAAACAAACAACAACAGCATTTCAAGTATACAGCTGCGTATGTAATATTCGGTTTCACTCGAACTTAGACTTCCTTACTTGTTACTCATAAAACAGCAATTTGTGCAGACTGATAAGAGTTGTGCGAATCATTTGCGTGTTAAAGTTGTCAGATCTAAGAGTACGCGTACACAGCCACCGATTTTGATCGCCCGATGCCGGTCGTAATCGTCCGATAAAAATTAAAACATGTATTTAGATGAGCGCGTGTACATTTCAACCGATCACCGACAATTGTTGTCGGCCGTTGTCGTTTTTCACTGCCGATAAATTCGCGCATGTTCAATTGTATCGTCCGATAAAATCCGTGTATTTACTGTGAAAATGATTCAGGTTCGATTCGAGCTCAAGGCCAGAACAATAATTTTTTTCTAATGATAATTATTTAGAAAAATTAAAAAATAACAATATCTATAGTATTAGAAGCATTACCATTTATAAACGGATATCTTGCCGGCACGTTGGGTCCATTCCCAGTATATGAGTCAGATCGGCGGAAATTGAATCAATGCAACGCTGTCTTTTAAGTTTTATCTTTTCGGCATTTTCACTATTCGCTTTCGCTAATGGCGAAAACCTAACATTCGTGAAATCTCTGATGTGCATACAGTTATGCAAATATTTGTCACGTTGCTAAATTTATCTTTTATTTTTTCACATAAAAAATTTACACACAAGTCATAAAGATGACGAACGATTTCCTTGCAACGTAACGCAATCCTTGCAGAAATATTTACTGTGAATTATTTATATGTTTAAATGTGTTGCGTGTATAATCGCTACTTATACATACATACATATGTTGAGTTGTCTGTCATTTAGTAAATAATGAATAAGTAAGCAAATCAAGTAATCTTGACATACTCAGAATACAAATTCATACCAAGCAGTAAATTAAATTAGATATAACCAAACCAGCAACAACTGAAGTACATCAAGACCAATACTGGTTTTTGCATTTTACTGGTTTTAGTTCGGCAGTTATTTACAGCTGAAACTTCAACCTGTCTTCTGAGATTTTCTTGAGAAACTGGCATAACGCGGGATACGAAATATTCTGAAGCTGCATTGTGTTGGAACAGTTAAAATTTTCTTGCATGAGTTGGCTCGTGCCAAAATGGTTTGCCATTATACCTTGTAGACAAAGAAATACGCGAATAATTTAGGGAATTACTTCGTAGTTAAATAAGTAAGGAAGTCTAAGCCCGACAGAAGCTGAAATATAATACTTACCCTAAGATAGTTTTTCGTAGAATTCTATAAAACATTTAACTTACTTACTTAATTAGCGGTTAACCGTTCAAACTATTATGGCTATCCAACAAGATGGTGGCTTGTTCGTTGGGATAACTAGCATCAATTGGTTATAGCAGGGGAATTTAAATCATTTTCCACCTGCCACCACCGCCCTCTTCATCCGTTTCCATAGGTGGGTTCCGATAAAAATACTTTCTTATTGGGGTATCATCTTTCATTCCCATAACATGGCCTAGTCATGGTTGATGTTTTGTGGAGCATTACTTTGGTTTGCCTTCCTAGCTAAAAATAGAAATTATTGGCAATAGTAATTCTACGCTGCATTTCAGAGCTGATGTTGTTGTTTGTGTTAGTGCTGGATTCAAGCCTTTTACTACTTCAAAATTATGGCTGCCAACAGTAGAGTGGTTGCGAAGTCGCAAATGCGCTCTTTGTTCGATGACAGGAGGTACTTCGTTTTGTCCTCGTTCACCATTTTTCCAGTTTGGAGTAAGCAGAACTTATGGCGCGGGTGTTCAGGCCGATGATATCAATGTCGTCAGCATACGCCAGTAATTGCACGCTTTTAATGAATATTGTTCCAGAGCGGTTAAGTTCTGCAGATAGAATTATTTTCTCCAGCATCTAACTGAAAAGTCACAAGATGGGGGATTACCTTGTCTGAAATCAATCAGTGCCCGTGACTTTCTTGTTTTTTAAAATTATTACTGCTATTCTGACTTCATCATAGAGTGCTGGGGGGACATTAAATCCGTCATCATCGATTACCAAAAATGTATTCGTTTATTTTTCATTAAAGTGGGCGTGGCCGTTAGCCGATTTTACTCATGTCTACACTGAATAAAAAAATATTTTTTTAAATAAATCGAATTCCCGGTCAACAATGTCCGCCATCATGTTTTTGTTATTGTATATTAGTTTCTGTATGTAAGTTAAGTGTTCTTCTTAAATTTAAGCAAAAAAGTACCTCGCTTTAAACTAAAGTTAGTTGTTAATAAAATTCGCCTATTTCTTTCGATTAAATGTTGCACTGTTTCGTTTACCGATTTGCAGTAATTCCATTAGTCAAATTTCAGAAATGTGTATTAATATTTGTGAAAAGTAGGTAATATATTTATACTCAGTTGAGCAGAGCTCACAGAGTATATTAACTTTGACTGGATAACGGTTGGTTGTACAGGTATAAAGTAAACGAGATAGATATACATACCAATTCTAAATATTCTCGCGGAATTTTGTTCTCGCGGATTTTTTTATTCCCGCGGAAAAATTCCTCCAATTCTTTTCTCCTAGGGAGAAGAAAAATTGGGGAATAGGAATTTCGAATTTTCGAAGTCAGCTGTTTTACCATCTGACAGTTCATTACGCATTTCTGCTTTAGTTTAAGAAAATAAAGTTTAGTGTCTTTTGACGAATTTATCGTAAATTAAAGAAAAATATACATAAAAAATGAATAGTATTGCATTTCATATGGTTGTGAACGAAATGATTGATGAAGAAGGTTCCCAGCAACACCAACAGAGGACTATAAGAAGAAGGTTGCGAGATAGTACCAATCCGTTGGAATTGCCACAATCGTTGTAAGTATTAGAACATCTTCTGTTTTGCTTTTATATTTCATTAAATTTCTGGAATTTACAGATTTCAAAACTATTATAGGGTTAACAAACCTGCATTTCGGTATTTGTTGGAATTTCTCACATCGCACACACGGCATCGCAAAAAACAATTTGCGATATCGCCGCGTGTGAAACTGAGTGCAGTTTTAAGATTTTTTGCTGAAGGTGGGTATCAAACAGGAATCGGAAAAGATTTGGACGTTTCTTTAGCGCAACCCACCTTCAGCAAAGTTCTGGACGAAGTCGTTGAGACTTTTGAAAGTGAATTGTGCGAAAGATGGATAAGTGTGCCAATGAGCAGCGACGAAAAAAGAAGAATTTCACGTGCATTTTACGTGAAGCATGGGATTCCCAGTGTTATCGGCTGCATTGATGGAACTCATGTCCGTATCATCGCACCCGCGGAAAACAAGCATCTCTACTACAATAGGAAGGGCTACTACAGCTTAAATGTAATGTTGGTAAGCTATTTATAATAATTCAATTGAAATATATTTGACTATGGCATTGTATTGTCTTAGATGTGTGACGATGAGCTGAAAATTCGGTACGTTGATGCTTCCCATCCCGGTGCCTCGCATGACTCCTTTATTTGGAATTTGAGTGAATTGAGAACTCACCTTGAAGACCAGTATTTGCAACGTGAAGCCAATTTTTGGTTATTGGGTAATAATAAAATATTCAAAATGTAAATATTTGTATTGATATAAGACTTTTTAAACTAGGTGATGCCGGGTATCCTTTAGAACCATGGCTTATGACACCACATCGGAGTCCCGACGAAGGCTCTATACAGATGAAATTTAATGAATCCCATTCGAAGTGTCACAACATTATTGAACGAAACAATGGGGTGCTGAAAAATCGATGGAGGTGTCTCCTTGGTGCAAGGGAATTACATTACACTCCAAAAAAGCAGCAAAAATTGTAAACGTGTGCTGCGCGCTGCACAACATATGCATACATTTCAAGGCATACACAGATATGACAGAAGTACAATCCACAGAAGAGCAGGCAACTCAAAACAGAAATCAAGATTTAATACCCTTGACTTCGCCTCAGTATTTGAACGCAGCGCAAAACATACGAAACAACATAGGAAGCTCGCTATAAATTTTAAGGAATGAAAACACATACTTTGAGTTTATTATTTTATTTTCTGTTTTAAATTCATTTTTTCTGCCTTTAAATTCAGGTATCACAATTTAGTACATTTTACTTAATTCCTACTAAAGAGTTTCAGTCTCATTTTCTTACAAAAAATTGAAATATCACAAATAGTTTTTTTTTGCTCGTCATAACACAGTCTTAAATTAAGTAATATTATAGTCTACAAAATAAAAATAGTTCACGTAAGCATGTATAATACTGATATTAATACTACTATGAAATAAAATAAAAAATAATTTATATTAAAAAAATTTACTAGTCTTATATTTTAGTAAATATTAAAAGGACTATTAAACAAATCACAAATTCCGGTAGCTTGCTATATACAAGTGTCATGCGACTAGGTATTTTTCTAGTATTTTTCTAGCTGGCGGAGCATAAGATTTTCCATTACTAAATTATGCCTTTTCAATTCATCTATTTCCTCTCTTTTTAATTTTTCCATTTCCTTATAATGCTTTTTATTAATTGCATATATTTTGTCAATCGCCCTATATATTTTTTTAATATTTTCTTTTTGATCAGTGGAATCTGACACTGCACCTTTTATGGTATCACAGAGCTCGCGTTGAATTGACAATTCTTCTTGAAGAATGTCAGAGGAAGATCTTTTAGATGGCACTCTTTTTGAGGAAGTGGGCCTTTCAATCAAAGCATTTGAGGGGCTCTCATTCATACAAACACTAATAACTGGGTCATCATGCAATACCTCACAATCAATCCCTACCACAGTCCCACTCAATTCCTCAAATCCGTTAGCTAACTCACATTCACTCACTTGGACAATGTCGTCCACAACACCACTTTCCCTAACTGTAGTTCCATCTTCAAATTGAATGTTGCCATCAATTTGCTGCAATATCTTCTTCCTAGATGGCAGTCCAAATTTATTTCCCACTCCCTCCACGGATTCCTTCATACCGATCAACTCAAATATTGCCCTTTCTGTTGTGGAAAACTTGTATTCGTTATTTGGGCCACCGCCAGTGCCTCTGGAACTCTTATGGTTGTTCGCTGCTTTTTGACGCACGTATTTTTTTTGATCAGCCCACACCTAGAACACATAAGTTTTAGTCAGCTTGTATTTATACAACTTTTTCATGAAAATAAGCACCTTTTTCCATTCTGCAATGCATTTTGCTGGTGCTCCGGCTGAGTTCAGCTCTTCCTCAGCTTTACGTCAAAATCCGTGTAAGGCTTCTTTGCCTCCTTTAAAACAACCTTGCGCAATTTCCCGATGACTTTGCATCAAATCGATTAGTAGTTCTATCTGTTGCTTATTTGTACTTTTAGACCTGAAATCAAGAGTAATATAAGACAATATTATTTTATTTATTACATACCTAATAAAATAAGTAATTTTCAATTCAAAAAATACAATTTACTTACATTTTTATGAAGCGTTCCTTTCAGCTTATCAAGTGAACAATTTCTTTTAAAATAAAGGAAAAATCTCCCTCTCACTCACATTCATAATACCTGCTTTTCTCCCATAACCGGTTTCCGCTTTTTCGAACATTGTTCAGAATACGAGGAAAGGGAGAAGTGAAAAAACTCTCACGGAATTTTTATTTAGAATACGAGGAATGGGAGAAGGGAAAAAACTCGCACGGAATTTTCGTTTAGAATTGGGCTGATAGAGTTCCATATATCAAAATCATCAGTATCGAAAAAAAATTTGATTGAGCCATGTCCGTCCGTCCGTCCGTTAACACGATAACTTGAGTAAATTTTGAGGTATCTTGATTAAATTTGGTATCTACGTTCCTGGGCACTCATCTCAGATCGCTATTTAAAATGAACGATATCGGACTATAACCACACCCACTTTTTCGATATCGAAAAATCGAAAAAAGCGGTAATTCATTACCAAAGACGGATAAAGCGATGAAATTTGGTAGGTGAGTTAAACTTATGACGCAGAATAGAAAATTAGTAAAATGTTGTACAATGGGCGTGGCACCGCCCACTTTGAAAAGAAGGTAATTTAGAAGTTTTGAAAGCTGTAATTTGGCAGTCGTTGACGATATCATGATGAAATTTGGCAGGAACGTTACTCCTATTACTATATGTGTGCTAAATAAAAATTAGCAAAATCGGAGAACGACCACGCCCACTTAAAACAAAAAAAATTTTTTAAGTCAAATTGAAAAAAAAAAGTTAATATATTTACAGTATAAAAGTAAATTATGTCAACATTCAACTCCAGTAATGATATGGTGCAACAAAATACAAAAATAAAAGAAAATTTCAAAATAGGCGTGGTTCGGCCCTTTTTCATTAATTAGTCGAACAAAAATTTACCAATCCTTGTGAAATTTGGTAGGGGCTTAGATTCTAAGAAGATAACTTTTTTCTGTACAAAAGGGTGAAATCGATTGGAGTCATGCCCAGTTTTTACACACAGTCGATCGTCTGTCTTTCCGCTCGTCCGTTAACACGATAACTTGCGCAAAAATCGACATATCTTTACTCACGTACTTATCTGAACTCACTTTGTATTGGTGAAAAAAATGGCCGAAATCCGACTATGACCACGCCCAATTTTTCGATATCGAAAATTATGAAAAATGAAAAAAATGCCATAATTCTATACCAAATACGAAAAAAGGGATGAAACATGGTAATTGGATTGGCTTATTGACGTAAAATATAACTTTAGAAAAAAACTTTGTAAAATGGGTGTGACACTTACCATATTTAGTAGAAGAAAATGAAAAAGTTCTGCAGGGCGAAATCAAAAGCCCTTGGAATCTTGGCAGGAATACTCTTCGTGGTATTACATATATAAATAAATTAGCGGTACGCGACAGATGATGGTCTGGGTCACACTGGTCCACATTTTGGTCGATATCTCGAAAACACCTTCACATATACAACTACTACCACTCCCTTTTAAAACCCTCATTAATACCTTTAATTTGATACCCATATCGTACAAACACATTCTAGAGTCACGCCTGGTCCACCTTTATGGCGATATATCGAAAAGGCGTCCACCTATAGAACTAAGCCCCACTCCCTTTTAAAATACTCATTAACACCTTTCATTTGATGCCCATATTGTACAAACGCATTCTAGAGTCAGCCCTGGTCCACCTTTATGGCGATATCCCGAAAAGGCATCCACATATAGAACTAAGGCCCACTCCCTTTTAAAATACTCATTAACACCTTTCATATGATATCCGTATCGTACAAGCAAATTCTAGAGTCACCCCTGGTCCACCTTTATGGCGATATCTCGAAAAGGCGAACACCTATAGAACGAAGGCCCACTCCCTTTTAAAAATACTCATTAACACCTTTCATTTGATACCCATATCGTACAAACATATTCTAGAGTCGCCCTGGTCCATCTTTATTGCGATATCTCGAAACGGCGTCCACCTGTAGAACTAAGGCCCACTCCCTTTTAAAATACTCATTAACACCTTTCGTTTGATACCCATATTGTACAAACATATTCTAGAGTCACCCCTGGTCCACCTTCATGGCGATATCTCGAAAAGGTGACCACCTATACAACTACCACCACTCCCTTTTAAAACCCTCATTATTACCTTTAAGTTGATACCCATATCGTACAAACACATTCTAGAGTCACCCCTGGTCCACCTTTATGGCAATATTTCGAAACGGCGTCCACCCATAGAACTAAGGCCCACTCCCTTTTAAAATACTAATTAACACCTTGCCTTTGATACCCATATTGTACAAACGCATTATAGAGTCACCCATGGTCCACCTTTATTGGAACTAAGGATTACTCCCTTTTAAAATACTCATTAATATCTTTCATTTGATACCCGTATTGTACAAACAAATTCTAGATTCAACCCTGATCCACTTTTATGGCGATATCCCTAAATGGCGTCCACCTATAGAACTATGGCCCACTCCCTCATAAAATACTCTTTAATGCCTTTCATTTGATGCACATGTCATACAAACACATTCCAGGGTTTCTCTCGGTTCATTTTCCTACATGGTTATTTTCCCTTATGTTGTCACCATAGCTCTCAACTGAGTATGTAATGTTCGGTTACACCTGAACTTAACCTTCCTTACTTGTTTTTTTTTAATTTTTGCAGAAAAGGGGCGTTCCGTAAACAGGCCCGAAAATTTATCTATTTATCTTCCTTAGTAGACGTCGGTGCGTATCGGTTATTATATATATGTATGTATGCACTCTTTCTTGTATATCCGTTCAAATCTATGATATAACTTAATAAATCGTATAAAACTTAATTCAATAAAAGTCAAATCAATTGGCTGACTCAACTTTATTTCCAATCCCTCAAAGTTTAAATGTGTGAGTGTACAATGTAAATACGTACGATCAATTTATGCAGGATGTGAAAGAAAGGCTTCTAAGAAATATCATCACTAAAAACTTAGTTTATCAAAACTAATTTGGTGTGTATTTCAAAAACTTTCGGATGACATTACTTTTTGCAGGCTTATAAACCAATACCTGGAACAATTGAAAATTTGAGCACGGCGCTCAGTGTTCAGTTTTGAAATGGGAAAACCGGGATCTTCCATGTTACATTTATAAGAATCGCTGTATAGGCAATCCAGACTGAAAGCAAAAGTGTAGTCAGTGTACTTTACGAAAAGACAAGAAAGGAAAAGAAAGGAAAAGTTTGTTATGGGTGTCTTTTTTATATCTAGACGAGCTATGGGAATATTGTAAGTTTGGTTTCGATAACAATGGTTGACGAGTTAACGGTTTGTTATAGAAAATATCCATATATTATCAAAACGTTATCGATTTGCTATCGAAAAACTATCGATTTGGTATCGAAAAGGTGTCGATTTGTTTTCGAAGTGTTATTTGCTGGTTATTATTTTGTTAAAGATTTGTTATTGAAAAGTAATCGATTTGTTATCGACTTGTTAAGGTTGCTGATTTGTTTTGATTTGTTGAAAAAAAGGTTTCGATTTTTTATCAAACAATTATTGATTCCTTATCGGCGTGTTATCGATTTATTGACGACTACTCATCTATTTGTTATGAGACTTATAATGATACAAATCTAATTAAAATCGACAACAGATCTGTAACTTGTCGATAATAATCACATAAGAAACCATTGAGAAGCCGATGACTTCTGATTACTCGACTGATTATAATAATCGAAAATAAGGCTATAATAAAAGAATACGATTTCTGCAGCAGTTAATACAATTAAGAAGCCGAAAATCTAAACAAACTTTAATTGCATATTTAAGATGGAAAAGACGAATATGAAATAAGATTTAACATGAAAAGGTCCACTAAATACTTTAAATGAGTTGTAAAAGAAAAAAAAATCAGCTCGATATAACCTTCAACCTTTCATATTTTTGGCTCTAAAAGTTTGCTAAATTGGTGATATGGATTATATGATGATGACTTTTGAAAAGGACCGCTATGGACTGTACTATAGAGTGCAATCCAACATGGCGAACAGCTTTGGAATTCGATTTTGAATCTAAGCCGCCATTACAAAATCTGGCTTTAAGTCTGATTGTAATTCACTTCTAAGAAAAAAAGTGAGCCAAACAATTTCCTGTAGGGTTAACATACTCCAGCGATTACCAACACAGCGTAATAACTAAGTTAAGGCACCAAACAAAGCGAGTTTAAGGAGAAGTAAATAAAAAAGTTTATATCAATTTGATTTCACTTTTAGCCAAGTTGCTATTAGCCGCGAACTATTCCCACATGCCTGACTCAAGACACTTAGCGGTATTTGTTATTTTGTTGTTGCTGCTCTCCATTGTTTATATATTTGGAGCAATTTCAGGCTGCTTAAAGCTTTTGATTTGATTTCTCAGAATAGCCTTCAGCTACTAAGTATAGAGATGCTTTGCCATAATCAGTACTGACTTTTCAATTCACATGGGAGATCATTACCTTTTGTTTGCTGGCAGGTGGTTAGGATGGCATGGATGGTTTATTTTTACGCTGCCTTGGCATGGTTGAAATCTTCTTCATGCATGATTGTGAGCTTTGTTGTTATCTGTGGCTGGCAATAAATTGCTTTATTACTCAAGCGTTCAAGATAATGATGTATGTAGGTATATGAGTTATTTAAACATAAACGAAAAATATGCGAAAAGTGGATTTTACTAAACGCACAAACGTGTTCACTGTATTTACGGCTCTAAACATTATAACTATTTATAATAGAGGCTTTGAAGGCCTAGGATAATATCGATATCGCTAAAATGCCTTACTTTCCATTATTAATCTTATGAATGTACTTCAAATTGGGTGATACAATTAAATGATGTTCGTATGTTACGTATACGCAGAGGTGTACGGTGTTGACGGTTACACTTTACAAATTTAAAATTTGGTTACACTTGAAATTAGTTGTATGTGACCCGGCCTATGGAAAGGTGGCTTATGACTCAAAAAAGAAATTGCGAGAAACAGCTGTTAAAGATAAAAAATGCATTTCTTCAGTTTCTTAGTACTTTTTCTTTTCTATTATGAACAGTCATGCCCAAAAGCAAAGCACAAACCAGTTTCCGATATTTGGGCTCCATTGCCAGCGAACAAAATGCTATCAAAAAAAATCTGAGGATGCTTCACTATCCACCAAAGTGGCATCGAAGGAACCAAAGGCTTCATCGTCTTTCATTTGTGCTCTTCTTTCTCAACATTTTTAGTACACTTCTAACCAAGTTAGGACTTTCTAGTTTTCACCACGTGAAAGAGCGTCTCAAAAACTATCGAAACCAGAAAAAAAGTAGAACTTTTTTTTTTGAGTCATAAACCACCTTTTCATAGACCGGGTCACATTTATTAAAAATAATATAGGTATCATTTGTATTTATTTCTTTTTTCAATTTTGAAACAAGAACCCTTTTGCTATCGAGGGAAAGGTTAGAGATCGATTCAAGAAAATCTTATTTATAGGTTAATATTTAAGAAATGTTCCTCCGGGAAGTGGATCAGTTTTCCAAAACTGGAATATTCGAATAATTCGGTTCATTTGTAAGACGTTTAGTCCTAGCTTCAAGCTCAGAGAGCCAAGAGCCTCAAAATGAATCGTCAGTAGACATACCTATCAGGTGCACATCCATTTTCCGAATCTATGGGTCATACTGAATAATATTGTCCATGGGTCTGAAATGAATTGCGAGCCTCCCTAATTTTGTTAGAAAATATTTTTTTAGACATTTTTATTATTATTTTTATTGGAAAATATTTGGGCTATTTAAAAATTGACTTTGCAATATGGAAAAGTAAAATATTCGTCGATTTTTGCAACAAATTCGTCGATTTTCCACAAAGAGAAGCGATAAAATGCAAAAAATAGTAAGAAAGCGCTCTATAACGACGAATATTTTACTTTTCCATATTGCAAATTCAATTTTTAAATAGCCCAAAATATTTTCTAAAAAAATAATAATAAAAATTTCTAAAAAAAAAAAATGTTTTCTAACAAAGTTAGGGAGGCTGGAAATTCATTTCAAACATATGGTCCCACGGGCAACATTAATCAGTAAGACCCATAGATTCAGAAACTGGATATGCGTTTTCAACAATAAATTTGACCCACCCTAATATACATAGGTAACATTCTGTGATATGAAATAGATCGGCAACTTTAACATTGATTGAGGCGATCAATTGCTACTGTCAGCTGGTGGCTGAATTGCGATGGGCCACGTTTTTCAGGAGTCCCTGCATTTAAATGTACACTTTGAGAAAATTGCTTAAACTTGTACTTGATTAAGTTTGGGATGTTTTTTGAATAATTTCGAACCTCTAACGAGATAATTTCAGAACTATTTGTAAATTATTCTTGGTGACTATTCCCGGATCATTCTAGTCATTCCAAGACTATTTTGATATAGTTTCGGACTGTTTCGGATCATTTCAGTGTTGTGTTCACGTTCGATTTGAGTTCCGTTTAGTATTATTGCAAGAGTGCTCCTATATAAATGAAAATGTTACAGCATCATTCCGCAATTATCATTTCTATTATGCTTAAATACTGTTCGCAGAGTAGTTTTGAGACGATTTCAGATATGTTTCTTTACCATTTCGTTGAGCAACACCTTCAGTTCAGTAATAATTGGGAAGAACCTCAGTAATAATTGGGAAGAATCAGAAAAGATAGGTTTGATGGTGAATGGGGACAAAAAAAAAAAAAAAATACGTGCTGTTATCGACCAAGAGTCAGCGTATGGCGCTTTGGCAGCCATGACACTGTTGACAGTCATTATTTCGATAGTAAACGACTTCATTTATTTCTGAACCAACATTAATACAAACAACAATATCAGTCAGCTCTGACATCCAGCGGAGAATCACTCTTGCCAATATATGCTACTTTGGACTAGGTAGGCAATTGGAAGGTAAAGTGCAGATGCGAATTTTCTCAAGTGCGAATGTTTGAGGTGAAAAGCCCCATTGAGACGATCAAATGAACATGGAAACACATAGTTTTGCCTTTTATCAGGTACATATTTCATCGCAGGAATACATTTGTATTTATTATAATTTCTTAGTTACATACTTCTTTGTAAAAAATACAAATATGGATCACAATATCTTCATCGATAAAATCTTACATTTATGAACTTGCCTGGATTGCTTAAAATATTTTTCAGCAACGACTACCATATCGGCTATTAATAGTGAAAAATAAAATAAAACCAAGTTTGTCCATGCCAAATGGCATTAATAAACCAGAACATGAAAAACGAAAAAAAGCTAATTAAGTTTCTGTCAATAGAAATTTGCTACGCCACAGAATATAACGCAACAAATCCAATAGCAAGGAGTGCATTCATGCAGAAATAGATATAAAGGGAGAGATGGGCAATGTTACATAAAACATAGATCGAAATATACATTTGTGGTATATGAAAGCTGATTAAGTGTAGGCAAGGTAGGTGTGAATTCTATCTATTGAATATTTCACCCAACAACTTCAATATTGGATTTGTTCATTTTATTAGCAATTAAGTTGTAATGACTTTTTGTATGCTTTTACACATTTTTGTTTTGTCTCTGCCATACAATTTGACTACAAGTACAAGTATTGAATGAATTTTGCAATTTCAAGTATGCTTGTGCGTTTATACATCGAAGGAATTCAAGTAAACAACAACAACGACGAAGTCAATGAGACAATTTAATTTTTTTTTTCCAAATAATGAGTAGATTTAACCAATTTTCACATCCATATATCCTGGCATATTTTCTATGACTGTGGTTCACTTGCTATCAGACATAGACACACCTAACAGGTTTTAACGAGGGCTACACAAAACTACTTCAAATGTAATGCGGCAACGAAGAAACACTCATGAGCTTAATACCCGTAAATAATAACTTTGGCGTCTTCATATATTGGATTTATGCGATATATAGTTCATTTCGGTTTCTCTATAATTCTTATTCTTTGCAGAAGAGAACTTTTTGTTTGTACTGTATGAGAACTTCTGCTCAGTTTATATACTTATGTTTGTGCTGGTGGTGTGTTCCATTTTAACAATTTTTTTTTTAGAATTCATGTGGTTAAGTAATTGTAACTGTCATTCGAAAAGGGAAACTGTTCCTATTTGTAGACCTCTTAAACTCGTCCTTAACTGGTTCAGTCGTCGGTGTTTTCTAAAATCATCGCAGCCTTTGAGCTCAGACATCAGCGTTGTTTGGTACAAATATGGCTGATAACTGTCCCGATCTGCATCCAATTAGCACCAGTTCGGTAGTCATTAAATATATCGCTGCAGGTGACTGTCTCTCATTTCTTCTGCAGTGAAATGAATGTTTAAAAGGTGATCTTGATTTTGATATTTGCATTATCTTTTTATACTCAGCGTACTTTGTACACATAGTATATTAACTTTGATTGGATAACGGTTGGTTGTACAGGTATAAAGGAATCGAGATAGATATAGACTTCCATATATCAAAATCATCAGTGTCGAAAAAAAAATTTGATAACTTGAGTAAATATTGAGGTATCTTCACCAAATTTGGTACACGAGCTTACCTGGGCCCAATAGGTTGGTATTTGAAAATGAGCGAAATCGGATGATAATCACGCCCCACTTTTTATATATAACATTTTGGAGAACACAAAAAACCTGATTATTTAGTAAATAATACACCTAGAATGTTGAAATTTGACATGTGGACTGACATTGAGACTCTTGATGAAAATTTGTAAAAAAAATATCTAAATGGGCGTGGCACCGCCCACTTGTGTTAAATCAGTTTTACAAATATTATTGATCGTAAATCGAAAATCGTTAAGCCTACCGTAACAAAATTCGGCAGAGGGGTTGCCTTTACTCTAATGAATGCTTTGAAGAAAAAAGTAATTAATTAGAAAAATTAATTAAGCTATATCTTTGCAAAAAAAGAGCTTTTATGCCAATGGTATTTCATTTCCCAAGTAGATTTATAACCGTAAATAGGAAAAACTTCAAATAGAGAAAAACGGGCGTGGCGCCGCCCCTTTTATGAATAAGTAATTTTCTATGTTTCGGGAGCCATAACTTGAAGAAAAATTAACTGATCGTAATAAAATTGGGTACACAGATTTTCCCTATAGCAGGAAATATTTCTATAAAAAATGGACGGGATCGGTTAAAGACCACGGCAACTTAGATATAAAATAAAATTTAAAAGGGTCGTTAAACTAGGGATAATAAGCTATGTATAACCTAGCAAAAAAATAGTTTTGAATCAATGATATTTCACTTATCAAGTTTTATTTTAAGAGGAAATGGGGAGACATTTTTTTTTAACCGGGCGGTGCCACGTGTTATGTAGAAAAGTAATTTATCTGAAATGAAATGTACAATTGAAGCTCACGCTGAGTATATAATGTTCGGTTACACTCGAACTTAGACACCTTTACTTGTCATTATATATATTTTTTAAATCATGTTAAAAATCTGGCAAGCCAACTTTACCTCCTTATGTTTCTCCTATTCTTCTACTTAATGTATTCCACTATAGTTTAGTCTGAATAAATCACTTAAAGCGTAAACGCGTGTGCCTCTATTGTTTTTTTATTACGGACTCAACAAACGGTAATTTAACCTAACAAAGGTTATGGGCCCAGGCACGTGGGTATTGTGATTTGCGAAAAGTTTTTTTTTTAAATCGGAAAAACCATGAGTGCTATCACGAATATAGAAAAACTTACTTCGGAGAACTACGCGACGTGGTCTGTGCAAGTTAGAAGTCTATTAGTTCCTCTAGACTTTTGGAATAATGTAATTGGACAATGCCCAGAAACAGAAGCGGAGAAGGCTCTGTGGCTTAGGGCTGACCAAAAGGCTTTGGCAAATATTACTTTGTGTGTGAAGCCAAGTGAATTAATTCATATAAAACAATGCACCACAGCGAAAGGTGCTTGGTTGGCTTTAAGTTCAATTTACCGAACGCAAATTGCGGGGCGGAAAGTTTCGCTATTCAAGAAACTAATACATTTTAAAATAGCAATGCAGGACAAGTTCGCGACGTGTTTGAATGAGTTTTGCTCAATCGTTGATGAGCTAAAAGAAATTGGTGTACTAGTTCCAGACGATTTTAAGTCAATACTTCTTCTTTGCAGCCTCCGCGAAGAAATGGAGAGCTTTGTTGTTGCCATTGAGAGTCGGGACACTTTACCAAAGTTAGATATGTTAGTGTCGAAGGTTTTGGAGACCCAATTTCGACAAAGTGATAAAGTTGTTGGAAATGACGAGAAAGTGTTTTTGGCCAAGTCAAAGAAATTTCGTTCTAAAAGTTGTAATGGCGATAGTCGTACGAGTGTTGTGTGTTATAAATGTGGGAGGAAGGGCAATATACACTCCCAATGCAAGGTTTCCACATATAAGGGAAATTCTGGAGAAAAGGCATGTGGTTTGTTAGAAAAATATTGTGACAATCGCGATATGTGGATTATGGACAGTGGTGCCAGTTCACACATGTGTATGGATAAAAACAGTTTCATTAGTATTGAACTTAAAAGGCAAGAAATAGTGCTAGCTTCTGGAAAGAAAATTTATGCAGAAGGATTAGGAACGGTGTGCTTAAAAACAGATTTCACGTATTTGAGGTTATGTAACACGTGGTATGTTCCAGAATTAACGGCGAATTTTTTCTCAATAGGAAAAGCCTTAGAATACGGTTATACAGTGACGTTTTCTAAGAGTGGCGCTATAATGAGAACGGCAAATGGTGAAAATACTCTTAAAGCAAATTTAATCGGTGGTGTGTTCGTAGCAAAAATGACTGTAAGAGAAAAAGTTGAAAATATAAACGCCATGATGGAAGCCAATACACCGGAGATATGGCAGATATTTGGACATGTAAACATGAGTGATTTAAGAGAATTATCTAATAAGAACTTAGTTCGATGTGTAAGTGTGGGTACAACACCAAATGTGCAGTGTGTGACTTGTGCTTTGTGTAAAATACACAACTTTCCGTATAAAAGCTACTCCAAAGTGTTATCAAACAAGTAAGGAAGGTTAAGTTCGGGTGTAACCGAACATTACATACTCAGTTGAGGGGTATGGTGACAGCATAAGGGAAAATAACCATGTAGGAAAATGAACCGAGGGAAACCCTGGAATGTGCTTGTATGACATGTGTATCAACTGAAAGGCATTAAAGAGTATTTTATGAGGGAGTGGGCCATAGTTCTATAGGTGGACGCCATTTAGGGATATAGCCATAAAGGTGGATCAGGGTTGACTCTAGAATGCGTTTGTACGATATGGGTATCAAATTAAAGGTATTAATGAGGGTTTTAAAAGGGAGTTTGGTTGTTGTATAGGTGGTCGCCTTTTCGAGATATCGCCATAAAGGTGGACCAGGGGTGACTATAATGCATTTGTACGATATGGGTATCAAATGAAAGGTGTTAATGAGTATTTTAAAAGGGAGTAATCCTTAGTTCCATAGGTGCACGCCGTTTCGAGATATCGCCATAAAGGTGGACCAGGGGTGACCCTAGAATTTGTTTGTACAATATGGGTATCAAAAGAAAGGTGTTAATGAGCATTTTAAAAGGGAGTAATCCTTAGTTCCATAGGTGGACGCCGTTTCGAGATATCGCCATAAAGGTGGACCAGGGGTGACCCTAGAATTTGTTTGCACAATATGGGCATCAAACGAAAGGTGTTAATGAGTATTTTAAAAGGGAGTGGGCCTTAGTTCTATAAGTGGACGCGGTTTCGAAATATCGCCATAAAGGTGGACCAGGGGTGACTCTAGAATGTGTTTGTACGATATGGGTATCAAATGAAAGGTGTTAATGAACTTTTTCATTTTCTTCTACTTAATATGGTAGGTGTCACAACCATTTTATTAAGTTTTTTCTAAAGTTATATTTCGCGTCAATAAAACAATCCAATTACCTTACCATGTTTCTTCCCTTTTTTCGTATTTGGTATAGAATTATGGCATTTTTTCATTTTTCGTAATTCTCGAAAAAGTGGGCGTGGTCATAGTCGGATTTCGTTCATTTTTCATACCAAGATAAAGTGAGTTCAAGTAAGCACGTGAACTAAGTTCATTAAAGATATGTCGATTTTTGCTCAAGTTATCGGGTTAACGGCCATGCGGAAGGACAGACGGACGACTGTGTATAAAAACTGGGCGTGGCATCAACCGATTTCGCCCATTTTCACAGAAAACAGTTAACGTCATAAAATATATGCCCCTACCAAATTTCAAAAGGATTGGTTCATTTTTGTTCGACTTATGGCGTTAAAAGTATCCTAGACAAATTAAATGAAAAAGGGCGGAGCCACGCCCATTTTGAAATTTTCTTTTATTTTTGTATTTTGTTGCACCATATCATTACTGGAGTTGAATGTTGACATAATTTACTTATATACTGTAAAGATATTAAATTTTTTGTTAAAATTTTACTTAAAAAAAATTTTTTTTTTAAAAGTGGGCGTGGTCCTTCTCCGATTTTGCTAATTTTTATTAAGCGTACATATAGTAATAGGAGTAACGTTCCTGCCAAATTTCATAATGATATCTTCAACGACTACCAAATTACAGCTTGCAAAAGTTTTAAATTACCTTCTTTTAAAAGTGGGCGGTGCCACGCCCATTGTCCAAAATTTTAGTAATTTTCTATTCTGCGTCATAAGTTCAACTCATCTACCAAGTTTCGTCGCTGTATCGGTCTTTTGTAATGACTTATCGAACTTTTTCGGTTTTTCGAAATTTTCGATATCGAAAAAGTGGGCGTGGTTATAGTCCGATATCGTTCATTTTAAATAGCGATCTGAGATGAGTGCTCAGGAACCTACATACCAAATTTCATCAAGATACCTCAAAATTTACTCAAGTTATCGTGTTAACGGACGGACGGACGGACGGACGGACGGACGGACGGACATGGCTCAATCAAATTTTTTTTCGATCCTGATTATTTTGATATATGGAAGTCTATATCTATCTCGATTCCTTTATATATGTACAACCAACCGTTATCCAATCAAACTTTATATACTCTGTGAGCTCTGCTCAACTGAGTATAAAAATGTACTCGATTTAGTACATACCGACTTATGTGGACCAATGCGTGTTAAATCGTTAGGCGGTGCATACTACTTTATAATCTTTATAGATGACTTTTCTCGCTACACAATGGTATATTTTCTAAAAAATAAAACTGAAGCTTTTGATGCATTTAAACATTTTGCTGTGACAGCGGAGACACAGACAGGCAGCAAAATAAAATCAGTGAGAAGTGACAACGGTAGAGAGTTTACTAATAATTTGTTTGAAAAATATTTTAATGAAAAAGGAATTTTGCACCAAACAACAGTGCCGTATACGCCACAGCAAAATGGCGTGGCCGAAAGAGCCAACAGAACACTAGTGGAAATGGCCCGTTGTTCACTACAGGCTTCAGGTATGCCGCAATATCTGTGGGGTGCGGCGATTAATACATCTGTGTACCTACGTAATAGATGTGTGACAAAAGTGTTAAGTGATATAACCCCGTATCAGGCGTGGTACGGTAAAGTGCCTTCGGTACGCATTTTAAAATTTTTGGCTGTAATGTAGCAGCTACACCGTGGATTGAAGGCACTATATTGAAAAAGTGTGAGAAGAAATGTAATAATATTGATGTAAAGAACTATTAAAGTTTGATTGGCGGATTGATGTATTTGGCAGTACTGTCTAGGCCAGATATTACTCATGTTATCTCAAAATTATCCCAGTTCAATAACCATCCACATGAAGAACATTTCAAAGCAGCTAAACATCTCTTACGCTATCTAAAAAATAGTTTGGAGTTTAGAATTACGTATACCGCCACCAACGACAACTTAGTATGTTATACTGATTCCGACTGGGCTGGTGATGTGGAAGACAGAAAATCCTACACTGGCTACGTGGTGTTTATGTCAAATGGTCCGGTGTCATGGGAATCCATAAAGCAGACTATTGTTGCCCTCAGTACAATGGAAGCTGAATATATAGCTCTGTGTCAAGGAGCGAAAGATGTCGTTTTTCTGCGAGGTTTGCTGAGTGATTTGGGTTACAGTGACTACGTCAACGAGCCTACAACTATTTATTGCGATAACCAGAGTGCGCAGTGCTTACTCAAGAATCCAATGGTTCACAAGCGCAGTAAACATATAGACTTAAGATTTCATAACGTAAGAGACGTTTTTGAAAAAGGAAAAATACAAGTTCATTATGTTAACACCGAAAATAATGCTGCAGGTGTAATGACAAAATTTTTGAAGAAAATTGAACATCAAATTGGATGCAAACTGTTAAAGCTAAAATTTTAAAAGATTTGTCGAATTGTATAATTCAAAAATTATAATAATACTATGAACTTCAAGCAAACGTTTGGGTTGAGTGGGAGAATGTTAAAAATCTGGCAACCCAACTTCATCTCTTTATGTTTCTCCTATTCTTCTACTTAATGTATTCCACTATAGTTTAGTCTGAATAAGTCTGAATAAATAAACGGTAATTTAACCTAACAAATCAAACAAATTGCAACACCTAAATCTTTTCGAAAAACCTCTCAATCAAACTTCTCCGTGTCAACTGATGGATTTTTTCCCTTAGAAATTGAACATTTTTTTTATTGCCTTGTCTTCAGCTGGGCGGCAAGTTTTTTATTATGTAATCTCAGCACGCCTCTTCTGATCAGTTCTCTACTTATCGGATTTTTTCTCCTAAAATTTTAATGTTTAACCAATTCTCATAAAATAAAACCAGTAATACTTATTTTATACTGCTTTCTTGCCTTGCCAAATTGATTTACCACTTTTTTCTTGGAGAAATTGAAGATATAAAACAAATTCAAAATCTTGTTTTATCTTTAAATTAGAATGTTTAATAAATTATTTTTGAGTTAACTGGTAAGCTGGTACCGCAGAAATATATTGGCATCAAAATTCCTCAAAGGCAGTAAATCAACTTTATTGCCTTTTTGCTATGGACGACCGTATAATCTAGTAATTAACTATGCGGCATACTTTCGATAGTCTTAGAAGTTAAAGTTTATATAACTAAAGAGCAGTTCGATCTTACCCGAGTTGCGAACATATCGATATATTTCTTTGATGGTCCATCAAATTATTATCCCCGAAGTGTCACCTGATTCAGCTGACTTTAAGTCTTCACAGCTTCTCCAACTCCAACTATAATGTGCGAGCTGAAGTTTGCTAGAAATGTTAAGCAGTTATTGTCTTGGCGACCTTAAGTTCTTTATGGAAGGAATGAAAAGCGCTAGAATGTTCAATTAATTTTACAGTACGCTTAAAAGTTTTTATATTACATACATACGTTAGTTTGGGCTCATATGTTTCGATGTCCATGCCACTCCTTTTGCCTCCTTTTTACTCGGCGAATCTCAGAATCAAATAAACGTACGTTTCTATCTCGCAGAGGTGATGCTTTCTCGCCTGTAGCGTGCACCAGCTTATCATATAGCCGATATTACGTAGTAATATTCCATAGCAGGTTAATATAAAACTGAGAGTGCAGACAACTTTAGAGATTTGTGACTGGTCTCTTCACTTGGTGTATATATGGCTGTGATTAGGAAACTTAACAGCCTAACCTGCCATTGAGAAGGAAGACACAGTTGAGTATTTTCTGTGCCCCAACTACGCCTTCATTAGATCTGGCACGCGATTTTTGGATATATGTGTTGAGTGAGAAACACCCGAACTTTTTGATACCCAAAAATCTACTTTATAAATATTAAAAGGAATACGAAAACAAAAAACTGACAGATATGTAGTCTGAGCGTGGGTCTCTAGGCACTTGTAATTTGTGTAGATCCGACATGCGGCCGATTCAACTTCCCAAGGTGGGATGTATTTCAGAGGACATATGTATCGGCCATTTATCAACATTGTTGAGTGCCATAGTATTGTGTAAGAAACTCTGAGCATTCTAAACGGACAAAAATATAGAATATGAAGTTCGAAAGCGGTATTAGTTCTAGACACAATTATTTCAAATTGTCCTATGAGAGCACCCATCCTGTTCTATGATTCCATGCTGCACTGATATATAACCCTTGGCTTTTGTGTTAGAAATAAATAAAATATAGTCCAGAGTTTGACTCAAGCATACAAAATTTTTTTCTTTCCCTAATATCGTCAGGTTTGTGAAATTCTAATTAAAAAAAAAAAAAAAATATTTGGCCAAGTTTCGCTTCTCCATTTTGCTTCGGAATCCTTTCTTTAATATTCCCTACCAATTGGTGGGAATGGATCTATAAGTTTTATGTATCTGCAAGGCAACACTGAGATGCTTTTTATGAAAGAAATACACCTGAAATGTTTGCCAAATCAAAAAACTGTTTTCTAATTGATAAAACTTGCTTCTAAATTTTGCTGTTATTTGGTCTAAAAATTGAAGTCAGGACCTTCGGTATATTAACCGGAGCATGCTACCACCAACTCCGAAAAGGTTGAGGCCGAGGTTATGTTCCAATTTGCGTCGTGGACCTTATTAATTTTTTTTACAAATAGGCGGGACGAGACATATAGGTTTTATGTCGGCTCGGACGCCATTTTCAAGGCAGATGCATTTTCACTGAGAAGCTTTTCATAGCAGTAATATACACGGAGTGTTTGTTAAACCACTGCGGAGGTGCGAACCCAGTTGGAAAATTGCTTTACTAATTGAAAAAGCTGTTTTATAAATTTTGGATGTTGCTTTGCCCGGGAATTGAACCCCAGACTCTCGGTGTACTAAAAATATATAAATTTTTTTCATTAAAGCAGCTAAAAAATTAACTTTAGTACAACATAGAACTCTTATGTTTGAATTGAAATTCTATCTGATCCTTTTGGAAAATATGTTTCCATGTTTACTTTAAAAGTAAAGAACCATTCAAAGTATTTACAAAATAGGGTTTCAGAAATGACGGCATATACAAAGCAAAATGTCACGTACTGCATCAAAACGTGCAATGCAACTGTTCACTCTGTTAATAGAAGCATGAAACAATTTCGATAAAAAGGATGTAAATTAAAACTTATCTTATTCTCAGGAAATGAAGTGGAGGTTTCAATTTTTAGTTTAGTTTTTAAACCACATCTCAGTTAAGGGACAGCGTGTTCTAAAACTACATATTTTCGATAACTTGATAAATATGACACAGCTGATGTAAGAAACTTGAACAAATTCGTCGGGCATCATTCTGATATGAAAAATTAAATATTTTCTTTTTATTAAAACGCATCACGTTTTGTTTGGCCTAATTGTGCAGACAATTTCCAATATCTACTCTTAAAGACCAACTCATTTAAAATCATTTGGTTTTTTCAGCATTTAGATAGTCTCCACCTGAGATATTCTTTAACGGTTACGCTCCAAATAAGTGAGCAAAAAGCTCTCCAGACAATGCAGGTCTCAGATGTGTTGTCTAGCTTTGTATATAATTTTCTATATAATACTACATCTGTGCTAGTAGCACTAAATACTATATAATGAGTTCAGTGTATTTTAGTCTAAAAATTAAACACACAACCATCGTATGTATCCATAGCATTTTATGAGTTTTTAAGCAACAAAATATTTCGTAACGCATTCAGCCATAGAGTGTCGAAATTGATTTGGGCGGGGAAATATCAGTAACATCACATTTGTACCAAAACATTAAATATTTTCTCTTTCGAAATTTAGTAGCTGGTCAATGTTCAGACTAGATAAAATAAGGACACACACATACACATACAATTAACTAATCCTGTTGCTATTACTAATGAAGTTGTTTGCTACTTTTATTGTTGTTTCATTTAGTACTTACAAACAAACACAAGAACAAAGTATATTTTACGTACACACATACAAATATACTTAAATGTTTATTTGGATCAATAAATTGAGTGCCATTGTATGGCATTGAGTGCTTCAAAGGAAATAAGTTATGCTGGGCCAACAAGAATTATTAGGTTGCGATGTCATTGTGGGTGTAGAAATTAATTGCCTATATTTGTGCTTGAATGCTATTGATGGCTGCCTGCAATTTGTTGCTTTTATTTGAGCAAAGTATTGTATGCAGGAAAGTAAGCCCAAATAAATGAATGTGTGTATGTGTGGATGTGAATGGAAATGGTCTTGAATCAGATTTTATGGTGTTTTATTAGGCGCCTTTTTGGTTAGCTGTCATACATAATTTGTATACAATCGTGCTCGACAGAAATTTTGTTTTTGTTTGTGTGGCTGCAATTAGTTTAAGTGAATTATAATCAATATTATATTACGAATGTGTGAGAAATTAATAGAAACAATTAAAATGGATGGTTAAACAATTTCATAATTAAAGCAAATAGATTTATAAATGACAATTAATTAGTGACTTTCGGTATGAAAAGCGGAAGTGAGGCGTATATATATATACACATACATACATTTTTGCATACGTAAAATTTGAATTAAGCACAAAAGCGTCCGACTCGATATAACCTAAGAACGGAACTTTGAAGTATCCATTGTTGGCACGGCCCACTGGAAGAGAGGGAATCCCTATAACGACCCTGATTCAGAGGTCTGGTTCACGGATGAATCGAAACTCGATGACGGAAGAACGGTAGCTGGAACATATGGACCGAACTTCAAGAAATCGATACCAATGGGATGCTACTCCACCATATTTCAGGCAGAAATCCATGCAATAAAAGCCTGTGGTAGAGAATGTCTGCGGAGAGGCTCAACATCTAAAAGCATCTACATTATGCCGGACAGCCAGGTGGCACTGCGTGCCATGCAATCCTACACAGTTACGTCTAAGCTAGTGGATGACTGCACTGAACCCCTTAATAACCTGGTAGCCAAAAAAAAAAGGTTGGGTTTCCGGACATCAGGACATGAAAAGGTAATGAACATGCAGATTACCTAGCAAAGCAGGGTGCTATAGCAGCAGTCTATGGTCCAGAGTCCTTTTTTGGGGATTACAAAAGCACACACCAGTGAAACTATAGGTAACTGGGAAACTAAAGAATTCAGACGTCACTGGGTTGACTGCAAAGAGGGCAAAGACAGGCCAAATTGTTTATACTTCCGGCAAAGAAAATATCAGCCAACCTCATTAATCTAAACATAGAGGACCTAAGCACTATCACTGGGTACTATACGAACACTGTGGTCTACGATATCACCTAAGTAAGTTAAATCTATCAGATACCCAATTTTGTCGTTTCTGTGAGCTGGATGATGAAAAGCCGGTTCATCTGACGAATGCGTCGCTCTGGCTAGGCAGAGACTCTCCATCTAGGTGGTGTGATATGGAGTAAAAAGCCTGAAGGGGTACTTAGATACATCAAAAGCCCCCAGATACAAAATTAGGCTGAAAGTTCATGCACAATACATCTGGACAAAGGTCGCAGCGCTTCCAGGCCAAGTAATAGTAAATAAATAAATAAATAGCCTAAACAAATCTTAAATCGATAGAGCCCTAAATTAGCAGCTAAGGAACCTTTAGTTCGGATGAAATGGAATATTATATACCCAGCTATTGTGTTATAACACAAAATATTTGTTCTAGGCTGAGCTCATATCATTTCGCTGGTATATATATAAATATGTTGAATTTTGTGAATAAATATTTCACTGCCCTCAACTGGTTTTGTGGCAGTATACAATAGAATATATTAAGCAGTTTGGAAACAGATAAAACTAATTAAATGTACCTTGTTTTTTTGTATTTACTCATTAAACATAACACCCAAGCACAGGTGTTGAGGTACTCGTGCCGATGGCTGTGTGGTCAGCGGGTGTATATTGAAAGGCTGATCGCGAACGGTCCCCTCCGTTGCCACGGCAAGGTCGGCTGTATAAGTGCCTTACCCCCGGTATGCTGGCTCTGCCGGGGGCTGACTAACCATTTCATGCAAACTCGTGGGAACTGTATGCCCAATATAAATAACAATAATAAAAAGGTGGGGGAGAAAGGGAGCGTTCCGGGAACGCTCTCTGAAGACGATCTTCTGGCGACGCCAACAAACTCCTGGGGGAGCTCAACCTGGCGGAGCTGGGTGAGGATGGGTCGTCAATTAGAAGGCGAGCAGGCGAGTCTCAGGGTGGCTCCAATTAACCTTCAGCACTCAAAAGTCGCCTCGGATAACCTGATGGCCCTCCTCAGGGAGGAGGACCTTGATGTCTGCCTAGTGCAGGAACCATGTGTCTGGCGGTCACAGGTTATGGGCCTAAAGACCCGAAACTATAACCTCTTTTACACATATGGAGAAGGTAAACCGATGGCTTGTATCCTCGTTAGGAATACTATTAATGCTTTGTTTTTACCTAATTTCAGTAGTTACGACGCTGTTGTGGTCAAGGTCGAGTCACCAAGTGGCCGAAGCATGACGGTCGCCTCAGCTTATATGGCCCACGATCGACCCGCTCCTGCAGAGGATGTTGCGCAAATGATAGCACAAACAACCAAGAAGGAGACGGTCGTGATGGGTTGCGACGCCAACGCCAGGCACGTGGTTTGGGGGAGCAGCGAAATAAACGAACGGGTTGAGTCTCTGTTTGAATTTATATTAGCTAATAACCTTTATGTATGTAACAACGGCAGCTCTCCCACCGTTAGTTTTCCGAATACGTCGAACTACCCGGGATGGGAGGAAGTCCTTGATATAGCACAAGCATCAGACTCCCGGGAGCTTACGGTAAGAAACTGGGAGATGTCGAAAAAACTTTCCCTGTCTGATCACCGGTTGATCCTTTTCAACACCGGTTGATCCTTTTTAACATAGACTGGGAAAAAGAAATAAGTCAGCCGCACAGAAACCTTAAACGTACGTCCTGGAGCCTAATTGACAAGATAGTCAGCGATAGACTACATAGAAGTAGGACGCCTATACAATCTACAGACGGTCTTGATGACCGAGTTCGGTCTCTGGAGAAAATTTTTCAGGTGGCCTTTAAACTTGCCTGTCCAATTGCGAGGATGAAAAATACCTTCCCACCGTGGTGGGACAAAAATATCAGCGACCTGAGGTCAAAGCTGAGGAGGGTCTTCAATGACTGCCACTTCAGGAACGATTTCCAGGAGTACAGGATGGCTCTGAGGGAGTATAAGAAAGCCATATGGACAGCAAAATCAAGCTCCTGGCGAGTACCTGTTGGCCTCATAAACAACCTTTTAGCGGAGAAGAAAATTGCCTATACAATAGATAGCTTCTCTCCATATAAATCACCGGGCGTGGATGGTATTCTACCTATTATGCTGCAGAAGACTCAGAAATCTTTGGTTAAGGAACTAAAGGAGATCTTCGAGGCATGCATTCGTCTCAACCAAATTTCGGCCTCTTGGACGAAAACAAGCGTGGTTTTTATCCCTAAGGCCGGAAGAAGGGGGCATGAAATAGCCAAAGACTTTCGGCCAATAAGTCTCACGTCCTTTGTTCTGACAACGTTCGAAAGTCTAGTAGATATACATATACGGGAGCTTCTAGGCTAGGCTCCACTTTCCACGGCACAGCACGCGTACCTGAGAGGGAAATCCACAGAAACCGCGCTACATGAGATAGTTCGAATGGTGGAAAGTCCCTTCGTCACAAGCAGTTCATTCTGGCTGCGTTTGCTGATGTGGAAGGTGCGTTTAACAATGTAAGAGCTGAAGCGATTGAGGCTGCCCTCGGTAGGGCAGGGGATGAAGGACCACTACGGCTTTGGATTTCAACCCTGCTTCGCTACTGCGAAATAACAGCAGAACTAGGCGGAGCTAGTGTTGGCAAGCAGGTATGCAGAGGCACACCACAGGGTGGGGTGCTTCCACCTCTGCTTTGGTTGATCACCATAAATGAAATCCTAGGAAAACTTAACGCGGGAGGGGGGGGGGGGGGGGGGGGTAAAGATCGTGGCGTATACCGACGACGTGGCGATCTTGGTCTCTGGTCCTTTCCCCTCCGTAATGAGCGAAATCATGGAAAGGGCCTTGGCTAAACTCAGCAGGTGGGCACAGGGATGTGGCCTTAGGTTAAATCCCGACAAGACGGACCCGCTTCTTTTTACGAGGAAGTACAAGCCACCTGCCTTCAGACTACTATTCTTAAACGGCCAGCAACTAACCCTGTCATCGAGTGCCAAGTATTTGGGACTAACAATTGACTGCAAGTTGAATTGGAAAGTATGCATCGAAGAGCGGGTACGGAAGGCGTGCATCGCCTTCTATGCCTGAAAATCAATGTTTGGTAAGAAATGGGGACTCAAGCCAAGCGTGGTACTTTGGATGTACGAGGCGGTGGTGCGACCGGTGCTTACCTATGGTTCCATAGTCTGGTGGGGAGCTCTAAGTAAGAGCTACAATCTCACCAGCCTGCAAAAAGTCCAGCGCACTGCGTGTGTTGGTGCCATAGGGGCCGCACGCACTTGCCCCACAGCTGCTTTAGACCCCATTTTGCACCTGCTTCCGATCGACTTGCATATACTTTGTACATCGTCACAAACCTCACTGAGATTCAGGGAGTCTTGGTGTTGGGAGGATACACAGCAAGGGCATAGTAGTCTCCTAAATAAACTTTCGGATGGTACATGTAGTACCTCGCAAACTGAAGTTTGAGTACGGTTGTAATACCGCCATTCCAAGCAGGAACGAGTGGAAGAGAAACCCGCGCAAAAGGGTCGATGACGTCCAAATCTACACTGACGGCTCCAAGATGGAATCGGGAGTGTGGGCCGGAGTCTGCTCTGAGTCTCTCAATTTGTCTGCATCATTCAGACTCCCATCGCACTGCAGCGTGTTTCAAGCAGAAATCCTCGCGATTTGGCAAGCCTGCAAATCAGTGGTGGGCATGAATATAGCTGGTAAAGTTTCCATCCTGTCGGATAGCCAAACGGCGATATAAGCGCTTTCCTCGCCACACATTAACTCAAAATTAGTGTGGGCTTGTAAGCCACTCATATCCCAGTTATCCACCAATATAGAACTACGCGGTATCTAGGTCCCGGGTTATATAGTGATAGAGGGTAACGAGAAGGCCAACGAGCTAGTACGCAGGGGCTCATCGGAGATGAACGAGGAAATAACCAGTGTCGAAGTAGGCATACCCTTAGCAGTAGCCAAAGTGAATATCCAAAACTTCTACTTGAAGAAAGCACAAACAAAATGGAATAACTTCACCACCTGTGCAATATCAAAACCCATTTGGCCAAACTATGATGGAAAGAGGACGAGAATTCTTCTGAACAAATTCAGGGCTACCACACGCAAACGGACAACAGTCTGCACCGGTCATTGGGAAGTAGCTACGCATGCGGAAAGATGGGCATTCCATATAACGAATACTGCAGAAGCTGCAAAGATCCAAATGCCAGGGAGACAGTAGAACACTTTATGTGTAAATACCCGGCTCTAGCTAGAGCCCGGCTAAGGTTCCTTGGAACCCCGTTTTTAGAAGACCTCAGAGGGTTATCTGTGATAGCAATCCCGAATATTCTTAATTTTATCAACAACTCTGGCTGGTTGTAATACATTGACCGTAATATTCCGTAGGTTTTTATACGAGTTACATGATATCAAAACGGCTTTAAATAGCTACTTCGACGACTAGGGTCGCATCCATTTCACCTACCTACCTACCTACCTACCAATAAAAACAAAGTCGTAAGTACACGTTTCAAATTAATAACACCATTCAACTCTGCGAGTACATATATATACAAACAATTGATAGGAAATTTCCTTTAGCAAGAGTAAAGAAAAATATTTGTTCAAGGCTGAGCTCATTTCATTTCGCTGGTAATAAATACCTTAAATTTTGTGAATAAATAGTTCACTGCTCTCAACTGTGGTTTTGTGGCAGTACACAATAGAACCCATTAAGCAGTTTGGAAACAGATAAAACTAATTAAGTATGTAATACTGTTTTACCTGCATTACAAGTATTTTCTGCATGCACCCCACTGTAACCAATGAACTGTCCCTATTACATACGCCACCACAAATGACTGGCACGGAAAAATGCAAGTAATAATGGGAAAGCATTTCATTCGCGCACCGATCGTCTAGCTAAGACAGCGTGTAATTCTCAACTCTTTCATATCTACTTCGACTTAAGTACAAATAATTTGCATTTCATGAGGATCTAAAGCTCAACCTTCAGCAAGGTAAGATCCGCAGCACATGCGCGTGAGCGGATGCCATTATCGTGTCTGGTACTTTCGATCCTGTGTGCAGTTAACCTTGGTCGCTTTCTTTTGGTGTGTCCAGGGAGTAGTGATCGAGGAGATTTAATTTCCACTTCACTGACACTGGTGAGTCATCGTCATGTCTACGGAAAGATACCACCGCTTAAAATGGGCTCAGTACCTAATATCCGATTCACCGGAGGCCACCAACTTGTTTATCGGTGAGGTGTATCGGTTTCACCAACCTTATGTTGCCGGGAAATCGATCCACCATCCGGCTCACCGGAATCTACCAGCTTGACAACCAGTGACTTGTATCGATTTCACCAACTTTCGGTTGCTTGGAAAAAGTAAAGCAAATATTTGCTGAAGGCTGAGCTCATTTGATTTCGCTGGTATTTACATAAATACCTTGAATTTTGTGAATAAATAATTCTCTGCTCTCAATTATGGTTTTGTAGCAGTACTCAATAGAATATATTAAGCAGTTTGGAAAAAGAGAAAACTAATTAAGTGTACCTCGTTTTTTGTATTTGCTCATTAAAAATAAAGTTGCAGCTACTAGAGATATACGCCGCTGATAAACGCCGCCGCCGCCGCCGATTTTAGTCGTTTTTCGCACGCCGCCGCCGAAAGTCAAAAATATCGGCGCGGCGGCGGCGTCCGGCGCGTTACTATATTTTCTACTCGTTTAAGACTGTTTAGGCCATTTATTGTTCATGTAGAAAATTGGTCGGATATGGTCGAAAGTAGTATCAACGGATGCGCATCACTGCCAGTTATGAGAAACTAATTTCGAAATTTAATTTTTTCTAACTGCTCAAAAGTTATTTAAAAAAAACAAGCATTTTCGATGCCAGCTTAACACGGACTTTGCATCACCCAATTCACCAAGTTATTAAAACAAAACACTAAAGAAAAGTTAAATAATAAATTTATATGCCTAGCATATTTAAACAAAATTAATAATGAACAACGAATTCAAATAAAATGACCCAAGGCGAACACGTTTTCAAATTGTGCTCAAGTTGTTAAAAAAAGCAAAATACCCAAAAAAGGATACCGATTTTTAAAAAAATTCTATATTGCGATTGGCTGAAAGAATAAGCGAAGTCAGTGACGCAAAATCCTTTACTAGGATCTAGGGGCCTAAACACTCCTTTGAAATGATTCTCACCTCATACTTAAGTTGAGGATATATGTATGTATGAGAAGGGTTTGAAAAATCAATTGGGTAAACATTCAAACATCTGTTGTTTATTTGTGAAACTATAAAATAGAATCTGAAATGTTAATTTTGATTTTCACACTTCAGCCTTCAACACCCAAGTCTACTGGTTTGACATTTCCTAAAGTTTGCGGCCCTATCCAAAACTAGTCCCTTGGGGTGAATCACATTGATTTTAGCCTATCAACCAAGTTTAAATATCACCCTCACGTTACGGCTCCTTTTTATACCTTTCATGAAAATGAAATGGTATATTAATTTCGTCACGAAACCGAAAATTGTAAGTCCTTAAAGGAAAATAGATAGACCCACAATTAATTATATCGAAATAATCAGGTTGAAGAGCTGAGTTGATTTAGCCATGTTCGTCTGTCCGTCTGTCCGTCTGTCTGTTTGTATGCAAACTGGTCCCTCAATTTTTGAGATATCTTGATAAAATTTGGTGAGCGGTTGTATTTGGGTGTCTGATTAGACATTTGTCGGAACCGACCGAATCGGACCACTATAGTATATATCCCCCACAACCGATTGTTCAGATAAGGAACTTTTCGTAATTACTGCCCTATTTTAAGAGCTAGAGGCTTCAAATTTCAACGAATGCTTACGTATATAGCATATATTGTTGTCTGAAAAAATCATAGAGATCGGTTGTATATATAGTATATATCTCATACAACGGATTGTTCAGATAAGAAACTTTTCGCAATTTCTACCCCATTTTAATAGCTATAAGCTTCAAATTTCACCGATTGCTGACGTATATAGCATATATTGTTGTCTGAAAAAAACATAGAGATCGGTTGTATATATAGTATATATATCATACAACCGATTGTTCAGATAAGATACTTTTCGCAATTTCTACCCCATTTTAACAGCTATAAGCTTCAAATTTCACCGATTGCTTACGTATATAGTATATATTGTTGTCTAAAAAAATCATAGAGATCGGTTGTATATATAGTATATATCTCATACAACCGATTGTTCAGATAAGAAACTTTTCGCAATTTCTACCTCATTTTAACAGCTATAAGCTTCAAATTTCACCGATTGCTTACGTATATAGCATATATTGTTGTCTGAAAAAATCATAGAGATCGGTTGTATATATAGTATATATCTCATACAACCGATTGTTCAGATAAGAAACTTTTCGCAATTTCTACCCTATTTTAACAGCTATAAGCTTCAAATTTCACCGATTGCTTACGTATATAGCATATATTGTTGTCTGAAAAAATCATAAAGATCGGTTGTATATATAGTATATATCTCATACAACCGATTGTTAAGATAAGAAACTTTTCGTAATTACTGCCCCATTTTAACTGCTATAAGCTTCAAATTTCACCGATTGCTTACGTATATAGTATATATTGTTGTCTAAAAAAATCATAGAGATCGGTTGTGTATATAGTACATATCTCATACAACCGATTGTTCAGATAAGAAACTTTTCGCAATTTCTACCCCATTTTATTAGCTATAAGCTTCAAATTTCACCGATTGCTGATGTATATAGCATATATTGTTGTCTGAAAAAATCATAGAGATCGGTTGTATATATAGTATATATCTCATACAACCGATTGTTCAGATAAGAAACTTTTCGCAATTTCTACCCCATTTTAACTGCTATAAGCTTCAAATTTCACCGATTGCTTACGTATATAGCATATATTGTTGTCTGAAAAAATCATAGAGATCGGTTGTATATATAGTATATATCTCATACAACCGATTGTTCAGATAAGAAACTTTTCGCAATTTCTACCCCATTTTAACTGCTATAAGCTTCAAATTTCACCGATTGCTTACGTATATAGTATATATTGTTGTCTAAAAAAATCATAGAGATCGGTTGTGTATATAGTACATATCTCATACAACCGATTGTTCAGATAAGAAACTTTTCGCAATTTCTACCCCATTTTATTAGCTATAAGCTTCAAATTTCACCGATTGCTGATGTATATAGCATATATTGTTGTCTGAAAAAATCATAGAGATCGGTTGTATATATAGTATATATCTCATACAACCGATTGTTCAGATAAGAAACTTTTCGTAATTACTGCCCTATTTTAAGAGCTAGAGGCTTCAAATTTCAACGAATGCTTACGTATATAGCATATATTGTTGTCTGAAAAAATCATAGAGATCGGTTGTATATATAGTATATATCTCATACAACCGATTGTTAAGATAAGAAACTTTTCGTAATTACTGCCCCATTTTAAGAGCTAGAGGCTTCAAATTTCACCGATTGCTTACGTATATAGCATATATTGTTGTCTGAAAAAATCATAGAGATCGGTTGTATATATAGTATATATCTCATACAACCGATTGTTCAGATAAGAAACTTTTCGCAATTTCTACCCCATTTTAACAGCTATAAGCTTCAAATTTCACCGATTGCTTACGTATATAGCATATATTGTTGTCTGAAAAAATCATAAAGATCGGTGGTATATATAGTATATATATGGTGGTATATATAGTATATATATATAGTATATATATATATATATTTTCGCAAATTTTAGCCCCATTTTAACTGCTGGATGCTTCAAATTTCACCGAATTATTACGTATATAGCATATATTGTTGTCTGAAAAAATCATGGAGATCGGTTGTATATATAGTATATATCTCATACAACCGATTGTTCAGATAAGAAACTTTTCGTAATTACTGCCCTATTTTAAGAGCTAGAGGCTTCAAATTTCAACGAATGCTTACGTATATAGCATATATTGTTGTCTGAAAAAATCATAGAGATCGGTTGTATATATAGTATATATCTCATACAACCGATTGTTCAGATAAGAAACTTTTCGTAATTACTGCCCCATTTTAAGTGCTAGAGGCTTCAAATTTCACCGATTGCTTACGTATATAGCATATATTGTTGCCTGAAAAAATCAAAGAGATCGGTTGTATATATAGTATATATCTCATACAACCGATTGTTCATATAAGAAACTTTTCGCAATTTCTACCCCATTTTAATTGCTATAAGCTTCAAATTTCACCGATTGCTGACGTATATAGCATATATTGTTGTCTGAAAAAAACATAGAGATCGGTTGTATATATAGTATATATATCATACAACCGATTGTTCAGATAAGATACTTTTCGCAATTTCTACCCCATTTTAACAGCTATAAGCTTCAAATTTCACCGATTGCTTACGTATATAGCATATATTGTTGTCTGAAAAAATCATAGAGATCGGTTGTATATATAGTATATATCTCATACAACCGATTGTTCAGATAAGAAACTTTTCGCAATTTCTACCTCATTTTAACAGCTATAAGCTTCAAATTTCACCGATTGCTTACGTATATAGCATATATTGTTGTCTGAAAAAATCATAGAGATCGTTTGTATATATAGTATATATCTCATACAACCGATTGTTCAGATAAGAAACTTTTCGCAATTTCTACCCTATTTTAACAGCTATAAGCTTCAAATTTCACCGATTGCTTACGCATATAGCATATATTGTTGTCTGAAAAAATCATAAAGATCGGTGGTATATATAGTATATATATGGTGGTATATATAGTATCTATATATAGTATATATATATATATATTTTCGCAAATTTTAGCCCCATTTTAACAGCTGGATGCTTCAAATTTCACCGAATACTTACGTATATAGCATATATTGTTGTCTGAAAAAATCATAGAGATCGGTTGTATATATAGTATATATCTCATACAACCGATTGTTCAGATAAGAAACTTTTCGCAATTTCTACCCCATTTTAATAGCTATAAGCTTCAAATTTCACCGATTGCTGACGTATATAGCATATATTGTTTTCTGAAAAAATCATAGAGATCAGTTGTATATATAGTATATATCTCATACAACCGATTGTTCAGATAAGAAACTTTTCATAATTACTGCCCTATTTTAAGAGCTAGAGGCTTCAAATTTCAACGAATGCTTACGTATATAGCATATATTGTTGTCTGTAAAAATCATAGAGATCGGTTGTATATATAGTATATATCTCATACAACCTGTTACGAATTTGCTGCAAATCCTCTTATTTGCAATCCTCTGCTAAGTTCGAATCACTAAACTGTTGAATAAATAACTCCAATTTGTAATAATGCAAAATGGCCTTTATTAAAGTACTTCACAATACACTCAACTGTGCAACGAATAGCTTGCTTAATAACCACACTGATTGATAGCTCAATGAAACTCTACTATTCAAAATAATACTGCTATTGCTCGCTGGATATCGTCTTAATCGCAACTGCTTGACAACTCAAATCAAACTGAATTACTTCTTACTCGCCTGCACCGCTTTTATAGTTTACGCTGCATACTTCTAGGCTCTTCGATTTCCAGAAGTTACTAGTTGTTTCGGCTACAAAATCGCTAGCCACAACTACGTGCACAAATTATTGCCCTCTTTTGTGACCACTCAGATAAGATATATGCCTGTGTTTGTAGTTTACAGTCTCCCGCACACACATAAGCGTATAAGTAAATTCATCGGTGTGTGACATCTCATCTCTCGCTGCCTTGTATGTAAATGCTGCTCGTCGGAATGTGTACATATGTGTAAACGCAAGTATTGATTCGTTTATGTAGATACATAATGATTGAATTATTGATGTGAATTCACGTCACTGCTTAGCATCGGCCTGGAGATGGCAGCACTCCTCAGTTTTGCTAATAATCGTAACAAACCGATTGTTCAGATAAGAAACTTTTCGTAATTACTGCCCCATTTTAAGAGCTAGAGGCTTCAAATTTCACCGATTGCTTACGTATATAGCATATATTGTTGTCTGAAAAAATCATAGAGATCGGTTGTATATATAGTATATATCTCATACAACCGATTGTTCAGATAAGAAACTTTTCGCAATTTCTACCCCATTTTAACAGCTATAAGCTTCAAATTTCACCGATTGCTTACGTATATAGCATATATTGTTGTCTGAAAAAATCATAAAGATCGGTGGTATATATAGTATATATATGGTGGTATATATAGTATATATATATAGTATATATATATATATATTTTCGCAAATTTTAGCCCCATTTTAACAGCTGGATGCTTCAAATTTCACCGAATTCTTACGTATATAGCATATATTGTTGTCTGAAAAAATCATAGAGATCGGTTGTATATATAGTATATATCTCATACAACCGATTGTTCAGATAAGAAACTTTTCGCAATTTCTACCCCATTTTAACAGCTATAAGCTTCAAATTTCACCGATTGCTTACGTATATAGTATATATTGTTGTCTGAAAAAATCATAGAGATCGGTTGTATATATAGTGTATACCTCATACAACCGATTGTTCAGATAAGAAACTTTTCGCAATTTCTACCCCATTTTAATAGCTATAAGCTTCAAATTTCACCGATTGCTGACGTATATAGCATATATTGTTGTCTGAAAAAATCATAGAGATCGGTTGTATATATAGTATATATCTCATACAACCGATTGTTCAGATAAGAAACTTTTCGCAATTTCTACCCCATTTTAACAGCTATAAGCTTCAAATTTCACCGATTGCTTACGTATATAGTATATATTGTTGTCTGAAAAAATCATAGAGATCGGTTGAATATATAGTATATACCTCATACAACCGATTGTTCAGATAAGAAACTTTTCGCAATTTCTACCCCATTTTAATAGCTATAAGCTTCAAATTTCACCGATTGCTTACGTATATAGTATATATTGTTGTCTGAAAAAATCATAGAGATCGGTTGTATATATAGTATATACCTCATACAACCGATTGTTCAGATAAGAAACTTTTCGCAATTTCTACCCCATTTTAATAGCTATAAGCTTCAAATTTCACCGATTGCTGACGTATATAGCATATATTGTTGTCTGAAAAAAACATAGAGATCGGTTGTATATATAGTATATATATCATACAACCGATTGTTCAGATAAGATACTTTTCGCAATTTCTACCCCATTTTAACAGCTATAAGCTTCAAATTTCACCGATTGCTTACGTATATAGCATATATTGTTGTCTGAAAAAATCATAGAGATCGGTTGTATATATAGTATATATCTCATACAACCGATTGTTCAGATAAGAAACTTATCGCAATTTCTACCTCATTTTAACAGCTATAAGCTTCAAATTTCACCGATTGCTTACGTATATAGCATATATTGTTGTCTGAAAAAATCATAGAGATCGTTTGTATATATAGTATATATCTCATACAACCGATTGTTCAGATAAGAAACTTTTCGCAATTTCTACCCTATTTTAACAGCTATAAGCTTCAAATTTCACCGATTGCTTACGTATATAGCATATATTGTTGTCTGAAAAAATCATAAAGATCGGTGGTATATATAGTATATATATGGTGGTATATATAGTATCTATATATAGTATATATATATATATATTTTCGCAAATTTTAGCCCCATTTTAACAGCTGGATGCTTCAAATTTCACCGATTGCTTACGTATATAGCATATATTGTTGTCTGAAAAAATCATAGAGATCGGTTGAATATATAGTATATACCTCATACAACCGATTGTTCAGATAAGAAACTTTTCGCAATTTCTACCCCATTTTAATAGCTATAAGCTTCAAATTTCACCGATTGCTTACGTATATAGTATATATTGTTGTCTGAAAAAATCATAGAGATCGGTTGTATATATAGTATATACCTCATACAACCGATTGTTCAGATAAGAAACTTTTCGCAATTTCTACCCCATTTTAATAGCTATAAGCTTCAAATTTCACCGATTGCTTACGTATATAGTATATATTGTTGTCTGAAAAAATCATAGAGATCGGTTGTATATATAGTATATACCTCATACAACCGATTGTTCAGATAAGAAACTTTTCGCAATTTCTACCCCATTTTAATAGCTATAAGCTTCAAATTTCACCGATTGCTTACGTATATAGCATATATTGTTGTCTGAAAAAATCATAAAGATCGGTGGTATATATAGTATATATATGGTGGTATATATAGTATCTATATATAGTATATATATATATATATATTTTCGCAAATTTTAGCCCCATTTTAACAGCTGGATGCTTCAAATTTCACCGATTGCTTACGTATATAGCATATATTGTTGTCTGAAAAAAACATAGAGATCGGTTGTATATATAGTATATATATCATACAACCGATTGTTCAGATAAGATACTTTTCGCAATTTCTACCCCATTTTAACAGCTATAAGCTTCAAATTTCACCGATTGCTTACGTATATAGCATATATTGTTGTCTGAAAAAATCATAGAGATCGGTTGAATATATAGTATATACCTCATACAACCGATTGTTCAGATAAGAAACTTTTCGCAATTTCTACCCCATTTTAATAGCTATAAGCTTCAAATTTCACCGATTGCTTACGTATATAGTATATATTGTTGTCTGAAAAAATCATAGAGATCGGTTGTATATATAGTATATACCTCATACAACCGATTGTTCAGATAAGAAACTTTTCGCAATTTCTACCCCATTTTAATAGCTATAAGCTTCAAATTTCACCGATTGCTTACGTATATAGTATATATTGTTGTCTGAAAAAATCATAGAGATCGGTTGTATATATAGTATATACCTCATACAACCGATTGTTCAGATAAGAAACTTTTCGCAATTTCTACCCCATTTTAATAGCTATAAGCTTCAAATTTCACCGATTGCTGACGTATATAGCATATATTGTTGTCTGAAAAAATCATAGCGATCGGTTGTATATATAGTATATATCTCATACAACCGATTGTTCAGATAAGAAACTTTTCGTAATTACTGCCCTATTTTAAGAGCTAGAGGCTTCAAATTTCACCGATTGCTTACGTATATAGCATATTGTTGTCTGAAAAAATCATAGAGATCGGTGTATATATAGTATATATCTCATACAACCCATTGTTCAGATAAGAAACTTTTCGCAATTTCTACCCCATTTTAACAGCTATAAGCTTCAAATTTCGCCGATTGCTTACGTGTATAGCATATACTGTTGTCTGAAAAAATCATAGAGATCGGTTGTATATATAGTATATATCTCATACAACCGATTGTTCAGATAAGAAACTTTTCGCAATTTCTACCCCATTTTAACAGCTATAAGCTTCAAATTTCGCCGATTGCTTACGTATATAGTATGTATTGTTGTGTCAAAAAATCATAGAGATCGGTGATATATATAATATATATATGATGGTATATATTTTCTTTGCGATTTCGGCCCCATTTTAACAGCTAGAAGCTTCAAATTTCACCAAATTCTTACGTGTATAGCATATATTGATGTCTGAAAAAATCATTGAGATCGGTGGTATATATAGTATAGATCTCATACAACCGATTGTTCAGATAAGAAACTTTGCGCAATTTCTGCCCCTTTTTAACAGCTAGACGCTTCAAATTTCACCATATGCTTACGTATATAGCATATACTGTTGCCTGAAAAAACATAGAGATCGGTGGAATATATATTATATACCCCATATAAACTCTAATTTTTGCCCCCTTTTTACGGCTAGAAGCTTCAAAATTCATCAAATTTCATGAAATAGTTACGTTTACGTCATATATTGTTGAAATACGTGATTCGTAGTCATAGTTTTTACACGCGGACCACAAAAAACCTGAAACTTTGCATCCTCACACAAAGTACCTACCTGTTTTTATACTCAGTTGAGCAGAGCTCACAGAGTATATTAAGTTTGATTGGATAACGGTTGGTTGTACATATATAAAGGAATCGAGATAGATATAGACTTCCATATATCAAAATAATCAGGATCGAAAAAAAATTTGATTGAGCCATGTCCGTCCGTCCGTCCGTCCGTCCGTCCGTCCGTCCGTCCGTCCGTCCGTCCGTCCGTCCGTTAACACGATAACTTGAGTAAATTTTGAGGTATCTTGATGAAATTTGGTATGTAGGTTCCTGAGCACTCATCTCAGATCGCTATTTAAAATGAACGATATCGGACTATAACCACGCCCACTTTTTCGATATCGAAAATTTCGAAAAACCGAAAAAGTGCGATAACTCATTACAAAAGACAGATAAAGCGACAAAACTTGGTAGATGGGTTGACGTTATGACGCAGAATAGAAAATTAGTAAGATTTTGGACAATGGGCGTGGCCCCGCCCACTTTTACAAGAAGGTAATTTAAAAGTTTTGCAAGCTGTAATTTGGCAGTCGTTGAAGATATCATGATGAAATTTGGCAGGAACGTTACTACTATTACTCTATTTGTGCTAAATAAAAATTAGCAAAATTGGATTAAGAACACGCCCACTTTTTAAAAAAAAATTTTTTTAAATTAAAATTTTAACAAAAAATTTAATATCTTTACTGTATATAAGTAAATTAAGTCAAAATTCAACTCCAGTAATGATATGATGCAACAAAATACAAAAATTAAAGAAAATTTCAAAATGGGCGTGGCTCCGCCCATTTTCATTTAGTATGTATAGAATACTTTTATTGCCATAAGTCGAACAAAAATTTACCAATCCTTCTCAAATTTGGTAGGAGCATAGATTCTATGACGGTAACTGTTCTCTGCGAAAATGGGCGAAATTGGTGGAAGCCACGCCCAGTTTTTATACACAGTCCACCGTCTGTCCTTCCGCTCGGCCATTAACACAATAACTTGAGCAAAATCCGATATATCTTTACTAAACTTAGCCCACGTACTTACCTGAGCTCACTTTTTCTTGGTATAAAAAATGGGCGAAATCTGACCATAACCACGCCCACTTTATCGATATCGAAAATTACGAAAAATGAAAAAAATGCCATAATTCTATACCAAATACGAAAAAAGGGATGAAACATGGTAACTGGATTGGTTTGTTGACGCAAAATATAACTTTGGAAAAATCTTTGTAAAATGGGTGTGACACCTACCATATTAAGTAGAAGAAAATGAAAAAGTTCTACAAGGCGAAATCAACAGCCCTTGGAATCTTGGCAGGAATACTGTTAGTGGTATTGCATATATAAATAAATTAGCAGTACCCGACAGATGATTTTCTGGATCACCTGGTCCACATTTTGGTGGATATCACGAGAACGCCTTCACATATACATCTAAGGGCCACTCGCTTTTAAAACCCTCATTAATACCTTTAATTTGATATCCATATCGTACAAAAACATACCAGAGTCACCCCTGTCCCACCCTAATGGCGATATCTCGAAAAGGCGTCCACCTATAGAACTAATGCCCCCTCTCTCTTAAAATGCTAGTAACACCTTTCGTTTGATACCCATATCGTACAAACATTCTAGAGTAACCCCTGGCCCACCCTAATGGCGATATCTCGAAAAGGCGTCCACCTATAGACCTAGTGTCCACTCCCTCTTAAAATGCTCAGTAACACCTTTCGTTTGATACCCATATCGTACAAACATTCTAGAGTCACCCCTGGCCCACCCTAATGGCAATATCTCGAAAAGGCGTCCACCTATAGACCTAATGCCCACTCCCTCTTAAAATGCTCAGTAACAGCTTTCGTTTGATACCCATATCGTACAAACATTCTAGAGTCACACCTGGCCCACCCTAATGGCGATATTTCGAAAAGGCGTCCACCTATAGAACTAAGGATTACTCCCTTTTAAAATACTCATTACCACCTTTCATTTGATACCCATATCGTACAAACACATTCTAGAGTCACCCTGGCCCACCCTAATGGCGATATCTCGAAAAGGCGTCCACCTATAGACCTAATGTCCACTCCCTCTTAAAATGCTCAGTAACACCTTTCGTTTGATATCCATATCGTACAAACATTCTAGAGTCACCCCTGGCCCACCCTAATGGCGATATCTCGAAAAGGCGTCCACCTATAGACCTAATGTACACTCCCTCTTAAAATGCTCAGTAACACCTTTCGTTTGATACCCATATCGTACAAACATTCTAGAGTCACCCCTGTCCCACCCTAATGGCGATATCTCGAAAAGGCGTCCACCTATAGACCTAATGCCCACTCCCTCTTAAAATGCTCAGTAACACCTTTCGTTTGATACCCATATCGTACAAACATTCTAGAGTCACACCTGGCCCACCCTAATGGCGATATCTCGAAAAGGCGTCCACCTATAGAACTAAGGATTACTCCCTTTTAAAATACTCATTACCACCTTTCATTTGATACCCATATCGTACAAACACATTCTAGAGTCACCCTGGCCCACCCTAATGGCGATATCTCGAAAAGGCGTCCACCTATAGACCTAATGCCCACTCCCTCTTAAATGCTCAGTAACAACTTTCGTTTGATACCCATACGGTACAAACATTCTAGAGTCACCCTTGGTCCAGCTTTATGGCGACATCTCGAAAAGGCGTCCACCTATAGAACTAAGGATTACTCCCTTTTAAAATACTCATTACCACCTTTCATTTGATACCCATATCGTACAAACACATTCTAGAGTCACCCTGGCCCACCCTAATGGCGATATCTCGAAAAGGCGTCCACCTATAGACCTAATGCCCACTCCCTCTTAAAATGCTCAGTAACACCTTTCGTTTGATACCCATATCGTACAAACATTCTAGAGTCACCCTTGGTCCACCTTTATGGCGATATCTCGAAAAGGCGTCCACCTATAGAACTAAGGATTACTCCCTTTTAAAATACTCCTTACCACCTTTCATTTGATACCCATATCGTACAAACACATTCTAGAGTCACCCCTGGCCCACCCTAATGGCGATATCTCGAAAAGGCGTCCACCTATAGACCTAATGCCCGCTCCCTCTTAAAATGCTCAGTAACACCTTTCGTTTGATACCCATATCGTACAAACATTCTAGAGTCACCCCTGGCCCACCCTAATGGCGATATCTCGAAAGGGCGTCCACCTATAGACCTAATGCCCACTCCCTCTTAAAATGCTCAGTAACACCTTTCGTTTGATGCACATATCGTACAAACACATTCTAGAGTCACCCCTGGCCCACCCTAATGACGATATCTCGAAAAGGCGTCCACCTATAGACCTCATGCCCACTCCCTCTTAAAATGCTCAGTAACACCTTTCGTTTGATACCCATACCGTACAAACATTCTAGAGTCACCCCTGGCCCACCCTAATGGCGATATCTCGAAAAGGCGTCCACCTATAGACCTAATACCCACTCCCTCTTAAAATGCTCAGTAACACCTTTCATTTGATTCCCATATCGTACAAACACATTCTAGAGACACCCCTGGTCCACCTTTATGGCGATATCTCGAAACGGCGTCCACCTATGGAACTAAGGATCACTCCTTTTCAAAATACTCATTAACAGCTTTCATTTGATACCCATATCGTACAAACACATTATAGAATCACCCCTGGTCCACCTTAATGGTGACATCTCGAAAAGGCGTCCACCGATAGACCTAAGGCCCACTCCCTCTTAAAATGCTCAGTAACACCTTTCATTTGATACCCATATCGTACAAACAAATTCTAGAGTCAGCCCTGGTCTACCTTTATGGCGATATCCCTAAATGGCGTTCATCCATAGAACTATGGCCTATTCTCTCTTAAAATACTCTTTAATACCTTTCATTTGATACACATGTTATACAACCACATTCCAGGGTTACCCCAGATTGATTTTCCTTATTTTGTCTCCATAGCTCTCAACTGAGTATGTTATGTTCGATTACACCCGAACTTAGCCTTCCTTACTTGTTTATTTTATATTTATCTTAAAAATCGTTAAGGTATGTAGATCTGTTCACTATATATTTCTTATCTTATACATCCGATTATTCGGAGATTACGAACGGGATAAGATTATTGTTCTGCCCCATTCATGAAAGGTATGAAGTCTTCAGAACAGCCGAAGACAGTCCCGTTCTTACTTGTTCAAATGTGAATACGTAGGCACATATATTTACCAGGTGAGCTTTGTCCTTCACAAGAACATTTAAAGTGGTGAAGCAAAAGCTTCCCCAAGACAGTCGAACTAATGACCGTGTTTGGTACTACTCTAACGTAGTGGACAATCGAACTAGTTTGACAACTGAAGCTACGCGGTTATTCATAATGAATTCTTGTATCAAAAGGCCGGAAAACAACAGTTTGAACTGAGCGTATAACCTTAACATCTTTCAACTTAAAATCGGTCGACTTTCATTCTAAAATGTCGTTTTAATTTAACAAAGACTATTGAAATCAATGTTGTGAACACAAACGTCTGCAAATTTTGGTCTACATTATAAATATTTTATCCAGGGTCCTTGTAAAATTTTAATTATGTGAATGCGCCGAGGATTACACGATTTTCACCCATGAGTTACGCAATGACATCCATTTAGACTGCTATGATTTCGAGGGCGGCATCCTTGGCCGAATAGTCACTCCCTAACGTTTCAAGGGGTTTCCCTGGTGGAGCTCGGCAGCAAAGCGCGACAAAAGCATCCTTTGGAAAGTTTTCGGAGCTACACCTAGAGCTTCTAGGAAAGTGACGTCGACGAAGTTACATATGAGTTCGAAGTCGCAGTCCTAAAGCTTCTGAGCTGGCATATGGCATGAGCGTCAAGAGGCGTGGTAGCCACTGGTTGTCGGGATTGCTACCGTTCGCACATCGGGAATTGTAGCTCGTAAAAACAGCCGAAAAACTGGAGGCGTCCTGTGCCTCGAGAGTCATGAGTATTAAACCATTAATAGCAACCGTAAGTCGCCTTTGTGCGTGACCGCCAAGGAGAAACAAATGATTTAAAGAAATTGTGTTCGCGAGGATTATTTGGAGTTATCCCTAGGTAAAACTGTGATTTGCACAGATATACAGATAAAAGTTTTACTATTTTATGTATCTCTATTTCCTTCAAAAGACGCAGTAGTACCAATTCCAAAGACCGGGGTTAGGTTCGAAGCCTCTCTGGAGTAAGCGAGTGAGGGACAATTACTCCGCAAGAAACTACTCCTGAACATTTTTGAACGGCCTTCGGGATCTTGAGGCAAAAACCTCGGATCTTTCCGAAATGGCCAACACGTTGATTTCCTTAAATACATAAAAACAAAGACTTTCCTAAATATTGTTTTTTTAAATAGAAAAATTAAGCTTTTTAAAGTAAGAACACCGGCGTACGCCGGCTCGCCGCCCACGCCGCAGCCGCCGATAAAGTGATCAGCGTGAACTTCTAGTAGATACACGTTTCAAATTAATAACACCATTAAACTCTGCGAGTACATATATGAACCAACAATTGCTAGGAAATTTCCTTTGGCAAAAGTAAAGCAAAATATTTTTTCAAGGCTGAGCTCATTTTATTTCGCTGGTATATATATAAATACCTTGAATTTTGTGAATAAATAGTTCACTGCTCTCAACTATGGTTTTGTGGCAGTACACAATAGAATGTATTAAGCAGTTTGGAAACAGATAAAACTAATTAAGTCTACCTTTTTTTCGTATTTGCTCATTAAAAATAAAGTTGTAGGTACAAGTTTCAAATTAGTAACACCATTCAACTCTGCGAGTACATATTGTAACGAATATTTGCAGCACTAAAGAATACTATCATCTCTAAGCCGATACTAACCATTGACTTGTATGCGCATCAATAATGCAATCATTATGTCTACACATATGTACATACACGCAGCGGAGAAGCAACGCACAACCACATGCATAAATCTGAGATAATACCGAAAGTATGCAATGGTTGTGCAAATATCGCTCACACATACAAACGCATGCAGATATCTTATCTGAGATGCTGCCAAAAGTATGCAATTATAATTGTGTTCACACACACACGCGCATATGAGAAGCCAAAAACGTAGTAATTTTAAAGCTGATGGCTAACTAGTAAATTCTGGAAATGGAAGCGCCTAGAAGATGCGAACGAGAAATCACAGAGTATAAAAAGGCAGGAAGAGTGGGGGCGCGACAATCAGTTTCATTTAAACAAGCGATTGGTTGTGAAGTATCAGTGTTATTGTGAAGTACTTTAATAAAGGCCATTTTGCATTATTAAATATTGGAGTTATTTATTCAACAGTTTAGCGATACGAACGTCAGTAGAAGGTTGGGAATAAGAGCATTTGCAGTAAGTTCGATACAATTGGTACCAGAAGAGGAATTGTTGAATAATTTCCGAAGACTTCGTATACAACTTGGACATGGCAAAGTGGAGTGAACTGAAGATCCAGCAACTGAAAAATGAGTTGGAGAGCCGTGTATTGAATACAACCGGCATTAAACTCAATCATCAGCACGACCACGAGAGGCAATATAAGCAGAAGGAATTAACGTGGAAGAGTATGTCTTTCATCTTAATGCCGACGAGACAACAACAAAAATTGAAGAGAAAAACGAAACATCGCAGACAGTTACGAGCACAGACTTGACCACGATTCTGGCTGCAATATCTGCACAAACATTAACAGCGGCATCCCAACTGGAATCGCAGAAGACATGCATCACATCGAAGAGTGAAACACAATTGGACGAACAGAAAACATACATGGCGTCACAAATTGCAGAACAATTAAAAGAGCAAGAGGCACGCATAACATTACAACTCGAAGCACAGGAAGAGCGTATCTCAACGAAGCTTGAGGCATAGGAAAAAAGTCTCATCGCAACTGGATGATTTTAGTGAACGACAATATAAAATGGAGGCCGAGATGGATGCTTTGAAAGATCGTATACAGTAGTTGAACCTAAATCGCCCAGCTGTTTCAGCGAGTAATCCAAAGGTAAAAACACCATCCTTTGACGGGTCTGTTCCTTTCCAGGTCTTTAAGCTACAGTTTGAGAAGACCGCAACAGTGAACAACTGGAATGCTGAAGATAAAGTTGCTGCACTCTTCGTAGCATTGAGAGGACCAGCTGCCAAAATCTTACAGACTATTCCAGAGTACGAACGGAACAGTTATGACGCAATGATGGCTGCTGTCGGGCGAAGGTATAGAAGCGAGCATAGAAAACAGATATACCAAATTGAGTTGCAGGAGTTTGCCTCGGATGTTGAAAGATTGGTTCATCTCGCAAATGCGGACGCACCCATGGAATACACCGAGAGGGTAAAAACGAGCTACATATGCGAATCCAAAACTAACATTTTCTGAAGCGGTATCGCATGCACTGACTCAGGAAACAGCCTCACTTTTGGGTAAACCAGCATACAAAGCTCATCGCGTGGAAGTAGAAAGACCAGACTGGGTGGACACAATTTTGGAAGCACTGAAGGGGTTATAACAGAAAAATGCTGGAGTTATGAAATGTTTCAAGTGGGGCAACCCAGGTCACGTTGCACGTCATTGCAGCACCGGTTCTAATAGTTCCAGCAATGTGAGTGGCCCTAAACGATATTATCGTATTGGACAAGAACTTCGATGAACATCTTAAAAACTTGGAGGAGGTTTTCCAGAGAATAGCAGGCGCTGGTCTGAAACTAAGTCCAAAAAGTGCGCGCTGTTTAAAAAGGAACTAAATAATTTGGGTCACGAGGTATCGACAGAAAGAATCCGTACAGCGAATGAAAAGATGGAAGAAGTAAAGGATTGGCCAAGACCACAGAACTTGCATGAATTAAGAAGTTTCCTTGGGCTGTACACATATAACCGGCGATTTGTACCAAACTTTCCCAGCGTAGCCCATAGCCTCCATGAGCTGACAAGAAAAAATAAAGCTTTTGGATGGAAGAAGGAGCAAGAAATGACTTTCCAAACATTAAAAGAGCGTTTGTGCACTGCCCCAATGTTGGCATATCCGATTCCAGGAGCAACCTTTATTCTAGATACAGATGTGAGTGGATATGCTATAGGAGGAGTTTTATCACAACTGGTCGATGGATAGGAGAATGTAGCTGCATACTACAGCCGTTCGATTGGAAAACCATACAGGGAATATTGCCTTACACGGAGACAGCTGTTGGCATTGGTAGAGTGCATTAAACATTTTCACAAATACATCTACGGCAGCGATTCCGCGTCCAGACAAATCACGCAGCGTTGAAATGGCTTTTGCAGTTCCGTAATCCAGAAGGACAATTGGCAAGGTGGATCGAGCGGCTACAAAGCTATGAATTTTCCATTGAGCTTCGGAAAGTTAGTACCCATGGGAATGCCGATGCAAATTCACGAAGACCATGTAGTTTGGAATGCAAGCACTGTTCAAAGGCCGAGGCTTAAGAAGAAATTATAGATGTCCGGCTAATGGCTATAACGTGTACGGATGAATGGGATAAGGAACAACTAAGAAAGTGTCAGCTAGAATATACAGATCTGTCACATGTTATGCAAGGGCTCGAATGAAACGAAAGAGCGAACAGAGAAGAGATGTCAGCAGAGAGTCCCATTGCGAAGTCATATTGGGCACAGTGGAACAGTTTAGAATTGATATCAGGTTGCTCGCATCGAGTATGTGAAAGTGAGGATGGTCAATGTAAGAAGAAACTGTTAGTTGTTCCCAGAAAGAGGATTCCTGACGTGCTCAGCGAGCTGCACAATGGTCCAAGTGGAGGTCATCTTGGAATCACAAAGACGCTCGAGAAGATTAAACAGAGATTCTATTGGGTTGGTTGCCGTCAGTCGGTCGCTGAGTGGATTGCGAGCTGCGAGGTTTGCAGCAGAGCGAAAGGGCCCAATACCCGAAGTCATGACCAGATGAAGCAATATAACTCAGGTGCGCCATTTGAAAGGATTGCTATGTATGTCGCAGGTCCATTTCCTACTAGCAGGATAGGATAGGATAGGATAGGTTAGGTGGTAGCTGCCCTGATAAGGATAGCTCACTTGGACAACACGAAGGTCCGTTGTGATACCACATACACCAAAAATAACGGTGACCTAGATCCAGCTACTTAGAGAATCGTTGGGTAGCAACGATAAAGCTCCGAATGATACCGATCTCAACTTTGGATATATCCTCGGGAGATCCAAGTGAGTCGCGAGCGAAGTACTTTCGCCTAATTCTGGCAAAAGCTGGACAATCAAGCATAAAGTGATTTGGTGATTCCACCTCATCATCCTCCATACAGCTGCAGCAGGATGGAGTTTCCAGTATATTGAGACGTACCGCATGGATACCCATGGGACAGTGCCCTGTCAAAACCCCAATGACCATTGATAGGTGAGCCTTAGTGAACCCAATTATTTCAGCAGACCTCCTGCCATCCACTTTCGGCCAGAAAGATCTTGCTACCCTGCAAGACGTGGTATCCGCCCAACGTTTGCTGAGCTGATTCGAGGCCCAGCTATGGAGGAGCAATCCACAGGTGGCCAGCGGGATCCCGAAGTCCCTACAGCCATCTTCATCCGGTTCAGTTGTACCGATGCGGGCTAAGAGATCCGCTTGACAGTTACCCGGGATATCACTATGGTCCGGGACCCAGATAATCTTAATTGTAAAATAATTCGATGCAATCGCAAGCGATGTCAGGCACTCCCAGACCACCCTCGATCGCACTGTAGTTGAGCTCAAGGCCTTGATAGCCGATTGGCTATCAGAGTAGATGTTAAATTCCCTAACCGTGGTAGCACTGGATAGCATTCCATCCACCGCATCCTTAATCGCAGCAATTTCCGCTTGGAATACACTGCAGTGATCAGCCAACTTAAACTTGCGGCTTAAATTTAGCTCTTGACAAAAGACCCCCCCACCAACCTTTCCATCCAGCTTTGACCCATTCGTGAACAAGTTAACCGGTCCCATGCCCCAGATAATTCCTCTTCCCCAATCCTCTCTCTCTGGAATCACTGAGGTGAAGGTTGTATAGGGAGCCGTTATCGGCATACAGTAGTCCGTTCTGTCTGGGATGAAGTCGAAACTGGTAAGAAGGCTAGAGTGTCCGCGGTCAGAAAGTCTATATCCCATATCACGAAGCCTGACCAACGACCTTGCCGCGGCCGCCTTTCCCGCAATATCTACTGGGTATATGTTCAGCATGACGTTCAGTGCCAAGGTAGGCGTTGTTCTGAGAGCGCCACTGATACCGATCAGCGCCGTCCGTTGCACTGGCACTAACATTTTGGAGGTGCTCGCCGTGTCCAGTGCTTTCCACCAGACCAGCACCCCATATAGCAGAATCGGTTTGACCACCATCTCATAAAGCCAGTGTACTATTCTTGGCGAGAGTCCCCATCTCTTTCCGATAGCTCCTCTGCAGCAGTACAAGGCAATGGCGGCCTTCCTGGCGCGATCTTCCACATTGGGTCTCCAGGACAGTTTCTTGTCCAAAACAATCCCCAAATATTTAACCCTATCAGAAAGTACCAACGGTACCCCTCCAATCGAGGGAGTTCTGAAATCGGGCACCTTATATCTTCTTGTGAAAAGGACCAATTCCGTTTTTCCCGGGTTGACCGCCAATCCACATGATTCAGCCCACCTAGCCACAGTATCCAGGTAGCCCTGAAGAACATCGCGCAGGGCGCCCAGAAATTTGCCTCTGACTAGGATAGCGAGGTCATCTGCATAGGCAACCACCCGACAACCATTGGCTTCCAGCTCCACAAGAAGCTCGTTGACTACCACAACCCAGAGGAGAGGAGATAGGACACCCCCCCGTGGCGTGCCCCTGCACACCTTCCTCTTAATTATGGCCCCTCCCCACTCCGCTGCGACAATTCTGCCGCATAGAAGTTTGCTAATAAATTCAACCAGAGCCGCCTCGACTCCTAAACCGACCAGAGCTCTTTCGATTAAAAGCTCCCTCGATGTCTAGAAAGGCACCCAGAGCATACTCTTTGTGTTCTAGGGACCCCTCTATTTGCTTTACAATCGAATGGAGAGCCGTTTCCGTCGATCTGCCCTTGCAGTACGCATGTTGTGAAGCCGACAGTAACCCCCGAGGTATCCTTTCCCGTAGGTACAGGTCAATCAACCGCTCAAACGTCTTAAGAAGAAACGACGAGAGACTGATTGGCCTGAAATCCTTAGGTGATACATGAGAGCTTCTGCCGGCCTTCGGAATGAAAATAACCCTAACCGTGTGCCAAGACTTCGGGATATAGTTAAGCCTGAGGCAGTTAGTATATATGATGGCCAACCAGCGGCAGGAAATCCCCAAAGACCTTTGAAGCTGCGCAGGAATGATTCCATCCGGGCCCGGAGACTTATAGGGCTTGAACGCCCCTATAGCCCAGGTTATCTGACTTTCCCGTATTGGAATGGCAGGCACTTCTGCATGGCCAACGACCGCCGACCATGCAGGCAACTGCGGAAACAAATATGTACTGGTGGTTATGGATTATTTCAGCAAATGGCCAGAGATTTACCCAATCCCAAATCAAGAAGCGGAAACAGTAACAGAAGTGTTTATAAACAATTGGGTTGCAATGTATGGGGTACCAATGGAGTTACATTCTGACCAAGGCAGGAATTTCGAATCAGCTGTGTTTCAGAAAATGTGTAAATCATTGGACATTCGAAAAACACAGACAACTGCACTGCATCCTCAGTCCGATGGTATGGTGGAACGTTTCAATAGAATCTTGGAGGAGCATTTAAGGAAAGTAGTAGACAATTACCATAAGGAGCGGGATAGTCGCATACCATTATTCTGGATGGATTACCGATCAGCAGTGCATGAGACAACGGGCCAAACCCCTGCAAAAGTAATTTTTGGCAATGAACTTCAACTGGCAGCTGATTTGAAGTTTGGGATAAATGCCGATGCGGAGATAAATGTTAAGAAATTCACTAGTGTCTTGGAAGAAGAGCTGAGAGAGATACACGATCTTGTAAGGCAACGAGCAAAGATTATGAGTGACAAGATGAAAGCCAGATACGACAAAGAAATTAAACGGAAGGTTTTCAGGAAGGAAATTTGGTGCTGTTATACAACCCACAACGAAAACAAGGTTTGCCCCGAAATTTCAGTGTAATTGGGAAGGCCCATACAAAGCTATAAAACGGATGAACGATGTAGTTTACAGCATACAAACCATTAGCAAACCACGAACCAAAATGAAAGGGGATCATTTGGAAATGCTGGCAGCGTTTATATCGAGAGACTTGTCTGAACGGCGCGATCAGACTTAGGCGGGAGGCAGTGTAACGGGTATTAGCAGCATTAAGGGATACTATCATCTCTAAGCCGATGCTAAGCAGTGACTTGTATGCACATCAATAATTCAATCTTTACGTCTACACATATGTGCATACACGCAGCGGAGAAGCAACGCACAATCACGTGCATAAATCTGAGATACTCCCGAAAGTATGCAATGCTGTGCAAGTGTCGCTCACACATACAAACACATTATCTTATCTGGGATGCTCCCAAAAGTATGCAATTATAATTGTGTTCACACATACATACACGCGCATATGAGAAGCTAAAAGCGTAGTAATTTTAGAGCTGATGGCCAACTAGTAAATTCTGGAAATGGAAGCCCCTAGAAGATGCGGCCGAGAAATCACAGAGTAGAAAAAGGCAGCTACAGTGGAGGCGTGAGCAAGCTATAGGTTGTGAAGTATCAGTGTTATTGTGAAGTATTTTAATAAAGCCCATTTTGCATTACTAAATATTGAAACTATTTATTCAACAGTTTAGCGATACGAACGTAAGTAGAAGGTTGAGAATAAGAGGATTTGCAATAAATTCGTTAACATATATAAACCAACAATTGCTTGGAAATTTCCGATGGCAAAAGTAAAGCAAAATATTTGTTCAAAACTGAGCTCATCTCATTTCGCTGGTATATACATAAATTCCTTGAATTTTGTGAATAAATTGTTCACTGCTCTCACCTATGGTTTTGTAGCAGTACTCAATAGAATATATTAAGCAGTTTGGAAACAGAGAAAACTAATTAAGTGTACCTTGTTTTTTTGTATTTACTCATTAAAAAAAAAGTTATAGGCACACGTTTCAAATTAATAACACAATTCAACTCTGTTAGTACATATTTAAATAAACAATTGCTTGGAAATTTCCATTGGCAAAAGTAAAGCAAAATATTTGTTCAAAGTTAGGCTCATTTCATTTCGCTGGTATATACATAAATACCTTGAATTTTGTGAATAAATAATTCTCTGCTCTCAACAATGGTTTTGTAGCAGTGCTCAATAGAATATATTAAATAGCTTGGAAACAGATAAAACTAATTAAGTGTACCTTGTTTTTTTGTATTTACTCATTAAAAATAAAGTTATAGGTACACGTTTCAAATTAATAACACAATTCAACTCTGTTAGTACATATGTAAATAAAGAATTGCTTGGAAATTTCCATTGGCAAAAGTAAAGCAAAATATTTGTTCAAAGTTAGGCTCATTTCATTTCGCTGGTATATACATAATTTGAGTTTTGTGAATAAATAATTCTCTGCTCTCAACTATGGTTTTGTAGCAGTGCTCAATAGAATATATTAAGCAGCTTGAAAACAGATAAAACTAATTAAGTGTACCTTGTTTTTTGTATTTACTCATTAAAAATAAAGTTATAGGTACACGTTTCAAATCAATAACACAATTCAACTATGTTAGTACATATATAAATAAACAATTGCTTGGAAATTTCCATCGGCAAAAGTAAAGCAAAATATTTGTTCAAAGTTAGGCTCATTTCATTTCGCTGGTATATACATAATTTGAATTTTGTGAATAAATAATTCTCTGCTCTCAACTATGGTTTTGTAGCAGTGCTCAATAGAATACATTAAGCAGCTTGGAAACAGATAAAACTAATTAAGTGTACCTTGTTTTTTTGAATTTACTCATTAAAAATAAAGTTATAGGTACACGTTTCAAATTAATAACACAATTCAACTATGTTAGTACATATATAAATAAAGAATTGCTTGGAAATTTCCATTGGAAAAAGTAAAGCAAAATATTTGTTCAAAGTTAGGCTCATTTCATTTCGCTGGTATATACATAAATACCTTGAATTTTGTGAATAAATAATTCTCTGCTCTCAACAATGGGTTTGTAGCAGTGCTCAATAGAATACATTAAGCAGCTTGGAAATATTTAAAACTAATTAAGTGTACCTTGTTTTTTTGTATTTACTCATTAAAAATAAAGTTATAGGTACACGTTTCAAATTAATAACACAATTCAACTATGTTAGTACATTATAAATAAAGAATTGCTTGGAAATTTCCATTGGCAAAAGTAAAGCAAAATATTTGTTCAAAGTTAGGCTCATTTCATTTCGCTGGTATATACATAATTTGAGTTTTGTGAATAAATAATTCTCTGCTCTCAACTATGGTTTTGTAGCAGTGCTCAATAGAATATATTAAGCAGCTTGAAAACAGATAAAACTAATTAAGTGTACCTTTTTTTTTGTATTTACTCATTAAAAAGAAAGTTATAGGTACACGTTTCAAATCAATAACACAATTCAACTATGTTAGTACATATATAAATAAACAATTGCTTGGAAATTTCCATCGGCAAAAGTAAAGGAAAACATTTGTTAAAAGTTAGGCTCATTTCATTTCGCTGGTATATACATAATTTGAATTTTGTGAATAAATAATTCTCTGCTCTCAACTATGGTTTTGTAGCAGTACTCAATAGAATACATTAAGCAGCTTGGAAACAGATAAAACTAATTAAGTGTACCTTTTTTTTGTATTTACTCATTAAAAATAAAGTTATAGGTACACGTTTCAAATTAATAACACAATTCAACTATGTTAGTACATATATAAATAAGCAATTGCTTAGAAATTTCCATTGGCAAAAGTAAAGCAAAATATTTGTTCAAAGTTAGGCTAATTTCATTTCGCTGGTATATAGATAAATACCTTGAATTTTGTGAATAAATAATTCTCTGCTCTCAACTATGGTTTTGTAGCAGTGCTCAATAGAATATATTAAGCAGCTTGGAAACAGAGAAAACTAATTAAGTGTACCTTGTTCTTTTTGTATTTACTCATTAAAAATAAAGTTATAGGTACACGTTTCAAATTAATAACACAATTCAACTAAGTTAGTACATATATAAATAAACAATTGCTTGGAAATTTCCACTGGCAAAAGTAAAGCAAAATATTTGTTCAAAGTTAGGCTCATTTCATTTCGCTGGTATATCATAAATACCTTAAATTTCGTGAATAAATAATTTTCTGCTCTCAACTATGGTTTTGTAGAACTGCGCAATGGAATATATTAAGCAGCTTGGAAACAGAGAAAACTAATTAAGTGTACCTTGTTCTTTTTGTATTTACTCATTAAAAATAAAGTTATAGGTACACGTTTCAAATTAATAACACAATTCATCTATTAGTACATATATAAATAAACAATTGCTTGGAAATTTCCATTGGCAAAAGTAAAGCAAAATATTTGTTCAAAGTTAGGCTAATTTCATTTCGCTGGTATATACATAAATACCTTGAATTTTGTGAATAAATAATTCTCTGCTCTCAACTATGGTTTTGTAGCAGTGCTCAATAGAATATATTAAGCAGCTTGGAAACAGATAAAACTACTTAAGTGTACCTTGTTTTTTTGTATTTACTCATTAAAAATAAAGTTATAGGTACACGTTTCAAATTAATAACACAATTCAACTATGTTAGTACATATATAAATAAACAATTGCTTGGAAATTTCCATCGGCAAAAGTAAACGAAAATATTTGTTCAAAGTTAGGCTCATTTCATTTCGCTGGTATATACATAATTTGAATTTTGTGAATAAATAATTCTCTGCTCTCAACTATGGTTTTGTAGCAGTGCTCAATAGAATACATTAAGCAGCTTGGAAACAGATAAAACTAATTAAGTGTACCTTGTTTTTTTGTATTTACTCATTAAAAATAAAGTTATAGGTACACGTTTCAAATTAATAACACAATTCAACTCTGTTAGTACATATATAAATAAACAATTGCTTGGAAATTTCCATTTGCAAAAGTAAAGCAAAATATTTGTTCAAAGTTAGGCTCATTTCATTTCGCTGGTATATACATAATTTGAATTTTGTGAATAAATAGTTCTCTGCTCTCAACTATGGTTTTGTAGCAGTGCTCAATAGAATATATTAAGCAGCTTGGAAACAGATAAAACTAATTAAGTGTACCTTGTTTTTTTGTATTTACTCATTAAAAATAAAAATATAGGTACACGTTTCAAATTAATAACACAATTCAACTCTGCTAGTACATATATAAATAAACAATTGCTTGGAAATTTCCATTTGCAAAAGTAAAGCAAAATATTTGTTCAAAGTTAGGCTCATTTCATTTCGCTGGTATATACATAAATACCTTGAATTTTGTGAATAAATAATTCTCTGCTCTCAACTATGGTTTTGTAGCAGTACTCAATAGAATATATTAAGCAGCTTGGAAACAGATAAAACTAATTAAGTGTACCTTGTTTTTTTGTATTTACTCATTAAAAATAAAAATATAGGTACACGTTTCAAATTAATATCAAAGTTCAACTCTGTTAGTACATATATAAATAAAAAATTGCTTGGAAATTTCCATTGGCAAAAGTAAAGCAAAATATTTGTTCAAAGTTAGGCTGATTTCATTTTGCTGGTATATACATAAATATCTTGAATTTTGTGAATAAATAATTCTCTGCTCTCAACTATGGTTTTGTAGCAGTGCTCAATAGAATATATTAAGCAGCTTGGAAACAGATAAAACTAATTAAGTGTACCTTGTTTTTTTGTATTTACTCACTAAAAATAAAAATATAGGTACACGTTTCAAATTAATAACACAGTTCAACTCTGTTAGTACATATATAAATAAACAATTGCTTGGAAATTTCCATTGGCAAAAGTAAAGCAAAATATTTGTTCAAAGTTAGGCTCATTTCATTTCGCTGGTATATACATAAATATCTTGAATTTTGTGAATAAATTATTGTCTGCTCTCAACTATGGTTTTGTAGCAGTGCTCAATAGAATATATTAAGCAGCTTGGAAACAGATAAAACTAATTAAGTGTACCTTGTTTTTTTGTATTTACTCATTAAAAATAAAAATATAGGTACACATTTCAAATTAATAACACAATTCAACTCTGTTAGTACATATATAAATAAACAATTGCTTGGAAATTTCCATTGGCAAAAGTAAAGCAAAATATTTGTTCAAAGTTAGGCTCATTTCATTTCGCTGGTATATACATAAATACCTTGAATTTTGTGAATAAATAATTCTCTGCTCTCAACTATGGTTTTGTAGCAGTGCTATATAGAATATATTAAGCAGCTTGAAAACAGGTAAAACTAATAAAGTGTACCTTGTTTTTTTGTATTTACTCATTAAAAATAAAGTTATAGGTACACGTTTCAAATTAATAACACAATTCAACTCTGTTTGTACATATATAAATAAACAATTGCTGGGAAATTTCCATTGGCAAAAGTAAAGCAAAATATTTGTTCAAAGTTAGGCTCATTTCATTTCGCTGGTATGTACATAAATAACTTGAATTTTGTGAATAAATAATTCTCTGCTCTCAACAATGGTTTTGTAGCAGTGCTCAATAGAATATATTAAGCAGCTTGGAAACAGAGAAAACTAATTAAGTGTACCTTGTTCTTTTTGTATTTACTCATTAAAAATAAAGTTATGGGTACACGTTTCAAATTAATAACACAATTCAACTATGTTAGTACATATATAAATAAACAATTGCTTGGAAATTTCCATTGGCAAAAGTAAAGCAAAATATTTGTTCAAAGTTAGGCACATTTCATTTCGTTGGTATATACATAAATACCTTGAATTTTGTGAATAAATAATTCTCTGCTCTCAACTATGGTTTTGTAGCAGTGCTCAATAGAATATATTAAATAGCTTGGAAACAGATAAAGCTAATTAAGTGTACCTCGTTTTTTTGTATTTACTCATTAAAAATAAAGTTATAGGTACACGTTTCAAATTAATAACACAATTCAACTCTGTTAGTACATATATAAATAAACAATTGCTTGAAAATTTCCATTGGCAAAAGTAAAGCAAAATATTTGTTCAAAGTTAGGCTCATTTCATTTCGCTGGTATATACATAATTTGAGTTTTGTGAATAAATAATTCTCTGCTCTCAATTATGGTTTTGTAGCAGTGCTCAATAGAATATATTAAGCAGCTTGAAAACAGATAAAACTAATTAAGTGTACCTTGTTTTTTTTATTTACTCATTAAAAATAAAGTTATAGGTACACGTTTCAAATTAATAACACAATTAAACTATATTAGTACATATATAAATAAAGAATTGCTTGGAAATTTCCATTGGCAAAAGTAAAGCAAAATATTTGTTCAAAGTTAGGCTCATTTCATTTCGCTGGTATATACATAATTTGAATTTTGTGAATAAATAGTTCTCTGCTCTCAACTATGGTTTTGTAGCAGTGCTCAATAGAATATATTAAGCAGCTTGGAAACAGATAAAACTAATTAAGTGTACCTTGTTTTTTTGTATTTACTCATTAAAAATAAAGTTATGGGTACACGTTTCAAATTAATAACACAATTCAACTATGTTAGTACATATATAAATAAACAATTGCTTGGAAATTTCCATTGGCAAAAGTAAAGCAAAATATTTGTTCAAAGTTAGGCTCATCTCATTTCGCTGGTATATACATAAATACCTTGAATTTTGTGAATAAATAATTCTCTGCTCTCAACTATGGTTTTGTAGCAGTGCTCAATAGAATATATTAAGCAGCTTGGAAACAGATAAAACTAATTAAGTGTACCTTGTTTTTTTGTATTTACTCATTAAAAATAAATATATAGGTACACGTTTCAAATTAATAACACAATTCAACTCTGTTAGTACATATATAAATAAACAATTGCTTGGAAATTTCCATTGGCAAAAGTAAAGCAAAATATTTGTTCAAAGTTAGGCTCATTTCATTTCGCTGGTATATACATAAATACCTTGAATTTTGTGAATAAATAATTCTCTGCTCTCAACTATGGTTTTGTAGCAGTGCTCAATAGAATATATTAAGCAGCTTGGAAACAGATAAAACTAATTAAGTGAACCTTGTTTTTTTGTATTTACTCATTAAAAATAAAGTTATAGGTACACGTTTCAAATTAATAACACAGTTCAACTCTGTTAGTACATATATAAATAAACAATTGCTTGAAAATTTCCATTGGCAAAAGTAAAGCAAAATATTTGTTCAAAGTTAGGCTCATTTCATTTCGCTGGTATATACATAAATACCTTGAATTTTGTGAATAAATATTTCTCTGCTCTAAACTATGGTTTTGTAGCAGTGCTCAATAGAATATATTAAGCAGCTTGGAAACAGATAAAACTAATTAAGTGCTTGTTTTTTGTATTTACTCATTAAAAATAAAGTTATAGGTACACGTTTCAAATTAATAACACAATTCAACTCTGTTAGTACATATTAAATAAACAATTGCTTGGAAATTTCCATTGGCAAAAGTAAAGCAAAATATTTGTTCAAAGTTACTCTCATTTCATTTCGCTTGTATATACATAAATACCTTGAATTTTGTGAATAAATATTTCTCTGCTCTAAACTATGGTTTTGTAGCAGTGCTCAATAGAATATATTAAGCAGCTTGGAAACAGATAAAACTAATTAAGTGCTTGTTTTTTGTATTTACTCATTAAAAATAAAGTTATAGGTACACGTTTCAAATTAATAACACAATTCAACTCTGTTAGTACATATTAAATAAACAATTGCTTGGAAATTTCCATTGGCAAAAGTAAAGCAAAATATTTGCTCAAAGTTAGGCTCATTTCATTTCGCTGGTATATACATAAATACCTTGAATTTTGTGAATAAATAATTCTCTGCTCTCAACGATGGTTTTGTAGCAGTGCTCAATAGAATATATTAAACAGTTTGGAAACAGATAAAACTAATTAAGTGTACCTTGTTTTTTTGTATTTACTCATTAAAAATAAAGTTATAGGTACACGTTTCAAATTAAAAACACAATTCAACTCTGTTAGTACATATATAAATAAACAACTGCTTGGAAATTTCCATAGGCAAAATTAAAGCAAAATATTTGTTCAAAGTTAGGCTCATTTCATTTCGCTGGTATATGCATAATTTGAATTTTGTGAATAAATAATTCTCTGCTCTCAACTATGGTTTTGTAGCAGTGCTCAATAGAATATATTAAGCAGCTTGGAAACAGAGAAAACTAATTAAGTATACCTTGTTTTTTTGTATTTACTCATTAAAAATAAAGTTATAAGTACACGTTTCAAATTAATAACACAATTCAACTATGTTAGTACATATATAAATAAACAATAGCTTGGAAATTTCCATTAGCAAAAGTAAAGCAAAATATTTGTTCAAAGTTAGGCTCATTTCATTTCGCTGGTATATAAATAATTTGAATTTTGTGAATAAATAATTCTCTGCTCTCAAATATGGTTTTGTAGCAGTGCTCAATAGAATATATTAAGCAGCTTGGAAACAGAGAAAACTAATTAAGTATACCTTGTTTTTTTGTATTTACTCATTAAAAATAATGTTATAGGTACACTTTTCATATTAATAACACAATTTAGCTATGTTAGTACATATATAAATAAACAATTGCTTGGAAATTTCCATTAGCAAAAGTAAAGCAAAATATTTGTTCAAAGTTAGGCTCATTTCATTTCGCTGGTATATAAATAATTTGAATTTTGTGAATAAATAATTCTCTGATCTCAACTATGGTTTTGTAGCAGTGCTCAATAGAATATATTAAGCAGCTTGGAAACAGAGAAAACTAATTAAGTATACCTTGTTTTTTTGTATTTACTCATTAAAAATAAAGTTATAAGTACACGTTTCAAATTAATAACACAATTCAACTATGTTAGTACATATATAAATAAACAATAGCTTGGAAATTTCCATTAGCAAAATTAAAGCAAAATATTTGTTCAAAGTTAGGCTCATTTCATTTCGGTGGTATATACATAATTTGAATTTTGTGAATAAATAGTTCTCTGCTCTCAACTATGGTTTTGTAGCAGTGCTCAATAGAATATATTAAGCAGCTTGGAAACAGATAAAACTAATTAAGTGTACCTTGTTTTTTTGTATTTACTCATTAAAAATAAAGTTATGGGTACACGTTTCAAATTAATAACACAATTCAACTATGTTAGTACATATATAAATAAACAATTGCTTGGAAATTTCCATTGGCAAAAGTAAAGCAAAATATTTGTTCAAAGTTAGGCTCATCTCATTTCGCTGGTATATACATAATTTGAATTTTGTGAATAAATAATTCTCTGCTCTCAACTATGGTTTTGTAGCAGTGCTCAATAGAATACATTAAGCAGCTTGGAAACAGATAAAACTAATTAAGTGTACCTTGTTTTTTTGTATTTACTCATTAAAAATAATGTTATAGGTACACTTTTCATATTAATAACACAATTTAGCTATGTTAGTACATATATAAATAAACAATTGCTTGGAAATTTCCATTAGCAAAAGTAAAGCAAAATATTTGTTCAAAGTTAGGCTCATTTCATTTCGCTGGTATATAAATAATTTGAATTTTGTGAATAAATAATTCTCTGCTCTCAACTATGGTTTTGTAGCAGTGCTCAATAGAATATATTAAGCAGCTTGGAAACAGATAAAACTAATTAAGTGTACCTTGTTCTTTTTGTATTTACTCATTAAAAATAAAGTTATAGGTACACGTTTCAAATTAATAACACAATTCAACTATGTTAGTACATATATAAATAAACAATTGCTTGGAAATTTCCATTGGCAAAAGTAAAGCAAAATATTTGTTCAAAGTTAGGCTAATTTCATTTCGCTGGTATATACATAAATACCTTGAATTTTGTGAATAAATAATTCTCTGCTCTCAACTATGGTTTTGTAGCAGTGCTCAATAGAATATATTAAGCAGCTTGGAAACAGATAAAACTACTTAAGTGTACCTTGTTTTTTTGTATTTACTCATTAAAAATAAAGTTATAGGTACACGTTTCAAATTAATAACACAATTCAACTATGTTAGTACATATATAAATAAACAATTGCTTGGAAATTTCCATCGGCAAAAGTAAACGAAAATATTTGTTCAAAGTTAGGCTCATTTCATTTCGCTGGTATATACATAATTTGAATTTTGTGAATAAATAATTCTCTGCTCTCAACTATGGTTTTGTAGCAGTGCTCAATAGAATACATTAAGCAGCTTGGAAACAGATAAAACTAATTAAGTGTACCTTGTTTTTTTGTATTTACTCATTAAAAATAAAGTTATAGGTACACGTTTCAAATTAATAACACAATTCAACTCTGTTAGTACATATATAAATAAACAATTGCTTGGAAATTTCCATTTGCAAAAGTAAAGCAAAATATTTGTTCAAAGTTAGGCTCATTTCATTTCGCTGGTATATACATAAATACCTTGAATTTTGTGAATAAATAATTCTCTGCTCTCAACTATGGTTTTTTAGCAGTACTCAATAGAATATATTAAGCAGCTTGGAAACAGATAAAACTAATTAAGTGTACCTTGTGTTTTTGTATTTACTCATTAAAAATAAAAATATAGGTACACGTTTCAAATTAATAACACAATTCAACTCTGCTAGTACATATATAAATAAACAATTGCTTGGAAATTTCCATTTGCAAAAGTAAAGCAAAATATTTGTTCAAAGTTAGGCTCATTTCATTTCGCTGGTATATACATAAATATCTTGAATTTTGTGAATAAATAATTCTCTGCTCTCAACTATGGTTTTGTAGCAGTGCTTAATAGAATATATTAAGCAGCTTGGAAACAGATAAAACTAATTAAGTGTACCTTGTTTTTTTGTATTTACTCACTAAAAATAAAAATATAGGTACACGTTTCAAATTAATAACACAATTCAACTCTGTTAGTACATATATAAATAAACAATTGCTTGGAAATTTCCATTTGCAAAAGTAAAGCAAAATATTTGTTCAAAGTTAGGCTCATTTCATTTCGCTGGTATATACATAAATATCTTGAATTTTGTGAATAAATAATTCTCTGCTCTCAACTATGGTTTTGTAGCAGTACTCAATAGAATATATTAAGCAGCTTGGAAACAGATAAAACTAATTAAGTGTACCTTGTTTTTTTGTATTTACTCATTAAAAATAAAAATATAGGTACACGTTTCAAATTAATATCAAAGTTCAACTCTGTTAGTACATATATAAATAAAAAATTGCTTGGAAATTTCCATTGGCAAAAGTAAAGCAAAATATTTGTTCAAAGTTAGGCTGATTTCATTTTGCTGGTATATACATAAATACCTTGAATTTTGTGAATAAATAATTCTCTGCTCTCAACTATGGTTTTGTAGCAGTACTCAATAGAATATATTAAGCAGCTTGGAAACAGATAAAACTAATTAAGTGTACCTTGTTTTTTTGTATTTACTCATTAAAAATAAAAATATAGGTACACGTTTCAAATTAATATCAAAGTTCAACTCTGTTAGTACATATATAAATAAAAAATTGCTTGGAAATTTCCATTGGCAAAAGTAAAGCAAAATATTTGTTCAAAGTTAGGCTGATTTCATTTTGCTGGTATATACATAAATACCTTGAATTTTGTGAATAAATAATTCTCTGCTCTCAACTATGGTTTTGTAGCAGTGCTTAATAGAATATATTAAGCAGCTTGGAAACAGATAAAACTAATTAAGTGTACCTTGTTTTTTTGTATTTACTCATTAAAAATAAAAATATAGGTACACGTTTCAAATTAATATCAAAGTTCAACTCTGTTAGTACATATATAAATAAAAAATTGCTTGGAAATTTCCATTGGCAAAAGTAAAGCAAAATATTTGTTCAAAGTTAGGCTGATTTCATTTTGCTGGTATATACATAAATACCTTGAATTTTGTGAATAAATAATTCTCTGCTCTCAACTATGGTTTTGTAGCAGTGCTTAATAGAATATATTAAGCAGCTTGGAAACAGATAAAACTAATTAAGTGTACCTTGTTTTTTTGTATTTACTCACTAAAAATAAAAATATAGGTACACGTTTCAAATTAATAACACAATTCAACTCTGTTAGTACATATATAAATAAACAATTGCTTGGAAATTTCCATTTGCAAAAGTAAAGCAAAATATTTGTTCAAAGTTAGGCTCATTTCATTTCGCTGGTATATACATAAATACCTTGAATTTTGTGAATAAATAATTCTCTGCTCTCAACTATGGTTTTGTAGCAGTACTCAATAGAATATATTAAGCAGCTTGGAAACAGATAAAACTAATTAAGTGTACCTTGTTTTTTTGTATTTACTCATTAAAAATAAAAATATAGGTACACGTTTCAAATTAATATCAAAGTTCAACTCTGTTAGTACATATATAAATAAAAAATTGCTTGGAAATTTCCATTGGCAAAAGTAAAGCAAAATATTTGTTCAAAGTTAGGCTGATTTCATTTTGCTGGTATATACATAAATATCTTGAATTTTGTGAATAAATAATTCTCTGCTCTCAACTATGGTTTTGTAGCAGTGCTTAATAGAATATATTAAGCAGCTTGGAAACAGATAAAACTAATTAAGTGTACCTTGTTTTTTTGTATTTACTCACTAAAAATAAAAATATAGGTACACGTTTCAAATTAATAACACAGTTCAACTCTGTTAGTACATATATAAATAAACAATTGCTTGGAAATTTCCATTGGCAAAAGTAAAGCAAAATATTTGTTCAAAGTTAGGCTCATTTCATTTCGCTGGTATATACATAAATATCTTGAATTTTGTGAATAAATAATTGTCTGCTCTCAACTATGGTTTTGTAGCAGTGCTCAATAGAATATATTAAGCAGCTTGGAAACAGATAAAACTAATTAAGTGTACCTTGTTTTTTTGTATTTACTCATTAAAAATAAAAATATAGGTACACATTTCAAATTAATAACACAATTCAACTCTGTTAGTACATATATAAATAAACAATTGCTTGGAAATTTCCATTGGCAAAAGTAAAGCAAAATATTTGTTCAAAGTTAGGCTCATTTCATTTCGCTGGTATATACATAAATACCTTGAATTTTGTGAATAAATAATTCTCTGCTCTCAACTATGGTTTTGTAGCAGTGCTCAATAGAATATATTAAGCAGCTTGAAAACAGATAAAACTAATAAAGTGTACCTTGTTTTTTTGTATTTACTCATTAAAAATAAAGTTATAGGTACACGTTTCAAATTAATAACACAATTCAACTCTGTTTGTACATATATAAATTAACAATTGCTGGGAAATTTCCATTGGCAAAAGTAAAGCAAAATATTTGTTCAAAGTTAGGCTCATTTCATTTCGCTGGTATGTACATAAATAACTTGAATTTTGTGAATAAATAATTCTCTGCTCTCAACAATGGTTTTGTAGCAGTGCTCAATAGAATATATTAAGCAGCTTGAAAACAGATAAAACTAATTAAGTGTACCTCGTTTTTTGTATTTACTCATTAAAAATAAAGTTATAGGTACACGTTTCAAATTAATAACACAATTCAACTATGTTAGTACATATATAAATAAACAATTGCTTGAAAATTTCCATTGGCAAAAGTAAAGCAAAATATTTGTTCAAAGTTAGGCTCATTTCATTTCGCTGGTATATACATAATTTGAGTTTTGTGAATAAATAATTCTCTGCTCTCAACTATGGTTTTGTAGCAGTGCTCAATAGAATATATTAAGCAGCTTGAAAACAGATAAAACTAATTAAGTGTACCTTGTTTTTTGTATTTACTCATTAAAAATAAAGTTATAGGTACACGTTTCAAATTAATAACACAATTCAACTATGTTAGTACATATATAAATAAACAATTGCTTGGAAATTTCCATTGGCAAAAGTAAAGCAAAATATTTGTTCAAAGTTAGGCTCATTTCATTTCGCTGGTATATACATAAATACCTTGAATTTTGTGAATAAATAATTCTCTGCTCTCAACTATGGTTTTGTAGCAGTGCTCAATAGAATATATTAAATAGCTTGGAAACAGATAAAGCTAATTAAGTGTACCTCGTTTTTTTGTATTTACACATTAAAAATAAAGTTATAGGTACACGTTTCAAATTAATAACACAATTCAACTCTGTTAGTACATATATAAATAAACAATTGCTTGAAAATTTCCATTGGCAAAAGTAAAGCAAAATATTTGTTCAAAGTTAGGCTCATTTCATTTCGCTGGTATATACATAATTTGAGTTTTGTGAATAAATAATTCTCTGCTCTCAATTATGGTTTTGTAGCAGTGCTCAATAGAATATATTAAGCAGCTTGAAAACAGATAAAACTAATTAAGTGTACCTTGTTTTTTGTATTTACTCATTAAAAATAAAGTTATAGGTACACGTTTCAAATTAATAACACAATTAAACTATGTTAGTACATATATAAATAAAGAATTGCTTGGAAATTTCCATTGGAAAAAGTAAAGCAAAATATTTGTTCAAAGTTAGGCTCATTTCATTTCGCTGGTATATACATAATTTGAATTTTGTGAATAAATAGTTCTCTGCTCTCAACTATGGTTTTGTAGCAGTGCTCAATAGAATATATTAAGCAGCTTGGAAACAGATAAAACTAATTAAGTGTACCTTGTTTTTTTGTATTTACTCATTAAAAATAAAGTTATGGGTACACGTTTCAAATTAATAACACAATTCAACTATGTTAGTACATATATAAATAAACAATTGCTTGGAAATTTCCATTGGCAAAAGTAAAGCAAAATATTTGTTCAAAGTTAGGCTCATCTCATTTCGCTGGTATATACATAAATACCTTGAATTTTGTGAATAAATAATTCTCTGCTCTCAACTATGGTTTTGTAGCAGTGCTCAATAGAATATATTAAGCAGCTTGGAAACAGATAAAACTAATTAAGTGTACCTTGTTTTTTTGTATTTACTCATTAAAAATAAAATATAGGTACACGTTTCAAATTAATAACACAATTCAACTCTGTTAGTACATATATAAATAAACAATTGCTTGGAAATTTCCATTGGCAAAAGTAAAGCAAAATATTTGTTCAAAGTTAGGCTCATTTCATTTCGCTGGTATATACATAAATACCTTGAATTTTGTGAATAAATAATTCTCTGCTCTCAACTATGGTTTTGTAGCAGTGCTCAATAGAATATATTAAGCAGCTTGGAAACAGATAAAACTAATTAAGTGTACCTTGTTTTTTTGTATTTACTCATTAAAAATAAAGTTATAGGTACACGTTTCAAATTAATAACACAGTTCAACTCTGTTAGTACATATATAAATAAACAATTGCTTGAAAATTTCCATTGGCAAAAGTAAAGCAAAATATTTGTTCAAAGTTAGGCTCATTTCATTTCGCTGGTATATACATAAATACCTTGAATTTTGTGAATAAATAATTCTCTGCTCTCAACTATGGTTTTTTAGCAGTGCTCAATAGAATATATTAAGCAGCTTGAAAACAGATAAAACTAATAAAGTGTACCTGTTTTTTTTGTATTTACTCATTAAAAATAAAGTTATAGGTACACGTTTCAAATTAATAACACAATTCAACTCTGTTTGTACATATATAAATAAACAATTGCTTGGAAATTTCCATTGGCAAAAGTAAAGCAAAATATTTGTTCAAAGTTAGGCTCATTTCATTTCGCTGGTATATACATAAATAACTTGAATTTTGTGAATAAATAATTCTCTGCTCTCAACTATGGTTTTGTAGCAGTGCTCAATAGAATATATTAAGCAGTTTGGAAACAGATAAAACTAATTAAGTGTACCTTCTTTTTTTGTATTTACTCATTAAAAATAAAGTTATAGGTACACGTTTCAAATTAATAACACAATTCAACTCTGTTAGTACATATATAAATAAACAATTGCTTGGAAATTTCCATTGGCAAAAGTAAAGCAAAATATTTGTTCAAAGTTACTCTCATTTCATTTCGCTTGTATATACATAAATACCTTGAATTTTGTGAATAAATATTTCTCTGCTCTAAACTATGGTTTTGTAGCAGTGCTCAATAGAATATATTAAGCAGCTTGGAAACAGATAAAACTAATTAAGTGCTTGTTTTTTGTATTTACTCATTAAAAATAAAGTTATAGGTACACGTTTCAAATTAATAACACAATTCAACTCTGTTAGTACATATTAAATAAACAATTGCTTGGAAATTTCCATTGGCAAAAGTAAAGCAAAATATTTGTTCAAAGTTAGGCTCATTTCATTTCGCTGGTATATACATAAATACCTTGAATTTTGTGAATAAATAATTCTCTGCTCTCAACGATGGTTTTGTAGCAGTGCTCAATAGAATATATTAAACAGTTTGGAAACAGATAAAACTAATTAAGTGTACCTTGTTTTTTTGTATTTACTCATTAAAAATAAAGTTATAGGTACACGTTTCAAATTAAAAACACAATTCAACTCTGTTAGTACATATATAAATAAACAACTGCTTGGAAATTTCCATAGGCAAAATTAAAGCAAAATATTTGTTCAAAGTTAGGCTCATTTCATTTCGCTGGTATATGCATAATTTGAATTTTGTGAATAAATAATTCTCTGCTCTCAACTATGGTTTTGTAGCAGTGCTCAATAGAATATATTAAGCAGCTTGGAAACAGAGAAAACTAATTAAGTATACCTTGTTTTTTTGTATTTACTCATTAAAAATAAAGTTATAAGTACACGTTTCAAATTAATAATACAATTCAACTTTGTTAGTACATATATAAATAAACAATAGCTTGGAAATTTCCATTAGCAAAAGTAAAGCATAATATTTGTTCAAAGTTAGGCTCATTTCATTTCGCTGGTATATAACTAATTTGAATTTTGTGAATAAATAATTCTCTGCTCTCAAATATGGTTTTGTAGCAGTGCTCAATAGAATATATTAAGCAGCTTGGAAACAGAGAAAACTAATTAAGTATACCTTGTTTTTTTGTATTTACTCATTAAAAATAATGTTATAGGTACACTTTTCATATTAATAACACAATTTAGCTATGTTAGTACATATATAAATAAACAATTGCTTGGAAATTTCCATTAGCAAAAGTAAAGCAAAATATTTGTTCAAAGTTAGGCTCGTTTCATTTCGCTGGTATATAAATAATTTGAATTTTGTGAATAAATAATTCTCTGCTCTCAACTATGGTTTTGTAGCTGTGCTCAATAGAATATATTAAGCAGCTTGGAAACAGAGAAAACTAATTAAGTATACCTTGTTTTTTGTATTTACTCATTAAAAATAAAGTTATAAGTACACGTTTCAAATTAATAACACAATTCAACTATGTTAGTACATATATAAATAAACAATAGCTTGGAAATTTCCATTAGCAAAATTAAAGCAAAATATTTGTTCAAAGTTAGGCTCATTTCATTTCGCTGGTATATGCATAATTTGAATTTTGGGAATAAATAAGTTTCTGCTCTCAACTATGGTTTTATAGCAGTGCTCAATAGAATATATTAAATAGCTTGGAAACAGATAAAGCTAATTAAGTGTACCTCGTTTTTTTGTATTTACTCATTAAAAATAAAGTTATAGGTACACGTTTCAAATTAATAACACAATTCAACTCTGTTAGTACATATATAAATAAACAATTACTTGAAAATTTCCATTGGCAAAAGTAAAGCAAAATATTTGTTCAAAGTTAGGCTCATTTCATTTCGCTGGTATATACATAATTTGAGTTTTGTGAATAAATAATTGTCTGCTCTCAACTATGGTTTTGTAGCAGTGCTCAATAGAATATATTAAGCAGCTTGGAAACAGATAAAACTAATTAAGTGTACCTTGTTTTTTTGTATTTACTCATTAAAAATAAAAATATAGGTACACGTTTCAAATTAATAACACAATTCAACTCTGTTAGTACATATATAAATAAACAATTGCTTGGAAATTTCCATTGGCAAAAGTAAAGCAAAATATTTGTTCAAAGTTAGGCTCATTTCATTTCGCTGGTATATACATAAATACCTTGAATTTTGTGAATAAATAATTCTCTGCTCTCAACTATGGTTTTGTAGCAGTGCTCAATAGAATATATTAAGCAGCTTGAAAACAGATAAAACTAATAAAGTGTACCTTGTTTTTTTGTATTTACTCATTAAAAATAAAGTTATAGGTACACGTTTCAAATTAATAACACAATTCAACTCTGTTTGTATATATATAAATAAACAATTGCTGGGAAATTTCCATTGGCAAAAGTAAAGCAAAATATTTTTTCAAAGTCTGGCTCATTTCATTTCGCTGGTATGTACATAAATAACTTGAATTTTGTGAATAAATAATTCTCTGCTCTCAACAATGGTTTTGTAGCAGTGCTCAATAGAATATATTAAATAGCTTGGAAACAGATAAAGCTAATTAAGTGTACCTCGTTTTTTTGTATTTACTCATTAAAAATAAAGTTATAGGTACACGTTTCAAATTAATAACACAATTCAACTATGTTAGTACATATATAAATAAAGAATTGCTTGCAAATTTCCATTGGCAAAAGTAAAGCAAAATATTTGTTCAAAGTTAGGCTCATTTCATTTCGCTGGTATATACATAATTTGAGTTTTGTGAATAAATAATTCTCTGCTCTCAACTATGGTTTTGTAGCAGTGCTCAATAGAATATATTAAGCAGCTTGAAAACAGATAAAACTAATTAAGTGTACCTTGTTTTTGTATTTACTCATTAAAAATAAAGTTATAGGTACACGTTTCAAATTAATAACACAATTAAACTATGTTAGTACATATATAAATAAAGAATTGCTTGGAAATTTCCATTGGCAAAAGTAAAGCAAAATATTTGTTCAAAGTTAGGCTCATTTCATTTCGCTGGTATATACATAATTTGAATTTTGTGAATAAATAGTTCTCTGCTCTCAACTATGGTTTTGTAGCAGTGCTCAATAGAATATATTAAGCAGCTTGGAAACAGATAAAACTAATTAAGTGTACCTTGTTTTTTTGTATTTGCTCATTAAAAATAAAGTTATGGGTACACGTTTCAAATTAATAACACAATTCAACTATGTTAGTACATATATAAATAAACAATTGCTTGGAAATTTCCATTGGCAAAAGTAAAGCAAAATATTTGTTCAAAGTTAGGCTCATTTCATTTCGCTGGTATATACATAATTTGAGTTTTGTGAATAAATAATTCTCTGCTCTCAACTATGGTTTTGTAGCAGTGCTCAATAGAATATATTAAGCAGCTTGAAAACAGATAAAACTAATTAAGTGTACCTTGTTTTTTGTATTTACTCATTAAAAATAAAGTTATAGGTACACGTTTCAAATTAATAACACAATTCAACTATGTTAGTACATATATAAATAAAGAATTGCTTGAAAATTTCCATTGGCAAAAGTAAAGCAAATTATTTGTTCAAAATTAGGCTCATTTCATTTCGCTGGTATATACATAATTTGAGTTTTGTGAATAAATAATTCTCTGCTCTCAACTATGGTTTTGTAGCAGTGCTCAATAGAATATATTAAGCAGCTTGAAAACAGATAAAACTAATTAAGTGTACCTTGTTTTTTGTATTTACTCATTAAAAATAAAGTTATAGGTACACGTTTCAAATTAATAACACAATTCAACTATGTTAGTACATATATAAATAAAGAATTGCTTGAAAATTTCCATTGGCAAAAGTAAAGCAAAATATTTGTTCAAAGTTAGGCTCGTTTCATTTCGCTGGTATATACATAATTTGAGTTTTGTGAATAAATAATTCTCTGCTCTCAACTATGGTTTTGTAGCAGTGCTCAATAGAATATATTAAGCAGCTTGAAAACAGATAAAACTAATTAAGTGTACCTTGTTTTTTGTATTTACTCATTAAAAATAAAGTTATAGGTACACGTTTCAAATTAATAACACAATTAAACTATGTTAGTACATATATAAATAAAGAATTGCTTGGAAATTTCCATTGGCAAAAGTAAAGCAAAATATTTGTTCAAAGTTAGGCTCATTTCATTTCGCTGGTATATACATAATTTGAATTTTGTGAATAAATAGTTCTCTGCTCTCAACTATTGTTTTGTAGCAGTGCTCAATAGAATATATTAAGCAGCTTGGAAACAGATAAAACTAATTAAGTGTACCTTGTTTTTTTGTATTTACTCATTAAAAATAAAGTTATGGGTACACGTTTCAAATTAATAACACAATTCAACTATGTTAGTACATATATAAATAAACAATTGCTTGGAAATTTCCATTGGCAAAAGTAAAGCAAAATATTTGTTCAAAGTTAGGCTCATTTCATTTCGCTGGTATATACATAAATACCTTAAATTTTGTGAATAAATAATTCTCTGCTCTCAACTATGGTTTTGTAGCAGTGCTCAACAGAATATATTAAATAGCTTGGAAACAGATAAAGCTAATTAAGTGTACCTCGTTTTTTTGTATTTACTCATTAAAAATAAAGTTATAGGTACACGTTTCAAATTAATAACACAATTCAACTCTGTTAGTACATATATAAATAAACAATTGCTTGAAAATTTCCATTGGCAAAAGTAAAGCAAAATATTTGTTCAAAGTTAGGCTCATTTTATTTCGCTGGTATATACATAATTTGAGTTTTGTGAATAAATAATTCTCTGCTCTCAACTATGGTTTTGAAGCAGTGCTCAATAGAATATATTAAGCAGCTTGAAAACAGATAAAACTAATTAAGTGTACCTTGTTTTTTGTATTTACTCATTAAAAATAAAGTTATAGGTACACGTTTCAAATTAATAACACAATTAAACTATGTTAGTACATATATAAATAAAGAATTGCTTGGAAATTTCCATTGGCAAAAGTAAAGCAAAATATTTGTTCAAAGTTAGGCTCATTTCATTTCGCTGGTATATACATAATTTGAATTTTGTGAATAAATAGTTCTCTGCTCTCAACTATGGTTTTGTAGCAGTGCTCAATAGAATATATTAAGCAGCTTGGAAATAGATAAAACTAATTAAGTGTACCTTGTTTTTTTGTATTTACTCATTAAAAATAAAGTTATGGGTACACGTTTCAAATTAATAACACAATTCAACTATGTTAGTACATATATAAATAAACAATTGCTTGGAAATTTCCATTGGTAAAAGTAAAGCAAAATATTTGTTCAAAGTTACTCTCATTTCATTTCGCTTGTATATACATAAATACCTTGAATTTTGTGAATAAATAATTCTCTGCTCTAAACTATGGTTTTGTAGCAGTGCTCAATAGAATATATTAAGCAGCTTGGAAACAGATAAAACTAATTAAGTGTACCTGTTTTTTTTGTATTTACTCATTAAAAATAAAGTTATAGGTACACGTTTCAAATTAATAACACAATTCAACTCTGTTTGTACATATATAAATAAACAATTGCTTGGAAATTTCCATTGGCAAAAGTAAAGCAAAATATTTGTTCAAAGTTACTCTCATTTCATTTCGCTGGTATATACATAAATACCTTGAATTTTGTGAATAAATAATTCTCTGCTCTCAACTATGGTTTTTTAGCAGTGCTCAATAGAATATATTAAGCAGCTTGAAAACAGATAAAACTAATAAAGTGTACCTGTTTTTTTTGTATTTACTCATTAAAAATAAAGTTATAGGTACACGTTTCAAATTAATAACACAATTCAACTCTGTTTGTACATATATAAATAAACAATTGCTTGGAAATTTCCATTGGCAAAAGTAAAGCAAAATATTTGTTCAAAGTTACTCTCATTTCATTTCGCTTGTATATACATAAATACCTTGAATTTTGTGAATAAATAATTCTCTGCTCTAAACTATGGTTTTGTAGCAGTGCTCAATAGAATATATTAAGCAGCTTGGAAACAGATAAAACTAATTAAGTGTACCTTGTTTTTTTGTATTTACTCATTAAAAATAAATTTATGGGTACACGTTTCAAATTAATAACACAATTCAACTATGTTAGTACATATATAAATAAACAATTGCTTGGAAATTTCCATTGGCAAAAGTAAAGCAAAATATTTGTTCAAAGTTACTCTCATTTCATTTCGCTGGTATATACATAAATACCTTGAATTTTGTGAATAAATAATTCTCTGCTCTCAACTATGGTTTTTTAGCAGTGCTAAATAGAATATATTAAGCAGCTTGAAAACAGATAAAACTAATAAAGTGTACCTGTTTTTTTTGTATTTACTCATTAAAAATAAAGTTATAGGTACACGTTTCAAATTAATAACACAATTCAACTCTGTTTGTACATATATAAATAAACAATTGCTTGGAAATTTCCATTGGCAAAAGTAAAGCAAAATATTTGTTCAAAGTTAGGCTCATTTCATTTCGCTGGTATATACATAAATAACTTGAATTTTGTGAATAAATAATTCTCTGCTCTCAACTATGGTTTTGTAACAGTGCTCAATAGAATATATTAAGCAGTTTGGAAACAGATAAAACTAATTAAGTGTACCTTCTTTTTTTGTATTTACTCATTAAAAATAAAGTTATAGGTACACGTTTCAAATTAATAACACAATTCAACTCTGTTAGTACATATATAAATAAACAATTGCTTGGAAATTTCCATTGGCAAAAGTAAAGCAAAATATTTGTTCAAAGTTACTCTCATTTCATTTCGCTTGTATATACATAAATACCTTGAATTTTGTGAATAAATAATTCTCTGCTCTAAACTATGGTTTTGTAGCAGTGCTCAATAGAATATATTAAGCAGCTTGGAAACAGATAAAACTAATTAAGTGCTTGTTTTTTGTATTTACTCATTAAAAATAAAGTTATAGGTACACGTTTCAAATTAATAACACAATTCAACTCTGTTAGTACATATTAAATAAACAATTGCTTGGAAATTTCCATTGGCAAAAGTAAAGCAAAATATTTGTTCAAAGTTAGGCTCATTTCATTTCGCTGGTATATACATAAATACCTTGAATTTTGTGAATAAATAATTCTCTGCTCTCAACGATGGTTTTGTAGCAGTGCTCAATAGAATATATTAAGCAGTTTGGAAACAGATAAAACTAATTAAGTGTACCTTGTTTTTTTGTATTTACTCATTAAAAATAAAGTTATAGGTACACGTTTCAAATTAAAAACACAATTCAACTCTGTTAGTACATATATAAATAAACAACTGCTTGGAAATTTCCATAGGCAAAATTAAAGCAAAATATTTGTTCAAAGTTAGGCTCATTTCATTTCGCTGGTATATGCATAATTTGAATTTTGTGAATAAATAATTTTCTGCTCTCAACTATGGTTTTGTAGCAGTGCTCAATAGAATATATTAAGCAGCTTGGAAACAGAAAAAACTAATTAAGTAGACCTTGTTTTTTTGTATTTACTCATTAAAAATAAAGTTATAAGTACACGTTTCAAATTAATAACACAATTCAACTATGTTAGTACATATATAAATAAACAATTGCTTGGAAATTTCCATTGGCAAAAGTAAAGCAAAATATTTGTTCAAAGTTAGGCTCATTTCATTTCGCTGGTATATACATAAATAACTTGAATTTTGTGAATAAATAATTCTCTGCTCTCAACTATGGTTTTGTAGCAGTGCTCGATAGAATATATTAAGCAGTTTGGAAAGAGATAAAACTAATTAAGTGTACCTTGTTTTTTATATTTACTCATTAAAAATAAAGTTATAGGTACACGTTTAATATTAATAACACAATTTAACTATGTTAGTACATATATAAATAAACAATTGCTTGGAAATTTCCATAGGCAAAATTAAAGCAAAATATTTGTTCAAAGTTAGGCTCATTTCATTTCGCTGGTATATGCATAATTTGAATTTTGGGAATAAATAAGTCTCTGCTCTCAACTATGGTTTTGTAGCAGTGCTCAATGGAATATATTAAGCAGTTTGGAAAGAGATAAAACTAATTAAGTGTACCTTGTTTTTTATATTTACTCATTAAAAATAAAGTTATAGGTACACGTTTCATATTAATAATACAATTTAACTATGTTAGTACATATATAAATAAACAATTGCTTGGAAATTTCCATAGGCAAAAGTAAAGCAAAATATTTGTCCAAAGTTAGGCTCATTTCATTTCGCTGGTATATACATAATTTGAATTTTGTGAATAAATAATTCTCTGCTCTCAAATATGGTTTTGTAGCAGTGCTCAATAGAATATATTAAGCAGCTGGGAAACAGAGAAAACTAATTAAGTATACCTTGTTTTTTTGTATTTACTCATTAAAAATAAAGTTATAGGTACCCGTTTCAAATTAACAACACAATTCAACTATGTTAGTACATATATAAATAAACAATTGCTTGGAAATTTCCATTAGCAAAAGTAAAGCAAAATATTTGTTCAAGGTTAGGCTCATTTCATTTCGCTGGTATATACATAATTTGAATTTTGTGAATAAATAATTCTCTGCTCTCAAATATGGTTTTGTAGCAGTGCTCAATAGAATATATTAAGCAGCTTGGAAACAGAGAAAACTAATTAAGTATACCTTGTTTTTTTGTATTTACTCATTAAAAATAAAGTTATAGGTACACGTTTCAAATTAATAACACAATTCTACTATGTTAGTACATATATAAATAAACAATTGCTTGGAAATTTCCATTAGCAAAAGTAAAGCAAAATATTTGTTCAAGGTTAGGCTCATTTCATTTCGCTGGTTTATGCATAATTTGAATTTTGTGAATAAATAATTCTCTGCTCTCAAATATGGTTTTGTAGCAGTGCTCAATAGAATATATTAAGCAGCTTGGAAACAGAGAAAACTAATTAAGTATACCTTGTTTTTTGTATTTACTCATTAAAAATAAAGTTATAGGTACACGTTTCAAATTAATAACACAATTCAAATATGTTAGTACATATATAAATAAACAATTGCTTGGAAATTTCCATTAGCAAAAGTAAAGCAAAATATTTGTTCAAAGTTAGGCTCATTTCATTTCGCTGGTATATACATAAATACCATGAATTTTGTGAATAAATACTTCTCTGCTCTCAACTTTGGTTTTGTAGCAGTGCTCAATAGAATATATTAAGCAGCTTGGAAACGGGGAAAACTAATTAAGTGTACCTTGTTTTTTTGTATTTACTCATTAAAAGTAAAGTTATAGGTACACGTTTCAAATTAATAACACCATTCAACTCTGCGAATACATTTATAAAGAAACAATTATTAGGAAATTTTCTTTAGCAAAAGTAAAGAAAAATATTTGGTTAAGGCTGAGCTCATTTCGTTTCGCGGGAATATACATGTATAAAAAAATCAAAATCTCTTTGTTCAACTAATTAAAAAATTATGTTCTTTGTATAGATTTAACTTAAATTGTTTGTGTTGTATCGAATTCCTGGAATCTAGAAGAAAAAGCGTTTGCTTATTTTTTATTCACTCGACTGAATTTGGTATAAATAGCGCACACAACATGTATCATACTTTATACTTAAAAAGTAGTGCACAAGATTTTGAAGTAAAATGGATTCAGGCATTTTTTGCGCGATCCTGTCTCTCGTTCTTAGTAGTCATTTTACCCATACGAATGCGCAAATTCGCATTTTAAATGGCGATGACATAGCAATAGAGCAGACCCCACACACGGTAGCAATTTTATATAAAAATGGGTACAGGTATAAATGCGTTGGCGCCTTAGTCAGTATGGATTTGGTGGTAACATCTGCGAAATGCGAAAGAATACGAAATAAGGAGGAATTAGTCGTTCTAGCTGGTGTGAACGATTTAAGTGTAATATACGCAGAAAGAGTACAACAACGCGAAGTGAAGGAAATGCATTCTCATGATAAATTTAATTATAAAAACGCATATATGGATATAGCGGTGATTACAGTGGATTCACCCTTTTCATCGACTGAGGCAGTAAAACCAATATCTATTTGTCCGAAAGATGCCTTAGTTGAGGGCTCTCATCTGAAAGTTAGTGGATGGGGTTCAACAGAACTACGTAGTAAGATAATTTGTAATCGTCTCCGAACTGCTGAACTTCGTATATGGGACAAAAAGAAATGCAGGAATGTTTGGAAACAACACGGGACAGATTTCGCAGATACAATCATGTGTGCTGGACGTCCTCGCCAGAATCCGTATTATGGAGATGTTGGAGCAGGCGGCCTTGTAGGAGGACAACTTTGTGCGTTGGTATCTGGTTATACGGAAGGCGGCCGTATTCCGTCTATATTTACAGATTTAACAAATGAAGAGGTTCGCAGATATTTAGTATCCAAGGGTGTTGTTATAAATGATGACTGTTAAGTGTAAAATCACCCGAAATCGACTGAACGCCGAATTTCGGATTATTTTCAGATACGGCGTTTTACAAACAGCAGTTAAGATATGGTGATATTCCACGCTGCAGTCCAAATATTTATTTTCTTCCTTGTATTATGTAGAAATAAATTTAAATGATTACGAATAAATAAATATTTTTGATTTTTTGCAATGAAAGGGTGACGCATGTAAATTCCTTTTGCTGTGAGACCAAACTTTGTTCACGACTGTAAGATTCATTCATGTATGAATAGATTGTAGGACATGTACCTGTTATTTGTTGCTCAATCCTCTGAGCAATACTTATTACATCTTGAGCAATTGTTTAACCACCTTCAGTTGTTGTTGTTGTTGTTGTAGCAGTTCTTCGCCCCACCTAGTAAGTGCGACTGATCACAAAATGTCATCAATATCCTCTAACGGGAGTCCAAGGGAGCTTGCTGTTTCAACAGGGGTGGACCATAATGAAAGGGGTGCTAGAGGCGTTGGTTCCACATTGCAATTAAAGAAATGGTTAGTGTCATGTGGGGACACATTTCAAGCGGGGCATATATTTTGTATGTCGGGGTTGATTCTGGATAGGTAAGAGTTTAGCCTGTTACAGTATCCAGAACGAAGTTGAGCTAGTGTGACTTGCGTTTCCCCTGGGGAGTATGCGTTCCTCTTCCGTAAGTTTTGGGTACTATTCGTTGCGTACTGGATTCACCGGGAACTATCTGGCATAAAGGTCCGACGCCTGTTGTGGAGTTCACTGAGGACCTGCTTGTGTTCTTTTGCTTCATACGGCTGAGTTCTCAGGTGCCGTATTTCCTCATAATGCTTACGGAGATGACCCCTTAAGTCCCTAGACGGTGTTGGCTCATCAATCAGGTGTCTGTTGGGATGCCCAGGTTTCTGAGTATTCAACAGGAACTGTTTGGTAAGCATCTTATTTCTCTCCCTGGTGGGGAGTATTCTCGCCTCATTACGTAGATGGAGTTCTGGGCACATAAGAGACAGCCCGTGGCAGTTCTGAGAGCAGTATTTTGGCAGGTCTGTAACTTCTTCCAGTGAGTAGTTTTTAGGCTCGGCGACCAATAGGGGACGCGTAGCATGCAATCGGCTAGCCAATTGCTTTGTATGTGTTATGAGCGTTTCTTTGTCTTTTCCCCAAGTACTGCCAGCAAGGGATTCGAGCATTTTATTACGGCTGCATGCTCACCAAAATGTAGATCCTGATCAAACGTCACACCCAAGATTTTGGGGTGTAGTACAGTCGGTAGCATAATGCCATCGACGTGAATGTTCAAAATGGTCGAAATTTGGGACGTCCATGTTGTAAATAAGGTCGCGGAGGATTTGGTCGGTGATAATGCCATGTTTCGCTAGGCAAAAAAACTTGAGAGATCAGGGAGGTAGCCGCTTATTCTGTTGCAAAGCTCATCGATCTGTAGGCCTCGGCCTGTGGCCATTATTGTGCATTCATCGGCGTAGGAAAAGATAGCAACTCCTTAGATATGTAGAAACTAAACAAAAGTGGGGATAGGCCACCATCGTGTGGCACCCCTTGTTTAATTCTTCTTGGTTTTGATGTTTCATTTCTAAATTGCACCGATGCCTGCCGACCACCCAGATAATTTGCGGTCCACCTTTTTAACATGGGGGAAGGATAGACCCTTCCAGGTCTTGCAGTAACGTGTCATGGTTGACCGTATCAAAAGCTTTTGATAGGTATTGGGGATTTTGATTTAAACCGCAATTTATTTGGGTGCTAATGGCATTTAGCGTGGTTGTGGTGCTATGGAGTTTTCTGAAGCCATGCTGATGACAGGCTAGCTGCAAATTTGCTTTGATGTAGGGGGGCAAAATGGCTTCAAGCGTCTTGGCTATTGGCGATAGGAGAGATATCGGGCGATATGACTCTCCTATGTTAGCTGGTTTCCCAGGCTTTAGTAGCGGAACAACCTTGGCCATTTTCCATTTTTCGGGAATGACAAAGGTGGAAAGAGTCAGGTTGGAGACATGCGCTAAATATTTGAAATCCTCTTTCCCTAGGCTTTTAAGCATCGGCATGGCTATGCCGTCTGGGCCCACTGCTTTGGATGGTTTAGCATGACCAATGGCATCCTCAACCTCTTTGGCGGTGATGGTAATTGATGGCATACTGAATTTATGTTTATGTGCGTGTCTGTTGGCCCTCCGTCTATGTTTGTCGGCCGTAGAATGCACTATATATTGTCGGCAGAAAGTGCTCGCGCATTTTTCGCATCCGACAGCACTTTATCGCCATAGGCAACGGAAACTTTGTCATTGTGCCTAGAAGGATTCGATAGGGACTTTACGGTGGACCAAAGTTTACCTATACCGGCAGAGAGGTTACAACCGCTCAGGTGCTCCTCCCATTTCGCCCACTTGTATTCATCCACAAGCAATCTGATGCGTTGGTTTATATCCCTTATTTGAAGGTCGCCGGGATCGAGCTGTCTTATAAGGTCACGTTCTCTCGCTGAATTTGCGGCCTCTCCCGGAAAGGGGCCGAATTTCGGGAATTCTACCGCCGGGAATGAAGAGAGCTGAGGCGAATTCAATGACCTTGCGGAAACCACGCTCCCCTTGCCGGGAATCAGTCGGGATAGGGAGGGCAGCAAAGCGGGTGTCTGTAAAGGATTTGTATTCGTCCCTCTTTCCTTTTTTAAAGTATATGAAAGTGCGTTTTTCTGTGGTCGGATGCCAATGTTACCATTGGCTGCCAGTTGACGGAGTTTATGAGTTCTGCGCTCACGATTGAAATATCGGGCTAACTGTGACAGCTTCCTACCATACGTGTGGGGGCGTCCCCGTTTATTGTGCAGAGCGTCGTTTCTTCTATTTGATCCGCCAACATCTCACCCATCCTGTCCGCCCGCAAGTTTGAATGCCATAGATCGTGATGGGCATTGAAATCGCCTAAGATAATGCGATTGTTGCCAGTGAGTAAGGCGCTGATATTAAGGCGGTATCCACTGGGGCAACAGGTGGCAGAAGGGATGTAGATGTTGATGATTTCTAGGTTTGCATCGCCTGAGTGGACAGATAAGCCTTGACGTTCTAAGACACTGTCCCTGTGGCCGATGTCAGGATCAAATGTATGATATTGTACAGAGTGATGTACAACAAACGCGAGGCCGCCTCAATTTCCGCTCTCGCGATCTTTTCTGTGGACATTATACCCACCACAGGTATGCACAGCAGCTGTGAGTTTAGTCTTTTGGAGCGCAGCAATGCGGATGTTGCGCCGCTTCATGAAATCGACTATCTCCGTGATCTTCCCAGTTAATCTAATACAGTTTAACTGCAGAGTTCTGAAGTGCATGGGGGAAGACGTCGCCACTCTGGGAGTAAGTGAAGGGTGACTACGCCTGGGTTGTGGAAGGCTAGGATATAACTGCTGTTGTGGCTCTTTGACTGGACGTCCTTGGGTAAGCATTGGGGTACCCGGTGTATTTGCGTATGCGGCCTGGCAACATGGCGCAATGAAACCTGTCGGGGGGGTTGCCGTCGCGGAGACCAGAACATCCAGGAAAGTGGCACCGTCCATGCCAGCAACTGCATTGGGCGGATGTCGCAAACATATATATTCTGTGCTGGCAGACGGTGCAAAGGGAGGTGGGGACTAAGTGTATGTTTCCCAGACCTACAAGATTACTGCCGGAAAAGAGGGGGGGAGAAGACGGGGCAGGGGCTGATGCTCGGCATTGCTCCCGACTCTACTACGGAGATTGTAGGCATGAGTGGGAGCAGCCGTATGAGTTGGTGGCACCGTGGGGCGCGAGCAGCAGCGGGTAATAGTTTTGGCTTGATGAGCAGCGGGGCTGCTGGAAGGTAGTGGGGGGGGGGCGCTCAGGCGTAGACTGCGCGACGCCCTAGGGCGTGAACAGCAAGGAGCCACAAAAGATTTATAGAAGTTACGTGGACGTCTGGTTTTGGGATCTAGCCCGGAGCAACCTGTCCGATGCAAACATCCCTTACACGTGACACACTGAAAAGAGTATGACCGTCCTAAAAAGAGTCTTTTCCGGCGGATGCAGCATAACCATTTCTCAGGACCGGGGTCAGGAGACGGACCCGGATTGGGTTCGATACCTTCCCGGAGAAAAAGAATATGGACCAATCCCGCTGCAAGGAGCTGCTGGGAGGATGACAATTTGTGGGAGGGACGCAACAAATTAAATAGGGTTACACTGAAATGACACTCCTTGGTCGAGAAAAATCTCGAGTCGCTCCGGTACATAGAACCGACTGCCTTGGGAAGCAGTCGTACGGTCCAACAGCAAATGTTGCGAAATGTCATCTTGGGCAAGACAAAGTAACATTTTTCGGCCACTTAGTGTTTGCTGAAGGCATTCAACCAATTCCTAAGAAAGTGGATGCAATTATAAACTTTCCGCAGCCGAAGTTAGCAGAGCAAGTTCAGCAGAACACAAAATGTTTAGGTGGCAGCGATTTAGTATATCACCCCCGAGTTCGGGGTGGAACTTGATATCAAATGAAAGGGGGAGTTCTTCCGATCACAAATATGTATATTTTAAAGTGCGAAAACTTATAGTTTAAATGTTATTTGTTGTTAAAGTTTGCAAATTTCAATACCACTTTCACTTACATATATATTTTGTTTATGACATTACCAACTAGTGCTGCCACATCTAAAAAACACCAAGTAGAATAAGTGCGATCTTACCATATCCATTTCCACAAACTAACAGTAGCAGTAATAGAATTATGGGGGTCCTGCCCCTATTATTATTTTATGGTGCAGTTGGTACGTCCTCATTGCAAAAATTCGTCAGATTTTAGACGCTTTAGAGGAAAAGCGTTCCGTACAAAAATACTGTAATAATACTGTTATAATTTCGAATTCATTTATTATTAGAAACTTACAATACAAATTTGAGAACTATTTAATTTTATGTAATTTATGAGTCAAAAGTAAATTATAGCGCCCAGGCGAAATATCGGGCACCCATGTTTTTTCTACATATGCAAAAGCAAAGGTTAAATTAAGTGCTGCATCTATAAATCTTATAAAATAAACTCGCTAAATGCCATGTATGCACATAACTTCACACAGAATACTCCGATTTTAAAACGGTTTTTTGCATTTGAAAGCTTAGCTACGTGAGATGGTACAGTTAATATAATTTGAAGGTATATATTATAGGGGCGTGGCAAATTGCCAAAATGTAGCAAAAAATCATAAAATTTTTGTTTACACAGCTATAACTCATAAACAGATGGATGGATTTAAAAAATTCTACTTTTCAGTAAAACCTTGAAATATTTACCTTCCATCTACATCAAAAAATACATGATTCTTTTCTTATATCAGCCAAATTGTTTAAACAAAATTTTTTTATCAAAAATGCGTATGTGTGTTTGTTCGCTGTGAACTGTCCGCGCTAATTGCTTTTGAGTGAGGCTTGATGCGACCAATACATACGTACATATATAGCATTCGCTGCGTTATTTAACTTCGGGCGTAGGTTTATAGATATGTATGGATGTACATCACTACATAGTATAAAACAAAGTCGCTTTTTCTGTCCCTAATTTTTATCCCGTTCTTAATAGGGTCTTGAGATCAAAACGTGGACCTGGGTAATCCTGGGATATGTTTGTACAATATAGGTATCGAATGTAAGCTGTTTATGAGTACTTTGATACGGGGTATATTTCGTACCCGCGTGTAACTAGGGTCTCGAGATATAAGCGAAAACGTGGACGCGGGTACCCCTAGAATGTGTTTATAGAATATGGATAAGGAATGAAAGCTGTTGATGAGTGCTTTAGTACAGGGTAGTTTTCATACCTATTTGGGACTAGGGTCTCGAGATTGAGGCCAAAACGTGGACCCGGGTACACCTATAAAGCATTTATACAATATGGATAACAAATGAAAGCTGTTGATGAGTGCTTTAGTACAGGGTAGTTTTCATACCTATTTCTCAACGGTCTCGAGATATAGGCCAAAACGTGCATCAGGGTAACACTAGGATGTGTTTTTACATTATGGGTATCAAATTGAAGCTGTTGATAAGTGCTTTAGTACAGAGTAATTTACATACCGCTGGGTGACTAGCGTCTCAAGATATGCGCAAAACCTGGACCCGGATACCCCTATAATGTGTGTGTAATATGGATATCAAATGAAAGTTGTTGCTGAGAGTTTTAAAGTAATTTTCATTGTGTTATTCGATTTAGTTGCATTAACCTGGCAAAACTGATAAATGTGCATGCTAAGCCGAAACAAAGACATGAATTAATAATACCCACATAACTATTTACATACATCCTATTCGATTGGCTTGGTAATAAGGGATGAAGAAAAATGGGAAAAACTTTAGAGAAGAGAAAAGTGGGAAGGAGAAGGAGACTCAGAAAGAGATAGAGTGAGACGAAAATAGAGATAGATGAAGCGAAAAGACGGAGGGAGGAGTGAATAAAAGGATTAAGAAAAAGTGAGGAAGGGGAGGAGGGCAGTGTTAGACGGAAAAGTTTATTAAAATGTATGGAGATAGACCAAATTTAGGGCAGAACAACGTCTGACGGATCTGCTAGTTTACATAAATTTATCAGTGTTGTATTCAAATGTATCAATTATTCCACACTTATTCAGAAACCTCTGTGGGTCGGGTTAGACGGCCAGACCTAATCATCGGAGCTGTTATCTCATCTGGTTCGTCATCACTAGTTGGCGTGCGGTTTGAACTGCACTTCTTCAACTGGTTACAGTGACGACGAACTATACCTTGATCCGTTCTCACGCCATACATCATGTTACCGTGTCTACTCTGGATAATACCAGGACTCCAAGGTGGACCACGTGCATAATTTTTAGCATAAACGATCGCCGAAACTGGATACATTGCTTTGGAACGAGCAGTAGCCGTTTGAGTGGATCCGGGTACAATCCGAGCCAGTAATGTCTTTGGTTGCCGCCCATGTAGCAGCTCTGCAGGCGAATTATTGTTACTGGGACAAGTTCTGTAAGTACTGAGAATAGTTAATAAGGAGTCTAAATGATTTTTACCATCTGCTATTGCTTTCTTGAACGCCTGCTTAAAAGTACGAACAAATCGTTCTGCCTCACCGTTCGATGCCGGATGGAGCGGTGCCGTTGTTAGATGAGTAATGCCATTACTTTTGCAGAAAGTCTTAAATTTTGTCGCTGTGAATTGACGCCCGTTATCTGAGACAATAGTATCAGGTAGACCTTCTATGGAAAATATTGTTTTCAATGCATCGATTGTCGATTGAGCGGTAACGTTTGACATCAATGCAAATGAGCCAAGTAGCATTTTGGAACGGACCTACAAAGTCCAGTTGCATACGCTGCCAAGGGCGTTCGGGCGTAGGCCAATTGGTATATCCGCGAGTTGGTGACGATGTACTTTGTTGCTGACATACATCGCATTGTGAAACACGCTCTTCAATATGCTTATCCATTGAGGGCCACCAGCAGTATTGGCGCGCCATCTGTTTCATTCGCGTCATGTCCCAGTGCCCTTCATGTAACAGTTCAAGGACGGCTTCTCGTGCTGACGCTGGTAATATGACCCAAGTATACTCTGTCGCTAGAACTATGACCCGCATTTAAAAACTGAGTGCATGTCTGCGCGAAAAATATGGCTGGAGGTCACGGTGTTTTGCAGGAAGCCTTTCAGGCAATCCATTTGATATAAAATGACACACTTGGTTGAGAACGAGGTCCTTCGCTGTCAACCTGGCTATATGGTTTACGTTAAGCGGAGATGAAGTGAGCTCGGCTTGTACTTCCACTTGCATGCATACCTCGCTCCGATCAAACTCTTCGTCGGGTTCCATTGGAAGGCGTGAGAGCCAATCTGTTTTACCATGCTGATCTGTTGGTCTGTATCGTATTTCGTAAATATAAGACATCAGAAGCAATGCCCAGTGCTGTAGGCATTGTATCATCATCGCTGGTAGTTGCTTATCCGGACTGAATATCGACACCAGGGGCTTGTGGTCAGTGATTAGAGGGAACTTGCGGCCAAAGAGAAACTGGTGGAACTTCTTCACACCAAATATAATACAAAGCCCTTCCTTTTCTATTTTGCTGTAAAGTTTTCGGTGCTGGTCAAGCGTTTTCGATGCGAAGGCAATAGGCTTCTCTGAGCCGTCAGGCATGCGGTGCGATATAATTACTCCTATTCCGTGTACAGAGGCATCATTTGCCAGAATAACAGGCAACTTGTCGTCGAAGTGCGTTAGCAACGGTGCTGTACTGATCTGGCGCTTAAGAGCTAAAAAAGCCTTTTCCTGCTCCTCTCCCCACTGAAATGGTACATTCTGCCGGCTAAGTCTATTAAGCGGCTCTGCTTTATCTGAAAAATTGAGTATAAATGCATGATAGTAATAAATTTTACCTAAGAATGCTTGCAGATCTTTCAAATTGTTGGGCCGTTGCATTTCATTTATTGCTACAACCTTAGTTGGGGCAGGAGTACATCCTGCTGCATTCAAAACAAAGTCTAAGTACTCCACCCGGCGCTGCATAAAAGAACACTTGGATCGGCGGTATTTAAATCCTGAATTTTGTAGTTTTTCGAAAACAGCTTGTAAATTGTTCAATAAATCTTGGTCTGACTTTCCCGATACTAATATATAGTCTAGGTAATTAATACACAATTGGATGTCTGCTATAATCTGTTCCAATAGCTTCTGAAAAAGAGCGGGAGCGCTTGCTATGCCAATCGTTAGTCGTTGATATTGGAACAATCCTAATGGTGTATTGACAACCATTAATTGCTTAGCCTCTTCGGTCAGCCCAATTTGCAAGTATGCATCTGAGAGATCAATTTGTGGCACATTTCTTCAATGCACGGTATCGGGTATTGATCCCCCTCAAGTTGTGCATTAACAGCTTTAAAATCACCACATATTCTTAGCAGGCCGTCGTTTTTGGGGACTACCACTATAGTTGCAGTCCAGTTGCTGAATGTAATTGGCTTCCATATGCCCTGGTCCGTCAGACGCTGTGCTTTTATTTTAAACTCCGTCATTTGTGCGAAGGGTATAGGCCTTGACGTAAAATATATTAGTGATGCATTTGGTTTTAAATGTAGCGCAGCTTTTTTGTAGTAGTGCAGTAGCCCAATGTGTTTTCAAACACTGGTGCGAATTTCTGCAACATAATTTCAATGTTTTCGTTACTACTTGGTGATACCGTATTCACAAGACCCGTTTGGCATGTACATAAACCTAATTGTTCCAACAAATCAGTTCCAAGAATTTCACTATTATTTTGCAAATCAGCTACAACAAGTTTACATAATCGTTTGATGCACCCGTGACTAATAGTGACGTCGACAGTTCCTAATGTACTTACGGAGCTGCCTCCATAAGCGATAAGCTTGCCAGCTGGATATGGGTTCAGACCCGGCTTCCCGATATTTTTGTATACATATGCGCCAATTACAGAGCAAGTGGCACCCGTATCCATTAGAAATTTGACTGGCACATCATTTACCTAAATATCAACCAAATATTTATTTCCTACCTTATTTGCGCCGGTGCTGGTAATAGAAGCAATAAACTCCACAGTTGAAACTTTTTGCTGGTTATTATTGTTGCCGTTTGCTTGTGACTGACTTTCTTTCTTTTTGCTGTCATTACTAGACGCCGCTTGTGATTTACACACTGGCGCAATATGACCAAAACGATTACATTTTCGGCACTTTTCATTACGAAATTTACATTGTCTTCTTGGATGATGTTTTCCACAACCCGAACACGACTGTAGGAGGTTATCACTGGTTGTGTTTTGCTTTTTTGTATCGCTTTTGTTGGATTTTTTTTTCAGTCTGGCGTGACTTTATCAAAAACACTTCGCTACGATCTGCTTTATCGTTTGACAGGCGCTTTTTCATAGACTGAGTTGTCTCATAGCTTTCAGCAATAGCTAAAACATCTGCAAGTTACGGATTAGGCTTTTGCAGCGCAGCTGTGCGTACAGGTTCGTGTGGCGAATTCAAGATTAGAATATCTCGAAGAAGGTCGTCTACAAAGACTGTTTTGCAATTATCATTGCTACACACGAATCTACAGTTCCGCGCTACTCTTCGTAGTTCTGCAACCCAATGTGCATATTTTTGGTTTGGCTTCATTTTCGACGACATTTTCTTTATAATGCGTAGACAACTTTGTTACGATGCATTCAAAAGTCTGCTTTTGAATGTCTTCTGTCCCAAACAACTTGGTTAGAAGTTCGTAGCATTCTGCTCCGATCCACGAGAGTAAAAAAGCTCGCTTTTGCTCTGACTTTATAACCGCATATGCTTCAAAATGCTGCGTTAATTTCGCTATATGTGACTCAAAACGTTGCTTTGTATGTACGAAAAGTGGAAATGCTGGTACCGCTATGTTAGGTGTTGAGGTTATGGTTGGCGCACGTGCATTTTCTTGCAACTTCGCTACACTCGTTTTTTGTTATTCCAATTGTACGACCATCCACGACCTATTTTTACTCAACACATCCACTAAGAAGTCCTGCTATTACTTTAGCAGCTTCTCAATTGCTACTTCCATTACGATGCCGCGTTTGCTAATAAGTTAACTTTAAAGTTTCTTTCTTTTTTTTCTCGTCGCCAGAAAACTGTTATAATTTCGAATTTATTTATTATTAGAAACTTACAATACAAATTTGATAACTATTTAATTTTATGTAATTTATGAGTCAAAAGTAAATTATAGCGCGCAGGCGAAATATCGGCCGCCGACAGACAAAACATATGCAAAAGCAAAGGTCAAATTCAGTCCTGCATTTACATATATTTATCAGTGTTGCATTCAAATGTATCAAATACCTATAAGGGTTATTTTTTATAAGCACGACCAAGGTCCGCCTGCACCGAAGGGTGTTCTACTCAGAAATACTGTGGTTCGCGAAGCCGGTGTTGGCCCGTGAAATTAAATGAGGCTACTAAATATACCAACAATCCGTGAAAATATATAGTTTCTTTTTCTTTATAAACTGAAAGGTGGTAAATGTTACAAGTAAGGAAGGCTAAGTTCGGATGTAACCGAACATTACATACACAGCTGAGAGCTTTGGAGACAAAATAAGGGAAAACCACCATATAGGAATATGAACCTAGGGTAACCCTGGAATGTGTTTGCATGGCATGGGTATCAAACGGAAGGTATTAAAGAGTACTTTAAAAGGGAGTGGGCCATAGTTCTATAGGCGGACACCATTTCGGGATATCGTCATAAAGGTGGACCGGGGTGACTCTAGAATGTGTTTGTTCGATATGGTTATCAAACTAAAGGTATTAATGAGGGTTTTAAAAGGGAAGTTGTATATGTGAAGGCGTTTTCGAGATATCGACCAAAATGTGGACCAGGGTGACCCAGACCATCATCGTCGGGTACCCCTAATTTATTTATATATATAATACCACGAACAGTATTCCTGCCAAGATTCCAAGGGTTTTTGATCTCGCCCTGCAGAACTTTTTCATTTTATTTTACTTAATATGGAAGGTGCCACACCCATTTTACAAAGTTTTTTTTCTAAAGTTATATTTTGCGTCAATAAACCAATACAATTACCATGTTTCATCCCTTTTTTCGTATTTGGTATAGAATTATGGCATTTTTTTTTGATTTTCGTAATTTTCGATATCGAAAAAGTGGGCGTGGTCATAGTCGGATTTCGGCCATTTTTTGCCAATACAAAGTGAGTTCAGATAATTAGGTGACCTGAGTTTAGTAAAGATATATCGATTTTTGCTCAAGTTATCGTGTTATGGACCGAGCGGAAGGACAGACGGTGGACTGTGTATAAAAACTGGGCGTGACTTTAACCGATTTCGCCCATTTCCACAGAAAACAGTTACCGTCATAGAATCTATGCCCCTACCAAATTTCACAAGGATTGGTATATTTTTGTTCGACTTATGGCATTAAAAGTCTTCTAGAAAAATTAAATAAAAATGGGCGGAGCCATGCCCATTTTGAAATTTTCTTTTATTTTTATATTTTGTTGCACCATATCATTACTGGAGTTGAATGTTGACATAATTTACTTATATACTGTAAAGATTTTAAATTGTTTGTTAAAATTTGACTTAAAATATGTTCGTCATCCGATTTAGCAAATTTTTATTTAGCACACATATAGTAATAGGAGTAACGTTGCTGCCAAATTTCATGATGATATCTTCAATGACTACCAAATTACAGCTTGCAAAACTTTTAAATTACCTTCTTTTAAAAGTGGGCGGTGCCACGCGCCTTGTGCAAAATTTTACCAATTTTCTATTCTGCGCCATAAGTTCAACCCACCTACCAAGTTTCATCGCTTTATCCGTCTTTGGTAATGAATTATAGCACTTTTTCGGTTTTTCGAAATTTTCGATATATAAAAAGTGGGTGTGGTTGTATTCCGATTTCGTTCATTTTAAATAGCGATCTGGTATGAGTGCCCGCGAACCTACATACGAAATTTTATCAAGATATCTCAAAATTTACTCAAGTTATCGTGTTACGGACAGACGGATGGACGGACGGACATGGCTAAATGAATTTCTTTTTTCGCCCAGATCATTTTGAAGTCAAAATCTATCTCGATTAGTTTATGCCTTTACGGATTACCGTTATGCGAACAAAATTAATATACTCAGTGAGCTCTGCTCAGCGGAGTATAAAAATAATGCGAAATATACAAAATGCAATTTAAGTGTATCGTTGCCAATTTATATAGACGTGTATGTGGATAAAGTTGTTAAAAGATGTGCAAGTGGTATAAAAATTTGCTAAATTTGCAAACTTTAACAACAAATACGGTTTAAACTATAAGTTTGCGCACTTTAAGTTATACATATTTTTGATCAAGGAAGCCCCCTCTTTCACCCTGAAGAAACCTTTTTTTTGATGAAGGATGTGCTATTCTAAAATTTCCCCATCTACAAGTTTTTGATAACTTACCGATAGTTTTTCGATAGCAAATTGGTCTCTGTTCGATAACAGATAGATAATTTTTCGATAAATAACCGATAGCTAATCGGTACAAAATTTGTAACGCACTTGATAACCTCTGTTATCGGTAGCAAATTTATATACCTGCCATACGAAGGATACGGTGAACATCGCTGTTTTTAAGTGAGGTTATGAAACATTTTAAACACTTTTCTTCAGCAAGTTGTTATAAATTAAAAATTTGTTTAATTAATTTAATTAAATAAATTGTTTTTTAATTAAATAAAAACCATTATTCGGACAGATAGCTCGTAAACTTTTCTAAGGTTCAGATTACCCAAAGCAGTCTGAATTTAGTTAATACAAAAAATGTTTCACATTTTGTATGGAGAAAATCTAACACACCCTTCAGATAAGAAAGTTGCAAAAATCAATGCTAATTCTGAGGTTCATCCAATTTGTCAGACTTAAATAAATTGGAGTAAAAAATTGAATACGCGAACCTTTACCAAAATATTAAATAAGAATTTGTAAACTTTTTTGAAAGTTTAAAATTTTTTAAAATTTCTTGAATACGTTTCGAAATTAGTTTACATAGATTTCGTTACGTAAATGTTAATAGTAAAATTTTGTTTTTAAATTATCGACTTCGCTGAGATACAAACTGTTAACAAAACTTTGAAGTTACGACCTTTGTGTTAGGATAGGTGGATATAAAAATAAAATTTCTGAACGTAAAAGAACTCTAAAAGATTAAATATTAAAAAAATGTTAAACTCAATTTAACCGATATTCTTAACTTAAGCTGTAATATTCATTACTGTACACTATATTAATTATTTTAATTTATCGACAATCAAAAACTATACACTGTGGACCACGGTCAGCGCTACGATACCATCAAGAGTGCAAATATAGTCTTCTATGGGGTGCTATAGAACAGCTGCTGTCTTAAAAACAATGTTGTTACCAAATTTTATTAAAGTTGATCGGTTTTGGTCGACTTATTGTCTACTCCCAGTTCAATTTTTTTTCTAAATTTTCGCTATATTACATATATCAGCCCTGACAATGTAGTAACAAGGTATTATCGCATTAGAGTCATTTATACATAAATCAGAAAGAGCATTTTGATACCGCTATTATGAACAGCAAGAAGCGGAAACGGAAGGAGCTTCAGGAAGATTATTAAAAATGTTTTGGCTAGAATGCCGACGGCGCAGCTCGATATAGTCGCAATGGAAAACATTGTACGTGCACTTCTTCCTCCCCACGCAGTAAGGACAGTGCAAGAGTTTAAGGTAAAATAAGGCCCCAAGGATAGACGAAGATCCACAAGAAAAAATAGACGGATTTGGGAAAATATTTACAAATGGCATACTGGGTTTTCACAACGTACGTCTAAGGGGCGAAGTGTTCCTAGAAATGTGCAAAAAAAAAAAAAAGCAGGTAGTGTTAAAGAAGAAGAGCTAAGGGTGGCTACTTTAGAGTAGCGATTCCCAAATCCCTTCATGTTTACAGCGCTCCATCAGAAGCTAAATATTTTACTGATCGCATATTTACTTCATCGGCTTATATTCATAGGGTATTTCTATCAGCACAGTTCTGCGGAAAAGTAACAAACCAGGTTTGACAGCTTATAGTACACTGAAAGAAAAAAGTGGTAAAATCAACCAACGGGCCAATTACACCGATCTTTCTGTAAATTGCAATATATCGTAACCACGGGCATATTTTTGATTTGAGTTATGCGCTTTAACTGTAAAATCAACAAAAAAAGTTAACCAAATATAAGCTACGCCTCTATTCAATAAATATAAATAAAACTTGTTTCTCAAGATTCTGATATTGCTTTTTCAAGGCTTTGATCTATTGACATGATTGTAAATTAACAATTATGAATGTCGCCATAAATATGCCAATGAAAACTGTTAAAATGTAATAGTAGGTGTTGATATTACAGAGATTTCTCTTTAAACAGAAAAATTGGTCAGATTAACTTTGTGTGTGTCATTTGTATACATAACGTGCTTTGCACACATAGTATATTAACTTTGATTGGATAACGGTTGGTTGTACAGGTATAAAGGAATCGAGATAGATATAGACTTCCATATATCAAAATCATCAGTGTCTAAAAAAATTTGTTTGAGCCATGTCCGTCCGTCCGTCTGTCTAATAACACGATAACTTGAGTAACTCATCTCGCTATTTAAAATGAACGATATCGGACTATAACCACGCCCACTTTTTCGATATCGACAATTTCGAAAAACAGAAAAAGTGCGACAATTCATTACCAAATACGGATAAAGCGATAAAACTTGGTTGGTGGGTTGACCTTATGACGCAGAACAGACAATTTTGGACAATGGGCGTGGCACCGCCCACTTTTAAAAGAAGGTAATTTAAAAGTTTCGCAAGCTGTAATTTGGCAGTCGTTGAAGATATCGTGATGAAATTTGGCAGGAGCGTTACTCCTATTACTATATGTATGCTTAATAAAAATTAGCAAAATCGGAGAACGACCACGCCCACTTAAAAAAATTTTTTTTAAGTCAAATTTTAACAAAAAATTTAATATGTTTACAGTATATATGTAAATTATGTCAACATTCAACTCCAGTAATGATATGGTGCAACAAAGTACAAAAATAAAAGAAAATTAAAAAATGGGCGTGGCTCCGCCCTTTTTCATATAATTTGTCTAGAATAATTTTAATGCCATATTTCGAACAAAAATTTACCAATCCTTGTGAAATTGGGTAAGGGCATATATTCTATGGCAATAACTGTTTTCTGTGAAAATGGGCGATATCGGTTGAAGCCGTGCCCAGATCTTATACACAGTCTACCGTCTGTCCTTCCGCCCGGCCGTTAACACGATAATTTGAGAAAAAATCGATATATCTTCACTAAACTTAGTTCACGTACTTATCCGAACTCACTTTAACTTGGTATTAAAAATGGGCGAAATCTGACTATGACCACGCCCACTTTTTCGATATCGAAAATTTTGATAAATGAAAAATGCCATAATTCTATACCAAATACGAAAAAAGTTATGAAACATGGTGATTGGATTGGTTTTTAAGGCAAAATATAACTTTAGAAAAAACTTTGTAAAATGGGTGTAACAACTACCATATTAGGTAGAAGAAAATGGAAAAGTTCTGCAGGGCGAAATCAAAAGCCCTTGGAATCATGGCGGGAATACTATTTGTGGTATTATATATATAAATAAATTAGCGATACCCGACAGATAATGTTCGGGGTCACCCTGGCCGTCACTTATACAATTGAGGGCCACTACCTTTTAAAACCCTCATTAACACCTTTCATTTGATACCCATGTCATACAAACACATTCCAAGGTTACCCTAGGTTGATTTTCCTAAATGGTGATTTTCCTTATTTTGTCTCCAAAGTTCTCAGCTGTGTATGTAATGTTCGGTTACACCCGAACTTAGCCTTCCTTATTTGTTGGTATTTAAAATATGTACAACTGCTCAGCATTCCGAGATTGTCATCTCTCATTGTCACATATGTACGTAATATCTACCTGTGCATACCCTCGTACCCTTTCATCATGTACGTTCCTCATGTATGTATGTGAGCATATTTTCCGTTGTTCGAAGCTACTACTTGAGCGCTTTCAAGCAATTGCTTTTTATAGCTTCCGAACAATTTGATTTAATTCAAGCGAACAAAAAAAGAAACAAAAACACTAACAATAACGATAGATGTAACAGAGCTTGTTTTACGCGCAGCCGAACGAAGAAAGCAGGAAATCAAAAGAAAAACCCATACTCTCGAAGGGATTTCTGTCGCATGCTATCAATTTTAAATACGTAACTTTTTGACAAAGAAGTGCATGCACTCTACCTTACTCGATGTGTTGCTCACCACGCTCAACCAGCAGCCGGTGGTTAGCGAACATGGTGACTATGGCCACAATGGTTGTAGCGATGAACGGAGGCGCCAAAGAAGCACGTATAAAGTGGTTGCATTATGACAAGATGACGGCAACAGTGCAGCAACATCGTCATCTTCATCCGTTTTGAATTGATGGCGTAACTGAGCTATTGCCAATGCACTTAATAGCTTTGTGGGGGTACTAATACAAACGACATTAACGACGACAAGGACGATGATGATTTCATAACCTATAAAAATATTATATAAAATGCATCACGCAAAGCAAAAAGTAAATCAAACAAGTAAGGAAGGCTAAGTTCGGGTGTAACCGAAAATTATGTACTCAGTTGAGAGCTGTGGAGACAAAGTAAAGGAAAATCACCATGTAGGAAAATGAACCTAGGGTAACCCTGGAATGTGCTTGTATGACATGTCTCACGTTAAGTAACTTATTCAAGCTGAATGTTGGAATAGCATGGCCAAATAACGCAAATAATGTTAAGTTTGTAGTGAAGTCAGTGAAGTATATTTTAAATCCTTATTTTCCAGAAAATGGTGACTTATTTATTCGACCTTGTGATTTTGTTCAAAAGTAGTAAAATGTATGACCTATGATCGAGAAAATCGTATACATAAAAGCAACTCGCACAGAAAAGCCCAAAATATCCCTTGTAAAGAAAAAATTAATTTTCCTTTGAGGATAAAAATGAGAAAATACTTGTTTTCGTCAAAATGGTTCTAGACAAAACGGACGGAAAACGCTTTTGAAATTTTATGCCCAGCCGTTTTTGTTGAAAAGTTAAAAGTAATACTTGGTTCTCACTATGTCAAATTTTACATTATACACGAAACTGACATCAAAACATTATGTTGGCAAACTTTTTCGTTTCAATAATCTGAAAGAACTGGAAATTATAAAACGGGAGTGAAATATATCAGCAGATATTTGTAAGTTGTTTTTTGACCCGCACTGCTCTATAGACCTTGAGTAATTAATGTGACATATTGGAAATGCATCTGACACCAAACTTCCATCATGCGAATTTGAGGCCGTGTTTTTAGAAATCTTTCAACATTAAGAAAACCAAACATAAAACACTTTTCGTTTATAGAAACAATGAAGTTATGATGTCAAATCAAGTCTTGTTTTTAAATAACATCCTTTACTAAACATACACTCTGAAATGTTCAAACCCAATCTGAGTGTAAGTTCAGATTAATTAGATCGTTAAACATAGACATCTTACCAAATACCACATATACTTTAACTAAGTTTTCGAATATCTCCAATTAAGGATTATATGCTAACTAATGGCAACACTAAACCGCATGTGAAAGCTTTAAAATCATAAACTGTCATGTCAAAGCTGCTGCACTAATAAGGCGGTTATAAGTTAACATGTAAGTGTATGTAAAAGGCTGTTGTTTGTCAGTTTGGAGGTGAACAAACGCTTGGAAAAGGTGTTTGCCACAAAAAAACACACACACAAAAAAATTGTCAACACAAAACGAAAACTTTGCATACTTTTGAGTGCTGATGCATGTCTTTGAAAGGACAAAGTTTTGCAGTGATGTCGTTGTGCATGGATGTGCGTATATGTGTGAGTGCCTTAGTACTAACACGAATAGCATATTTAGTAAACGGTCGGCTGATATATATAAGTAAGTTAGTGTAACTATAATCGAGAGAAAAAATATTGAACCGACTTATTTATGTAACGCGAGGTGTATGTGTGTATGGGTGAGGGTCTAGTATATGCCAGTGCGCCTATGCATATGCAAAAAGTTTGCAGTGCTTAAACAACGCAACTACTAGAATAGAGGAAAAAAATTAGAAGACTAACTAACTGTGGTGACAACATATTCATATGCATTATGCATACGTCCCTGAGGCCTTGTTACGCATACGGCTGTATGTCTGTTATCAGTGCGGCTTGTGTTTTTTGGAGCTAGAGCTACAGTTTTAAGATTTTTTTTATATTTACATATAGAGCAATAACCTATGAAAAGGCTTAACCGACCAATGTTTGATTTTTGATTTAAACCTAAGAACGATTACGATATGCCTCAGCTCACATAAAGTTCAAAGTCCTACGACATATCATAACCAATTTTGATTAAGTTCATATACCATTTTTTTGCGCTCGGAATGTATGGGTTAACCTTTTTTTCAAGCAAACTTTAAGATGAGTTAGGAGTTGGCGACATTTATATTGTACGAAGAATAAGCGAAGCGGTAGGGTTTGTGCGCTCACTTTGGCTGAGCTTTGTAAGGAAAATTGAAGAATGTGGGGTCTCAAGGTCAGTAGTGGAATTCACTAACTTTTTAAACTACATTTGTCATCGCTTTATTTGCGAATCGATAACTATAACGATTTCGTTATTCAGTTACTATATTGTATCGATATTTGTTTATCGACGATCAGCTGTGTTGTTAAACAAACGGCAAGTAAATTGGCTGCGTTAAAAATCACGAAATTAATATTTCTGGCAACTTCAGTTAAAAAAGAAATCGGAACTTTAATTAAATACTTTCAAACACGAAAAGCTGCTTTATAAATAAAATGGTATTTGAGTACTTGGCGTACGATTTATCACAAGGTGAAGAATTACTAAGTCCATCGTCAGTGGACAGACATCTTCTTAGAAAAGTAGATAACCTATTCCACTTGAACGCAACGGAGGTTCGAAAGCTGTACAGACTAACCCCAGACTTGGCTCATGATATTATTTCTTGATGGTCAATTAAGGTGTACAAGAATAACTGCGATTTCAACAGAGAAAAAAAAAAGAAATTAATACCGCATTTACTTATCTTTTGTTAAAATATGTAAAAATTTGCACAATAATGACTTTTAGAAGCAGTTAACATACGAAATTTATTTATTTATTGGCATTCCTTTTGTGCTTTTCGGATTTTTTAGGTTTCGTTAAGCTGTACTGTCACTTTCTGCTATTAAAACGAAATTTAAATTTCATTTATTTCGAGTCGTTAAAACAAAGTTAGTGAATAGTACAATCGATAAGGCAAGCGACAAAATCGTTAATTAAAATCGCAACAAATCACATCGTTTTAAGTTAGTGAATTCTACTAAAGGTGGGGATAGGATAGGTTCGGTGATAGTATTGCATATTCTTCTGTGTTCAATTATGGTAACGTCAAGTCTGGTAAGGCATTGTAGATATGGGCTATGAATTTGTTTAGTCCAGTTGGCGCTTTATTTAATTTGTTCACTTGCCACAAACTCTCTCCAGGAGGTGGTCCGGGGGGATATGTCTCTCAGCAGTGACTTGAAGAGAGTCATAATAAATTAAGGCAAACATTTTTTGGGTCTATATGGGTCCAATTTTTTGGAGATATCTGCGATAACGATTGAAATATCGAAGTAAAACACATCACTAGATGTTGACCTTAATGCTTTGATACTTAAATTGTACAAACAGATGTTGGCCTCATTGAGTCTCCTTTTTAGTTAATACCTATGAAACCTTTCCCTACAGAATACGCCTCTTCAACAATTTCCTCCGAAGGATCAGTGTCGCTGGTCAGAATTAATGCGAGTTAACTTGAAATCCGTAACCACAACTTACTTTACACCGAAAACTCAGAACAAAATTCAATTGAGGAAATACCTTGGCTGCTGTGTGAGTTTCGCCGATTTTTTCATGCAATGTCTGTTTATATGAATACCACTCAATAATGTAATACCATTTGGACATGTATAGCCTGTCAGTATTTATTTGATATGACAGAATTACAGATTTTTATTTATTGTAGTATCCAAAATTATGGATTGCCTAGCATAGAATAAATTTTCCTTAGTGTGCATGTGAAATATGTTGATGAAGCGATAAGGTTATTCCCCGAAAGCTTTGGGAGTGTTATCGATGTGATGGTCTTTTGCCGGATACAGATCCGGTACGCTTCGGTAACACAGCACTATTAAGGTGCTAGCCCCACCATCTCGGACGATTTATATGGCCACACTAAACCTTCAGGCCATACCTCCCTCCCCATCCCAAGTTCCATGAGGAGCTTGTGGTCGTCAGAGCCTCGTCTGTTAGTGAAACAGGATTCGCCGCGGATAGGTGAGGTTGAAAATTGGGTTTGGAGAAGCTACATATTGCGCTGGCAACCTTAGGGGTTGCGCTAAATAGCCCCTTGAAGCTGGTATTTTAGTTGCCTCTTACGACGGGCATGCCTACCGCGGATATATTCTGACCCTCTAATTCGGGATGCATGTGAAATATCTTTGTGTTTTGTTTTTTGAAATAAAATAAGTATGTACAAACCTTTCAAAATTAAAATGTAAAAACTTTTGCATTAAAACCAAGGTTTGAAATTACTTTTATAATTATTTTTTCTCGACTTTGTTTTTGCATTACGGCATTTACAATTTCGAATACATTTAAGCAGCGGGTTAGGGAGCTTAGAATATAAACGCGGCAAGTATGCCTGTCATTGGGGCAATTAAAATACCCAAATGATTCAAAGTGTTGCCAGCATAATTTATAGCTTCTTCAACCCAATTGTCAACCTGACTTACCGGTGGTGAATTTTGTTTCTTTAGCAGCCGAGGCTCTGGATAACTCTGGTTCCTCACGAAGGTTAGGGAGGGGGTGGCCTACAGGGTTCAGTGTGATCATGTTAAATCCTTCTCGAGATAGTCGGGCTGGTACCTTAACGGTGTTTGTTACCAGAATGTACATAACGTACCGGATCCATATCCGGAAAAGAGCTATCAGCATTGATAGCACTCAACAAAACCTTCAGGGACACAGTCATCCACCTCACACTACTCCAAGAGGCATAAGGAAACATCTCCCGTAAGCACTACGATGAGTTATAGCACCTTCCAGCTCAGCCGGTTGATTTAGATAAACATATGGAGAGCCTTTACCTTATTCCCACTGAGTCGGTAAGTACCTTCGCCGAAGAAAGATGTTATCAATATACTCTTGGATAAACTAATCTGACTAATGTATTAACTGGTATGACCCTGATGCATATACTGGCTAGTATGGCACTTGATATTTCGTAGGACATCGCCATGTTAAACATACCTGTTGCTAATATGGAAAAAAGACAGAACTCTACCTAGGTGGGATCTTTTACAAACTAGTATTCTTCTAGTATTGTATACTTGGTTGGTCAGGGACCCAGGGCAAAGAAAAAATCAGCGGATTCGTTATGTTGTGGAACCAATTATAACTGCTCCAACAAATGCTCCTTAGGACTGAGTCGGCTACTACAATTCTCATCGTAACTGTTCTGATGTATGAAATGAAATCATGGGCGTTGTCGCAGAGATAATGTGACGGCCATTGGCGTATTCGAGAGGAAAGTTTACTAAAGCTTTTGAATACTCTAATATTTTAAATGCTATAACAGTAGTCGACAGCTGTCAAAATCGAATTTACGCTTTAATTGGAACCGATAAGTTCAAGTAGTAAAACAAACGCCTCTATTACATACGCCCATAATTGAAAGTTAATAGTGTGACGAATATTAGCAACACTAAGGGGTACTATCATCTCTAAGCTGATACTAAGCAGTGTCTCGTATGCACATCAACAAATCAATCATTATGTCTACCCATATGTCCATACGAGCAGCGGAGAAGAGACGCACACACACATGCATATATCTTATCTGAGATGCTTCCAAAAGTCGGAAATTATCCGCGGAAGTGTCACTCATATTTACACGCGCATCTGTAGTTATAATTTTATAGCAGTAACTAAGTAAATTATGGAAGCGCCTAGAAGTATGCGAACGAGAAATCACAGAGTATTAAAGGCAGCGACAGTAGAGGCACGACAATCAGTTTAATTTAAGCAAGCTATCAGTTGCGAATTACAAGTGTTATTTTCAAGTAGTCTAATAAAAACCATTTTTGCATTATTCAATATTGGAGCTATTTATTCAGCAGTTTAGTGATTCGAACATTAGTAGAAGGTTGCAAATAAGAGGAATTTCCGTAAATTCGTTACAATATGTTTATAAGCCTTTTAACAGGCCGATACATGGATTTTAATTGCCTTATTATAAGATTTATTCATGATTTTACTTGCAACCATTTACAAAACTTTTTACTAAGTATTCTTATTTACGCTATGTGCAAAAATTATACTAATTTCAAGCTCTTAATGAATTTGCTGTTGGCTGTGCGACTGATCGTGATTATCGCCCAAAGCACTAGCTGTCGCCACAATTGGCATTGCTGCCACTTCCACGAAATTTGGCCTTGCGACTTTGAAACTTTTATAGATGGCACTGAAATAACTGTATAAAGACATGTGCGAAGTGGTAATTTTGTAGCACCAACATTGCCATCTCGAAGCACATCTGAAGATAGTATCAATACTTGTTGTTGTTGTATTTAACAGAATTATTACAAATAATCAGTTCTACATATTTACGTAGTTCATAAACTCTCACTATAGTAATCACATTAGAAATTGTTCTGTGAAGTTGAATGTCAAGCACCCAGCGTCCACGGTTCATCGCTTCTGTCCGGCCGACAATTGTGGCCTTTATGGAGTTTTGAACTTGCACTGTTATTATTTCGCTTTTGTTGTCATGGATGCTGCTTTTGATGGCGTTTGTTTCTTTTTTATACTCAGTTGAGCAGAGCTCACAGAGTATATTAAGTTTGATTGGATAACGGTTGGTTGTACATATATAAAGGAATCGAGATAGATATAGACTTCAATATATCAAAATAATCAGGATCGAAAAAAAATTTGATTGAGCCATGTCCGTCCGTCCGTCCGTCCGTCCGTCCGTCCGTCCGTTAACACGATAACTTGAGTAAATTTTGAGGTATCTTGATGAAATTTGGTATGTAGGTTCCTGAGCACTCATCTCAGATCGCTATTTAAAATCAACGATATCGGACTATAACCACGCCCACTGTTTCGATATCGAAAATTTCGAAAAACCGAAAAAGTGCGATAATTCATTGCAAAAGACCGATAAAGCGACGAAACTTGGTAGATGAGTTGAAATTATGACGCAAAATAGAAAATTAGTAAAATTTTGGACAATGGGCGTGGCACCGCCCACTTTTAAAAGAAGGTAATTTAAAACTTCTGCAAGCTGTAATTTGGCAGTCGTTGAAGATTTCATGATGAAATTTGGCAGCAACGTTACTCTTATTACTATATGTACGCTTAATAAAAATTAGCAAAATCGGAGAAGGACCACGCCCACTTATAAAAAAAAAATTTTTATACTCAGTTGAGCAGAGCTCACAGAGTATATTAAGTTTGATTGGATAACGGTTGGTTGTACATATATAAAGGAATCGAGATAGATATAGACTTCAATATATCAAAATAATCAGGATCGAAAAAAAATTTGATTGAGCCATGTCCGTCCGTCCGTCCGTCCGTCCGTCCGTCCGTCCGTTAACACGATAACTTGAGTAAATTTTGAGGTATCTTGATGAAATTTGGAATGTAGGTTCCTGAGCACTCATCTCAGATCGCTATTTAAAATGAACGATATCGGACTATAACCACGCCCACTTTTTCGATATCGAAAATTTCGAAAAACCGAAAAAGTGCGATAATTCATTGCAAAAGACCGATAAAGCGACGAAACTTGGTAGATGAGTTGAAATTATGACGCAAAATAGAAAATTAGTAAAATTTTGGACAATGGGCGTGGCACCGCCCACTTTTAAAAGAAGGTAATTTAAAACTTTTGCAAGCTGTAATTTGGCAGTCGTTGAAGATTTCATGATGAAATTTGGCAGCAACGTTACTCTTATTACTATATGTACGCTTAATAAAAATTAGCAAAATCGGAGAAGGACCACGCCCACTTATAAAAAAAAAATTTTTTTTAAGTAAAATTTTAACAAAAAATTTTATATCTTTACAGTATATAAGTAAATTATGTCAAGATTCAACTCCAGTAATTATATGGTACAACAAAATACAAAAATAAAAGAAAATTTAAAAATGGGCGTGGCTCCGCCCTTTTTCATTTAATTTGTCTAGGATACTTTTAACGCCATAAGTCGAACAAAAATTAACCAATCCTTTTGAAATTTGGTAGGGGCATAGATTTTATGGCGTTAACTGTTTTCTGTGAAAATGGGCGAAATCGGTTGATGTCACGCCCAGTTTTTATACACAGTCGTCCGTCTGTCCTTCCGCATGGCCGTTAACACGATAACTTGAGCAAAAATCGATATATCTTTACTAAACTCAGTTCACGTACTTATCTGAACTCACTTTATCTTGGTATGAAAAATGAACGAAATCCGACTATGACCACGCCCACTTTTTCGATATCGAAAATTACGAAAAATGAAAAAAATGCCATAATTCTATACCAAATACGAAAAAAGGGATGAAATATGTTAAGGTAATTGGATTGTTTTATTGACGCGAAATATAACTTTAGAAAAAACTTTATAAAATGGTTGTGACACCTACCATATTAAGTAGAAGAAAATGAAAAAGTTCTGCAGAGCGAAAAAAAACCCTTAAAATCTTGGCAGGTATTACATATATAAATAAATTAGCGGTATCCAACAGATGATGTTCTGGGTCACCCTGGTCCACATTTTTGTCGATATCTGGAAAACGCCTTCACATATACAACTGCCACCACTCCCTTTTAAAAGCCTCATTAATATCTTTAATTTGATACCCGTATCGTACAAACACATTCTAGAGTCACCCCTGGTCCACCTTTATGGCGTTATCTCAAAAAGGCGTCCACCTATAGAACGAAGGCCCACTCCCTTTTAAAAATACTCATTAACACCTTTCATTTGATACCCATATCGTACAAACAAAGTCTAGAGTCACCCCTGGTACACCCTTATGGCGATATCTTGAAAAGGCGTCCACCTATAGAACTAAGGCCCACTCCCTCTTAAAATACTCATTAACTCCTTTCGTTTGATACCCCTATTGCACAAACGAATTCTAGAGTCACCCCTGGTCCACCTTTATGGCGATATCTCGAAAAGGCAAACACCTATAAAACGAAGGCCCACTCCCTTTTAAAAATACTCATTAACACCTTTCATTTGATACCCATATCGTACAAACAAAGTCTAGAGTCACCCCTGGTCCAGAAAGGCCCACTCCCTCTTAAAATACTCATTAACTCCTTTCGTTTGATACCCATATTGCACAAACGAAATCTAGAGTCACCCTTGGCCCACCTTTATGGCGATATCTCGAAACGGCGTCCACCTATGGAACTAAGGATTACTCCCTTTTAAAATACTCATTAACACCTTTCATTTGATACCCATATCGTACAAACGCATTCTAGAGTCACACCTGGTCCATCTTTATGGCGATATCTCGAAAAGGCGTCCACCTATAGAACTAAGGCCCACTCCCTCTTAAAATACTCATTAACTCCTTTCGTTTGATACCCATATTGCACAAACGAATTCTAGAGACACCCCTGGTCCACCTTTATGGCGATATCTCGAAAAGGGGTCCACCTATAAAACGAAGGCCCACTCCCTTTTAAAAATACTCATTAACACCTTTCATTTGATACCGATATCGTACAAACAAAGTCTAGAGTCACCCCTGGTCCACCCTTATGGCGATATCTTGAAAAGGCGTCCACCTATAGAACTAAGGCCCACTCTCTCTTAAAATACTCATTAACTCCTTTCGGTTGATACCCATATTGCACAAACGAATTCTAGAGTCACCCCTGGTTCACCTTTATGGCGATATCTCGAAAAGATAAACACCTATAAAACGAAGGCCCACTCCCTTTTAAAAATACTCATTAACACCTTTCATTTGATACCCATATCGTACAAACAAAGTCAAGAGTCACCCCTGGTCCACCTTTATTGCGATACCTCGAAAATGCGTCCACCTATAGAACTAAGGCCCACTCCCTCTTAAAATACTCATTAACTCCTTTCGTTTGATGCCCATATTGTGCAAACAAATTCTAGGGTCACCCCTGGCCCACCTTTATGGCGATATCTCGAAACGGCGTCCACCTATGGAACTAAGGATTACTCCCTTTAAAATGCTCATTAACACCTTTCATTTGATACCCATATCGTACAAACGCATTCTAGAGTCACCCCTGATCCATCTTTACGCCGATATCTCGATAAGGCGTCCATCTATAGAACTTAGGTCCACGCCCTTTTAAAATACTCATTAATACCTTTCATTTGATACCCATATCGTACAAACGCATTCTAGAGTCAACCCTGATCCACCTTTATGGCGATATCCCTAAATGGCGTCCACCTATAGAACTATGGCCCCCTCCCTCATAAAATACTCTTTAATTCCTTTCATTTGATACACATGTCATACAAACACATTCCAAGGTTTCCCTCGGTTCATTTTCCTACATGGTTATTTTCCCTTATGTTGTCACCATAGCTCTCAACTGAGTATGTAATGTTCGGTTACACCCGAACTTAACCTTCCTTACTTGTTTTTTATTTAGAACGTTATTACTGGGGATTTGTTTGTGGGTGTGTTTGTGATGACTGCTCATGCCATTTGTCGTGTAAATGTAGTAGCAGCTGTCACAGCGACTTTTAGTGGATTGTAATGCCGTTATTGCGTAGTGTCATTTGCACTTTGGAAAGCGACTATGAACCAAATTGAAGTGAAATAGCCAAAAAGTTTGTAAGTGTTTACAATTTTATGGTTTTGCTATAGTTAAGTGCGTGAAAGTGTAGAATACAAATGTACATACCTACTAGTACATGCAAAGATAAAATACTTATATTCATTTACTTCATGTGAGTTTTTATTGTTGCGCATTTCAGTATACAGACTTGCCCTGCAGGGAAACTGAAGCAAGCAAATAACTTTGTTTGAAGGAAGCTTTCTATTCTACTTGAAAGCTTTCATTAAAAAATTGCAAAGACATCAAAAACTAGGAAAACTCATTTCGGAAAATCATTACATTTACGAAGTTTTCATAGTTACGCAACAATTTCAAGTTAGTGTTACCTTATTATGTTTTGAATCGCTGTTAAATTTTTTACACGCACACTGAAAGAAAAATACTGGTAAAATCAATCGAAATACGGGCCAGTTCAACTGAAATTTCTGTAAATTTTTATCCATCACAACAAGATGTTGAATCAATTGCGCACAAATCGTTGATTCGTAATTGACTGTTTTAGTAGTCAAATGAACAAAAAAAGTTGTTGCGACAGCTTTGTATGAATGTACCTATGTTGCCATATAAATAAATAAATGTAAGGCGCGATAACCCCCGAAGACATTTTAGGCAGAACTTCTCTTCCAATTTATGTCGTGCTCCTTTTTAATTTTTCTTACAAATTGGAGGGACCGGACCTACTTGTTTTATGCCGACTCCGAACGGCATCTGCAAGGCACATAGGAAATAAACTTGGAGTGCTTGCCGAACACTGCCGAGGGGTGACCCTGCTTAGAAAATTTTTCTTCTAATTGGAAGAGCTTGTTTTTAAAATTTTTATGTTGCTTTGCCCGGGGTGTGAACCCAGGGTCTTCGGTGTGGTAGGCGGAGCGCGCTACAATCACACCACGGCGGCCGCCATATAAATACGTAAATGTGTGAATACATAAATACGCATGCTTACTACATATACGTACATATGAATATAAAAATTAATATAGTAGTCACAAAACTGATTCTCAATTTTTTCAGTTGCAGCTCAGCTCATTCTCAATTTCTTCCCTCGCATGTAGTTGCCACACTTGATTGTTTCGAACAAAACTTGCACTATAAATATTTGACGTAAAATTTTAAAAAGAGAACTTGTAAGTTATAGAAAAGTAAAGAATAAAATCGCACGAAGGTAATTCACCACTGGAGTAACTTTACACGTAATTCGGCAAGTTTAATATTCGTAACACTTTAAGTTGAAACGATTGCAAAACAACTCAAACTTTTGTTTTGTCGGAAACATCAACATTAAAAAAGGATGTTTTTTTTTATTAGCTTATTAGATTCGTTCGCGTGAGTGAAAATTCATAAAAACTTAAACAAAATGTTACTAACTTTGGAAAAATCCTGTTCGTTCAAGCAAAACTTTTGCAACAAGAGGGTGAAATTTTGCATTTCGCTTGGACGGGAAGTTGCAAAATTGTACCCGATAAATAGGTGTCCAGATATCTCATAATTTTTTGTACAGTAAATTCAAAAAAGGGTTTTTTCGTTTTGTATTGATAACTGAAAAACTAGTTTTTTATTGTTTTCTCATTTTGTGTGTTTTTTCGATTTGATGGTTTTCTTATTTTGGTGTTTGTTTTTTTAACAAGTGGCACCATCGTCATAAGAACAAAGTAGATGGCGTAGTGAGCGTAAAATCCTCTTTGAGATTTGATCATGTATTGACGGTTGATCGGTGTTGAAATGACAAGTGAAATCAGTTTTGTTAACAGAAAAATCAGTTAGATTGACTAGGAATCTGTCAATTTTACAGAATTTTGTTAACTTAAGAGTGACAGTTTCTCTTCTGTTGAAATGACTAAACTAATTTGTTCGCTTGACAAAGAAATCGGTCGAATTAACCGTAATTCGATCAATTTTCACCGAATCTACGTTAAGTCAAGAACAACTGAACACATTAGTTGATTTTACTAGCACCATTTCTTTCAGTGCAGCTGTACCTGCATATAGGGTATTATAACTTTGATTGGATGGCAGTTGGTTGTAAAGAATCGAGATAGATATGCACTTTCACCTATCAAAATCATCAATATCGTATCGAAAAAAAATTTGACTAAGCCATGTCCGTCCGTCCGTTAACACGATAACTTGAGCAATATTGATATATCTTCACCAAATTCAGAAAAATGGGAAAAAATGAAATAACTCCAAAGCTAATAAAATTTGGTAGATAGATTGGTTTTATAACGCAAAACAAAAAGGGGGATATTTGGAAGTTTAACTAGACGTAAATCAAAAGTGCTTAACAGGGGCGCACCCAGAAATAAATTTGGGAGGGGGAGGGGGTTTAGGCTAAACAGTATTTTATTTGGCGTTACCGTCGCGCTCTCTGTGGATTGAGAACATTCCCAACAGACATTTCTAATTTTTGTTGTTATATCGGCCTACTGATTCTGCAACAGATGTCGCAGTGTTGTGAATATCAATTGGCACGAAGCATAATAGAAGTAGGATTAATGAAGACAAACAAAAAACCGCTGTGATGGCTGAATGGTTATAGCAGCGGCGCCTAAACGTTGCCGATGAAGGAATTTAGCAGTTCCCGAAATGGATCTATACAACGAGCTTTGGCAGTTGTCTAAATTTTTTCTTTCTTCTATTCTAATTTAAAAATTTTTTCAATTAAGAAAAAATTTATCATAACAATAATAATGATAAAAAATTATTGTTAGGTCTTGAGCTCGATTCGAACCCGCGATCTTACAGACATTTCTGTCGATATTTTTAAAAGTAACTTAAGGTAAACTTGCGTGTTAGACAACATATATATAAGCATTTTCAATATTAAATATATTTTAGTGTTTTTCAGAAAGCATTTTGTAAGCGTTGAGGGTAAATGTTTATAAATATTTTAACTGTGAAATTAAATTGTAAATGTTTAGAAAGAAAAACACGAAAAAGTTATTTGTCAACTTTTTTCAACTTGCAAAATTTTTAAATTATTTACATAAACGTGTGTATATGAAAGAAAATGGCTGCGTTTAAACTGCTTTTTGAATTTTCCAAGAATGCGTAAGAATTGCAGCTAAAATTAATGTAATGTATGCATGAAACTAGGAAATTATATATGCGTGCACATTAGAGCGGGTCAAATTTTCTTTTCATCAGGAGTATAGAAAAACGTAATCTACTGAAGATTCTAAGAAAAATTGCTGAAGACACAATAGCTCTGAGTCCGATTTCGAGGTCCCGATTTTTGCAAAATAGATATTTTGCCATATGAATGTAGGGTTTGGCCAAGAAATCTTCACAGCTTCTGATAGAATTATAGAAAATATCATATTGAGCTTACTTTAAAGGTATTTTACGTACATTTCAGAATCTGCCTTAATATCTATCGTGCTGTTGAATTTTGGTAGAGATATCAGGCATAAATTATGAGATATTAGCCTAAAATGAACTTTTAACTATTATATTATCATTTTTAACAAATTTCCTATGGAAATTTTTTTTTACAGTTTAGCTGTAACAAAACAAATTCAAAAAAAGAAAAAATGTCTGAATGAAAGTTGTTGGAAATGTTCTGGACTTATTTTATTTGTAAAGAAAACAAAAAAAATTCCATAAGAAATTAAAAAAAAAAATAATAATAATATAATAGTTAAAAGTTCATTTATGATAATTTCTAATAACTTAAGCCTGATATCTCTACTAAAATTCAAAAACACTATATATATTATTACAGATTCTGAAATGTACGTAAAATACCTTTAAAGTAAGCCCAATATGATATTTTCCTATAATTCTGTCAGAAGCTATGAATATTTTTTGGCAAAACCCTACATACATATGGCAAACTATCTATTTTGCAAAAATCGGGACCTCGAAATCGGACTTAGAGCTATGGTATCTTCAGCATTTTTTCTTAGAACCATCTGTAGATTACGTTTTTCCTATACTCCTGATGGAAAAAAATTCATCCATACAATTTGACCCACTCTAGTCCACATGTATTATACGTATAAATTATTGAACTAAATGATTTATTAACACTTTTTACTTATGTATAAGAAACTTTTGTTAATTATCTATAAGATTATTGTAAATCATAGAATGAATAAAAAATAAAGAAAGAAAAAAAAAAACTGGTTTAACCCCCAAAACCCCCTTTCTGCGCGCCTGGCGCTTAAAAATATTACATTGAAATTTTGCAGAGACCCTACCCTTGCCAAATAGACTAAGTGAATATAATCAAAATCGGTTTAAGACTATGCCCTAAAGGCCTAACCTTAACAAAGTTTGCAATAACTCTATGATATTAAATATTGAGTGTTTATCAAAAGTTTATCGATTTGTTATCGGAATGTTGACCACTTTTTGATAGACGTATTATCGATACATTATCAACGACTCATTACCGATAAAGCTTAAATATAAAATCAAAGACAATACTATATCCGGTGATTGCCCACAAGAACCCAATAAGAAACCCATGAATCCGAGACTACAGACCGATAAGAAACAAATAACAGAAACAAGAAAGCGTGATTTCGATGTGAGAAAAGTCGTTTGTGAATAATAAAATAGCAAATGAAAATGCGAGAGCGTCATTTGTATTTGAGAATAGTTATTTGAAAATGAGAGCATCAGATCGTCATATGAAATGAGAAGAGTCTTATGGAAATGAGATATATAAGAATAGTCCATTCAATTCAATATAAGAAAAAAATGGGAAACAAACAAATTATAATGCGAAAACGGCTAGTGGAAATGACAAAAGTTAAGTTTTAATAAACTAGCAAGCCATGGATATGTGAAACCCTTAATTGTATTTACGAGAAGCTTATACAGGTGGAGTCGTGTGTAGAGGCCCACTCAAGGGGGGAAAGCTTCTGACTACCATTCACCTGGGAAAGGCCAGAATGATTCTTTTGCATGCGGTTAAAATAGCTCACTACTTCCGGTCGTTTGCGGCCAAGTATCCTCTGGGTAGCCACTGAAATTCCGTTTAGTGGTCAGCTAATGTAAGGCGATGATCCTCGGAAAAGAAGACAGCCCTTAACTGATGACAATCCACAGCCGTTTAAATGGTTAAAAGACAATTAAGTAAGTAAATAACTATTCTCATATCAATGTGATGCTTTCGCATTTACAACTTACTACTCTCATTTCAATGTAACGATTTCGCATTTACAATTGATTCTTCTTGTTAACAAGTACTATTCTCTATTTCATTTGACTCCTTCGATAATTCGTTTGAAACTTTTTCCTTTTGAAGTGACTATTTTCATATAAAATTGACACAATCGACTATTCTCATTTACAACTCACTATTCTCAATCACAACTGAAGCTTTTCGTTTGACGCTTTCGCATTTATAATTAACTTTTCTTATTTCCATATGACTCTATCTCATTTACATCTGAGAATGGTGTAGTTAATTAAAAAAAATAAATAAAAAAAAAAAAATAATAAAAAAATAAATGTAAGGCGCGTTAACCTCCGAAGAGATTTTAGGCCGAGTTTCTCTTCCAATCTGCGTCGTGCTACTTTTTAATTTTTCCTACAAATTGGCGGGACGGGACCTACTTGTTTTATGCCTACTCCGAACGGCATCTGCGGCAGATGAGTTTTCACTGAGAGCTTTTCATGGCAGAAATACACTCGGAGTGTTTGCAAAACACTATCGAGGGTGCGACCCCGCTTTGCCCGGGGTGTGAACCCAGGCCATTCGGTGTGGTAGGCGGAGCACGCTACCATCACACCACGGTGGCCGTGTTTAATTAAAAAACAAAATGATATCAAGAGTTTCCTAGAGGTATTTATTGCTTATCTGCATATCGCCTATCGAACAACAGTTGCTTATTCACAATTTAATTTGATTTCACCTCTCTTGTGGTTGGTTGTAGCAACGAAAAATTGACAATTTCAATATTCTGCAATCATTCCATCTATGCACATGGTTCAAGTTTGTATATACATATATACAAATCCACACATAGGTACATCGTACGAGTATGTAAATACAAGCATCGTATATTTATAGAAAAATTAGTTTTGTGGTGATGTTATACTGAAAAGTGTGAATTTCATTGCCTTTGAAAGTTTCATTTACTAATAATGAACTATTTCGGATATGATTCAATTGACTTTTGACTTTGTTTTACTGGAAATAAGAAAATTTAATTTAAGCTTTTAAATCTGCACTGCATTTGGCTACTGTGTTAATTCGGGTTTTGATGGCGACGTATTTAACGAAATTTCTATCAATATACATATGCATTTATTGATAGAATGTTTAAAAAAGATCTATACCGGTATTCATTATAAATACTCGGATTAAAGAATCAATGCTAGAACTCTTACTTACTTACTTAATTGGCGCTTAACCGTTTAAACGGTTATGTCCGTCCAAAAAGGCGCCCCCGTCGCTTCTTCTCTTTGCCAACCGGCGCCTATTCGTAACACCAAGTGAGTTTAAATCGTTTTCCTCCTGGTCCTTCTAGCGGAGTGGGGGCCGCTCTCTACCTCTGCTTTCATAGTCGCGTTCCGATAGAAACACTTGCTTGGCCGGAGCGTCATCTTTCATTCGCATAATATGGCCTAGCCGGCGCCGCCGGTGCGTTTTAATTCCCTGGACTATGTTGATGCTTGCGTAGAGCTCGTACAGCTCATCGTTAAATCTTCTTCGGTACTCGCCATCGCCACCGCGTAGAGGTCCATAAATCTTTCGAAGAACTTTTCTTTTTTTACCGCACATCATTCTTAAAGGCGCCAAATGAACAAAAAGTGTCGATATCGATCATTAAAAAAATTGGATCAAAGAATAACGCAAAATAGTCCTTAAATTTTTGAGATATTGCGAGGAAATTTGGTAAGCGGGTTTAGGGTTATGTGATTAATCATTTGTCGGAAAAGACCAGATCGGGCCCCTATAGCATATATATTGGATACATCCGATTATTCTGATAAAAGCCTTATCACCATTTCTGCCTGATTTTAACAGTTGAAAACATAAAATTTTACTGGATAAATATTGTAACGAATATAGTGCAATTCCGCTTACGTTCGAATCACTAAACTGTTGAATAAATAACTTCACTATTCAATAATGCAAAATGGCCTTTATTAAAGTACTTCACAATAACACTTCTACTGCTTGACAGATAGCGTGCATAAATCAAACTGATTCGTCGTGCCTCAGCTGCTGCTTTTATGCTCTTTAGTTTCCTCGTTGACATATTTCTAGGCGTTTCTATTTCTAGAATTTGCTATTTGTTTACCAGCTATAAATTTCTTAGCAGTAACTACAGATGCACGATTTTTGTAGCTTATCGCATTGCCCATGCGCGTGTATATGTGAGTGATACTTCCACAGACGATTGCCTGCTTTTGGGAGTATCTCAGATAAGATATATGCATATGTTTGTGTGTCTCTCTCCGCTGCGTGTACGTACATATGTGTAGACATAATGATTTATTCGTTTATGTAGATACAAGTGACTGCCTGCTTTATTGTTGTTGTGGCTTCATTTAATTAGCATCAGACTAGTGATGTGAGTATCACTTAGTGTCACTAATATTCGTCACAATATATAAAATAAGTTATTCGTTTATGTAGATACAAGTGACTGCCTGCTTTATTGTTGTTGTGGCTTCATTTAATTAGCATCAGACTAGTGATGTGAGTATCACTTAGTGTCACTAATATTCGTCACAATATATAAAATAAGTTATTGTCTGAAAAAAAAAAAAAAAAAAAATTGCAAAATCAGTCAAATACATATATAATATGCATGTACCTCATGCTGTTCATGTTGATGATTTATAAGTTTTGCTTCATTTGAAGGACCATTAAACACAATCTTATAAGACCATTGCATATAGAGTTAGTAAGCAATTTTCAAATGAGGGTTGGTCCAAAACTGCAAAAATGTTCCTTTTGTAGCTTTCTCTACACACGTCAATTATACCCATCCCAAAGTCCGAAGTCAGTGTATTTTGATTGCCTCTTTAATAATATACCCAAAATAACAGTACTGGATAAATATTGTAACGAATATAGTGCAATTCCGCTTACGTTCGAATCACTAAACTGTTGAATAAATAACTTCACTATTCAATAATGCAAAATGGCCTTTATTAAAGTACTTCACAATAACACTTCTACTGCTTGACAGATAGCGTGCATAAATCAAACTGATTCGTCGTGCCTCAGCTGCTGCTTTTATGATCTTTGGTTTCCTCGTTGACATATTTCTAGGCGTTTCTATTTCTAGAATTTGCTATTTGTTTACCAGCTATAAATTTCTTAGCTGTAACTGCAGATGCACGATTTTTGTAGCTTATCGCATTGCCCATGCGCGTGTATATGTGAGTGATACTTCCACAGACGATTGCCTGCTTTTGGGAGTATCTCAGATAAGATATATGCATGTATTTGTGTGTCTCTCTCCGCTGCGTGTACGTACATATGTGTAGACATAATGATTTATTCGTTTATGTAGATACAAGTGACTGCCTGCTTTATTGTTGTTGTGGCTTCATTTAATTAGCATCAGACTAGTGATGTGAGTATCACTTAGTGTCACTAATATTCGTCACAATATATAAAATAAGTTATTGTCTGAAAAAAAAAAAAAAAAAAATAGCAAAATCAGTCAAATACATATATAATATGCATGTACCTCATGCTGTTCATGTTGATGATTTATAAGTTTTGCTTCATTTGAAGGACCATTAAACACAATCTTATAAGACCATTGCATATAGAGTTAGTAAGCAATTTTCAAATGAGGGTTGGTCCAAAACTGCAAAAATGTTGCTTTTTGTAGCTTTCTCTACACACGTCAATTATACCCATCCCAAAGTCCGAAGTCAGTGTATTTTGATTGCCTCTTTAATAATATACCCAAAATAACAGTACTGTGGACAAAAATTAAATTAAAGGCGGCGGTTCACCTCATTTCAAAACACCAACCGGCAAAACCTAATTTTATAACACATATGGCCAAGGGGTATACATTCGGAAATGGAAGCAAAACCCAAATCAGTCATATATCTTTGCTTTCCCCCAGCTGGACATTTACTTCTTTGAAACGCAACTGATAATGCATTAAGAGGTGCTCATACGCGCCGTGGTGCTGAAAAGCGTTTAAAATATTTCCCAGACACTTTTATAACTTGCAGTTGTATAGCATTCTAATTGTGGTGTGCTAGTAGCGTGCTCCGCCTACCACACTGTATGCCCTGGTTTCACACCCCGGGCAAAGCAACATCAAAATTTTAGAAATAAGGGGTTTTCAATTAGAAGAACATTTTTCTGAGCGGGGTCGCCCCTTGACAGTGTTTGGCAAGCGCTACGAGTGTATTTCCGATATGAAAAGCTCTCAGTGAAAACTCATCTGAATTGCAGATGCCAATTTGTAGGGAAATCAAGAGAGAACGACGCAAATTGGAAGAGAAGCTCAGCCTTAGATCTCTTCGGTGGTTATCGCGCCTTACATTTATTTATTTTTAATAGTTGTATATATATGGCAAATTTTTAGTAGCAAGTCCTAACTGATTTTTCAAAAATTTTTCAGAAGTTATTTGGAATTAATTTTTTTGTTGGTTTTTTGGGCTTTAGTTTGTAAAAATGTTTGTAAATTGTCGAGCTCGAGGCCATACAATATTAAATAACAAACAAATAAAACTGTTTATTTGTATATGTTATATATTGTCGTTTTTTATTTATCGATATTTCGACTTGAATTAGAATTCATCTTCAGGACTAGAAATACAAAAATACAAGTATTATAATAAAAAACATAAAAGTACATGTATACATTTGACTGACATCGTTGGATGTACCAGATCGACTAATTTAAAATTTGATATGACAAAAACGAAAATAAACATAAAAAGTAAACAAATAAAGAACCGTAATTATAAACAAAATTCTTAACTAACAACAATATAGCATAAAAAGTTAAACTGTGAGCGACACCCATAGCATAAGTATGTATTAAATTCCCACCAGGTAAATGTTGTTGTATAACACTCTCAGCATTAATTTTTGCAATTTTGCTTTACCAATTGTCGGTATGCGTGAGCGCATTGGTCTGTGTCTGACTTAGAATTCATTCTTTTATCGTTGGGTGTGCCGATGATGTGAAGCATCTCCAAAATATAGCGTTTCGTATAATGTTTTTCTTGTTGTAGAATTTCTACCTCATCGAAATCCGGAGAGTGTCCAGTTGTTTTGCAATGCTGAGTGAGGGCCGTTTTGTTATCATTAGTGTGGTCCCTATTTTTTATGTTTGATTTGTGAGCGGAAATCCTTGTCTTTAGTTTGGATTTAGTTGTCCCCACATATACCTTATTGCATACGTGGGACCCGTCGCCGTTGCATTTAATTTTATATATAACGTCAGATTTCTCATATTTTCCGATTTTGCTTTTTGTATTTGTAAATATTTTTTGTAAAGTGTTGTTATATGTGAAGGCAATTTGAAATTTTTCCCTGTCGTACAAATTCGAATGCTTTATCCTATTCGACAAACCTGGTACAAAAGTGGTGGATTTATACATTTTATCTGGTTTGGCTTTCTTGTCTCTAGTCGTCTTGAAATGGCTATGTATTAATTGTTTTATAAGTTGAGCAGGAAATTCATTATTTTCAAGAACTTTTTGAATTATTTCAATATTTTTCTTAGTGACGCGATGTACCATAAGAAAAATATTGAAATAATTCAAAAAGTTCTTGAAAATAATGAATTTCCTGCTCAACTTATAAAACAATTCATACATAGCCATTTCAAGACGACTAGAGACAAGAAAGCCAAACCAGATAAAATATATAAATCCACCACTTTTGTACCAGGTTTGTCGAATAGGATAAAGCATACGAATTTGTACGACAGGGAAAAATTTCAAATTGCCTTCACATATAACAACACTTTACAAAAAATATTTACAAATACAAAAAGCAAAATCGGAAAATATGAGAAATCTGACGTTATATATAAAATTAAATGCAACGGCGACGGGTCCCACGTATGCAATAAGGTATATGTGGGGACAACTAAATCCAAACTAAAGACAAGGATTTCCGCTCACAAATCAAACATAAAAAATAGGGACCACACTAATGATAACAAAACGGCCCTCACTCAGCATTGCAAAACAACTGGACACTCTCCGGATTTCGATGAGGTAGAAATTCTACAACAAGAAAAACATTATACGAAACGCTATATTTTGGAGATGCTTCACATCATCGGCACACCCAACGATAAAAGAATGAATTCTAAGTCAGACACAGACCAATGCGCTCACGCATACCGACAATTGGTAAAGCAAAATTGCAAAAATTAATGCTGAGAGTGTTATACAACAACATTTACCTGGTGGGAATTTAATACATACTTATGCTATGGGTGTCGCTCACAGTTTAACTTTTTATGCTATATTGTTGTTAGTTAAGAATTTTGTTTATAATTACGGTTCTTTATTTGTTTACTTTTTATGTTTATTTTCGTTTTTGTCATATCAAATTTTAAATTAGTCGATCTGGTACATCCAACGATGTAAGTCAAATGTATACATGTACTTTTATGTTTTTTATTATAATACTTGTATTTTTGTATTTCTAGTCCTGAAGATGACTTCTAATTGAAGTCGAAATATCGATAAATAAAAAACGACAATATATAACATATACAAATAAACAGTTTTATTTGTTTGTTATTTAATATTGTATGGCCTCGAGCTCGACAATTTACAAACGTTATTTGGAATTGTAAACAAATATAATTTCAGATTGTGTTTAATGGTCTTCCAAATGAAGAAAAACGTATGTCTATCATTAGAATTCACTTTGAGTCATAAAAATTCCTTGAGAGAACAACCACAGGTAAAATATTTATTTGCTACTGGTATTATTCTAAATTAAAGTCCCACAACGTTGTTGGGGTCCTCGCCTAAAAAAATGTGTATGAAAAAAGTCGTGACGTACTTAATCCGAGTTGACCATTCTATAACTATAGTAATTTGCCAGTTGTATAAACTTTAGGACAAGTTACCGTCCTCCTATTTGCTCTCTTAATCCACATTTTTTTAAAATGATGTTATCTTAATTTTTTTGTTTTTTGCAGGCATCAATTGAACAATCAGCAGTCAAATGCTCAACTTGCTGCCAAACAATATGAAACAGAAAAATCACGCTTCCAGTTCACTTTTCAAGTGTCAGCAATGACTTCCCGCAGATGTTTTGTGGCAAACATCATTACAAACAAAGCAAACGCAATTACCACAAACACAAGTAATTAGCGTGGCCACTTTAAATGACTGCAATACCAAGTTTTAACGAGCGATACTGTTTGCTATTTACTTTTAGTACTTTTCTTTTCTTTTTTTCATTTCAGCGCAAACTTACTTCTTTTAGCTGGAAATTGCAAATCTTATGCAAAACTTAAATTACTTACATAATCAAGTAAAAGAGTGTGGTTGAAGTTTAGCGGAAGGAGATGATTTCTGTCCAAGCTGAGACCAAAATAATAACCGTTGAATAACGTATAAAAATCGCTGTTCGCACGGGCAGACTCTTTAGCTGGCAACTCGTTGCCTTTACTAGTAGAGGAGAACGCGACATGGAAAGTGGACAAGTATAGGCGACACAGCTACCAATAGGTATGAGAGCAATGAATTGCTTGCAGAGAAGTTTCTTCTAATGTACAACGCTTAAGCAGCAGCATGACTGAGGCAGCAGAGGCCACAAATTGTAAAAGTTTTTAATCGTTTATCTGCGTACAGAAAAAAAATTTGGTATGCCAGTGCTTACAACAAAAAAAAAAAAAAAAAGAAAAAAAAAATTACAGCCAAATGTGAATGAATAAAATAAGAATTATACAAATAAATAAACCAAAATATAAAATAACAAGTAAGGAAGGTTAAGTTCGGGTGTAACCGAACATTACATACTCAGTTGAGAGCTATGGTGACAACATAAGGGAAAATAACCATGTAGGAAAATGAACCGAGGAAAAACCTGGAATGTGTTTGTATGACATGTGTATCAAATGAAAGGCATTAAAGAGTATTTTATGAGGGAGTGGGCCATAGTTCTATAGGTGGACGCCATTTATGGATATAGCCATAAAGGTGGATCAGGGTTGACTCTAGAATGCGTTTGTACGATATGGGTATCAAATGAGAGATGTTAATGAGCATTTTAAAAGGGAGTAATCCTTAGTTCCATAGGTGGACGCCGTTTCGAGATATGGCCATAAAGGTGGACCAGGGGTGACCCTAGAATTTGTTTGCACAATATGGGCATCAAACGAAAGGTGTTAATGAGTATTTTAAAAGGGAGAGGGCCTTAGTTCTATAGGTGGACGCCGTTTCGAGATATCGCCATAAAGGTGGGCCAGGGGTGACTCTAGAATTCATTTGTGCAATATGGGTATCAAACGAAAGGAGTTAATGAGTATTTTAAGAGGGATTGGGCCTTAGTTCTATAGGTGGACGCATTTTCGTGGTATCGCAATAAAGGTGGACTAGGGGTGACTCTAGGCTTTGTTTGTACGATATGGGTATCAAATCAAAGGTGTTAATGAGTATTTTTAAAAGGGAGTGGGCCTTCGTTTTATAGGTGTTCGCCTTTTCGAGATAAGGCCATAAAGGTGGACCAGGGGTGACTTTAGAATTTTTTTGTATGATATGGGTATCAAATGAAAGGTGTTAATGATTATTTTAAAAGGGCGTGGGGCTTAGTTCTATAGGTGGACCCCTTTTCAAGATATCGCCATAAAGGTGGACCAGGGGTGACTCTAGAATTCGTTTGTGCAATATGGGTATCAAACAAAAGGAGTTAATGAGTATTTTAAGAGGGATTGGGCCTCAGTTCTATAGGTGGACGCCTTTTCGAGATATCGCCATAAAGATGGACCAGGTGTGATTCTAGAATGCGTTTGTACGATATGGGTATCAAATGAAAGGTGTTAATGAGTATTTTAAAAGGGAGTAATCCTTAGTTCCATAGGTGAACGCCGTTTCGAGATATCGCCATAAAGGTGGGCCAGGGGTGACTCTAGAATTCGTTTGTGCAATATGGGTATCAAAAGAAAGGAGTTAATGAATACTTTAAGAGGGAGTGGGCCTTTCTGGACCAGGGGTGACTCTAGACTTTGTTTGTACGATATGAGTATCAAATGAAAGGTGTTAATGAGTCTTTTTAAAAGGGAGTGGGCCTTCGTTCTATAGGTGTTCGCCTTTTCGAAATATCGCCATAAAGGTGGACCAGGGGTGACTCTAGAATGAGTTTGTACGATATGGGTATCAAATTAAAGGTATTAATGAGAGTTTTAAAAGGGAGTGGTGGTAGTTGTATATGTGAAGGCGTTTTCCAGATATCGACCAAAATGTGGACCAGGGTGACCCAGAACATCATCTGGTGGATACCGCTACTTTATTTATATATGTAATACCTGCCAAGATTTTAAGGGTTTTTTATTTCGTCCTGCAGAAATTTTTCATTTTCTTCTACTTAATATGGTAGGTGTCACAACCATTTTATAAAGTTTTTTCTAAAGTTATATTTCGCGTCAATAAAACAATCCAATTACCTTACCATATTTCATCCCTTTTTTCGTATTTGGTATAGAATTATGGCATTTTTTTAATTTTTCGTAATTTTCGATATCGAAAAAGTGGGCGTGGTCATAGTCGGATTTCGTTCATTTTTCATACCAAGATAAGGTGAGTTCAGATAAGTACGTGAACTGAGTTTAGGAAAGATATATCGATTTTTGCTCAAGTTATCGTGTTAACGGCCATGCGGAAGGACAGACGGACGACTGTGTATAAAAAATGGGCGTGACATCAACCGATTTCGCCCATTTTCACAGAAAACAGTTAACGCCATAAAATCTATGCCCCTACCAAATTTCAAAAGGATTGGTTAATTTTTGTTCGACTTATGGCGTTAAAAGTATCCTAGACAAATTAAATGAAAAAGGGCGGAGCCACGCCCATTTTTAAATTTTCTTTTATTTGTGTATTTTGTTGCACCATATCATTACTGGAGTTGAATCTTGACATAATTTACTTATATACTGTAAAGATATTAAATTTTTTGTTAAAATTTTACTTAAAAAAATTTTTTTTTTTAAAAGTGGGCGTGGTCCTTCTCCGATTTTGCTAATTTTGATTGAGCGTACATATAGTAATAAGAGTAACGTTCCTGCCAAATTTCATCATGATATCTTCAACGACTGCCAAATTACAGTTTGCAAAAGTTTTAAATTACCTTCTTTTAAAAGTGGGCGGTGCCACGCCCATTGTCAAAAATTTTACAAATTTTCTATTTTGCGTCATAAGCTCAACTCATCTACCAAGTTTCGTCGCTTTATCGGTCTTTTGTAATGAATTGTCGCACTTTTTCGTTTTTTCGAAATTTTCGATATCGAAAAAGTGGGCGTGGTTATAGTCCGATATCGTCCATTTTAAACAGTGATCTGAAATGAGTGCTCAGGAATCTACATACCAAATTTCATCAAGATACCTCAAAATGTACTCAAGTTATCGTGTTAACGGACGGACGGACGGACGGACGGACATGGCTCAATCAAATTTTTTTTCGATCCTGATTATTTTGATATATGGAAGTCTATATCTATCTCGATTCCTTTATATATGTACAACCAACCGTTATCAAATCAAACTTAATATACTCTGTGAGCTCTGCTCAACTGAGTATAAAAACGAAATCACACCAACTGTTGGTTGCAGTAAAAACCACATTGCTACAATCTGTGGTAAAATCTGGTTATCGGATGTAAAGTAGCAGTTGGTTTGAAGGTCCCAACGCGTTGACCTGGTACAGCCAGGTTTTGGTATTTATTTTTTTTTGGAAAATTATTTGTTGCTTACTTTTGTTGTTGCCTTTAACAACGGAAGCTGAAATTAACTGTAAAAGCTCGGCACAAAATTAGCAAGGACAACGGAAAATATGAAAGTATTAATTTAATTTGCTCCCGGTTGCAAACTTTGCACTGCGCGGTACGATATCTGGCGGAGATAAAGGGCTGTTGATAAGGGGTATGAGCTCCTTAATAGGGAAATGGAACATATGTATTTGAAATATTCTAAAACTATTGACCCAAGATGGCATTTAACCTATACGTTGCACACAGTATTTTACCGTCGCTCTCTTGATATGAGCGTTATTACTTACGTGAGGATGTCCAAGTAACTTTAAGTACACCGGATTTATACATATATTATTATAATCAACTATATGTTCAACTATATCTTTGTTCGTCTAACTTCGTTCAAATACCCAAGCCGACTGGTTAGAGTGTTGTAGATTTATGAAAAACACAGGGATGTTATTATTTGGCGTGAGACTATTAACATAACAAGAGAAGTAAAATGGTAATGTTCATATGAAAAAAAACGATGGAGGTGGAGAATTTAGTTTGGAAACGGCTTTCTTACATACTCCAAGAAAAGTGAAATTTTATCTCGCTTTCCTATTAACTTACATTGGATTCGACGTGCGCGCCCGATTTAAGTACCTACCTTTTTATGAATTAAGCAGGGACTGCCTCGTTATAGAGTAAGAGCCCGCGACGGCCAGACCTTTGTAATTTTATAAAAGTTGAAATTTCGTCAATGCTTACTTCCAACTGAAGCAGGATCGTAGGTCTATTATAAAACTTAAGTCATGGTGGCTTTAACAGATATCGTCCAAAATTTTTGCAGAAAAATAGACCTGTCTTTCGTCATTTTATAAAAACTGATATTCATATATGGTCTTCGTCAAGATATAAGAAGACACTAGTCTTATTGCCATGTATTTTCCATAGTGGCTTTGTCCAACCAGACACTTGGTTAATGACTCATATCTTTATGGCAGCTTGACCTCTAGACAGAAAAAAATCAATTTCCTCTGCTTCCATAGGTACGTTCTGATAAGACTACTTTATTGGCTGGAGCATTATCTTTCGCATAACAAGGAAATGGTGGTGCATAACGAAAATCTGGTCGATGGTCGGTTTAACGGGTCTGAAGGGTAAGGATACGGTCCGTTTAGCCAATTCACGGTGTCTGATATTAGGAGGCGCAGTTTGCAGGATCCCCTTTCTTATGGACGAAAAAAAAAACACTTATATTCTGAACGTCAGGCATGGTCTTGCCCGACCACGTTTTGCAAAGAAGCTGATGCGCCTTACCAAATCCTCGCCGTCGTATTTGCATAGCTCCGAAGTTAATCCTTCAGCGCCCGTTTTATGTTTTTATTGGTAAATATTTTATTATTATTTATTATTTTTTATTGGTAAATATGTATGCCACCGTGGTGTGATGGTAGCGTGCTCCGTCTACCACACCGTATGCCCTGGGTCGCACCCAAATTTTTAGAAATAATGTTTTTCAATTAGAGTAACAATTTTTCTAAGCGGGGTCGCCCCTCGGCAGTGTTTGGCAAGCGCTCCGGGTGTATTTCTGCCATGAAAAGCTCTCAGTGAAGATTCATCTGCCTTGCAGATGCCGTTCGGAGTCGGCATAAAATATGTAGGTCCCATCCGGCCAATTTGTAGGGAAAATCAAGAGGAGCACGACGCAAATTGGAAGAGAAGCTCGGCCTTAGATATCCTCGGAGGTTATCGCGCCTTACATTTATTTATTTTTTTTTTATGTACAAAATATCTGGGAATTATACCAGACAGCAAATTGTCTTGGAAACTTTATGTGAAAGAGAGAGCGAAGAAAGCCGCGGCAATGTACGCGGTACTGTATGCGTTCAAAAGGATGCTTGAATGCACGTCGGGCCTTTACTTTTACATGGGCTTTGCTTGGTGGACAGCCACACAAGAAACTACTTTTATTAATATAGGACGGAAAGACTACATGTTTTGTGGCCTTAGCTTTAAAAAATATCCTGGAGCCACAATAAAGCCGGAGTATTGGCGTAGAGAGAAATTGCCGAATATACTATACACATGTATACCTACGGTTGCAAATTAACTGAAGTAACAGAAATAGATAGATCATACCGGCTACCAGATCACTGTAGTGCCTTTCAAGGGGAAATTATAGCCGTGAAGAAAGCAGCAGAAACTATACATATATTGATAACCAGGTGGCTTGGATTAGCCAGACACTTTTAATCCTTCTAAACTACAAAGAACATCGAAGCAATTTTATACTGAAATTCGAATACAAAATCTTAAAAAAAATTTTGAAATTTCGTGATCCCGTCAACGCAATGAAAGTGTTGTGCCAGGGCGGTTAAAATCTGATTGGGCTTCGAAGATATCGACGCCCTAAGAGATATTTCTTTTACGAAATGTTAGAGACAAAGGTCCGGAGAGCGGAAGTAAAGCATTCATAAATACATATTTGTCCGCATTTTCTGGTTCGGGTAAGAAAGTTTAAATACTGGGTCTGGCTGCTATAGCGAAGAAGATAAAGTACCTCATATAATCAAGCAAAGTGTCTTCTGCCTTTGCAACGAAGTTGCTGTTTGCTACATCCAAAAGTTTGAAATTGTGACGGACTTTGTCTTTTCGGGTATATTTTAAAATAGCAAGCAGAAATATCTGAACAGATGAGCTAATAAGATTCAGTATAGGCCATGGATTAAGCAGTTTATTTCCAAACCTAGAAGTATGGGCATGTGGGGGTGACCCACATGTAGTAGTAGTTTTTTATTTCGGGTTTCTTGACAACGAACTCAATTTTGTAGCTTGTTGCTTCGTTTCATTTCTCACAGAGTGCCTATACATATAATCTCCTTTGAGTAATTAGACCAACAGCGGATCTTACTTTCAACTTACTGCAATCACTTACTGAGCGCTGCTCTTCGGTTTTGATCATCTTTCATCAGGTTGTTTGAGAGGCAAGACGCCTCTTATCTTTGCTGCCCCTGCTTATCTATCTAGTTAGATTTTCTCCGAATCGATCCTAGAGAGCTTTAACAACATAACAAAGTCTTACCAAAACCCCTTCTTTACTTTTAATTTACTATAGCTGTGAGAAAATTTGTCTATTGCAATGTGCTTGTTGAAGGTTCATACTCACTAGCCAAATGAACTTCCGGTGTGGCAACATATTTTTCCCGGCTAAAAACTGACAAAAGTTGACTAAAATAAGCTTAAGCGATTTGCAAATGCAGTCAGGCATCATATCGCTAAAAGTTGTTGTGTTGCATTTACTTCGGAAAACTGGCCCGCTTATCCTACGGAAGTTAACTGATTAACATTTAAACTCATTAGGATAGTGGCCCATTAGATGGCATATTTGTGCGTCTTTACCCTTCATTTGCATTGCGCTAGTTATTTATATTCAAGTTTGCTTATTTGTGGATTTAGTTGGACAAAGTTTTCTAAGTTTCATAATTTTTTTGGGTGTTGAGGTTTTAAAGTTGTTTGGTCAAAATTTTTTTATTGTTTTCACCTGTGAGCCGGTAATCGCGAAATATGATCAGGTATTTTTAAACGGTTTTATTTGGTTTGACTCTGCGTGCTCAGAATCTCACGGAGTTTTGAAGTGTCCATTGTCGACAGGACCCAACTGGAAAACAGGGAATCTCTACACATGATGAACCCTAACTCAGAGGTTTGGTTCACGGATGGATCGAAATCCGGTGACGGTAGAAAGAGAGCTGGCATCTATGCGCCGAACTTCATGAAATCGATACCAATGGGATGCTACCACACCATATTTCAGGCGAAAATCCACGCAATAGCAGTCTGTAGTAGAGAATGCCTGCGGAGAGGCTCAACATCATAGAAGAGCATATACATTATGTCGGACAGCCAGGCGGCCCTGCATGCCTTGCAATCCTACACAGTTAGATCTAAGCTAGTGGATGATTGCACTGAAATCCTTAATAACCTGGAAGCCAAAAACAAGGTTTTGTTGGGATGGGTTCGCGGACATCAGGGACATGAAGATAATGAACATGCAGATTAGACAAAAGCACACACCAGGGAAACTATAAGTAACTGAGAAACTAAACAATTCAGACGTCGTTGGAATGACAGCCCAGGGCAAGGACAGGTCAAACTGTTTTACTTCCAGCAACGAAAGTATCGGCCACTGGCACTGTAGTCTACGATATCACCTAAGTATGTTAAATCTATCCGATACCCAAAATGTTTCGTTTCTGGGAGCTGGATGATAAAACGCCGGTTCACATTCTCTGTAAATGATCGCTCTGGCTAGGCAGAGACTCTCCCAACTAGGTGGTGTGACTCTTAGTCCCTATGTGATATGGAGTAAAAGGCCTGAAAAGGTACTTAGCTACATCAAAAGCCTAGAGATACAAAATTAAGCTGAAAAGTCATGCACAAAAGATCTGCCCAAAGATCGCAGTGCTTCCAAGCCTAGCAATAATAATAATAATAGTTTGACTCTGTGTAGCGAACAGAATTTTGTAATTGAAATGTAAGTAAATTTCCGATAAGCTACAAGCTTGAAACTTGGAATATCGTTCAGAACCCGATGACAATGCAATAATAAAAAAACGACGATAGGTGGCGCATTGATCGAAATATTTAAAAAAATCGTATTTGTGGTCCGATGAGGCTCATATTTGGAAAAAATATTACATACATTCCGGTAGAAGTGACACCAAAATACTTTGGAGTTCGAGGAGGGACAAACATATGTGGCGCCGAGTCGAGTAAAGTTTTTGGAAGGGTTATGTATTGAGAACTTAGATTGTAATAAATTGTCAGGAAAGAGTCCTTGTAATAATGAGTCACTAAATGAACTAAATAGAATGTGAAATAATAGGCGGTTAAATAAAGACTAAAAACTTGCAAAAAAAATAAAAAATTTAAGTTAAACGGTTTTATTGAAAACAATACTTACATTAAATAATAATAATACTAAAACCTAGAAAATAATTAGGTAGGTCCTAGGCTAATAATCGTAACATTCCTCATCAATCTATGCGTTGAATAGACAATTAAATAAAAGCGTTGGGCGCGTGAAATTTCTAAAAATGTGAGGCGTAGCATAACCTGATTAAGTTCAGTTTGTCTTAGTTATGACACTCAATAGAAAGTTGACGCGTCCAATGATTTTATTTAATTGTCTGATAAACGCCCTAAGTAACAACTAATTATTTTCTAGCTTTTAGTATTATTATTACTTAATGTAAGTATTGTTTCCAACAAAACCGTTTAACTAAAATTTTTTTATACTCGGCTGAGCAGAGCTCACAGAGTATATTAACTTTGTTCGCATAACGGTAATCCGTAACGGCATAAACTAATCGAGATAGATATAGACTTCTATATATCAAAATGATCTGGGCGAAAAAAGAAATTCATTTAGCAATGTCCGTCCGTCCGTCTGTTCGTCCGTCCGTAAACACGATAACTTGAGTAAATTTTGCGATATCTTGATGAAATTTGGTATGTAGGTTCCTGCGTACTCATCTCAGATCGTTATTTAAAACGAACGAAATCGGATAATAACTACGCCCACTTTTTCGATATCGAAAATTTCGAAAAACGAAAAAAAAGTGCGATAATTCATTACCAAAGACGGATAAAGCGATGAAGCTTGGTAGGTAGATTGACCTTCTGACGCAGAACAGAAAATTAGTAAAATTTTGGACAATGGGCGTGGTACCGCCCACTTCTTTAAGAAGGAAATTTAAAAGTTTTGCAAGCTGTAATTTGGCAGCCGTTGAAGATATCATGATGAAATTAGGCAGGAACCTTACTCCTATTCCCATATGTGTGCTAAGTAAAAATAAGCAAAATTGGATAACGAACACGCCCACTTAAAACAAAATTTTTTTTTTATTTCAAATTTTAACAAAAAATTGAATATCTTTACAGGATATAAGTAAATTATGTCAACATTCAACTCCAGTGATGATATGATGCAACAAAATACAAAAATAAAAGAAAATTTCAAAATGGGCTTGGCTACGCCCTTTTTCATTTAATTTGTCTAGAATACTTTTAATGCCATAAGTCGAATAAAAATTTACCAATCCTTGTGAAATTTGGTAGGGGCATAGATTGTATGATGATAAATATTTTCTGTGAAAATGGGCGAAATCGGTTGAAGCCACGGCCAGTTTTTATACACAGTCGACCGTCTGTCCTTCCGCTCGGCCGTTAACACGATAACTTGCGCAAAAATCGATCTATTTTTACTAAACTTATCTCAACTCACTTAAATTGGTATAAAAAATGGCCGAAATCCGACTATGATCACGCCCACTTTTTCGATATGGAAAATTACGAAAAATAAAAAAATGTTATAATTCTATACCAAATGTGAAAAAAGTAATGAAACATGGTAATTGGATTGGTTTATTGATGCAAAATTTAACTTTAGAAAAAAACTGTGCCAAATGGGTGTGACAACTGCCATATTAAGTTGAAGAAAATGAAAAAGTTCTGCAGGGCGAAATCAAAAGCCCTTGGAATCTTGGCAGGAATACTATTCCTGGTATTACATATATATATAAATTAGCGGTAACCAACAGATAATGTTCTGGGTCACCCTGGTCTACATTTTGGTCGATATCTCGAAAACGCCTTCACATATACAACTAAGGGCCACTCCCTCTTAAAACCCTAATTAATACCTTTAATTTGATACTCATATCGTACAAACACATCCTAGAATTACGCCTGGTGCACCTTTATGGCGATATCTCGAAAAGGCGTCCACCTAGAGAACTAAGGATCACTCCCTTTTAAAATACTCATTACCATCTTTCATTTGGTACCCATATCGTACAAACGCATTCTAGAGTCACCTCTGGCCCACCTTTATGGCGATATCCCGAAATGGTTTCCACCTATAGAACTATGCTCCATTCCCTTTTAAAATACTCTTTAATACCTTCCATTTGATACCCATGTCATACAAACAAATTCCAGGGTTACCCAAGGTCCATTTTCCCTTATTTTGTCTCCAAAGCTCTCAGCTGAGTATGTATTGTTCGGTTACACCCAAACTTAGCCTTCTTACTTGTTATATTATTTTATTTGTGATTGAAGTTGTATTAGTTTGTTACAGTGGTGAATTCAAATGGTATAGATCACACTCCTTACGTACTCAACATAGTACACAGAGCTTTTTATTAAGACCCGAAAAAAATTGTGTTTTTTATAATTGTCGAGGTTAAGCGAGAGTGTTTTTTTGCAACCACATTTCTTTGAGGGCAGGCTTAAAGCTCATTTAGAAAGAAACATATAACTCTGGCCGATACAACAATACTTATCTTACGTGTTGCTTATAACATCTTATACTTTGATTGCTGACATTGCCAAGAGTGCGTGCACCTCGACTCAAGCGTCAGTACAAACTAATAACGAGGCAACAGCTAAATTGAATGATTTCATACATTGAGTTTTAGCCAAGAGATCAGAGGTATTTTATATCTCTGGTAAAACTATGCGTAAATTGAGTCTATGTGTACTTGAGTTCACATATTTATTACTACATGTATAAAATTTCTATTTATGTATATTTTTTTTAACGTTCGCAGCATAATGATTGACCCATATTTGCACTCAACAAGCGTAATATCTATGAAGTCAACACAGTTTGTGTAACACAACGCCGACAGGGCCAAAAGGCTAAAAAGTGATATTATTGTTATGTTATGGAGCGAATTTCACCTAACGAACAATGTCCGTATAAATATTCGTCATTCATGAATCATGACGTGGTATGCTTAATTAGGCACTGTTTGTGTTGCTAATTGGCCGCTGTGAGTTGTGAATTAAACTTTGCTGCCCTCGCGCGTTGACCCTGTACTTACAGTAAATATTGCGTTTTCGCATATTTTTGAAGTACATAAATGATAGATTGTGATTGGTGAATTTTCCTTAACGAACGAACCAAAAGTATTGATTACTTTTTCTCTTTTAACTTACCAAGGCTCAGTAGTTGGTTAAGTTAAGCTTAAAAAAAGTTTGCTTAAACTCTAGTCAAGTTTAACATCCAGTTAAACTACTGAGCAGTTATTCAGCCACAGTTTATGGCCACCTTTGAGGTATGCTTTTATGTGCGGCAATATTCGTTTTTTTTCTTATCTAGACAATTTTGTAGATACGATAACAGCTGGATTTTGTTTACCCAACAAACATGAACAAAAAATTCTCCAGCGAAATATATATTGTAACGAATTTAGTGAAATTCCGCTTATCTGTAATCTTCTGCTAACGTTCGTATCGCTAAATTGTTGAGTAAATAACTCCAATATTCAATAATGCAAAATGGTCTTTATTAGACTACTTTGAAAGTACAATAACACTTATACTTCGCAACCAATAGCGTGCTTAAATCAAACTGCTTACGGACTACTCAGCTTCTGCTGCTTTTATACTCTCTACCCAAATGTCTAGACGTTTCTTTTTCTAGAGGATTCTACCTGGTCACCAGCCATAAGCGCGTGTATTTGTAGTGTGTAACCATATGCGTGTGTATATATGAGCGAAGTAGTAGCTGATGATGACATGCGTTTGCGAGTATCTCTCTGCTGCTTGTATGTATGTACAAGTTTGGCAGCTTGCTTTATTGCTGCTGTGGCTTTATTTACTTAGTATCAGATTAGTGATGTGAGTATCACTTAGTTTTACTAATATTCGTCATAATATCTAGTTCCGGAGGTGATATCAAACATCATTATTTAATTACTCTTAAACCAGATAGTACACAAGTTGATATCCAACTTCATTCTCCAATCACTATCCAACCTTTGAACAATCTTGTAAAATTTAGAGTTCTCGATTTGTTTATCATTATCAAATTATTATCCAACCTTTGAGAGACTTTGGGAAATGTACAGTTCTGAAATGAATATCCAACATATTTCTCCAGTTGATATTCTACATTGGATATCGTGTTAAAGTGGAGTTGAAAAAAAAAGTCTCCAAGGTGGTACCACCAAAACCAGCAGCTGTTTTTGTGAGAAATAAACACCTGGTTGATAGCAGTAATAAAGCGTAATTAATCAAAATTAATTAGAGAACGAAAATCGACACTGATGGTGGCATAACGCCGAAACAGGTTCGTCTCAAAACCAAATTTGACAAGGGATGACGGAAAATCGTTCCAATATACATCATTTATCCACCCTGTCGGAATATGAACAAAAAAAAAAAAATAAGTCAAATAAATTATACATATTTTATTTAATTTTGGTGAAAATACTGTAGTTTGGAATCTTACATTTTAGTCCAGTAAGAGAACCACAAGTTGGGAATTACATTTTTCAACTTCAGTAATAGCATTTTTTTCTTTATAAAAAATTCTGTCTTTTGCTGTGTACGCTATGATTCTCGAGTTGAGCCACTATTTCGAAACAACTCTTGATATTTTAGAAGTATGCCTAGTTATCAACATGATCCGTAATGGTACTCAAGCCTAAATGCTGTTGGGTATATTTGACGCCATTTCGAATGAACGCAAATAACTGATAGGTTAACTAGAGTGTAACCCTACCATATTGGCCGCTTAATCTCAGCTTAAAAAAAAATAAATAAATGTAAGGCGCGATAACCTCCGAAGAGATCTAAGGCCGAGCTTCTCTTCCAATTTGCGTCGTGCTCCTCTTGATTTTTCCCTACCTACATGTTTTATGCCGACTCCGAACGGCATCTGCAAGGCAGATGAGTTTTCACTGAGAGCTTTTCATGGCAGAAATACAATCGGAGCGCTTGCCAGACACTGCCGAGGGGCGACCCCGCTTAGAAAAATTTGCTTCTAATTGAAAAATCTTATTTCTAAAATTTTGATGTTGCTTTGCCCGGGAGTTGAACCCAGGGCATACGGTGTGATAGGCGGAGCACGCTACCATCACGCCACGGTGGCCGCAAATTTCTCAGCTTAAACTTCAGTTAAATTAGACTGAAAAACTGCAGAATAAGTTTTAGCGTAGTTTAACTGACAAACTGAGTTGAACTTGCAATGAAAAACAGGGCCTAAGTAAGATATGGTAAAACATTGCTCAACTATGAGGCAAATTGAGGACTCACGCTAGATTCCATAATTTACGCTTGCAAAATAGTGGACTGCATTCTGTTCATACCTGATATCTAACTACCTGGTTCTAACCTGATAGTTAAACAAAACTATATCCGTAATATCCAATGCCGCAATCGATGATGATGAAGGTAATGTCCACCCACCCGATTATGACGAAGTCAAAATAGCAATAACCAGATTAAAAAGCAACAACGCCTTAGGCGAGTTGGTAAGGCGCATACATCAGCTTCTTTACAAAATACGTGTGCATGTCCGAGTGTTTTTTGCGAAAGATTGAAGCACACCTTGAATCGGGAAACTGGGCCTTATCACTGCGGTTTCAGACCTGGTAAAAATATAATTGACCAGCCTTTCAAAATACACCAAATCTTGGAAAAAAGAAAAACGCGAAAAAAGAATTGACACACATCAACTCTTCGTAGATTTAGAACCACCTTCGAAAGCACGAAAAGGAGCTGCCTATATGCCGCTATGTCTGAATTAGGTTTCCCAGCAAAACTTATACGACTGTGCAAAATGACTTTGAGTAACGCACTATCAGCTCAGTCAGAATTGGAAAGGACCACTACGAGACGTTCAAAACTAAACTAAGTAACAGACGAGGTGAATCCATATCGTGCCCTTCATTCAATTTGATGCTGCAGAAAATTATATTATGTAGCTGCAGACCTTAACCGCTCTGGAAAAATATTCTATAAAAACATGCAATTACTGGCATATGCTGATGACATTGATGTCATCGGCCTGAATACCTGCGCCGTAAGTTCTGCTTACTGCAAAGTAGAGGACAAAGCGAAGTAATAGCTGGCATTGGACAAAGAGCTCATTTGCGCCTTGGCAACGACGCTTCTGTTGGCAACCATAATATCGATATAGTAGAAGACTTCTTTTATTTGGTATCCAGCACTAACAAAAACAACAACATCAGCTATGAAATCCAGCGAAAAATCATTCTTGCCAATAAATGCTACTTTGGACTAGGTAGGAAACTGAAAAGTAGAGTTATCTCTCGGCAAACGAAAATCATGATCTACAAATCACTTATCGTAGCCGTCCTGCTATATGGTGCAGAAGCATGGTCCATGGCAACTTCACATGAAGCGGCTACGAGTATCCGAGAGAAAATTTCTTCGACAGATTTATGGACCTCTACGCGTTGCCGACGGCGAGTGCCAAAATAGTCCAGTAAGTTCAAACGCAGTCACTCTCCACAGTGAGATTTTTGAAAAGAATTACTGTAATAAAATGGAAAGTTCTTTACTCGCATACTTTCTTTGAGCAAGAGGGGACATTAAGGCGACTAACATATATTTTGTTCGTTATTTTAACTCTCAGGGATCGTGAAAAAAATAGTTTTATATTTTTGTCTTTTAACATTTCTAATGAGAAATATATTTCTAAAATTAAAAATATAGTAAGGACGGGACTGTCTTCTGCTGACTTCATACCTTTCATGAATGGGGGTGAACGATAACGTTATCCCATTCGTAATCTTCAAATAATGGGATGTATAAGATAAGAAATATATAGTGAACAGATGTACATACCTAAACGATTTTTAAGATAAATATAAAATAAAAAATGGAAAAAACCCCCTTATCTGAACGATCGGTTGTATGGGATATATATTATATATAGCTCCGATCGAAATGATTTTTTCATGAAATCTTCTATGATATATTAGAATAAATATCACCAAGTTTAACGTTTTTATATTGGAAATTAAGGGAGAAATTGCCAAAAATCTTTCTATCTGAATGGTCGGTTGTATGGGATATGTAATATATATAGCTGCGATCAAAGTGATATTTTCAGAGAATCTTCTATGATATATTAAAATATATAAAAGTGATTTTTTCAGGATATCTTATATGATATATTAAAATATATATCACCGGGTTTTACTTTTATACTTTCTAATTTGCGGCAAAAATGACCAAAATCGTCTTATCTGAACGATCGGTTGTATGGGAGATATATGTTATAGTGGTCCGATCCTATCGGATCCGACAAATGTCTAATATAATACAAAAATACATCCTTGTACCAAATTTCATTGAGATATCTCAAAATTTGAGGGACTAGTTTGCGTTCAAACAGACAGACGGACGGGCGGACAGACGGACATGGCTATATCAACTCAGTTCGTCGTCCTGACCAATTCGGTATACTTAATGGTGAGTCTATATTCTATATTTAACCAAAGTTAATATACCATTTCATGTTCATGAAAGGTATAAAAAAAAATGGGTAAGATGTCTAGTTAAATGATACGCATATTTTGCTTAATATATCCAGGTCAAAGGGCAAGCCGGTCCTGATAGAGTTTGTTCGTCGAGTAGTTTTTGAAACATAACCTCCGATATAGGTTACTATCTGGGGGCACATTTCCGCTACACCCTTTGACAATCGAACATTCGATTAAGGGGCATAATAAATGCTACATAAGTCTATAAGGTACAAATATCTGCCTGACTACAAACCTCTAAACTTACATTTATTAAGTTTCAAATTACCTCAAGAAGAGACGAGTTTGCAGGAGTTTACCAAAAATTAGTGACACATATATAAGCGCCGCTTTTCTGTACTTTTGAGTGACACCTTTCAAAGCGAGTTAATTATTTTACAAATCTCTAACTTCCCCCACCAAACAAAAGCAACTTAAGACACAACCTTTTTAGTTTTTCTTGACAACAAAACGAGGTTTCCATTCCACACAACCCTCTACTCTGAGTATCTAATTCATTCAGATTGTTTATCTAAATCTCTAAACAGTTTTGAATAAATTGACAATAAATCTGTGCCATTTTCAATTTCGATTAGAGCAACGCATTACATTCGCCAGACGAGTTATAATAAAATAGCTAAACATATGTAAATAGAAAGGGTAAAAAGGATTGAAAACCCTAACCATTGTCCATAACCACATAACCACACTGCTGTGACATATTTTTCCATGTGGCGGGCCGATGATGATGACAACGACAAATTGCAAGATGGAAACACGCCATGCGGTCGGACAAGGTTCAAATATAAGCAAGTTGGGAGAGCATGCGAGTTTCCCATGTCCATATGTATGTTTTAAACTACACACACTTGTCCTTTGGGGAGCAGCAGCTGTCGACGACGATTCATACAAACGAAAAAGAACTGAAGGGAGAAAAAAAAATCAAAACGGGTGCAAGAAAACAATAACGAATTTCGTAGGAGTGTAGCGGATGATGTGACATGTGAAATCGGACATACACATATTCACTCATAAATATTGCTGGAGTAAATTGCTAACGGACGTGAAATACAAACTCTAACTCAAACACGGTGTGGATAACTAGAGCGACTGTGGGTGCGGTGAGAAAAAAGAAACCATTTTTTCACTTTTCCACTTTTATACCCAGTTTTTCTAGAACTGCAGGCATAAGAGTTTTGTTCACATCACAGTACTAAGCTTGCAAAATACTTATACAAAAATTTTTGTGCTTGTACTGTCCGAAGGTTGTTTTGCCTTTATTTCCATCCCCACCTACCTTTTGTTCCATTTCTCCCTTTCATTCCTGTCCAACACAGTTTCGCTTTACCCCCAATCAATAATTGTTCTACTCCAACCCGTAAACTTATTCACTCATTGCAGTAATCATGGACTTTTAGCGAGTTTTAATTTTTTCTAGTAGAGGGCGTGTCACCGCCTACTTTTCCAGAATTCTTTTTAGAGTACGTATGCTCAGTAAAATATTTTTAAAATCCATCTTTCGCATTTTATAAACACTCTGGTCTTGATTTGTGAACTACTTCAAGAACGTCTTGTCATCTGGAACTTGCTTCTTAATTTTTCCGTTCGGCGCTTTCTTCTAATCGTACCAGTTGAAGTAACGGAAGTTTGTTTGAGCATAAATCCTTAACTACCTTCGACCTACTTCTATCGCCTCACGGGCTCAATCCAAGCGCTCTCAAGAATTAGAAAATTCTTAGAGCTACACGGTAATGCGACAGAGCACTTTTACTCTGATTCTCCCTTTGCGTTCCCCTTCAGTTCCTTTACGAAGCTCGCTGAATTTCCACTTCTTTCCCTCCAAGTGTACGACGCAACGCTTAATGCTTCTACCTTCCTAGTATTGATACCCCGTTCTTTCTAACTCATTCTCCTTATTACCGTAGGATGTTTGTAATATTGGTCGTATAACAACCTGCCAAACAAGGCGGGGTTAGCGGTCTTATATTAAATATGGGTAAAAGAAGCGACGCCACTGCAGCTTTCCTTACTCTTACTGTACACCTATCGTAACTTTTCGACGCGGTCCGATATCGAGAAGGCTCCGTTGAAATACAGCCAAATATGTCCTATGGCTGCAAGTCATCCAATGCACCAGTATTCATAACACCCTGGTTAAGGGGGTTGGCAATCCTTGGTCACAGTTCTTAACAGCCCAGCCACATAATCGGGCGCTATGGAGTTCGGCTAAGCTTCACACTTTCGACAAGGTGCCTACCTTAGTGAGGGGACGGAACTACTAAATATTTTCAAATACCCAGAAACTTTTGAGCTTACAAAGCCAGTAATATCGAAATTACCAGCATACGCACTCAATTGGATAACCAAGTAAAGGCTTGTTTTGGCGCGATATAGCTCTTCACAAATTACCTTTGGCATAGAATGGTTTGAGTCCGCTGTCGTTGTGCGCTCGTCTAACACACTGAAGGACCTGGCTGAACCTAAGGAAAGCGACATCACAATACTTTATAAAAAGTTTTTTTTTAGGAAACAATTCTAAAAAGCACTCCCAATCGTGAATTAGCAGTCGGTGTTGTTCTATATATCATTTGACACAGCTGTTTAAGTGTCTGTCTAAAGTTCGATAACCTTTTGATAGAACGTGGGCCACAATGTTAAGTTCTAGGTTAAGCTGTAGTAAAATACGCTGGGTAAAAGTTTATATGAGATATAAAGTATAGTCATTCTTGAGATAATAAGTATTCACACTTGTACTTGGTTATGCACTATTTGGTGTATAATATGGCAAAGCAGCCTTATGCGGACACATATTGATATACATCGATTCGTTTGTGGTGGCAGAGCTTTATTGAAAAGCGTTCTACTGGGTATACATTTAGGAACAACAACTTTACAGGATATTCTGTGTTTTTTTGTTGTTGTTGCCAAAGTTGTTAATATTTACATTTTACATATGAGAACGCACTAACCCACTTGCGGGTTTTGTTGATGTAATAAAAAGTGAACAAATATAACAAATTCTGCGCTAGCATTCATACAAAATGAAAACAGCGCTTTGTCCCATACTATTTATAACGCAAACATTCACCGACATATGCGCACGCAGTGAATAAGCTTATATCGTGCAAGAAATACTTAGACCATATGGCTGATGTGTACCCTACTCGAGACTTCACAAAGTACTCCACTCAAATGTTATAGCACGCGTCTCTGCATAAACTTCCTAAAATGGCACCGATGATTCTGTGAAGTGTACGTAGGAGTGGAAGGGGTGTGGAAAGGGAGAGTATGTGTAGAGGGATAAAGATGTGGAGAGCGAGTTGAAGAGGAAGAAGGATAGGAAGAGCGTGAGGGAGAGGGGAAATGAGATGGAGACGGAGAGGGTGAATGAAAGGAAAAGAAAGAGTGAGAGCGAGAGGGGGAGGGAGAGGAAAGGGTGAAGAAGACGGGAGGGGGAGAGAAGAAGGACTGTGAGATAGATGGCGCAACAGAGGGAATACAAGAAGGACTGGAGTATTAAGGAGAAGTGAAAAATCGAAGGAAGTAAGAAGGAGGGGTGTTATTTTTTGAGAAGAGAACGTCTCTTGGGTATGCTTACACCTAAAAATAGGGACCCATCAAGTAATAATTAAAAAATTTTTTTAATGCAAAGCGACTTCTTTCAACTTACGCATGTTACGCGGTAATCTGTGGTCAGAATTTTGTTAGGACAGCTTTTCATAAACGATTAATTTGCAGAATCTTATAATATTTTTAATTGCTGTTTCTATGTGCAGGTCCCTTTTTCGCGCTTATTTGAAATACAAATCTATAAATAAAGTTTTGGTTGTAAAGATTGGGATTCATGCTATTAGCGAGCTTTGGGTATTATTAGTCGTGGTACTTTTGTTTAGCTATATTTTATTAAAATAATTTGTTAAAAATAAACTATTGTGTCCACACAAAGTAATCTATTTTTACTATGGCACTAATGTGAATATTTGATTAGAACTAACACTGCATTGCCGGCAGTTGCTAACATTCGCCATATGGCAGGGCAAGCGCGTTTACATTTTCATTGATAAATGACTGAACGATAGAACAGCTGATTTGTGTGGATATTTGATATGAGACTTTTATATTTGTTGCGCAAGATGCGCAGGTCCGGCTAGTCAACCATTTAAAAAATTCGCTATCTCGGCGATTGGTAAAGCTTCGGTTAGTTTTTATTTAAAGTTTTTTCTAACATTGGAGTACTCCTTAATCTTTATGAGCACGTATGTGGAATACATTAAATTTTTGCATGGTCATAAAAAACTGGCATTTTTGTTGTTGCTGTGTGTTGAATTAAAAGCAAACTGGTTGAAGTTACTATTTTTTTTTTTTATACTCAGTTGAGCAGAGCTCACAGAGTATATTAAGTTTGATTGGATAACGGTTGGTTGTACATATATAAAGGAATCGAGATAGATATAGACTTCCATATATCAAAATAATCAGGATCGAAAAAAAATTTGATTGAGCCATGTCCGTCCGTCCGTTAACACGATAACTTGAGTAAATTTTGAGGTATCTTGATGAAATTTGGTATGTAGGTTCCTGAGTACTCATCTCAGATCGATATCGGACTATAACCACGCCCACTTTTTCGATATCGAAAATTTCGAAAAACCGAAAAAGTGCGATAATTCATTACAAAAGACAGATAAAGCGACAAAACTAGGTAGATGAGTTGAACTTATGACGCAGGATAGAAAATTAGTAAATTTTGGACAATGTGCGTGGCACCGCCCACTTTTAAAAGAAGGTAATTTAAAAGTTTTGCAAGCTGTAATTTAGCAGTCGTTGAAGATATCATGATGAAATTTGGCAGGAACGTTACTCTTATTACTATATGTCTGCTTAATAAAAATTAGCAAAATCGGAGAACGACCACGCCCACTTTAAAAAAAATTTTTTTTTTTAAATTCAAATTTTAAAAGAAAAGTTAATATCTTTACAGTATATAAGTAAATTATGTCAACATTCAACTCCAGTAATGATATGGTGCAACAAAATACAAAAATAAAAGAAAATTTCAAAATGGGGGTGGCTCCGCCCTTTTTCATTTAATTTGTCTAGGATGCTTTTAATGCCATAAGTCGAACAAAAATTAACCAATCCTTTTGAAATTTAGTAGGGGCATAGATTTTATGACGCTAACTATTTTCTGTGAAAATGGGTGAAATCGGTTGATGCCACGCCCAGTTTTTATACACAGTCGTACGTCTGTCCTTCCGCATGGCCGTTAACACGATAACTTGAGCAAAAATCGACATATCTTTACTGAACTTAGTTCACATACTTATCTGAACTCAGTTTATCTTGGTATAAAAAATGAACGAAATCCGACTATGACCACGCCCACTTTTTCGATATCGAAAATTATGAAAAATGAAAAAAATGGGATAATACATACCAAATACGAAAAAAGGGATGAAACATGGTAAGGTAATTGGATTATTTTATTAACGCGAAATATATCTTTAGAAAAAACTTTATAAAATGGTTGTGACACCCACCATATTAAGTAGAAGAAAATGAAAAAGTTCTGAAGAGCGAAATAAAAAACCCTTAAAATCTTGGCAGGTATTACATATATAAATAAATTAGCGGTATCCAACAGATAATGTTCTGGGTCACCCTGGCCTTCACATATACAACTAAGGGCCACTCAATTTTAAAACTCTCATTAATGCCTTTAATTTGATACCCAAATCGTGCAAACACATTCTACAGTCACCCCTGGTCCACCTTTATGGCGATATCTCGAAAAGGCGTCCACCTATAGAACTAAGCCCCACGCCCTTTTAAAATACTCATTAACACCTTTCATTTGATACCCATATCGTACAAACGCATTCTAGAGTCACCCCTGGTTCACCTTTATGGCGATATCTCGAAAAGGCGACCACCTATGGAACTAAGGATTACTCCCTTTTAAAAAACTCATTAACACCTTTCATTTGATACACATGTCATACAAACACATTCCAGGGTTTCCCTCGGTTCATTTTCCTACATGGTTATTTTCCCTTATGTTGTCACCATAGCTCTCAACTGAGTATGTAATGTTCGGTTACACCCGAACTTAACCTTCCTTACTTGTTTTTTGTTATAGTTGATGTTTTCTTATGTACATATGTAGTATCCATTATGTACTTACATACAGATACATACAACAGCATATTGTGGTTTTTGTTTGGCACTAAGTCACAAGTTACATTTTTGAGTGACTATTGAAATAAAAGAAAAATCGAGTTGAAATACACAATAAATTTTAGAAATTTGATTTGCATAAAGCAAGCATTGCACAACATGAAAACGAAAATATATACAATGCAAACCCACATATATGTATTTAAGTATTAGGGAGGTTGTTGTTGTTAACCGTTAACGAAATCGATTTCGTGTTTGACTTAACGATAACGATAACGGAATCGGAAAAATATAAATATATCTTGTTAAGGTACAAAATGAGTAGCACAGTAAATGTAAAATTATAACGTAATAAATTTATTTTATCGGCGCTTACGTTATAACCTTGGTACTAAATATTTATCAGCAGAAGATAGTAGGGATTAAGAGTGCTTAAGAGTATCAAATAATACTTTTGCATCTTGCGCAACAAATATAAAAGTCTCATAATTCCAAATAAGAACGAAAAAGATAGTATATGGAAAAAAATCACGCTTTACAAGTCGCTCATCATAGCTGTTCTGATGTATGGAGCGGAATCATGAACTGTGTCGAGAGAAGATTAGATGGCTCTTGGAGTGTTCGAGAGAAAAGTTCTCCTTAAGATTTATAGTTTAGTCCGTGATGGTGACGGCGAGTATCGTAGTTGAAATAATTACGAGCTTTACGCAGATATGCCGATAGTGCAGCGAATAAAACCCAAGGCTTCGCTGGCTAGGTCATGTTATGCGAAAGGAGCCGACTGAAAAGCCTTTCATAGTAGAAATATACTCGGAGTATTTTCCAAATCACTGCAAAGGGGCGAACCCGCTTTTTTTCAAATTGAAAAAAGCTTGTTTCTAAATTTTTGATGCAGTTTTGCCCGGTGTTCGAACACCAATTAGTTACTCGGCACGTTTTATTTTTCAGAATATATTGATAAATTATCGTTTACTTTTCGCTGATTAATCGATAGAACTTGAAAAACTGGTTGTTAAGTTTTCGATAACTTTTTGATATTAAATCAATAACTCCCTTATAATAAATATTCAATAACAAATTGATTTTGATAACAAATCGATAGCTTTGCGATAAACAGGCAACAAAATTTCGAAAACAATCCGATAACTTGTTGATAACAAATCGATAACCGTTTGATTAAAGATTGAAAACTTTTGAAAAACATTCCATAAATTCGGATATCAAATTCATTATTTTATGACTACAAATCGAAGACTTTTCGATTACAAATCGATAAACTATCGTTAGCTTTTCGATAAATTTTTAATAACACATCGAGCATTCATATGGCTGAGTGGCTAGAGGCATCTGCTTTTGCACTGGTATGAAGTGTGAATGTTGAGAGACTTCGAGCTCAAAACTCAGCTCCCGAAAGGCTATGTAGTTGATGAAGAAATGAAATTTAGAAATATGTCACAGTAACCTTCGTGTACCAATTTTACAGTTTTTGTCAAAAATCAATAAAAAATTCATAGATTTTTAATACCAAATCGATACGTTTGGATAGCCAATATATACATTTTTATTACAACTCGATAGTTTTTTTATAGCATATCGACAACTTTACAATAATTTCCATCGGGACCGCTTGAGCGAAGACCATAAGGCCAAAGTAGTAAAGCGTCATCAAATATTGGACGAAAAGGCTACCCAGTTCCCTTTATGTGCCTCTAGGGGTCTCTTTGAGCCACAATAGAGGTGGAAGGTTGGATTAAAAGCGCCCAAATAGCAGACGAGGTGATACACGTGTACACTGATGGTTACAATGCAATGGAAGGAGTAGGGTCTGCGTTATAGGTACAAGAGCGAGATTCAAAGGAGGCGAGAGCTCCACATGATTGACCAAGCAGGAAATGCTTGGAACCAAGCACGCGACAGCATGGTGTCGAATATCATGTACAGCTCTTACAAGAATCAACTAACAAAGTTACTCCTATCATCCAAAAGAGGTGACTGTAGGCTCTTGATGGGTATTCATACTTGAAACTGCCTTCTGGTGTGACATCCTTTTAGACAAGGTCTTGTCTGTGATCACCGATGTAGGAAATACAAGTTGTGGACCCGGCCGTCGTGCCCTGCCCTCGCTAGACTAAGACTCCAGATATTATGAATGGAACAAAAATCAGATTTCGCAACAGCAGGTAGCTTCAGTTTAAGAAAAGTTCAAGCATTTGAAAAGAGGACGAAGTTAGTTTATAAGATAAGTTCTGGTTTCCCTTAGGGGTTTTGTTTTCATTTGGTCGTTGAGCAAACTTTTGGTAACACTCTGAACAAAGTCAGCCTACGTGAGGTCCTCACGAATGCACCAGTTCAACCTTAAGTAGCATATTTGATTTTACTTTCCTTGCCTTCTTTTTCCTTAATTTGCTGTTTTATTTTGCTATATTAACTCTAAGGTGTAAACTGTTTACACCTTATGCTACAAGGCTACTTAATAATCAAAAATTATACCACTTACAAAGATTACGCTTTCGCCTATACTTACCTTACGATAACTTTCTGTATTCCCCAATAACGTGAGCAGAGATGTTTACACATCTAAAATCGAAACCGATCTGCATAATAAGCCTAAGTCAGTCGAAAGTTCCGACGTTTCAGAATAGCCATCGAAGCTGCGAAACATCCCTTATACGTACATGCATACATATATATATACATACATATCTAAACAATAAGTAATAAAGACAAAAATCAACAAACTGTTTGCATAATAAAGTCAAATAAGTGTAGTCACACAAATACATACAAATAAACGTTCCATATTTATTTATTTGTATATGTACATAAATATCATCGTATTTAGTTGTTATTTTAAGAGGCGACATTTGTTGGCTTTATTCATCTAAATAATCTGTCTTAATATATTTATATTTGATTTTTATTGCTTCGTAAATGCCATAATGTTTGTTACAACCAAATAACGGAGCTGAGCGCCTGCTGTTATTTTGTTTATAACCAACAGATTACATTCGTACCATTGTTGTAAAATGCAAATTTAGGGGGGGGGGAAATTATGCATAATATGCTTTGAGTTAACAAAATTAGTTTTATTTATTTTTTTTATTCAGTTGACAAGGATCAGATTTCCATCAATGACATGCTTCGATGACCCAAAAGTCATAATGCCGATTGCATAACATGGGTTGTATTGAAATAATATTTCAATGATTGTATCCTCAAAGAAGTGTATTAGTTGCTTCATACGAGATTGGTGGCCGCCGTGGTGTGGTGGTAGCGTGCTCCGTATTTCACGCCGAGGTTCCTGGGTTCAACTCCCCAGTAAAGATATACACAAAATTTAGAAACAAGTGTTTTCAATTGGAAACATTTTTAATCAGGTTGCCCCTCGGATATAATTTGGCAAACTCTCCAATTGTATTTCTGCCCTGAAAATCATCTCAGTGAAATACGCCTATCTTGCAGATGCCATTCGGAGTCGGCACAAAACATATAGCCCCGCAAATTTGTAAGGCAAATTAAAAGGACGAAAATTTTAACCCTCTCTAACTCATCACCTCGAAATAATTTTATTTGAATTAAATCGGATAGATTCGTTAATAAAAAGTCAGCATTTTAATTATGTTATTTCTAAATTATTTATTTTATTTGGTTACTATTATAACAAGTAAGGAAGGTTAAGTTCTGGTGTAACCGAACATTACATCCTCAGCTGTGAGCTATGGAGACAAAATAAGGGACAACCACCATTTAGCAAAATGAACCTAGGGTAACCCTGGAATGTGTTTTTATGACATGGGTTTCAAATGGAAGGTATTAAAGAGTATTTTAAAAAGGAGTGCGCCATAGTTCTATAGGTGCACGCCTTTTCGATATATCGCAATAAGGGTAGACCAGGGGTGACTCTAGAATGTGCTTTTACGATATGGGTATCAAATTAATGATAGTAATGAAGGTTTTAAAAGGGAGTGGGCCTTAGTTGTATATGTGAAGGCGTTTTCGGGATATCGACCAAAATTTGGACCAGGGTCACCCAGAACATCATCTGTCGGGTACCGCTGATTTATTTATATATGCCATACCACGCACAGTACCTATTATTGCCAAGATTTCAAGGGCTTTTGATTTCGCCCTGCAGAATTTTTTCATTTTCTTCTACTTAATATGATAGGTTTCACATCCATTTTACAAGGTTTTTTCTAAAGTTATATTTTTCGTCAATAAACCAATCCAATTACCATGTTTCATCTCTTTTTGCATATTTGGTACCGAATTTTTTCAATTTTTCGATATCGAAAAAGTGGGCGTGGTCATAGTCGCATTTCGGCCATTTTTATACCAAGATAAACTGAGTTCAGGTAAGTATGCGAACTAAGTTTTGTAAAGATATATCGATTTTTGCTCAAATTATCGTGTTAACGGCCGAGCGGAAGGACAGACGGTCGACTGTGTATAAAAACTGGGTGTGGCTTCAACCGATTTCGCCCATTTTCACAGAAAATATTTATCGTCATAGAATCTATACACCTACCAAATTTCATAAGGATTGGTAAATTTTTGTTCGAATTATGGCCTTAAAAGTATTCTAGACGATATAAATGAAAAAGGGCGGAGCCACACCCATTTTGAAAATTTCTTTTATTTTTGTATTTTGTTGCACAATATCATTACTGGAGACTTTTAATGCCATAAGTCGAACAAAAATTGACCAATCCTTGTGAAATTTGGTAGGGGCTTAGATTCTAGGACGATAACTGTTTTCTATGAAAAAGGGCGAAATCGGTTGAAGCCACGCCCAGTTTTTATACACAGTCGACTGTCTGCACTTCCGCTCGGCCATTAACACGATAATTTGAGCAAAAATCGATTTTACTAAACTCAGTTCACGTAATTATCTGAAATCACTTTGTTTTGGTATAAAAAATGGACGAAATCCGCATATGACCACGGACCACTTTTTAGATATCGAAAATTACGAAAAATGAAAAAAAATTCCATAATACTATATCAAATACGAAAAAAGGGATGAAACATGGTAATTGCATTGGTTTATTGACGCAAAATATAACTTCAGAAAAAAACTTTGTAAAATGGGTGTAACACCTACCATATTAAGTAGAAGAAAATGAAAAATTTCTGGAGGTCGAAATCAAAAGCCCTTGGAATCTTGGCAGGAATACTGTTCGTGTTATAACATATATAAATAAATTAGCGGTACCCGACTGATAATGGTCTGGGTCACCCTGGTCCACATTTTGGTCGATATCTCGAAAACGCCTTTACATATACAACTACCACCACTACCTTTTAAAACCCTCATTAATACCTTTAATTTGATACCCATATCGCACAAACACATTATAGAGTCACTCTTGGGTCACCTTTAGGGCGATATCTCGAAAAGAGGCCTATAGAACTAAGGCCCACTCCCTTTTAAAATACTCATTATCACCTTTGGTTTGATGCAAATGTCATACGAACATATTCCAGGAGTACCCTTGGTTCACTTTCCTACATGGTGATTTTCCTTTATTTTGTCTCCATAGCTCTCAACTGAGTATGTAATGTTCGGTTACACCCGAACTTAGCCTTCCTTACTTGTTTTGATATTTAGCACTTGCAGAGTATACGAAATTTTCCACTTCACTGACATTTTCACTTCCTTTGAAAAGGCTAACGGTACTCTATGAGCAAACGCATGTTTCGTAGAAATAATGAAACGTAGAATACAGTTCACAATGCTTGACAAACCGAAAAAATAATTGCTGCGTGAATTTACGAAGGTTAAATTGTATGTTGCCTGTGGTCTACAGTATGTTACAGAGGGTTAAGAGAAACTCGGCCTAAATCTCCTCGGCGGCAAATCGCGCCAAGTATTTATTTTATTTTATTAAATGAAATTTGTTCGTACACGGGTCGTCAGTTGCAAGAAATTGATAAAACATGACAACTTCAAAGCGCTAAGCGTAAAGTAACTCAAGAATTACGTAAGAAAATAGGATAGTGTAAATTTTTCAGTAAGTCAGTACGTCTAATTATTGGAAAATGATTTTTAAATCTGATAAAGGCGGTATCGTGGTGTGATGGTAGCGTGCTCCGCCTACCACACCGGATGCCCTGGGTTCAAACCCCAGGCGAAGCAACATCAAAATTTTAGAAATAAGGTTTTTCAATTAGAAGAAAATTTTTCTAAGCGGGGTCGCCCCTCGGCAGTGTTTGGCAAGCGCTCCGGGTGTATTTCTGCCATGAAAAGCTCTCAGTGAAAACTCATATGCCTTGCAGATGCCGTTCGGAGTGGGCATAAAATCATGTCGATCCCGTCCGGCCAATTTGTATGGAAAATCAAGAGAAGCACGACGCAAATTGGAAGAGAAGCTCGGCCTTAGATCTCTTCGGAGGTTATCGCGCCTTACATTTATTTTTATTTTTTTTAAGGGCGGTATCGTCAATATATGGCGTAATTCGAATAGAGTATGTCTCTTGTAAATATAGTACATTGCTTAAGATTTTAGCCTTTGTACCAGGAGCATGCGCAGGAATTTTCTATGGGAGGGTTTTGAATATATGGAAGCTCATAGTAAGCATCCCTTATTGTCAAGACTAGTTTTGCGATAAAAACTAATACAAACGGGAGTAAAGAGAGAACATTTACCATATTTATTGTCTATCAGTCAACAAATGCACTCTTCCATCTACCACTTTTATGAAAAAATTCAGTAGTTGTAAGCCCATGGGGCAGTTTGAACCCCCAAACCCCCCACCCCCTTGCGCACGACCCTGCGTTGTAGTAAATGAGAAGTCTCTCAATTTATTACTAGGCTTTTTAATTTAATTCGGCGTAAATTTAAGACTTTACTTTCCATTAAGTCTTAAATCCCGAAACCGCTTTAAAACAAAATTAAAAGGAGTTTTGGTCCGAGTCCGAGCTCAAGCCCTTTAATAATAATTGTTTTTTTTTTTTTTTCAATATATGAATATTTATTTTTTTTTAATATGGAATAATAAATTTTCAGACAACTCCCATAGCTGCGCAGGTAGCTCCATTTCAAATATTACTTAGTTTTGTTCCTATACATGCAAATGCATTTAGTTTAAAAGTTGAAATTTAGGCTAAATCTTTTTAACTGTATGCCTACTTGCTTAAGTCGCTTCTTCGCTCTGCCAACTGGCACCAATCGTTCACACCAAGGGAGTTTAAATCGTTTTCCATCTGATCCTTCCAGCGGAGTGGGGCCGCCCTCTTCCTCTGCTGCGATAAAATGTGGACCCCAATATCCCCAGAATCTGGTTATACAATATGGATTTGATATACATATATGAAAGCTGTTGATGAGAGCTTTAAAGTAATGTAATCTTTATTGTGATATTCGGTTTAGTTGCATCAACTTGGCAAAACGGATAAATATGTATGCATGCGAAACCGAAATAACGACATGAATTGATAATACCTATATACATATGTATGTACATTAACCTGGGTCGATTTGTATGGACGAAAGTTAACCGATATCGCGCCATCGATTTTTCGATAGGATTTGGGCTCAGGAAAAAAAAAGTTCCACTACGCATACCCTAAAAAATAATTCTCGAGTCTGCGAAAAAACAATGGCGAAAGGGTAAATTTTTCGACCAAAACTCTCCCCAAAACCCCAAAAAAATTTTTTTTTCAAAAAACTGTTGCAAAACGTTGGCGTTAACAGTTTTTAGAAAACAAAATTATTTTTTAGGTTTTGAGAGTGTTTTGGTCGAAAAATTTACCCTCACGCCATTGTTTTTTCGCAGACTCGAGAATTATTTTTTTGGGTATGCGTAGTGGAACTTTTTTTCTTGAGGCCAAAACCTATCGAAAAATCGATGGCGTGATGTCGGTTAATAAATCGGCCCAGTCTAATGTACATACGTCTAAAGTGAAATTTCTGAGTACAAACGCAAGAACTCCGTGCTGCTTTTATTGGTAAGTAATTCTCTTTTGGTGTCGCTTGAAGTGTAGCCCTTTGCCTAGATAAGTGGACTAGGACTGGGATTAGTACAAGGATTTGGACTGTGACTGGGACTGATACTGGAACTCGCAATGGGACTGGAAAAAAGTATGTACCACCCTTTAGGGAAAAATGCGAAGTGCTAGAGAGAAGAGAAATAAGGGAAGGAGACTGAGAAAGAGATATAGTGAGACGAACATAGAAAGATAGGGAAAGATGAATCGAAAAAGAAGTGAGGGAAAAGATGGAGAGGAAAAAAGAGACGAATAGAAGGAGAAATGCAGAGGGAGAAGTAAATAAAAGTATTACGTAAGGTGGGGAGGAATGGAAAGAGTAAAACGGAAAAAAGTTTCTTAAAAATTATGCGGATAGACCAAATTTAAGGCAGAAAACATCTGTCGGGTCTGCTAGTCTTTAATATATATATACTAAAAGGTCTAGTTACAAAATCCTTATTATTTGACAATACTCATTGTTAATTATTCTTAAATTTGTACTTTGTAAGATATTTTGATCTATTTTTTTCTAAAAACATAATTTTTTTCCAAATAGTTTAAAAAACTGTTAATAGTATTAAAAGCTGTGGTTTTGAGGGTACTTCTTTGGCATCTAAACGAAGCTTTTGAGCTTGGTCCGAAGAAAATAATCTATTTTTAACACGCTTATATTACCTCTAGCCTAGGCGCGCAAAGAGAACCATCTAGCGGCAATTATTGAAGAAGACAGTAGTTAAATAACTGTCTACAGAACGAGTTGTGCTTAATAGCCGGAGGCACGAACCTCTGTGCTACGACGTGTTGTTTAGTTTTTTTTTTTAAACTATATTTATGTTATTTATACATACATGCATACATACATACATACATATGTTACTATGCAACTATTTTTATAAATAAAGGTACTAAGAGCAAATAGCTTCGAATAAAGTGCATAACGCACCAGTTGCTGTTTATCTCTGAAAATCCCCAACTGCAAGCAAACTTCGCTCTTATCTAAACGCCCTTACTTATTTTTTCGCTATATATTTATAAGTCAAAAATTAGGCAGACAATTTTCTATACTTTAAGGGTATGCCCTGTTCTCATTGTAAGACAAACGAAAGAGATGAAAGATCGCATAAAAAAGCAATAAAAAACTTACGAAAGATAATTATAGTGTACCGCAGTAATTAGCCTTTAAAAGTTTCCAGAGAAATATTTGCTTGAGCCGGAAAATTAGCTAATAAATGCAAAAAGTTGAATTTTAATGACCAAAGCAAAAGTCAGATCTTCATGGAAAATTTGCAACTTTTCTATACCAACTTTCTCTAGTGTATATGATATTTTATTACTAACTTTTTTTATATTTTCAAGGATGCTCTTTTCTTGAAAAAACTTAATTTTAGTTATTATTACGTATTTAATTACCCTCGTTTACTCAATTTTGTAATATTAAGATTAAATTACTAAATGGTTAATTCTCTAGCTCATATCTTTTGAGCGAAGTAGACTTTAATGTTCCTTCCCGGCCTTCAAGTAATTTTAAACCTCTCTTCCTAAAACATTGTAGAACAAGTTTTGAATTAAATGAACCCTTCCGCTGTGTTTGTCAGAATTACAACTCCCACTCTAGCACATTTGATGTTTCGGACTCGTTTTTTTGCATTAAAAAATCTGTTCTTTCTTCTCTTAATAGTAACTAACAGTATTCATTAACATATTGAATTAAATTTTTATTTATTGCATCCATAATATGTATTTATATTAATTACAAATATGTCATTTATTTTACTTAGCTGAAGAGGTTTCCTCTGTAGCTGAGCAGTTTTAGATTTCGGCGGTGAACAAACCACTGCCTTGCAACGACTCGGAATGAGCAGGATTAGTCTGGTTTCATTGGACCACTTGAGGGCAGTACGCTGTCACAACGTCCATTAAAAAAATATTTAAAGCTAACGAATTCTTTTCGAATGGCTTCTCACGAGATTATCGTATCTCGAGATACTCGTAAATCGCGCGAGCATCTCGACATTCAACTTAGTCGCGTAGTAGTTTTTTTACTTATGGTTTTTTTTTGTTGATTAAATTGCCTTTCCAATGATACTTAACTCAAAAGATAGTTATATAATTTTGTTCATAATATTCTAATTTTTAGTCGAGGAAATGAGAACTCAGCCTCTAGCGAGATTCTCGAATCTCGAAGCACTCGCATTGCTCGCAAGCTTAATTGAATAAGTTGCTTCAATGGCAGTAGTACTCTACGCTTTTCGGTGTTTTGCAATTGTGGTATTGTGGAAATTTTCGCTTGTGGTCCAGAGAAAATCGTAAGCTGAATATAAAACAGCCAATACATCGATTAAATATAATTTCGAGAATTTCGCGAGCTTTAGGAGTATTTCGGGATTCGAGAATCTCGCGAAAATGCAAGATTCGCAAAAAATCTCTTCTCGAATAAGTTCGAGAAATCGTAAGATTTATAAACCTAAAGATAGTGGCGTTATCCGATGTTTTCGATTGTTTAAGAAATGCTCTAAATAGTTTCGACACGATCGTATTGCTAATGTTGGATACATTCACCTTTTATTAAAATTAGTATAATAAATATAAAAAAGGAATTTATATTTCCCCTCGCATATCCAGCTAAATATGAATATCAAGTTCAAGATATGGGTAGGAACAAGGGAAAGAATAGAAAAAGCTTAAAAGTGTATGAAAAATATTAATATTTAATTTTTATTCGTTGAATCCAATTTGGTGAATATACCCCAATATTTGCTCACGTAATCGTGTAAACGGAGGGACAGACGGAGAGATGAACGAACGGACGGACGGATACCGCAATTTTATGCACGCGTTTTATGCAGGCGTATTTCGCCTTGTCCATTCACATTCAAATTTCGCGAAGCATCGTTATAAACATTCTGACGACACAAGAAAAATACTTGCTAACATATCTTCTACTTAGTTTTTGAAACGCATTTCTTAACTTTGAAAAATGTTAAAAAAGTAGCAACGAGTGGGAAAACCAATTTCATTTATGAAATGTGAAAGCACACTTAGCCAAAGCAACTGTTAAATTCTTCCTCTTATGCTTTGCTTGCAACAAAAGTTGGAAGTTGGCTACATATTCATGTCAGATGGTGCCAGTGTCGCTTGATTTGCCGTTCTCCATATAAATACTGCCAATCTACTCATCATGCATATGATTGCGTTAAACGCAACTACATATATGAATGACAACTTATGTGACTGGGCTTTAACATAAAGTCGCGGATATTAGCATCACTAAACTATACCATCACTAAGGTGATGCTAAGGCCATGCTAAGCGGTGTTTATGTCAATAATCAAATCATGTATACACATATATAAGGCAGCCGAGAGATGTCACACACAGATGCATTTACTTATACGCCTATGTGTGTGCGAGAGACTGTAAACTACAAACTCACATACATCTGAGAGACGCTGAAAAGTAGAAAATTGTAAACAAGTAGAAACTATATGAGAACTATAAACACTCGAAATAGTTGGTAAGTTCTGGAAATAGAAGAGCCTAGATGTATGCAGCGTAAACTGTAAAAGCGGCGCAAGCGAGTAAAAAGAATTCAGTTTGATTTGAGATTTGGATTAAGAGCTATCTAGCGAGCTATAGCAGTATTATTTTGAATAGTAGAGTTTCATTTGAGCTGTCAATCAGTTTGGTTATTAAGCAAGCTATACGTTGCAAAGTATAATTGTTATTGTGTATTGTGTACTTGAATAAAGGCTATTTTACATTATTACATATTGGAGTTATTTATTCAACAGTTTAGCGATACGAACTTAGCAGAGGGTTGCAAATAAGAGGATTTGCAGCAAATTCGTTACAATAATTTGCACGTTAACATATCATTATAAAATTATCGAGTATTGAATCGGTGTCGAACTGCAGAAGCATCAATGAGTTATCGTGCAATATCGAAATTCGGGTGTGTATTTTCGACCTACATACAGAGGTATACATCAGGTACAACTATCCTCCTACCTTTGGGTATTTTGTATTCATCATAGCTAAAATTAACTTCTTCTGATCTTTTTTACTTGTGGGCATATTTTATTAAAAAATAAAAAAGTAAGTCTTTGCAGTTTTCAGGTAAAAGCCAACAGAACAATAAACACTTATAAAAGAATTTTAAAAAGAAATGGCGAAAAGCACATAAACAATAAAGATGCAAATAGAATAATGGTAGTGTTTCTTGTTATTAATAACAATGCTTGGAATTCAGGGTAAATGAGTTATTAAATATTACAGGGACCGCAAATAATAAGTTGTAGCTTAGGTTAGGTTAGGTAAGGTTGAACTACCCGGTTGGTGAGAACTACAACCAGAATTTTTGATCAACGACCAAACTGAAAACCCCTACTCAAAACCATGACTTTTCTTATAATACAACTCCGCACTTTTCGCAAATACCAGAAGCTTTCTAGGTCCTATGGTACTTGCTGCCTGCATCTAGCTGTGATAGTACTGTAATTGCCAACAGTTGAAATCTACAGGAGCACAATATGTACTCGTTAGGACCTACAAACCGCACATTCTACATCTGTTAATACTGCCAAGGCCTAATTTAAAAGCATGAGTTGTCAGAAAGCAAGTGTTCAGTCAGAATACCCCCATGAGCATATGGTCCTCCATTTTGGACTCTGGATTTTTAACATCCAGAATCGCTAAAAACTACTCAACTGTGCCGCTTCAAAACGACAGCAGAAAAAGAGTGATGCAGTCACCGAGCAACAGGAAGGATTTCAGTTTGGTGTAAGGTTGAACTGGCCGGTCATGAAATACTCACATAGACTGAATGTGTTTAAAGTGTTACCAAAATTAGTTTGAACCCCAAGCGGAATAATTTCCATAAGGCACCGCGTCTTATGTTATAAAGTACTTCGTCCTCTTAGCAAATACTAAAAGTTTATGGGACCAAGCTGAATTGCTAGCACGAGGCCTGGCAACTCTACTGCCCTAGCAGCTGGAGCCTTGACCTCGCGAGCGCAGGACATGAACACTGAACGTGCCCAATCGTTGCCTCCTGCAGCTTGCACTTCCAAAGTCTGCTGTTACTAAGATAAGGCCTAACATAGCAGCATGCGATACCTGAAGGCAGTGTCTACTGTAAGCATGCCCATCATGAGATTTAACTCTTGCCTCTTTAGTGGTATGAGAAACTTTTTCAGCCTGCTATCGTTGGACTTGCAGATAATCTTAGAAATTTTGCAACCCGGTGCTTCTTTCTACGTCTTTCCTGCTTAATTGATCATATGAAACTCCTTGTCTCCTTTTGATTTCTCCCAAACGCATTGGATCGTGTTCCATACATTTACCGAGTGCAGCACTATCCCTTGCCAACTCATCGACCTTTTAGTTTCCTAGAAATACAGTACAGAAATACAATCCGGCCTGAAAGAAATCTCTTCAATGCTGGTTTGAATTCTAGGAGATTTCTTTTTGAAGTACAGTGTGAATTTTAATGGCCGCCTGAAGAATTTCCATTTAGGTCTACTTATCTCTGAATCGATGCAGTAAAGTATAGGCCCAACCGTTTCGTTTGTTTGGAACCATCAATGTACACGTTATTAGGACTTTTTGCCATTTCTGCACTCAAGCGAAATCTATATTAATTCTATATGGAATGTCATATTTTTATTGCTTTGTTGTATGTCTGCCCGATGTTGACTTGAACTGTATGTTTGTCTTTTTACTTCCAGCCTCTCAAGTATTTCTTTATCAAAACTTATAATGACTCATTACGGTCTCTGCTCTTTACTGAAGAAATTGTGTTCAAATGATTACTTAGTAAAATTTTTTATGAAGTTAAGGCCATCAACCCATACAAAATGTTAAAAAAGTTTTTCGTTTACTTAAAAAAATTTTGTATATACATAATATGTGTAATGCCGAACTTTTTAATTAAGATGGTATGAAAAAATTAAACGGTTTGGAATTTTTGTGGAAGCGTTGTTGAATGAACGTAATAAATACTACGTAGAGTTTTTATATTAGAAAAAATATTCATATTTTAGCACGTTTCTATTAGCGCCACTTGTACGTATGTAACAATTAATTTTACCTAGTAACAAAAAAAAAAAAAACAGATTTTACAGTTCTTTACACGTAGATACCTTGAAGGTTATTTTCTTGTATTACGACCAATAAGGCCCGGTTTTTCAGTAAAAGTCCACCTCAGTTTGTCAGATAAACTACGCTTAAACTTATTCTGCAGTTTTCAGTCTACTTAAACTCAAGTGTAAGCTGAGCTTTAGCGGCCGATCTGGCAGGGTTGAACTCTAGTTAGCCTATCGGTGATTTGAGTTCGTTCGAAATGGCGTCAAAAAAACCCAACAAACATTTGGGCTTGAGTACCATTAGAGCTCATGTTGATTACTAGCATACCTCTAAAATCTCAAGAGTTGTTACGAAAAAGAGTGATTTTTTATAAAGCGAAAAATGCTATTACATAAGTTGAAAAAATAATCGTTCCCAACTTCTGGTTCTTTGACTGAACTCAGGTGTAAGATTCCAATACTACAACATTTTCACGAAAATAAAATAAAATATATATAATTTATTTTTATACTCAGTTGAGCAGAGCTCACAGAGTATATTAACTTTGATTGGATAACGGTTGATTGTATAGGTATAAAGGAATCGAGATAGACATAGACTTCCACATATCAAAACCATATGTATCGAAAAAAAATTTGATTGAGCCATGTCCGTCCGTCTGTCCGTTAACACGATAACTTGAGTAAATTTTCAGATATCTCGATGAAATTTGGTATGTAGGTTCCCGGGCACTCATCTCAGATCGCTATTTAAAATGAACGATATGGACTATAACCACGTCCACTTTTTCGATATCGAAAATTTCGAAAAAGGGAAAAAGTGCGATAATTCATTACCAAAGACGGATGAAGCAGTGAAACTTGGTAGGTGAGTTGAACTTGTGACGCAGAATAGCAAATTAGTAAAATTTTGGACAATGGGCGTGGCACCGCCCACTTTTAAAAGAAGTTAATTTAAAAGTTTTGCAAGCTGTAATTTGGCAGTCGTTGGGACATCATGATGAAATTTGGCAGGAACGTTACTCCTATTACTATATGTATGCTTAATTAAAATTAGCAAAATCGGAGAACGACCACGCCCACTTTAAAAAAATTTTTTTTTTAGTAAAATTTTAAGAAAAATTTTTATATCTTTACAGTATATAAGTAAATTATGTCAACATTCGACTCCAGTAATGATTTGGTGAAATAAAATACAAAAATAAAAGAAAATTTCAAAATGGGCGTGGCTCCGCCCTTTTTCATTTAATTTGTCTAGGATACTTTTAATGCCATAAGTCGAACAAAAATTTACACATCCTTGTGAAATTTGATTGTGGCTTAGATTCTAGGACGATAACTGTTTTCTGTGAAAAAGGGCGAAATCGGTTGAAGCTATGCCCAGTTTTTATACACAGTCTACCGTCTGTCCTTCCGCTCGGCCGTTAACACGATAACTTCAGCAAAAATCCATATATCTTTACTAAATTCAGTTCACGTACTTTTCTGAACTCCCTTTGTATTGGTGTAAAAAATGGCCGAAATCCGACTATTACCACGGCCACTTTTTCGATATCGAAAGTTACGAAAAATTTAAAAAATGCCATAATTCTAAACCAAATACGAAAAAAGGGATGAAACATGGTAATTGGATTAGTTTATTGACGCAAAATATAACCTTAGAAAAAAACTTTGCAAAATGGGTGTGACACCTATCCTATTAAGTAGAAGAAAATGAAAAAGTTCTGCAGGGCGAAATCAAAAGCCCTTGGAATCTTGGCAGGAATACTGTTCGTGGTATGACATATATAAATAAATTAGCGGTACCCGACAGAAGATGTTCTGGGTCGCCCTGGTCCAAATTTTGGCCGATATCTCGAAAACGCCTTCACATATACAACTACCACCACTCTCTTTTAAAGTACTAATTAACACCTTTCATTTGATACCCATATCGTACAAACAAATTCTAGAGTCACGCTGATCCACCTTTATGGCGATATTCCTAAATGGCGTCCACCCATAGAACTATGGCCTACTCCCTCTTAAAATGCTCTTTAGTATCTTCCATTTGATACCCATGTCATACAAACAAATTCCAGGGTTACCCTGGGTTCATTTTCCTATATGGTGATTTTCCCTTATTTTGTCTCCATATTTGTTGATTAATTACGCTTCATTACTGGTATCAATCAGGTGTTTATTGCTCACAATAAATAGCTGTTTCCTTTGGTAGTACCACCTTGGAGATTTTTTAAATTAAGCTCAACTCGATATCCAATATAAAATATCAATTAGGAAACATGCAGAATATTCATTTCAGAATTGTACATTTCTCATTTGATACCCATATCGTACAAACAAATTCTAGAGTCACGCTGATCCACCTTTATGGCGATATTCCTAAATGGCGTCCACCCATAGAACTATGGCCTACTCCCTCTTAAAATGCTCTTTAGTATCTTCCATTTGATACCCATGTCATACAAACAAATTCCAGGGTTACCCTGGGTTCATTTTCCTATATGGTGATTTTCCCTTATTTTGTCTCCATATTTGTTGATTAATTACGCTTCATTACTGGTATCAATCAGGTGTTTATTGCTCACAATAAATAGCTGTTTCCTTTGGTAGTACCACCTTGGAGATTTTTTAAATTAAGCTCAACTCGATATCCAATATAAGATATCAATTAGGAAACATGCAGAATATTCATTTCAGAATTGTACATTTCTCAAAATCTCTCAAAATTTGGATTATAATTTGAAAATGCTAATGACGTTGGAGATCAACTCTAGAACTAACTGGTTTAAGAATAATTAAATGATGATGTTGGGTATCACCTCCGGAACTAGATATAAATTTCGCTGGAAAAATATTATTTAAATATTTGTTGGGTAAGCAAAATCCCGTTGTTGTCGTATCTACAAATTTTCTAGATAATAAAATAATAATAAACTACCAAAGTTTCCGTACAAAAAAGCCCAACCCAAAGGCGGCCCTAAACTTTGACTGAAAAACTACTCAGTAGTTTAACTGGAGTTTAAATTTGACTAGAGTTTAAGAAAGCTTAGTTTAAGCTTACCTTAACCAGCTACTGAAAAATCGGCCCTAAGAGTACGAACATGTCATGCCTTCATATCTATGTCCTGAAAACGAAAAAAGCGGTTAAACAATGTGTAAAATATCTGAAGAAAACTGAGTTATTATTCCATTAAGCATGGCAAAAAATGCACTGAAAAAAATTTTTTTCTCGTCACGGTTTCAAATTTTAAAAACTTTTTATATAATATACTTACAAGCTTTCCAGATTTATTGTAATCGGCAATAGGAATTGTTTAGAATTGCAAAGGAAATTCTTTTATAATAGAATAGATCAGACCTATTTTTGAGATCAGTTACTGAACAAAGGTGGTTATCTTTGCGTCACTGGACAATTATGATTAGCGCTCACGACGTTTTTCGAGTCGCCCATTCAAAAATTTTTTTGTCAACTCTTGGTTTATTGAAATTTCTTTGTTTTTTGCCAAAATCGACTTAAAACTTCTGGTGTTGCCTGTAGTCCAATTCTTTATTTAATTCTCACTCTCTAGCTGTTTTTTCAGTTCGGTGCATTCTTTTTTGAATGTATGTGAACATTTTTGTATATGCAGCCAACAAACCAAACTTTTTTTGAAACTGGAACTCGGTTTACTATGATTCAACTATATGGTTGGCTCATCTAAGTACTAGGACTTATGTTACAAAATAGCTCCTCCCTCTTGCTTAAAGATTTCTAGGACCTAGCTTTTGTCTATGCTTCTCCTTTTTGATGGATAATATTCAACCCTTTGTGATCGCCGCCTGACTATCAATATTTATATTGACACAACAATTGCTGCTACTTTCTTTATGGCTACGATTCTCACCTCAAAGACACTGCATTGATCTTGTAGCATGCAGGATCTATATATTTCTGGATCAACACAGTAAACAGAAAACTCGACTCCTTCCGTTAATTTGGAACTACGGTATACACGTACATAGTATGTTCCGCCATTTCCGAACCCTTGCTGTAACCTTACGGCTTTATAGTAATGCCAATATGTCTTTCGAAACTAAAGTACGGGGTCATATACTTCGTCTCCCTGTATTAGACGGCGCTATGCTGTTATGGACATAAGGCCTGCACTCAAGCTGTCCCTAGGCCTTAAGCTTTGTTGTAGTTGCTAATGCTATAATTTTGGCCATTAGGTCTACGGGAGGGATGTGCAGAATGGCATGCAATGCTGCTGTCGGGATAGTTTTTAGGGCTCACGTTATGCTTAGCATTGATAATATGCATACCCCCTCAAGTTTTTTGGTAAACTTATTTCTTTGTTTGGCTGTCCACCAAACAAGAATCCCATAGTAAAAAAAATTGGGTTTGATATTTGCCGTATATTCCAAATGCGGGAGTTTGAGCGATAGGCCCCACGTGCATCGCAGCAAACTCTTGCATGCATACAGTGGCTTTCTTCGCTTTCTGCTCCAAATGGAGTTTCCACGACAACTTACTATCTATTATATATTCTAGGTATTTTATGCTGTATTATTCTTGCAGGGCTGTCCCTCGAAGCTTGCGCTTAGTTCAATTAAAGACCTCATATATCCTAGAAAATATTTCTAGATCGGTTTTTTTCGCATTGGCCGTTTACCCGACTGTAGACCATCAAGCGTCCTGTTTGTTGGTAGACACCTATCGCTTATGATGACTGAAACCTCATTTAGATACGCCATAGGTTTGACTGGTCCTATCTCAAACTGTCTAAGAAATTGGTTGATGACCAGCGTTCACAGGGTTGGTGATAATATTCCAACCTGCGGCGTTTCTCTGTTTACAAATTTTGTGGCCTCGCATGGACCTCATTGCGACGTGATCATTCTGCAGCATAACATGGAGCCAATGCAGATTGTTATGGCCGGATGTGCTTCAATCGAGTTGAGACTATTCATGATTGCAATGTCCAGGAAAACATCTAGGGCATATTCCTGGCGTTCCAGGGCTTTCGCTATATTCATGACCACCCTATGCGTCGAAGTATCGACTGTCTTTGGTGTAAGCATGTTGTACTGAAGAGAATATTGCTTTATTCATGTTTACTTAACACAAACATCTATTTACCTCTCTGCGGTTTTGTTCTAACCATTCTAACTAAAAGTATTCTTATTAAACTAGTTTGCAGAGTCCTTTTACCTTATTATCTATCCGCATAAATTGATGTATTAACAACTCACATCGACAATGGAACTCTTTATAAAAAAAGGTACAATTAAGAATTAAATTATAATGAATGTTTAAAATATAAACAAAAACAAGTAAGGAAGGCTAAGTTCGGGTGTAACCGAACATTACATACTCAGCTGAGAGCTTTGGAAACAAAATAAGCGAAAATCACCATATAGCAAAATGAACCTAGGGTAACCCTGGAATGTGTTTGTATGACATGTGTATCAAATGAAAGGTGTTAATGATTATTTAAAACGTAGTGGGCCTTAGTTCTATAGGTGGACGCCTTTTCGAGATATCGCAATAAGGGTGGACCTGGGGTAACTCTAGAATGTGTTCGTACGATATGGGTATCAAATTAAAAGTATTAATGAGGGTTTTAAAAGGAAGTAGCCCTTAGTTTTATATGTGAAAGCGTTTTCGAGATATCGACAAAAATGGGACCAGGGTGACCCAGAACATCTTCTGTCGGGTACCGCTATTTATTTATATATGTCATACCACGAACAGTATTCCTGCCAAGATTCCAAGGGCTTTTGATTTCGCCCTGTAGAAGTTGGTAGTTGTCACACCAATTTTACAAAGTTTTTTCCCAAGTTATATTTTGCGTCAATAAACCAATCCAATTACCATGTTTCATCTCTTTTTTCCTATTTGGGATAGTAATAAGGCATTTTTTTTCATTTTTCGTAATTTTCGATATCGGAAAAGTGGGCGTGGTCATAGTCGGATTTCGACCGTATTTTACACCAAGATACAGTGACTTCAGATAAGTACGTGAACTAAGTTTAGTTAAGATAGATCGTTTTTTGCGCAAGTTATCGTGTTAACGGCCGAGCGGAAAGACAGACGGTCGACTGTGTATAAAAAGTGGGCGTAGCTTCAACCGATTTCGCCCGTTTTCACAGAAAACAGTTATCGTCATAGAATCTATGTCCCTACCAAATTTTACAAGGATTGGTAAATTTTTGTTCGACTTATGGCATTAAAAGTATTCTAGACGAATTAAATGAAAAAGGGCGGAGTTACGCCTATTTTTAAATTTTCTTTTATCATTGTATCTCGTTGCACCATATCACTACTGGAGTCGAATGTTGACATAATTTACATTTATACTGTAAAGATATTACATTTTTTTTTAAAATTTGACTTAAAAAACAATTTTTTTTAAAAGTGGGCGTGTTCGTCATCCGATTTCGCTAATTTTTATTTAGCATACATATATTAATAGGAGTAACGCGCCTCCCAAATTTCATCATGATATCTTCAACGACAGCCAAATTAAAGCTTGCAAAACTTTTAAATTACCTTCTTTTAAAAGTGGGCGGCGCCACGCCCATTGTCCAAAATTTTACTAATTTGCTATTCTGCGTCACAATTTCAACCCACCTACCAAGTTTCATCGCTTTATCCGTCTTTGGTAATGAATTATCGCACTTTTTCGGTTTTTCGAAATTTTCGATATCGAAAAAGTGGGCGTGGTTGTAGTCCGATTTCATTCGTTTTGAATAGCGATCTGAGACGAGCGCCCAGGAATCTACATACAAAATTTAATCAAGATACCTCAAAATTTACTCAAGTTATCGTGGGTACAGACGGACGGACAGACGGACGGACGGACGGACGGACGGACGGACATGGCTAAATTTTCTAAAATTTCTTTTTTCACCCAGATCATTTTGATATATAGAAGTCTATATCTATCTCGATTAGTTTATGCCGTTACGGATTACCGTTATGCGAACAAAGTTAATATACTCTGTGAACTCTGCTCAGCTGAGTATAACAAAATTACTGCTTTTGTTGGCTTACCTTTGTTTAGCGCAGCTTCAAATGGGTGAGCTATTAAACCCAAGTAATTACTTGCCAGAGGCTCTCTCATTAACCCAAGATTCCGGGTAACACAATCTACATTAATTACTTCATTAAACAATTTATTTAAACTATGCGCTTCAGCATTCCAACACACTTTCTATTTACTCAATCTGTATGTATATATGTGCTTATTATTGCCATTGCTGGCTATCCTTCTTAATAAATTTATCCAACAAAGAAAAAAATAAGTAAAAATGAGTATATAAACAAAATAAAACTCAGAACAATCCACTCTCATGCCCCGAGTTAACCAAAACAAACAACAATGCCATACCAACTTACAAAATCTTAATTTTAATGTGCTTTTCTTTTGTTCGATGTGAGTGATGAGATTTTGCTCTGTTAGCTGCTCTGAAAGTAAAATTGTGGCTTGAAGGAAAAATATATTTCATTCTTCATAATTTATGATGAGTTGCCCAAAAGGTTTCTCGCTTCAGTTGACCACAGTTTTTTTTTTTTTTGCAAATTTTTTTTATATATCTAGTTGCGCTTTTCGCGCTAGATTTTTCTTAAATTGAATGGTATGAGTGAAAATTATTCTATTCGCCAGATAGGTCAGGCTAGGTTGAACTGGCCAGCCCATGAGGATCTCATATGGACTGAATGAGTCCGTAGTGTTACCAGAAGTTTGTTTAGCGATCAAATTGAAAAACTCTATCCAAAACCAGGGCCTAAGTTATAAAATAACCCCGTTCTCTTGGCAAATACTAGAAGCTTTCTTGGTCCGTTGCCACTCGCTGCTTCTACATCTGACAACTGTACCACTTCTAATAGCTGGATTCTTAGCCTGGCAAGCGCAGTGTAGGGCATGTGTACAAAGCGTGCTCGAATGTTTCTTCCTCCAACCCGCACTTCCTTCATTTGCTATCATTTAATAAGCCCGATTGAAAGGAATATGACACCAGAAGGCAGTGTCCAGTGAGTATACCCAACTTGAGTATACAGTCCTCTCTTTTTAATGATAGATGCAACTTTGCTGTTTGACACTTTACAGCGCCGTACTTGGACTCACGCCTTTCCCGCTTGGTTCATAATGTGCACCTTTCGCATTCTCTTAATCTCGCCAAATCTAGTTGGGACGTTAACGGAGCAAGCTTCAAGGGATGTACCCATTATAGATAGTTCATCCCCTTTTTCATGCCCATTTATGCCCACATACCCTGGGACCCAATATAGATGTATTATTTTTCCTGTCCCAATTCTTTCCAAGCAGGGTAATTTCGGGACTTTTTCGGAATTATTTCGGCATCATTTTGGGGACCCTTCAGAGATCATTTCAAGATGGTCTTTGGGATCCCGTCGTGGCCATTTCGTGACCCCCTGTATTTTTACGGGATAATTTGTGGACCGTTCCGGGATCATTTCTTGATGATCATTTCGTGACTTTATCTGGACTATTTGGGACTCTTCCGGGATCATTTTTGGATGGTTTTCGAGATCCGTCCGAGATCCCGTCAGTGTCATTTTGGTACTATTTCGGGATTATTTGGGAACCCTTCAGGGATCCTTTCTAGATGGTCCTCGGGATCTCGTCGGGGGACCCTTCATGGATAATTTCGGGATGGTTTTCGGTATCCATCCGGAATCCCGTCGTGGTCATTATGTGAGTTTTACTGGACTATTTCAGTAATCTTTTAGGGCCTCTTCCGAGATAATTTCTGGAACTCTCCGGGATCCCTTCTCGGTCATTTCGGGACTATTTCGACATCGTTTTGGGAGTCTTCCGGCATCATTTCTGGATAGTTTTTGTGATCCGTCCAGGATCTCGTCGGGGTTATTTCGGGGCTATTTCGGGATCATTTTGGAACCCGTCCGGATCCCGTCAGGGCCATTTCGGCACTTTTTCTGCACTATGTCGAGATAATTTAGTGACCCTTCTGGAACATTTGCTGGATGATGTATGGGATCCGTCCGGGAGCCCGTCAGGGTCATTTCGAACCCCTTTCGGGACTATTTCGGGATCATTTTGTTACCTTTCAGGGATCATTTCTGTGTGATTCTCTGGATCTGTCTAGAATCGCATCGTTGTCATTTCGGGGCTGTTTTGGGACCATTCCGGGACCATTTGAAGACCCTCCCAGGAACATTTCTGCATAGTTTTCGGACCTATCCGCGATACCGTCGGGGTTATTTCGTGGCTTTCGATAATTTGGGGACCCTATCAGGTATCATTTCTGAGTGATTCTCTGGATCAGTCTAGAATCGCATCGTTGTCATTTCGGGACTGTTTTGGGACCATTCCGGGACCATTTGAAGACCCTTCCAGGAACATTTCTGCATAGTTTTCGGGACCTGTCCGCGATACCGTCGGGGTCATTTCGTGGCTTTCGATCATTTCGGAACCCTATCAGGTTATCAACTCATTTAGTTAATTTTTTTTACTGTATTACAAAAATAAGGCTAACGTGAATAGTCCATATGTTTTATTTTCTCCTTGGGGACGGGGCCGCGGGTAAAGGCTAGTATGATAATAAATACAACAAAATGTACAAAATGCTCCCTAACGATCGACTAGCCAAACAGACAAGGAGAATCATAAAATGCTCATTCATATCAATGCCTTATTTATCCAAAATGAAGTGTTTAACTCAGAGATAATGGAATTGTGAAGTCATAAAAGTAAGCATATCGCTTTGTATTCCTACAATTTGTACTTCTGCCATCCATTTTTGTTTGTAATCGAGCAGCGCAACTTATGTAGCTTTCACGATGTCATAACAGCAAAGCGCTTAAGTACAGCAGTTTATTAAAGCAAATTTAATTTTACGTATACGCACCGTTGACCCAGTCAAAAGTATGATGAAAGATATTCAAGCATTCAAATACAATACAGGCGTTTAATATTATGATGATAATATGCTATAAGCCAATTGTAATACAACTTAAATCAAGGCATAATAATGTAATTTACATAGAATAGAGCTAAATGCGGAATAAACATCGAAATGAAGAGGGTCTTTTGTGTTGTCAACGCGCACGCACGCACACACATTTACGTACATACATATGGTTGAGTAAATACAACAATAGACTATTATTATTTAGAAGTATACAAAAGCAAATTAACATACATACATACAAACGCATGGTCAAAAGGCAAATGCATAATATGGTAAGTAAACAAAATGCGACTTTAATACAAGCTTAACAACAAAAAGATATTCGACGCACGTTAACAAATAATAAATTAAGTATATGGATACGTTTGCATTAGGTATGTACTTATTTTTACAGAAATTTACTGGAAAACTGGAGAACATATTTTTAAATTGGTAGTCCCGGCAGAACATGCTATACACTTGTGTACGGATGGTTCCAAATATATGGAAGCGGTCAGGTCCGCTATTTACTGTGTCCATCCAGAAAGAAGTAGATCACACAGGCTGCAAAATTACCATACCAGCGTGGAGGAAGCATGCTTTAGCTGCAGCTGCGTCAATATATATATTGATAGTTAGGCGGTGATTGAGGCAATAATCTCAGACAGTACTTCATAAATAAATGTTTTGAAATGCAAAGAAATATTGGAACAGCTGCGCTCAGGCTAGACCATACATCTATACAGGGTTTCCGGTCATAAAGGGTTAGATGGTAACAAAAAGGCCGACGAGTTGGCAAAGGAGGGTGCAAAACTTGCTGAAACGACAATTGACGTCCCAATCCGGTTGGGAGAAATTAAAAAAAGACAGCAGCAGCATGTGATTCATCAAGCAGGAAAGGCGTGGACAAAAGCACGGGGCAGCAATATTTCTAAGATCATGTGAAAAGCCTAAAAAGTGGCTCATATCTATGAAGAGAGAAGACGTAAACCTCACGATGGGCATACTAACTGGACAGTGCTTATAAGTTAGGTCTCGTCAGTAACAGCAGGTGTAGGAAGTGCGAGCTGCAGGAAGAAACGGTTGGGCATGTTCTGCGTTCGTGCACTCGCCAGGTCAAGGCTCCAGTTATTACGGACCGCAGAGTTGCCAGATATCGAGACAGCAATTAAGCTAGGTCCTAGAAAGCTTCTAGTGTTTGCCAAGAAAACGGAGTTATCTGGTAACCCTATGGACACATTCAGTCTATGCGACGTCTTTATTGACCGGCCTGTTCAACCAAACCAAACACGGTCTAAAGATTTCATAATCTGGAGCAAGTTTGTGAACATGGACGCCATGTTAAATCTGTTCCGTACTTTATGGAGGAATTTTAGAACCTTCAATATGATAAGTAACAGAGTAATACTTTTTTATTAGTTGGTTACGATATAACCGAAAAACTGGCGATATATAGTGATACGCTTTAAGTTACATTTTTGATAAATTACAAAACTATTTTTCATTTTCAATTGTAATGTACCTCATTAGAGGTTAGAAATAATTAGAAATAAATACATCTTAATACTTATTAATGACTTTAGTATTAATGACAATTTAATTTCTCAATAAAATTAATGACAATTAAAGGCAGTTCACGCTTCATCGGTGACATTCATTTGTTTACCTTGTGCACTTGCCAAATTGAGAAATTATAAATTATTTTTGTGAAAATTAAAAATTGTAACTTCAAAGCTTTAATAAATTTCAATTAAATGCTAATGCCAATTTCACACAGAGACTAAATGAAATAATTATTCAAGTTTTCTACATTAAAGCCCTAATTGAACTAAACCTTCCATACAAAATACAAATTCTTAATTATCTCATTATTGCTTTATTGAGTGCCTAATCTAGTGAAAAATCTGGTCGGTTTTGCTTGGTGCTTCGAATTTTATTGTCAATGTAACAAATGATAATGAAAAATAAATTATTTTCTATAATTTATGAAAAATAGAAAAACACGAAAAAATTCTAAATTTAATTTACGCTGCATTTGCTGCAAAAGATAATATGGCTTTTTCGAAAATAGGCACACATTTGGTTAGGTGCAATATCTATGGGTAATTGGGCATGCATTTTATTTTGATTGTATATACATTAGGCCGGGTCGATTTGTGTGGAGGCAAAAAAATCGCCCATTTCTCTGTGAAAATCATATTCCAGGGATCAAAATAAGAAACTTTGCCGAAGGAACCATACCTCTAAAACGAATTCTGATGTCCCCCCCTTTGGGTCGTAGGGGCAAATTTTGAAAAATCCCACTTTGAAATGCCTATGTTTTTTCTTTTTGGAGTTTATTTTTCTCTTTAGAAATTTATTTAGTCAGAACATATGTAAATGAAAAAATGAATTTAACTTAGTAATAGTAAAGAAATTAAAAAAAATTATTAGAAATTAGCGTCTTTACAACCCCCTTTTAAAACCAAGGCATCACTGTGACACAATTGCAGATCGTAAAATTGCTTGTGTTGTTTTTTTTAAGCCACCACAAGACACAAGACGCATGTAGAATTGAAATTGGCCCTACCGAAAGTTCGACCCAAAGGGGGGGGGGGGGGGGGACATCAGAATTCGGTTTAGAGGTATTGTTCCTTCGGCAAAGTTTCTTATTTTGCTCCCTAGAATACGATTTTCACAGAGCAATGAGCGATTTTTAAATCGACCCGCCCTAATATACATATATATATTGTAACGAATTTGCTGCAAATCCTCTTATTTGCAATCCTCTGCTAAGTTCGAATCACTAAACTGTTGAATAAATAACTCCAATTTGTAATAATGCAAAATGGCCTTTATTAAAGTACTTCACAATAACAAACTGTGCAACGAATAGCTTGCTTAATAACCACACTGATTGATAGCTCAATGAAACTCTACTATTCAAAATAACACTGCTATTGCTCGCTAGATATCGTCTTAATCAAACTGCTTGACAACTCAAATCAAACTGAATTCCATTTTACTCGCTTGTGCCGCTTTTATAGTTTACGCTGCATACATCTAGGCTCTTCTATTTCCAGAACTTACCAACTATTTCGAGTGTTTATAGTTCTCATATAGTTTCTACTTGTTTACAATTTTCTACTTTTCAGCGTCTCTCAGATGTATGTGAGTTTGTAGTTTACAGTCTCTCGCACACACATAGGCGTATAAGTAAATGCATCTGTGTGTGACATCTTTCGGCTGCCTTATATATGTATATACATGATTTGATTATTGACGTGAACATCGCTTAGCATCGCCTTAGTGATGGTATAGCTTAGGGATGCTAATATCCGTGACAATATTTTTTGTCAAAACGACATATTTTTTGGGGCTGCTGACAGATGTTCGCTTAATGAAGCAAAAGGCCCTATACGAAAACGGAAACTTAATTATTTCATTAAATAGAATTGTGATGCGATTAAGTTTCTGTGTGAAAACGGTACAAGAAATTTAAAACAATCCAATTCACACACTTGCTTAAAATATTTCAAATGTTTCATCAATAAGTAAGCTAAAATTATATTTCTACATTTTTAAATTGTAGTAAAGAATTTTTCATGGTTCAACTACTATATGGCTTGCTTATCTGTACTCTGTACAATAACAAAATATGTCTGTTCAAATTGCCAAAATCTGTGTATTGGTGTTGGTGCGAATGGTATGGAATGGAAACATAAAACTTAGCAGTTTTTGTATGTGTAAGGAAATCTTGCCAACGTATTGGTTTAATTTTGAGTTTGCCATCTCTATTTGACAATCCCATCGACCATTCAATGAAATAAATAAAATAAGCTGATGAGATGAGCCAACCATATAATTGAGCCATGGAATTTTTATAGAAAGTTCACATTTTTGGCATGATACATATTAGTATTATTTTGATCTTAAATCGCCACGCAATGATCAAAACGTTATATCTGTTTTCTATTCCTTCGAAAAAATTAGCCTAACCCTAATATATGTATGTATGTATGTAAATATTATGTAAGCGATCTGACTTGCATTTATGCCTAAACGGTCGAGTACTCATAAATTGTGGCGCTATCCACTCGCCTGCCCAAGCAGCTGTTTATTGTCACTGAGCGTGATTCCTCACTTCCTGCTGGAATGCGGCACACTTTTACATAAACCAAGGCGATGCTGCTTACAATTATGTGCTTGCATAAAAGCTTACTCTTACACTAGGGTGGTTTCTTAGGTTTTTGTCAGCCGGTATTTGTATAAAAGGTTTAGCTGCACATATAATGATTTATTTATTTATAATTTGGTTTTACTCTTCCGATTTTTAGAAAGTTTTTTAATAGCTTTACCATCAGATATAGCAAAAAAAATTTTTTTACAGTCCTAAGCCTTAGTTTAAGCGCTCGAGGAAGAAATTTTTATAGTTTCCCTTATATCCGTTGCGTTTATGTGTGACCGCTGATTTCAGTATAAAATTTAGGATTCTGGTATTCCATTTTCAAGTAACTTGCGTGGAGCTAAATGCCTGAACATACTTCAGAACTAGACGGGAAAAGTAAATTTTTGCTAGGCGGCGTTGAGATCGTAATTAAAAAAAAAAAAAAAATTCCGAATTTCAAAAATTTTTTCGAGTTTGGAGTAACTTTGGAAAAGATCTAATGTTTAGTAGTACCCGAATAAGTTGCTATATTTTGGATAAACAAATTTCCTAGATGGGCCAGGGATTGAGATTTTTTAAGATATGAAAAAATCCATTTACGGTATATAAAATCTTGTGATCGATTTTTGAGTAATTTCCGGTGAAGCTAGAGTCTTGAACGCTGCAACAGAGCCCGATGACAATTGCGCTGAAAATAACACTGAAGAGGGTGCAACGCATGTACTGGCTTGCCTCCAATCCAAATTTGACAAAGGTTGACAGAAAATCGTTCCAATAAGCAATCTAGTATTTCGTACGTATTTACGCATTTTCTTTTGAATAATCGAATACCCTATTATTCACTCATATGTTGTTGTTGTAGCAGTGTACAACGGTGTATGAACAGGAGTCATATTCTATGTGTCTGAATGGCTGGTTGACTACATATCTCTCTTTGTGTGTGTGCTGTGCAGGCCATTGATGTCCTTTTCATTACTTCCTGGCATACCCCCCTACCCAATATGCTTAAATGTCTGTTCTTTTATTCGTGCGTGTGTGCGTCTGTTCTCTTTTTGCCGTCCTTCTCGTTTATACTCTGCTGAATGTCGGCTATCATTCTCAATTATTTACTTCCGCTCACTTCCTTTAACCAGGAATTTTATTCATGGCGCTTTTATCGTCACCATGCCCATATCTATCTTTCATACTTCACTTTTGCAAATTACAGTTGAATCCCTGTTCATTTATGAATACGTCCTTCTTGACGGTTCGTTATTAAGGTGAAAGTGATTTGGCAAGTCGTGCGCTCTTTGCATGCCAAGTCAAGACCAGGTCCGTCGCCAATTTTGTATTCAACATTTATTTTTCATCCACCCTCTTGGTGCTTTTTTAGCACTTAGGTTTCACACGCTTGTCGACTTGTGGGCTTTTATTCTCATACTAGGCTTAAATTAGTTTTATTTGTTATTGTTGTTGTTGGCATTGACATCTTGTCGTGTGTCCGTGTTGAATACGTTAAATGCTGCAAATGAGTTTGGTAATGAGTTACATTATTGTGGCAGCTTGTTGTGGTAGGTTCCTGTTGGCACGTGTTTGGTATGCGCATGAGGCGCTACGTGGCTATAGTGGAAAAGAGTAAATGAAGATAGAGAAAGATACGAAGAATAAAATGATGACACTTGAGTGATTAGTTCCGACAGTTGACATCATGTATAGTTGCCAAGTTTCAAACAATGCTAAAATTTAATTTGGTAGTGATATGTAAACGAGTTATTATGGGTTCGGATTTGGAAGATTGGTGCTAAGATTCTTTACTGCGGTAAAGTGTGAAAATGTCTAAATTTTTTATACCAGGTTTGTTAACTGTTTGCTAGGTTAGGTTAGATTAAGAGGGCGTGCGTGGGTATTACCCACACTTCCACTCGAAAACATTTTTATCCATTGTGAGCGCCCTCAGTATGTGCGGGGTGGCGGCACATTCATTTAACGCCATTACCTCCTAGTTGTCCTCAACGAACGTCTTGCTTTCCCGGATGAACCCAAGAAGAAGCTAGACTAGCTAGCTCCCAACCTCTGCCAGGCTGTCGAAGAATCGTGAGCTTAGAAATCTGAGCCTTCTTCTTTGAAGCGCCGGACATCGGCAGAGAAATTAGTAGATCGACTCATCTTCCTCCTCATCCTGACAGCTTCTGCAGAGGGAGCTTGTTGGTATTCGCCACCATCGGCGCATTAGTGCCTTAGCACAATGACCTATGATGACACCCGTAAGTACCCTCACCACAAATTGGTTTTGTTCACTTTGAGAAGGAAGATGATGTCTTTCCTATCCAAGCATGGCCATAAGGACCTTGAGACTTCGCAGTCAACCCTTATGGTCCACAGCAAGTCCGTTGCCCTGTTCTCATATTCCGCTGTTCTCCCCAGGAGATAAATAGGCGGCGGTCGGATGGAGCTGTCCACCTGACTTATGTCTAACTCATAATCTTTCCTAGTCATCTCATCCGCGAGTTCATTCCCTGCAATGCCGCTGTGCCCAGGCACCCTGCAAAGGGAGACATTGAGATGACTTATACAAGCCAGGAAGGCTCTACACCTCCGCACGGTGTCCGATTTTGTCATTTTGGACTCTAATGCCTTTAAGGCGGCTTGGCTGTCAACAAAGATTGTTACGTCAATGTCGGAGACCGCACTATCTTGAAGCAGCTTCGTTGCATAGCATATACCTCGGCTTGGAATACACTGCATGCGTGAGGTAGTCGGAATGATTGGCTTTACTGTAGATGTGTTGAGTACATCACAGCTACAGTTCCCTTTTCAATTTTCGAGCCGTCGGTGTAGATTGTGATGCCCCTGCTATTGTCTAGGCCTACTTCCCATTCCTCCCTTGATGGATATCTTATGTTCTGATCCTGGAAGTCCACAACCCCTGTGATGTGGTCGGGTTTTTGTGTAAGGTCGGTTATTATTCCGTTTAATTGTTCCTTCGTCATATCGCCCAACTGTTTGTTAACTACCGACATAATTGAAAAAATTGTCGACACTCTGTAAAAGCAGCGAAAATAGGCTTTCCTCTGTCATTTCTATATCTAATTTTGGATTTACTGAGAAAGTGCCATACGAGTGATATGTGTATCTAACGCGTCGAAAAAAGCCGGACCTGCTTAGCTAGGTTAATGATTTCGTCGTGATTTGGAGATTCCACCTCATCACCCTTCATACAGCTGCAGTAGGAGGTAGTTTCCAATATATTGAGACACACCGCATGGATACCCATAGGACAGTGCCCTGTCAAAACCTCAAAGACCATTGATAGATGAGCTTTAGTTAACCCAGTTATTTCGGCAGACCTCCTGCCATCCACTTTCGGCCAGAAAGATCTTGCTACCCTGCAAGAGGTGGTGTCCACCCAACGTTTGCTGAGCTGACTTGAGGCCCAGCCATGGAGAAGCAAACCACAGGTGGCCAGCGAAATCCCGATATCCCTACAGCCATCCTCATCCGGTTCAGTTGTACCGATGTGGGCTCTATAGAACAACCCTACCAAAAACATAAGTAATTTTCCCCCAAGGAGATTGAGGACAAACTTCTCCTCCAATTGGCATTGTTCTCTTTTTTAATATTTCCTACAAATTGGCGGGGCGAGACTTATGTATAGTTTTGTGTCGACTCCGAAAGGTGGCAAAGCCTATGAACCTTAGAACCTTTCCATGGCAGAAACACGCACGGAGTGTTGTGAAACTACTTTTATATAAACTTTTGATGTTGCTTCCCTCGACATTTCTACCCAGTACTAATGGTGTATAAATAGCGAAGTTCGGCAACTCTGCTCGCTCTTATAATAAATGAATTGCTTAGAACCAGTACTATCACATGAAAACCAAGCTTTCTAAATTGGCTATTAATATAACATAAATTAGGTGCTTTGTTTGATTAACATTTTTCGCAATAAACGAATAATAACAAAAAAACGTAAAAGCAAAAACGATCATCAAAGCAATTGCAGTTTTCACTTTCCCTATTCACTCTTCTCACGCTTTCTAATGCTGTACACCGTTAATACTTTTCTTTTTACTCTCCAAGACGTGACTCAGTCACCTTTTTAGTGCTGTCAATTTACTTGCGAACACCGATTCAAACATTCAACGAGGAGCAAAACGCTTGCCTTAATGATATGACTTTGCGACCCAAATAATTGCAGCATCAATCTATGCTGTAAATTATAGCCGAATCGTGATTGGCATATTTCGATCAAATTTAGCGAGTATCGTAAAGTAAATGTCTTCTTAAATTATGACATTATGACCAACGTTATTTATTTAATGATAAATTTTTAAGCTGATGAAAGTTTATGTCATCAGCTTAATTTATTAGAGATGGGATTAACGAGTGTTAAAGGTGAGCTGTATTCGGTATAGATTTTGGGGCTACAACAGAGCTGGAGGGTTGGCGCCAAGGTGCAGAAATGGCAGAACATACTATACATGTGTACACCAATGGTTCTAAATAAGTAAAAGGGGGTCCGCTCCGATCCAGAAATAAGTAGAACACACAGGCTGCAAAATTACTGCATTTGAACCATACTACTGTGGAGGAAGCATGCTTTATCTGCAGTTGCATCAATATATATATTGATAGTAAGGCGGTGATTAAGGCAAAAATCTCATACAGCAAAATAGCATTCGAATAACTTCGCTCAGGCGGGACCTATTTGGTTCGCGGTCATAAAAGAATAGAAGGTAACGAAAAGGCTGGACGGTAGGATTGGAGGGGGCGTCCTTTCAAAGGACCCAGACAGCGAACTTTCTTTCAGACTATCTGATCATTGCAGCGTCTTCCAAGCAGAAGTAGCAGCTATCATGGAAGCCGCGACTCAAATAGGCACACAGAATACCGGCAAGGAAATCTTTATTTTCAGTGATAGCCAAGCGGCAATAAAATCCCTTGGTTTCTATTCATTCAACTCCGAATTTACACTAAACTGTCGCCGATCTCTTCAGGATATGGCCCAACAGAACCGTGTACACCTCACATGGGTCCCGGGACACAGGGACATAGAGGAAGACTGCGCTGCAGACGAACCTGCTAGGCAGGGTACGACTAGACAGATTATTCCTGACAAGGAACGGCTAGGTATGCCTTTTGCCACTTGCAAACTAATGCAAAAAGAGTATACCTACAGTCAAGCCAACGAAAGATGGCTACTAATCCCGGGATGTAGAATATCAAAGCAATCCTGGCCTAAATGGGATACTAAGAGATCCCGTCACGTCTATACCCTAAGCGGGGGCAAACTCTCCTCACTTGTAAGAGTTCTGACTGGGCGCTGCCTCATCGGAAGGCATGCGGAAAGGCGCTCCTACCTTCTGACGATGTTGCAGAAGTTGTAAGGAGTACGAGGTAGAGGCAACGGTGATGCACCTCATCTGCAACTGCCCGGCGTTAAGTGGCCCAGACAACGCTGTCTGGGAGCTCCCTTCCTGAGCGATCTCCATCAGGTCTGTGAGCATGATATAAGGGACTTGGTAGCTTTTATAAAGTCCTCGAAATGGTTCGAAGAGGAGGTGTCTTTCTGTGGTACCACAACGGGCCAACTGATACTGGCCTATGTGTGCTCATGGAGCAGCCACTACTACCTAACCTACCGAAAAGGTCGACGAACTTGCAAAGAAGAGTATAGTACTCGCTGAATCGATGGTAGACGTTCCATTCCATTTGGAGGAAATGAAATAGAGACAGGAGCTGCATATGATCCATAAAGCAGGAAACGCATAGAAAGAAGTACGGGGCTGCAAAGTTTTCCAAGATCAAAGTTTTCCAAATCCTACGACGCTAGACTCACAAAGTTGCTGATATCTCTAAAGAGTCAAAACTTTAGGCTTACGATGCGCATACTAACGGGACACTGCCTTCTGGCGTCTCTTCGCATATAAGTTAGGCCCCGTCAGTAAGAGCAGATGAAGGAAGTGCGAGCTGCAGAAAAAACGGTTAAGGCTCTAGCTAGCAGCAACTAGGGGCAGCAGAGTTGCCAGATTGCGAGGCATGAATTAAGCTAGGTTCTAGGGAACTTCTGCTACTTGCTAAGTCGGCTTATTTATTCTGTAAAATAAGTCTTGGTGCCTATTTGGAGACTTTTCGTCTGGTCGTTCAACAAATTCTTGTTGGTCACATACGGTCTGTGTAAGGTCGTTATTGTCCGGCCAGTTCAACCTAACTCAAGGGTGAGTTTTATTTTATTTGAGGGATCAGCTTCAAATCGTTTTAAAGCTAGTAGCTATGAAACATTACGCTTAAATTATTAAATAATATTGGGGAAGGCAGTGTATGTACAAAAACCGAATGCAAGGTATAGCAACTTTCTGAAGTAAAATTTCAAACCCGCCTATTTTGTTGTAAACCGATGTAGTTCAAAATTCGAATTCTTTGAGAAAAGTCAGTTTGGTTTTTGCCTTGCTTATAAGCTTCACTTGTATGTGACTATCATTTTTAATACCAAAGAAAAAAAAAAAGTTACGTTTACGCACCCGCAGCAGCCTTTTCAGGTATTACGAATAAGTTTTTGTGACATACCATACATGCAGGACTTACTCTGGTAACCCCGAAATCCTGACGGATCTAAGGGGTGGGAGGGCGGTATGGCCTAGTAGGTTTCATGTGGTCATAGCAAATCGTCCCCGAGATGGTCGGGCTAGTATCTTTGTGGTGCTTGTTAGCGGAACGTACCGGAACTGCATCCGGCAAAGGACCATCAACATCGATAGCACTCCCCAAAACCTTCCTTATCGCTACAACAACAACAACTACTACAACGTACGGGCATACACCCGTTCGACCATATTTTGCAAAGAAGATGTTGCATGCGCCTTACCAACTCCTCGCCGCCGTATTTGAATAGCTCCATAGGCATCCTATAAGCGCCCGTGGTCTGGTGGTTTTTTAATCTTGTTATTGCTATTCTGACTTCATTATAATCGGTTGGGGGGACATTTATTCCACCGCCATCGACTGCGGGATCATCATCCTTGACGGTAAATCCTTGTCTCCATTTAGGAGGGCAGAAAAGTGTTCCCTTCATGATCTTAAGTACTATCTGAACATCAGTTACAAGGTCGCTGTTTTCTTTCTTACAAGAGTGTGCGCCGGGGTTTAAAACCTTCCGTCGGTCTCCGAATTTTTTGGTAAAATTTTGGGCGTTATTCGTGGTGGCTAGCAGCTCAAGGTCCTCACAATTACGCCTTTCTGCCTCTCCTGAATAGGCGTCCTGCTTCCCTTTTCAACTCGCGGTGGCATTCACATGCTCCTCTTGTTGCGCTCGCTTTTAGCGTAGCACTGTAGGCAGCGTTTTTCTTTCCGTTGTAACGCGGCCTTCTTCATTGTACCAGTTTTTTTCGTGGTTGCCGGCAACCAATTTTTTTCCTCGGCGGCAGTAAGAAGTGTTTTGGAGATATGCTCCCACTGCTCCTGCATTCCGTCGCGTTGATTTATGCTCTCAGAGAGCAGGTGTGAGAGTCGAGTTGCGAAATCATTGACTGTCTGTTGCGATTGAAGCCTTTTGACATCTATCTTTCCTTTTGTTTTTTGTTCCTTGGTTTTAGCCGCGCAGAGGCGGGCGCATATTTTAGCTGCGACGAGATAATGGTCCGAGTCGATGTTAGGTCGTGGGATCTTGCGCACATCTAAAACACTGGAGGCATGCCATCCGTCGATCTGATTTCGTGTATTTCGATCGGGGGGACAGCCAAGTAGCTTGATGCATCTTTTTATGCATGAACCACGTGATGTATATGACCATGTGTAGAGCACCCTCAAAGTCAAACAGCCACAGACCCTTAGTAGAAATTTCATTATGTAGGCTGAACTTTCGGACTGCGGGGCCAACAACACCTGTTCGCCCATGCTTTCGCTAAAGCCGCCAAGCACGAATTCTATATCATGGCGGGGGTAGTACTCGTGCGTGCGTTCTAAACGTTCATAGAAAGCGTCTTGCACTTCATCGTGTTTTCCTCTGTCGGCGCAGATGAATGATATATTAGACAATTTTGCTTTTATTCGGGTAGCGGCGAGACGTTCGTCCCGAGGCGTGAACGCCAGTACTTGGCGACAGTGTCTCCCTCCCACCACGAATCCGACGCCGAAACTGCGCTTATTTATATGGTCACTACAATAGATGTCACAATTTTTAATCTTCTTGTCTAGTGATGCCGGATTTTGCTTTGACGATGACTGCACCAATCCCATTTACGGGACGGACGTTCCAAGTGCATGCCCTCAAATCAATGCCCTCGAAATGTTTGTCGAGGTTTCTTGCTGTATTTCATTGGAGTGTGGTTTGAGGTGGCAGGTTCGAAACCCAGTGCACAATCCGCTCAGAACACTCAAAATAAAATCAGGTGACTTTCAGAACAAGCCTTATAATACTATGCCGATTCCTAATCTGGTAGGAAAGGTTGTCGCAAATGGAATTAACCCTACCTAATGCACATGTATATGTGTATCAATCGAACATTAATATACCGTAAGCGTTCATACATATCTACATAGATAAAGTAAAATTTGAAAAATGCAACTGCATTCTGGACAAACACTCTGAGCTGACTCACAAGAATTTGAATTACTCTTCGAAATGACAATAAAATTGCCAGCAGTCTGATAGTCGAACAGTTTCCAATGATTTGCATACATGATTGCTTTGGTACATAACTACATAACTACAATATATTAAATTCAATATGCACGTAAATTCATACGTTTTTATGTATATTTGTAGTAAAATATGCATGAATATTAACTTTTGTCATTGACTCTTATTTGAAGTTTGCATTCATACCGACTTTAATGTCGATATATACAGTAATTTGCATAATAACCCCTGAATGAGCAGCTTAAGTGAACTTTATTAATATCAAAGAATTAAATTCTTAGTATTCAATAATTTGAAGTATTTCTAAAATAATTTTAAGTGTTAGAGTAAGCTTGTTAATCTATTAGTAAAATCATTGAACAATTACGTACTTACAGACTTTTAACGAAATAACTTAGTACTGATAAAATAAAATGACAAACAGTGCATAAGTTGTATCTCTGGCTTCGTAAGCAAGCGTGCAAAGTCCACTGTTCCAACTTTTCAGGAGAGAAGAAACCCTTTGTGGTTCATATTTTCTAAATCTGGAAGAGCTGTTTTACTTCTTAGTCTATCATTCTGTTATCAGCATGTAAATAAATCTGTTTCACATTTCGTTTTTTTTTTAACACTTCTCTTCATTATGATTTAATTCTTTTTTAATGCGGACTTAGCACGTTCTCCATCATAATCTTTATAAATAACACCTGAAATGGAATAATAACTTTAGGCAGATGTTAGTAGGTATGAAAAAAGAACAGATAGAGTCAATCTTATATATTATTTCTAATTGCTCTTTTATGTGCAGGTCCCTTTTTCGCTCTTATTTAGAATCTAAACCTATACACGAAATTTTGGTTGTAAAGATGAAGATTCGTGCTTTTGTTTATCTGTATTTTACTAGTTTTAACCGGCGTACGTTGTAACGCCCGAGATCGAATGAATGTTGCGTTATCTTTTCTGTTTTGTTTGTTGATAATTTAATTTATTGTTCTGTAAATTGAATTGAATGTTGTACTCATATTTGGAGAAATTTTCTGTTAAAACATTTTATTCTTCTATCTTATCGTAATGCATGTGGGTAAACAATAGTTTTGGTTTATTCGTTTGGAGCAAAGATAAACAAATTTTTTGAAGTTCCAACTCTAGAGCAAGCAACATATACATAGTCGGCCATGGGAAAATCACGGAATCTCTAAATTTAAGCCTGCAACAGAAACTGTAAGCGCTTAAAATTGAATGGCAAATCTGTAGGAATCATTGGAATCCGTGGTATGAGCACATCTTCACCTTTGCTTTTACCGCTGATGATTGTTGCTTCGATTACATTCGGCATTAATTTCTAAACGCAAAGTCTGGTTCCATTGCACAATTTGGTGATTGGTGATCCAATTTTCAAAGTTGATATATGCGCAGGCATTCCTTTTGGTTTTAAGGAGTATAGAAATTCATTTGGATAATTCACAATTTTATCTTCATCTGTAACTGCGTCGATCGATTTATATTTCGTCACTTCACCAGGAAATTTGTTTTGAATGCGATCATTGATTTTGTTAACATGATCATTTTTGGGAGCTAAGATAGTTCGTTCGCATAGCAAAAAACAAAAACATTTAAATTTAAAATTCTTAATTCTGAAATATGAAAGACTGTCGTCTTGATCGAAGGAACCTACAGCCAGGTGATGATTGAAGTATGGGAACCACGTTTTCATAGGGAACACACTCTCAGAATTTGATTTTTATATATATAGATGTAGATAGACTGAAGCTAACAAATTTTTTTAACGGCGCCAGATTACTAAACGTCCAAAAGGCATAACAGCCAAACTCAAAAATGCAGTCAAATTTTAGGTTTTAAAATAACTTAAGTTTGTACGGCAGCCATAGTTCCGAAAATCCCAATTGTAGGGAAGGTTCCATTGCCCTTTTTCCCCATTCCACATTTTACTGGAGGTGTTAGGACTTAACATCATATAGCTCCTTACCAATATTCATTATCCTACCATTACTACATTCAGAGATATGCAGTAAGACATATTCCACTCGTATGGGAGGTGCCACGCCCCCTTTTTCCTAATTCCACATTTTCTTGGTAGTGTTAGTGCTTGACTTCATATAAATCCTTACTGAATTTCAATGTTCTGGAAGGTATACCTTCAGAGTTATGCAGTACCAAAGATTCCATTGGTATGGGAGGTGCCACACCCCTTTTATATATATCGAAATTATTTTTAGCCTAAAACATTCGTGTTCATCGAAGGAACCTATAGACAAAATTTGGTGATGATTGAAGTGTGGGAAATACGTTTCCATAGCGAACACACACACATACACAGAATTTGATTTTTATATATAGATTAAAATAATTTGTTAGAGATAAACGATTGTGAGCATACAAAGAAATCTATTTCTACTATGGCACTATTGTGAATATTTGATTAGAACAAACACTGCATTACTGGCAGTTGCTAACATTCACCAGATGGCAGTGCAAGCGCATGTAAGTTTTTATTGATAGCTGATTGATTGATAGAACAGTTGATATCTGTTGATATTTGCTATAAGACAGATATTTTGGTTCAAAGAAATTCAAAGAGCAACGATCAATTTACGCCGTGATATATATCACCTTTCTTCTGCAAATTCTTCCTGATTTTAGTATTATTTAGTCCAAGAATTTTTTCCCTCTCTCAGTTTCTCGCATCGTCAGTAGAAGACTATTATATTGAGTGTGTTTATACCAATTTATTTCTCCCAGGTTAACTAAAATAGCACTTACAGCATTAGCAATAATTTTACTGTCCATTTGTATATAACACTGGTGAACAAAGTAGCATTTTTTGTCTGCCTTTAAATTTTTTCTAGCAGTTCGAGTTTTTTAAAGACATGTATCATACAAAAAAAAAAAAAAAAAAAAAACAAGTAGGGAAGGCTAAGCTCGGGTGCAACCGAACATTACATACTCAGTTGAGAGCTATGGAGACAAAATAAGGAAAATCACCATGTAGGAAAATGAACCTAGGGAACCCTGGAATGTGGTTGTATGACATGTGTATCAAATGGAATGTATTAAAGAGTATTTTAAGAGGAAGTAGGCCATAGTTCTATGGATGGACGCCATTTAGGGATATCGCCATAAAGGTGGACCAGGGCTGACTCTAGAATTTGTTTGTATGCTATGGGTATCAAATGAAAGATGGTAATGAGTATTTTAAAAGGGAATAATCCTTAGTTCTATAGGTGGACGCCTTTTCGAGATATCGCCATAAAGGTGGACCAAGGGTGACTCTAGAATGTTTGTACGATATGGGTATCAAACGAAAGGTGTTACTGAGCATTTTAAGAGGGAGTGGGCATTAGGTCTATAAGTGGACGCCTTTTCGAGATATCGTCATTAGGGTGGGCCAGGGGTGACTCTAGAATGTGTTTGTACGATATGGGTATCAAACGAAAGGTGTTACTGAGCATTTTAAGAGGGAGTGGGCATTAGGTCTATTGGTGGACGTCTTTTCGAGATATCGCCATTAGTGTGGGCCAGGGGTGACTCTATAATGTTTGTACGATATGGGTATCAAACGAAAGGTGTTACTGAGCATTTTAAGAGTGAGTGGGCATTAGGTCTATAGGTGGACGCCTTTTCGAGATATCGCCATTAGGGTGGGCCAGGGGTGACTCTAGAATGTGTTTGTACGATATGGGTATCAAATGAAAGGTGGTAATGAGTATTTTAAAAGGGAGTAATCCTTAGTTCTATATGTGGACGCCTTTTCGAGATATCGCCATAAAGGTGGACCAAGGGTGACTCTAGAATGTTTGTACGATATGGGTATCAAACGAAAGGTGTTACTGAGCATTTTAAGAGGGAGTGGGCATTAGGTCTATAGGTGGACGCCTTTTAGAGATATCGCCATTAGGGTGGGCCAGGGTGACTCTAGAATGTGTTTGTACGATATGGGTATTAAATGAAAGGTGGTAATGAGTATTTTAAAAGGGAGTAATCCTTAGTTCTATAGGTGGACGCCTTTTCGAGATATCGCCATTAGGGTGGGCCAGGGGTGACTCTAGAATGTGTTTGTACGATATGGGTATCAAATGAAAGGTGGTAATGAGTATTTTAAAAGGGAGTAATCCTTAGTTCTATATTTGGACGCCTTTTCGAGATATCGCCATAAAGGTGGACCAAGGGTGACTCTAGAATGTTTGTACGATATGGGTATCAAACGAAAGGTGTTACTGAGCATTTTAAGAGGGAGTGGGCATTAGGTGTATAGGTGGAAGCCTTTTAGAGATATCGCCATTAGGGTGGGCCAGGGTGACTCTAGAATGTGTTTGTACGATATGGGTATTAAATGAAAGGTGGTAATGAGTATTTTAAAAGGGAGTAATCCTTAGTTCTATAGGTGGACGCCTTTTCGAGATATCGCCATAAAGGTGGACCAAGGGTGACTCTAGAATGTTTGTACGATATGGGTATCAAACGAAAGGTGGTACTGAGCATTTTAAGAGGGAGTGGGCATTAGGTCTATAGGTGGACGCCTTTTCGAGATATCGCCATTAGGGTGGGCCAGGGGTGACTCTAGAATGTGTTTGTACGATATGGGTATCAAACGAAAGGTGGTACTTAGCATTTTAAGAGGGAGTGGGCATTAGGTCTATAGGTGGACGCCTTTTCGAGATATCGCCATTAGGGTGGGCCAGGGGTGACTCTAGAATGTTTGTATGATATGGGTATCAAATGAAAGATGGTAATGAGTATTTTAAAAGGGAATAATCCTTAGTTCTATAGGTGGACGCCTTTTCGAGACATCGCCAATAGGGTGGGCCAGGGGTGACTCTAGAATGTTTGTACGATATGGGTATCAAACGAAAGGTGGTACTGAGCATTTTAAGAGGGAGTGGGCATTAGGTCTATAGGTGGACGCCTTTTCGAGATATCGCCATTAGGGTGGGCCAGGGGTGACTCTAGAATGTTTGTACGATATGGGTATCAAACGAAATGTGTTACTGAGCATTTTAAGAGGGAGTGGGCATTAGGTCTATAGGTGGAGGCCTTTTCGAGACATCGCCAATAGGGTGGGCCAGGGGTGACTCTAGAATGTTTGTACGATATGGGTATCAAACGAAAGGTGTTACTGAGCATTTTAAGAGGGAGTGGGCATTAGGTCTATAGGTGGACGCCTTTTCGAGATATCGCCATTAAGGTGGGCCAGGGGTGACTCTAGAATGTGTTTGTACGATATGGATATCAAATTAAAGGTATTAATGAGGGTTTTAAAAGCGGGTGGCCCTTAGATGTATATGTGAAGGTGTTCTCGCGATATCGACCAAAATGTGGACCAGGTGATCCAGAAAATCATCTGTCGGGTACTGCTAATTTATTTATATATGCAATACCACTAACAGTATTCCTGCCAAGATTCCAAGGGCTGTTGATTTCGCCTTGTAGAACTTTTTCATTTTCTTCTACTTAATATGGTAGGTGTCACACCCATTTTACAAAGTTTTTTCCAAAGTTATATTTTGCGTCAATAAACCAATCCAGTTACCATGTTTCATCCCTTTTTTCGTATTTGGTATAGAATTATGGCATTTTTTTCATTTTTCGTAATTTTCGATATCGATAAAGTGGGCGTGGTTATGGTCGGATTTCGGCCATTTTTTATACCAAGATAAAGTGAGTTCAGATAAGTAGGTGGGCTAAGTTTAGTAAAGATATATCGTTGTTTGCTCAAGTTATTGTGTTAACGGCCGAGCGGAAGGACTCACCGTGGACTGTGTATAAAAACTGGGCGTGGCTTCAACCGATTTCATCCATTTTCACAGAGAACAGTTACCGTCATAGAGGCTATGTCCCTACCAAATTTGAGAAGGATTGGTAAATTTTTGTTCGACTTATGGCATTAAAAGTATTCTAGACAAACTAAATGAAACTGGGCGGAGCCACGCCCATTTTGAAATTTTCTTTTATTTTTGTATTTTGTTGCATCATATCATTACAGGAGTTGAATTTTGACTTAATTTACTTATATACAGTAAAGATATTAAATTTTTTGTTAAAATTTGAATTAAAAAAAAAATTTTTTTAAAAAGTGGGCGTGTTCTTCATCCAATTTTGCTAATTTTTATTTAGCACATATATAGTAATAGTAGTAGCGTTCTTGCCAAATTTGATCATGATATCTTCAACGACTGCCAAATTACAGCTTGCAAAACTTTTAAATTACCTTCTTGTAAAAGTGGGCGGTGCCACGCCCATTGTCCAAAATCTTACTAATTTTCTATTCTGTGTCATAACGTCAACCCATCTGCCAAGTTTCATCGCTTTAACCGCCTTTGGCAATGAATTATCGCATTTTTTCGGTTTTTCGAAATTTTCGATATCGAAAAAGTGGGCGTGGTTATAGTCCGATATCGTTCATTTTAAATAGCGATCTGAGATGAGTGCCCAGGAATCTACATACCAAATTTCATCAAGATACCTCAAAATTTACTCAAGTTATCGTGTTAACGGACGGAAGGACGGACGGACGGACGGACACGGCTCAATCAAATTTTTTTTCGGTCCTGATTATTTTGATATATGGAAGTCTATATCTATCTCGATTCCTTTATATATGTACAACCAACCGTTATCCAATCAAACTTAATATACTCTGTGAGCTCTGCTCAACTGAGTATAAAAAATACATCACTTCATTTATTATGACTTAGTCAGGTAGAATTTGTGACGCGTATATGTTCAAGGAATTTTTTTTTGAATCTGTCAGACCTAGTGAAACGAGCTTATATGGACTTATTCGATTACCCTAATGAAACTAATAACAAATGCTGAATTCCAAGTTTCCTATGTGCATGTTGCATTACGTCATTACGCTTATACATAGGCAAATAAAAATGGCCTAATTTTAAGTACCAAACTCTTGTTATGTGGCGTGAACCATCGGACCATCACAGCGACGTTTATTTCTATGTGACCGACTGCTACTGTATTACTTCATCTGGATTTAAATTGGCCTAGGCAAAAGTGGCGGTTGTTGCAAATACATATCTGAATCATAAGTTTTGAAAAGGTGAAAGTTGGAAATTTCGATGGCCCACATATAAGAAAACTAATATGCGATGCAGTGTTCGCTATCCGCATGAAAGCACCTAAAAAAGCTGCGTAGGACGAGTTGGTTTAAGTTGTATTAAACTTTTTAGGAAACTAGAAGTAACCTAACTACTCCTAGCATATTCACCAACTGATGCTTTACTTTTAAGATCTGGATATAAACATGAGTATCAAGATGCATTTTCTCCGTAGTAAGAGCAGGGTGAGCATTTTCATCAGGCCCTCCGCACTATGGGCAGTGGCGTCCCGCCAATTTGTAGAAAAAGTTAAAAAGGAGCACGACGCAAATTGGAAGATAAACTCGGCCTAAAATCTCTTCGGAGGTTATCGCGCCTTACATTTTTTTAATTCATGTATAAATTGCCATGCATCGCGAAATGCCAACATTTGGGCCTACTGCTATTATGCCCAAGAAAAATGCAAAATTTTTCTTGAATGTTTGCTTTTGATCTGCATACAGCGCTTAATAATACCAAAATGTAAGCTTTCAATTTCAGAGTATTTTCGAAAGTATGTATGTATTCTGTTTTAAATCCTTTTTGTATTTTTTATTTGGTACTTTTATCATCACTGGGTGTGCACATTTCATACTTATATAATTTTAATAAAACAATTTAATAATAACAATGTAAATAAATGTTATGTTTCGAGACACAGAGTGAAAATTGCTGAAAGTAATCACTGAAAAATGTCACAATTTATTTTTGAGCAACAAAGATATTATTTGATAGCTATCGATAATACAACCAATTGCTCGTCTTCGATTTTTCCAAAAAAAACTGTGTCCTTAATAATCGCCATTTGAATTTTGTTTGTACTTTTTCTCTTAAAGTTGAATAGGCTCCACCGATTTTGACAATTCGGTAAAAGTCTAGTTGAGGGGTCGATTGCTATTACGCTACCAAAAATATCGAGAGAGGTGTCAAACAACGCGCATTAACCTCAGTATTAATAATCGGAAGGCGGAAAAGAAAAATTTTAACTCGTTCAAAAGATATTAAACAAAAACCGAAATATGACACGCGGGTCCCTCCGAAACCGTGGGTGGTATCCATAGAATTTTTGCGCACAACACCTTTCTGCATTGGCGGCCTTCGGCCGTGCTTATAAAAAATTACCCTGCGTGGGTCCAACACCGGTTTGGAGACCAAAACTATATCTGCGCAAAGCACTTATGTTTAAAATTTTTTTGTGGGTACAACAACATTACAACAACCACATGAAAATAGCCACCTTCAACTGCAAATATCTCCCGGCAGAGATAAAATTTTTCTTTTCCGCCTTCGGATTGTTGTTGTTGTTGGTCAATACGCGTCTTTTGACACCACTCTTGATATTTTTGGTAGCGTATTGGCATTCGACCCCTCAAACTAGACTTTTACCGACAATTCAAACACCAATTTGCTTGTAATTAAAAACTCTTTAAGAGCACATTTTTTATTTCTGTGAAATAAATTTCTATTTTTAAAATTGTTGCAAAAACCGTGCAAAAAAAATTGTTCCGGTGCACATTTTGGCACGCAAGGAAAACCACATACGTAAAATTTTACTCCCTATAATATTCCGTTGAGAAGAAAATGGCCCGCAGTATTGATGCTAGATATTTTCATTTCCACACCTTGGACTGGAAGATTTTCCATAAAAAAATTTTTTGTCAAATACTTGAAGCATTGAACATTTTAATATTTATTTTTATTTTTTTGGATATTTCATTTTTGTTCTGTAAAGTAGTTGAAAACTAAAATTTCTCGACTTTTTTAGGGGAAGGGGGGGAGGGAGGCGGATGTCCCCTATAAAAAAAATAAAAATTGTTTTTACTTAAAACTTTATTATTTAATATTTTGGAAACTAGAGCTGCTAGGAGAAAACGGCTTCTACACTTGTAGTATGAGCAAGAAGTACTTTAATAATCATACATAAAATCCCATGCAACAAAATCTGTGTCGACCAGTGTAATCTATTTGTGTAACTAAATGTAAGCGAAGCATCAATTAGTTTTTCTACGCTTGTTTGGATTTTTTTTTAGAACCAGCTTTTATTTCGAAGCTCATGTTTTTATAATTGGTTTCAACATTTGTCAGTTCCTTTCAATCGCTTTGTGATAAAACGCATTGCTAATGAAAATAATACAAGTGATTTGGAAAAGCGTGCTATTGCAAAGAATAGAATGACAGAGAGAAAGAGAGCGAGACTGCAATGTGCAAATTAGAATTGATGCAAATTTAAATGATTGGGACTATGTGCCTCCCTTTTTTTAATTCTGCTTTACTAATATATATTCAATTTAAAATAATATAAAAATAGCATTAATTAGATTATTTTGAATAAACGATTAAAGACTATTCAGGTTGTTGAAAATCACTTGCTGATAACTAACGAAATAAAATAAAGAGTAATCATTAGCCTAACAGATATTTTTATTTAAACAATATGAGTTTTGTTTTTGTAAGACAAATTCATTAATTAAATTCTTTCGAAAGAAATTTGCAATAAAAGCTTTTTTTGTGTGCCTCTCAGGTGGGATAAATGAATTGGGAAGAAAGGAGTATGCATAGATAAAGTTGCCAAAAGATTTAACTACGACATATATAGAAAACCAACGGCCACCGACACAATAATACATAATACCTCAAATCACCCCCAACAGCATACAAATGCAGCATTAAGACATTTGGTACATAGACCTTAAAGCACACCTCTTACAAAAGAAGCATATAAGACAGAGCTTGCAGTCATATATAACATTGCTGCAAACAACGGATATAAAAAAGGACTAGTAGATAAGCTCAGAAGGACGCATGGTGGACCAAAAAAAATAAAGAAAAGGAAAATAATAACACCTGGATGACTATGACATATACTGGAAAAGCAACATGTAAATTAGCAAACTTCTTTAAAAAATACAACTTTAACACAGCGTTCAAATCATCGAACAATTTAGGGCGAAAACTAAGAACTAACACTAGGTCAGAGGATCCGTTTAGCAGCCGCGACGTATACAAGCTTACCTGCGGATGCCAACATAGTTACATAGAACAATCAGGACGGCAAATATGAACGAGGTTCAGAGAGCACATTAGATATTACAACAAAAGAACATGGAATCCAAACATTATACCAGAGTCTAACTTCGCGAATCACATGGTCGAAAATGAATATTGCCCAGCAAACATCAATAAAACAATTAGGGTCTCAAAGTACTCGAACACATGGAAATATACAAACAGAAAATATTCGTCGGTAGAATAATAATCGAACAGATAAACACAATGTCTGACAAGTACTTTCCATTAGGGAGAGAAATAAAATGCTAAACAAACAGTTCCTTTTGAATACCTAGAAACCTGGGCATTCCAACAGACATCTGATTGATGAAGCTATACCTCCCAGGGCTTAAGGGGTAATCTCCGTAAGCATTATCAGGAATAACGGCAAAAATTGCATGCATTTCCCTACCGCCGAAAGCAAATTTGAATCCTGTTTGAAAGCAGCACATAGCTGCTAAAGCGGCGCAAATATTTATCACGTCGTAATGGGTTAAAAAGCATGATTTTTTTCTTCACACATCAATAACTTTCCATAAAATATTTCAAAAATATACCAGAAATAAATTTTTTCATCTCCTGAAAAGTTACTGAAAAACACATAACTGTTTTTGTGAGCGCAGCGACGATATCCTTAATATTAGTTAAAAAACAGGAATTTCGGACGAAGCCCATAAATATAGGGCATACCGAAGTAGGCTATAATTAAAGACGGGTTCGACAGATAACCTAGGACACGGAAGCAGTTTTGCTCGAAATACTTACATTGTTAAAATGCCGATCATTACAAAGATGATTAGATATAAGCGTCCATGTCAATTTAATACCGGAATAAACCGATTACAAGCTATAAGTTTATTCAAATTGAGCATAAAAAACGATTTTTCAAAATAAAATATGAATTTTTGTTTCAAACTTGCTTTGCTTGTTGAACACTCTTGGAACATAGCTCTGTTTTTCAACATATCGAAGTCATAAAAGACTGTTTTATGATCATATTTCTGATCTCATATTTTTTACATATTTCGGACTCATATCGGATATGGCAAACAATTCCTATTTATTATTTTAAGCATTCGCAACTTCGTAAATTTTCGCTATTTTCATAAATATTTAACTCGAACTGTCGCTGTATACTCATTGGCTGTGACACGCTGTGACGAACAAGATTCGAGTCTATTTATTTGAGTCTTATATAAAAGCCATTCTTTGGCACCATAGGCATTTGAATCTAAAAAAATCGAACCCTAGTGTATGTATGTAATATGACGCTATAGTCCTTCCAAGACGGCGATCAATAACTTTTATTAACTTTCATTGTGTATTTGATTTGTTGGCCAATGAAATCACATTGTTCGATGCGGATATTGCGGAATTACTCATGACAAAGTAAAAGCATATAAAGACTTGTATAAGGATATATACGAAAAAATAAAAAAAATAAACCAGTAGAAGGATTGTTAACTCCAAGGAGCTTTGAGGCCAAACTTGTTAGTATCTTTCAAATACTTTCCCAAGTCTAGTCAAAGGGTAGAAGTATTTTTGTATGACACATAGACCGAACTTAGTACTATTGTAGTCTCATTCAGGAAATTTGAGCATCTGTGGTCTTAGCTTGTTCATATAAACGTAAGCATACATATATATATATAACCGTTATATAAAAAAAGTAAGTAGTATTTTGCCTCTGCTTTGGTATATGATTGACTGCGTTTTGCTTAATAACAAGAGGATAGGGAGAGTGTTACGAATATGAGGAGTACCTTGCCGGACATATTTTGTTACGCTCCGGAATTAGCCGCACTAGCGCGAAAGCGAGAAATCACCTATGATGGAAGAAACAGCGGGGGGGGGGGGGGGGGGGGGGGGAAGGTCCATTTGATAATGGGACAAAATATACATGGGCTCACAATGCTATATATGTCGGGCCTTGTAAAACGCGTGTGATAACTCACAACATTAAGAAATCCCAACAAACGTGAACTAACCTGTCTCCTGTTTACTAAAATTTAGTGAGGTCCCCATCTATGGCCTGTTGCTACCGACGTACATATGTCAAAACTTTTTTGGATAAAAGCTTATTTTTTGGACATCATCGATAGCCTACCAATACTGATATATCGGAGCACACACGATAACAATATTACTAACAAGTCCTGCTACATCCGTAAGTTGTAATGAAATAACTGACGAGATGGCAGGCTTGCTTTCAAGTAAAAAAGCAACGATGTATGCTGTGCCAGCACCAACGCAAAAGTTAATAAACCCATACAGAATGCCAAAGTGTCCAAATCCATAGGCCAGAAAGGCATAGGAATGCTAATGCTAAAATATCTTGGCTCTGAGGTTAGCTATCTATTTTTCTGCCTTTATTCAACTTTGTCATTCATAAAATATTGTGATGAATATTAGCATCACTACGCTGTTAGTAAATAACCACAACAACAAAAACAACAAGTAACCACTCTTATGTACATGTACACATTACAGTTAGCAATACTTACGTCCATAGAAGGCGACGAAAAATATCTCACATACACATATGTAGTCATCAGATTAGAGAAGATGTCATGCTCACACATACACACGCATATGGCTAGAAGAAAAGCATAAACTACAAATATCCATGTATATAGCTGGGTAACCAAGCATGAGGTTCAGTGGTTCTAGAATACATTATCGTAAAACGACTAGACCTTAGGAGAATTGGCGAACGATATAACCGAGTGTATAAAAGCAGCACAAGCTGAGGAATCAGTAATCAGTTTGATTTTAACATGCCCTTAGTAATGCACGCGAGTAACTAAGTTGTGGAGTATAATTGTACTACTCCCAAAGTAGTCCAAATAAAGACCATTTTGAAATACTAAATATTGGAGTTATTTATTCAACGGTTCAGCTATGCGAACGTTAGTAGAAGGTGCATAATTACCAGGAAATCACCCGACTCCGTTACAATATCAGTGGTAGGTAATATCTATATATGTATGAGTAAGCTCCGTAGATTTATATCGGATGTAATATTTTTCATGCATCTATAACGCGAAATTCCTTTTGCGTTCGTTTCTTTCGGTTCTTTAAATGAACGCATTTTGTGTAAATCCGGTGCAGTTCTATTCAAACTACAAAGGAGTATATTGGCTATTCACATGCAACATACTTAAACACCAGTCAGATCATTTATCATTTTCTTAGCTTTGCTAAATCAAATCAAAAACAGATACTATCGTATTTTGCATATTTTTCTCCGAAACAATTTTTGTTTAAATATTTTATATGCTCTTCATATTTTGATACTTCAGGTTATAAAGTCCATTTAATTCAGTAATACCGCATTTATTATCCATTTAAGAATGTGGTGAGAGATATTTGGAGTGTCAAAGTTTTTGATTACAAAGCCTGCGTAAAAAAATCTGCAAAACAGATTTGGTGCACTTTGCCATAAATGCAGTGGGTCATTTTGAGTTTTGCTGATATTTTTTTCTAGTCAATGGATGGGTAGATTTCATAACCTCTTTTTTTTTTGCCTTCGTTATTTTCAGAAGAAGGCTAGCTTTTCCAAAACTAATTATCCGATTTGACTGAAAATAGGTAAATTGCTACACTCTTATTTTTTAGATCTTGTAGTGCGCTAACTTTTTCTCCAGGCAGATTTTTGGGAACCGACCTATTTTAAAAACTCGTATAAATGGTGCAATTCGCTTGAAATTTGGCTTTTAATAATTGAGATGTATTTAGTTCCGGGTAGTGGACTCTGTGATTTCTTTAAAACTTAGTAGATCGGAAACTTATTGCCAAGATTAAGGTTTGGGGGAGTTTTTTTTGTAACGCGGTATACATGAAATGTGGTATGCAACTATAGGTTGATATGTTTTTAAGAAGTGCACCAGAGACAGTCTTGACAGCCAATTCTAAGTGCCGGAGCGAATTAGGGTTTTTCCCAACAAAAGGCTGTCATTTCATTTACGCCCCTCACAATAAATGTCATCTTCCCAGCAGATCTTTTCAGCGGGGCTGCGCCACATTCTCTTGCTCCTGGTGTTGAAATCAATCCCGATACAGGGAAATGGTTTTGCTATGTGTGCAGGAAATGAATATTTTAGGACGGTCAAACTAATGACAGTGTCACGTGCAAAGGATGATTGCATCGCACGGTTGGTTCTATTCCGAACTAATTTTTCTTCGAGTTATGGCTCCTGAAACACAGAATTTTGCTTAGTCATAAAAGGGGCGGTGCCACGCACATTTTTTAAAATTTGAATTTTTTCCTATTTATAATTATAAATCCACTTGGGAAATGAAATAAAGCTCTTTTTTAGCAAAGATATAGCCTATTTTATTCGTCCACGACCCTTTTAAAAATCTTGTATATAAATGTGGATGTGCTCCTTAACCGATTTCGTTAAGTTTTCTTCAAAGCATTCCTTATAGTAAGGGTAACCCCTCTGCCGAATTTTGCTACGATAGGTTTAACTATTTTTGATTTATGATTAATAATATATGTAAAATTGATTTTACCACAAGCGGGAGGTCCCAAGCCCATTTAAAAAATTTTTTTCAAATTTTTATCCAGAGTCTCAATATCAGTCCACACGTCAAATCTCAACATTATAGGTGTATAAGTTACTATATAATCAGGTTTTTGTGTTTTCCAAAATGTTATATATAGAAAAAGTGGGCGTGGTTATCATCCGAATTCGCTCATTTTCAATACCAATCTATTCTATATCCAGAAAATCTCGTGTACCAAATTTGGTGCAGATATCTCAATATTTAGATTGGGTCGATTTATTAACCGATATCGCGCCATCGATTTTTCGATAGGATTTGGTTTCAGGAAAAAAAAGTTCCACTACGCATACCCAAAAAAATAATTTTTGAGCCTGCAAAATTTCAACGATTTTTTCGATTTTTTATGCATTTTTTAATTTTCAAAGCTCCAAATCATCGTTTATGTATTTTTTTTCGTGTCAATTGGCAAATGCAAATTGGTAAATGCAGTTTTTTGAAAAAAAGAAAAAAAAAATATTCTTTTATGGAGATTTAGAAGAATTTTGGTCGAAAAATCGATTTTTTTTGCAGGCTCAAAAATTATTTTTTGGGTATGCGTAGTGGAACTTTTTTTCCTGAGCCCAAATCCTATCGAAAAATCGATAGAGCGATATAGGTTAACTTTCGTCCATACAAATCGACCCAGTTTAACGGACATGGCTGAATAAAATTTTTTTTCGATACTTATTTGATATATGGAAATCTATATCACTATTCCTTTATACCTGTACAAACAACCGTTATCCAATCAAAGTTATAATACCCTGTGTACAAGTACAGCTGGGCATAAAAATAAAATTCGGTGTGTGGTGTGTTCCCTATGGAAACGTGTTTCCCACACTTCAAATATCACTAAATTTTAACTACAGATTACTTCAATCAAGACGAAGGTTTTTCATATTTCAGAACTAAGAATTTTAAGTAAACATTTTTTTTGTGCCATTTCACGTGCGCCACTGGGTGGTGCGACAAATTTTGTATGTCAGCAAAAGTTACTCATACGCCATATACGTACTTAAGTGCAGAACTTTTGTTTGGTCATAGCATTGAATATGTCTTTTTATTTCAAGTGAAAGATGAGTCTACAATTTTCCTAATATGATATTTTTGTTCTTTCTTCATAGAAGTGATGTCACATAATATTTCAAAAGGCGTCATTCAGCGTTCGAACAAAATGCCACCAAAAAAATCATCTGTTGGAAGATCGATAGTTCGATATTTAAAATATGTTCATTTGTATCACAATTAATCGGATAAATCTATCTGTTATGTTCATAAAAAATATATGGTTTTTGTTTTAAACGAGCCCCCACGCAACGCGTCTCAATAAGGTTTGTCTTATTCAATTGAAAGACCTCTCTCCAAGCTAGAGGCCACAATTTTCTATTTTTGCGCCATCTTTCAGTATTCTCTTTGAAGTTATCAAGCACAATTTAAGATCGAGTAAAAATCGGCTCGTATGGTTTTTTCTCTTTCATAAGCACCAATAAGACCTGCGTTGTTAAGAACTTCGTTTGGATTAGGCCCGTAGACGCGACTCCTTTTTCTTGAATTCCGGTGCCTGGAATTTTTGAGGGCTTTAACAAAGAAATATAAATTCACTTCTGTTATTTGTATCACTGTGTCAGTCAGCCAGCCCACCCGCCAAAGTATTACATGCTTCAAATATTGCTCGCAATAACAACGTTTATAAAATAAAAAAATTTTCACACAAATAGTAAAAAATTATGTAAGCGCCAAGCAGCTGTAAAAAAGGCGATTTAACTGAAAATTGAGGTTGCATTTAATCATAAATCAATGCTAATGATGCTGAAATGTTAGAATTTTACGTCTTACCGCTTACCACATGCTTTCTTGCCTACGCGCGCCGTTAGATGCCGATACCAAAAAGCTAGTTGATAGTCAACAACAAAAAAATATGACGCTTACCCTCAATCTTTATTAGAAAGCAAAATTTTTTTTGTGCGTCAAAGGGAACCCACAAGTACAAGTACCCTGCAGTCAACCCTACTAGTTGCATACTAGATGAATACTAGTTTGCAAAAATCCCAACTGGTTAGGTTTCTGCCTTTTTTTCGATATTAGAAACTTGTATTTTTAACACAGCGATGTCCTGCGAAATGTATTTTGCCAGTATCTGCATCAACTACAAATCTGGTGACATACTAGTCAGTGAATGCATCAGAGTCAGCCCAATTGACACACAAGTCAGTTTATGCGGAACACCAAAACTTTTTGGTATACTACTCAGTCTAATATTAGTTGACATGTGAGTCGATCTTGGCATTAGCTGAATGCCTTTTGATATGCATGTCGGTACATAAATCCGCATTGTACTAGTTAACATACTAGTTTATCGTACGGTTGTAGTATTCTTGTTGAAAATCACGCGAAAATTAACCAAAACTCATTTTGTTCCAGATTCAATCATAAAATATAAAAAGTGAATGTTCTCAAAGTTCTAGCCAATGAACCATTCAAACTTTAACAAGTATAAATAAGCACACAATGAACTACAACCTTTGCTGAGTAGTTCGGTTTTTGACTGCACGGTATATATGCATAAACAAATGAGCCAAGATCCCGCATTCCGGGATTGTTGTGTTTGTAATCTTATTTGAGAAAAAAGTTTGATGACGTAGCGCTTTTGAAATTTTTCGATTTATTACATTTTCTCATATTACGCTACCAGTGTTTGTAGTATTTAAATCTGTGGCCTGAGTGAACGAGTACACCGGAGTAAAAATTTTATTTTCGGAGTATATTTTTTCTTCCTTTTTGAAAGCGGGTTAACAACTAACATCAAATTGATTTGGTGGCTTGGCAAACTCTTCGATTGTATTTTTGCCATGAAATGTTATCTAAAGTTATTTGCTTTATCAGATATATATGGAGTCGTCCTAAAAGGTGTAGAATGACTAATTAATGCACCTATTAGCACACCACGTTCTAGAAGAAAAGTGGGCTCTATCTCCCCGGATATTTATCGCGACAAAATATTATTATTACTTTCGGGGTGGGTGTTGCAGTAAATGTGGATAAGACGAAGTACTTGCTACCATCGTGGCCTTTGTATCGACGTCACTGTTGACGGATATAAACTCGAGACTGTGAAGGATTTCGTCTATTTAGGACGCAGCATTAAAAGCAAAACCAATGTCGAAAAGGAGAATAACTCTTCCCAACAAGTGCTTCTGTTTTCTCTCTCGATGAACGACGAGTTCTCGCTCTACAAGTCACTCATCATACCTGTCCTGATTTATGGCTGAGGATCATGGAATGGTGTCGAGAGAAGATGAGGTGAATATTGAAGTATTCGAGAGAAAAGTTCTCCGAAAGATTTATAGATTTATATTCGTGATATCGAATGCGAGTATCTAAGGAGGTATAATGATGAGCTATATGAGCTTTTCGCAACTAGGTCGTTAACTAGGTCATGTTATGCGGATAAACGGATACGCTCCGACGGTTTGTAAAAAGAGGAAAGAGAAAACCTTCACTGAGTTGGGAGAGAGTTGGAGGAAGATTAGACGTTGCTTGTTGCTGCCATTGGCGACTGTTATCGGGTTAGCTGACCTCACTGGCTCAGCGTACTTCATTTTTATATAAAATCTCAAGAAGTGCTCTATGTTGAATTTTGGCAGGATTTACAGATCGCGCTCGTATACACTTTTTACTTACATTTTACTCCTTCTATTCTCATTCCATATGAAAAAAGTACAAAAACTGTGACTAAGAAGTGAACAATCATGTCTTAAGGCACGAACTATGAATTCATGTCATTTCATCGAATCGTCACTTGAAAACGATCAGCTTTACACACTGTTACAATGAAAACTTCAACCAAAAGATATTAGGTAGTAATATTATTTAGTTTTCAGCACGACTCAAATAAACCCTTGACATAAAAAATGTAGTAGGAGGTAAGAGCGGAGCAAAATACTCCGATTGGAATAAAGCAGGCATGCTTAACGAACGAAACGATATCATTTCGTTACGATAATCAACGTTAATAAACGAAACGAAGTCATTTCGTTTCGTTTATTAACGTTAAGAACGCCAAATTAACGTTAATTTGACGATCTTAACGTTAATAAACGAAACGAAGTCACTTCGTTTCGTTTATTAACGTTGATTATCGTAACGAAATGATATCGTTTCGTTCGTTAAGCATGCCTGGAATAAAGTCTGAACACTGCGTCAGCAATGAACAATGTTGTTAAAAGGGTGACGTCACGCGGAGAAAATTTATTTCAGAGCTAATTATGATTATTTTGGTCCCTCGTTTTTTAATTGTTTATTGGTTCGTGGTATATGTGTGTCAAACCAGCTATCTCACAACTACTCTGTATTCGCAGCCAAAATAGAGTTGTTGTTTGCGTGGTGCAACCAAACGCGATTTCAAATTCTGCAAGAAAATGAATGTTAAAATTATTTGAGTAGTTCAGCTGAACTCAGACTTAAAAGAACTACAGAGAGAACAGTCTGTTACTTTAGTATCTTCTTTTCTTCTAGTTCTTGTCTGGCTTGAGTCCAGTCAAGAAATTCTAGTTGTATGTGTGTCTCTGATTCAGCTCCTTTCATATGCTAGCATATGTTTCAAAGGAAGGCGGACGCATTATCAGCTGTCTGCTGTCATTTTTTACAATTGCTTTGACTTTTCGCCATTCTCTTTTTTATTGCCATTGCTTGCTTGCTTTTGTTAAAGTTTCGGGCCATACTTTCACTTCCGTACATTTTGTGCTATTTTTGTTACGCTCGAGTGGGAGCGTTGCACATCATGAAAATTTTTATGGTACATAAAGCAACGAAAATGGAAGTTGCGGTGTAACTGTAAAAATTAAATGATTTTCTTAGTTATTACATCTTGTTTTCATGGCCTTCTCACTATTTGGCGTTGCGTTGATCTTAACGATGGTGAGTCATAGCTTCCGCAACAGACAATGAGCATTCATCAGCTTAGCTGAAATGCGAGAAAAATGCCGAACAAGTGAAAACATGTTTTCATTTATTTTTTGTCCATGTGTGTGTATGCGTTGAGGGTGTGTAAGTGTGCGTGAATAGTAACTGTAAAATTTTATTTTTCTTTTTTAAATTGGTTAAGGAAAATGAGTAAAACAATAGCCTAGAAAACTGCTTGGAATTGCCTGAAATTAAGTCGAAATCAAATTACTTGCTTAATCTTATGACTAACGGAAACGATTACGAATAATTATAGACCATAATTAAGCGTAAACATTTTTTCATTCTGGTGTGATAATGGAAATAATATTTATTTTTAAATTTGGTGTGGGCTTTTGTATAAGGTTCGAGTTACTTCTTGAATGGTTCATTCCACGAAAATAAAATTTAAGGAGCTTGTCGACTTTGAGCCCATGTTACGCGATGACCAAAATCCCTTTGACGGTTGTGATGATTATGACACTTTTTTAATGCCAAATAAGACAAGTAAGCCGATAAAGCGTTCATCGACAAACGTTTTCAATAGAAAAATGCTGAGCAAGGTCAAGTACACAGTACTTGTAATCCGATTATGGATTGAGTAGTGCCAAGTTGGCAGAATAATAGCAAAATCACATTAGCAAGCTAGGGAGACATCCAAGACTCTAGCAATATTTCGACCTGGATACTATAATTAGTAAAACTCTTTCTTACCTAGGATCGACCCCAATATATGCAATGCTTGTCATGAGTCTCGACATGAAACCGATGCTCTTTTCGATTATTATGTGGAAATAACGCCCATAAAAGCTATGACTCTTTGGCCCAGCCAATTTTAGAATACAGATTTACGTACCAAGGGGTTAGGGTACGAGGTGCCCTGACGTAGTAGTATGCCACTGACGAATCCCAATGGGTAAGGGGCTTAGAATATATCCGCGGCAGGTATGCCTGTCGTAATAGGAGATTAAAATACCAAATCGATTCAAGAGATGGTGTAGCGCAACACTTTCAAGGTGTTGTTAGCGCAAAATATAGCTTCTCCAACTCAATTGTCAACCTCACCTATTCGCGGTGAATCCTGTTACTTTAACAGCGGATGATCTGGCGACCCCAAGTTCCTTACGGATCTGCTTGTTACCGGAACGTACCAGGTCTGCATCCGGCAAAGGACATTCAAAATCGATAACACTCCCCAAGGCTTTCGCTACAACAACAACAACAACAACGGACAGAGTAGGGGAGCACGGATAGTATCAGACAATAACCCTACAGTCGTAGCACCATAGGATAAGCACAGAAAAGGCTAAATTGCGATATGATATGAACTGAGGGTGTGGCGACGGCAAAAGCAGGCGAAAGAGCGCGTAACGTGAATCAAGGAAAAGAGCGTCAGTGATGATGGGGGGATAAGGCCTGATTACCTTCCGGCAGAGCCATCTTCTTTACAGGGCGTATGCAGGATCGTTACCTTGTTTGCTCTGCCTTGTAAGTATGGGTTTTCCCTGCTTTGGTGTTATTACCGCAATTGGCCTCGATAAGTTGATGACGCTAGTGCTGGAAATTCAGCATGTGAATATATTACCAGACTATGTAAAAGACTTCGCTTATTTGGGAACCAGCATCAACACTAACAACAACATCAGCACTGAAATCCAGCGAAGAATCAAGCTTGCCAATAAATGCTACTTTTGACTAGCTAGGCAATTGAAAAGTAAAGTCCTCTATCGGCGAACGAAAATCATGCTCTACAAGTCACTTATCGTACCCGTCCTGCTATATTGGGCAGAAGCATGGACCATGACAACAGCAGATGAAGCGGCTTTGGGAGTGTTCGAGAGAAAAGTTCTTCGAAAGATTTATGGACCTCTACGCGTTGGCGATGGCGAGTACCGAAGAAGATTTAATGATGAGCTGTAAGAGCTATACGCAGACGTCAACATATTCCAGCGAATTAAAACGCAGCGGCTGCGCTGGCTAGGCTATGTTATGCCAATGAAAGATGATGCTCCGGCCAAGAAAGTGTTTCTAGCGGAACCCGCCTATGGAAGCAGAGGTAGAGGGCGGCCCCCACTCCGTTGGAAGGACCAGGTGGAAAACGATTTAAACTCCCTTGGTGTGACCAATTGGCGCCGGTTGGCGGAGCGAAGGAGCGACTGGCGCGCCTTGTTGGACGGCCATAACCGTTTAGACGGTTAAGCGCCAATTAAGTAAGTAAGTAAGAATATGTTACCAGACGCCCTTTATGTACTTATGTATCAAGTACTTATTTTATCCGTTCAGTTCTGCGATTATAATAGGCAGAGTTATTTATGAGTAATAACCGAATAGAGCTGTAAAAAATTAAATGTCTAATAACCGAACAGGTGTCAAGAACTAACTCTCGTAAAGATTTATTCAGTCATAGGGAAAGTGAGTTGAAGCGTTACAGCTCATAAAGAGTTTGTACTAGTCTGGTATTACTGCCGTCATATTGCGCCACGGTATCACGATATAGGCTGCCAGCACCAGTACCTCCACCCTCTGTGCATGCACCGATACTTTAAGCAGTGGCGGCTTCACACGGAATGGGTCGTAACTGCGAGGAATTTCCCGTTAGTGCTGGAGCACTCGCTGAACATAACAGTCTGCATAATTACTCAATGGCGTTGGAGTCACAACGAAAAAGCACAGCGGAAGCCTCTTTGTGTCACTCATCGGTCAACATATGGAGCCAGGGTTGAAGGGAAGAAGTCGGATAGTCATAGGGTAGCAAGCCCCCTTCACTTTCCTTAGACGTAGGCGAGATAGCATAAAAGATGTGGTCCGGTGCTCCCGTAAGCGAAGAGTGATCAGTGCCGTGACAGCACCCATTACACTCAGCTAGTAGTACCGGCTCACTCGCCGCACAGTGCTTCTTTAATTTTTCCTGCAAATTGGCAGGACAGCAGCTACATGTTTTACGCCGACTCCGCAAGGCAGAGGAATTTTAACTGAGAAGCTTTTTATGGTAGAAATACATTCGAAGTATTTGCCTAATCACTGCCGAGAGGCGACCCCCTTAGAAAAACTTTTTTCTAATTGACATTTTTTGTCTTCTAAACTTCCTGTGCTGCTTTGCCGGCACTTGAACCCAGGGCCTTCGGTATGTTAGACGTAGTACGAGGCCACAATATACTGCTATTAAGTTGAATATCGAGAGGCTCGCGTGCTTTACCACTATTTTGAGATTGGAGAATCTGGCGAGAAGCCAACACTCGCGAGAAGTTTCTTCTGGAACAAACTCGAGAAATCGCAAGCTCGACCAAGAGGTGTTTAAGACGTTACAAATATTAACAAATTAGGTATGATATTCTTGGCTATCAATGCTTATTATAATGGGAGAGTACCGATGCAGTGCCAATGTTATTATGCACAAGTAGTCCTTGTTGCCAAAAGCAAAGAGAAATCAACTGCAGTAAGACTCAGTCTAATCTGTCATAAAATCAACAAAACGAATTTGATTAGGCTTAATGTCAGGCGCAGCTTCAGAGATGGTCCAGCAACCTAACGTTGAACGAGATACTACCTGAATGAAAGGCAGAAAGAAAGAGTGAGAAGGTAATGGAGAATGCACCCCTCGAGGTATATACTGTAGACATCCCAACCAGATTGGGCGAGATTAACTGATCACATAAACTGTGAGGCTTTATTATGTCGAAGATTATGTGCACGTTTTATAATCGGGAAACGAGATGAGTTAAAGATTTTTTGAAAGCCAAATGTAATTTTTTATGTGCCCAATGATATTTTGCCGAGAAGCTTTTTATAACGGAAGTAAACTCAAAGGGGTGAACACGTTTGAAACATCTATTTTCTATAGTATATGTTTAGGTTAGCAGCCTAAATATTTCGGGACCAACCTAACGCGCGCATTAGTTATCTTATTATTACCGGTAACGGCTAATACCTGCCGAGCGCTAACTTCGAAGGGAAAAAACTCGACGACAGTTAGCTATCGGCAGGTACCGCGGACTTTTTCGCGGTTTCACGTTTTCTTCTTTTTGGAACATTCACGAGCCAGCAGCTATCCCCAGGTGAGTAATCCTACCACATATTTTCTCATTCACATAATTTATATCACAATTTGCAATTTTCTTAATTTAACTTGCCGATTGTATTTGTAATAATTAATTACTATCTTTCAATAAACATTCTAACTCGTTATACTAATTCTGTTTTTATTTCTTTTTATTTGCGTGCACCACGCCCGACTACCCCGGGTGCCACATCCACCCGCAAACAGTATCTGTTCGTAGAAAATTAAGTCAAATTCCATATGCGCCTTATGAAGGGGTCACACAAATAGTTCAACGAATCAAAACCCAGGGACCTAGCTAAAAGGCATCTAAATAGAAACCCACATTAAAAGCATTAAAAGGGGGAGGCCACACTCTATTGGATCAATTAAGCTGATGGAAGATTTATTTACTTCGGATGCGTGTTTTTGGATAGCCATAGATATATCTCCAAAAATGGTATACTGGACATATAATACTGTTGTAAGGCCTATGCTTCCCTAGTTTGATGGCGGGAGGCCACAGAAAGAACAGAAACAGCAAAGCTAAGTAAACTGCATCGACTAGTTTGCATTGGCATAACGCATGAGATGAGAACGGCACCTGCTGATGCACTTAGTGCTTTGGTGGGAACAACTCCCTTCCCTATTCTGATAGAGAAAGGGGCAACACTAGGCGCACTTTCGGAATAGAAGCCAGGAAACATGATAGGGCATATGAAAGTAATAGGAAAATTCATAGGAAGTTCCACATTACAACTGCGTGACGTAATGTTCCCTAAGCTCAGAGTATCATGGAAATTTGAAGTCTCCATTGTGGACAGAATCCACTGGAAAACAGGGAATTCCTATAATGAACCTGAATCAGACGTCTGCTTCACGTATAGATCGAAATTCGATGACGGAAAAACGGGAGCTGGCATCTATGGTCTGAACTTTAAGAAACCGATGCCAATGGCATACTACCTCACCATATTTCAGGCAGAAATCCATGAAATAAAAGTCTGTGGTAGAGAATGTCTGCAGAGAGGCTCAACATCGAAAAGCATCTACATTATGTCTGACATCCAGGCGGCCCTGTGTGCCCTGCAATCCAACACAATTACATATAAGCTAGTGGATGACTGCGTTGAAATCCTTTATGACGTGGGAGCCAAAAACAAAGTTTTGTTAGGATGTGTTCCCGGGCATCAGGGACATGAAGGTAATGAAAATTCAGATTACCTAGCAAAGCAGGGTACTATAGCAGCATTCTATGGTCCAGAGCCCTTTTGTGGACATACAAAAGCTCACACCAGGGAAACAACAAATAACTAGGAAACTAAACAATTCAGACGTCACTGAATTGACTGCCAAGGGAAAAGACAGACCAAACTGTTTATACTTCCGGCAGAGAGAACCTACGAACTCTCACTGGGTACTACACGGGATGCTATGGTGTAAGATATCACCTAAGTAAATTAAACTTATCCGATATTCAAATTTGTCGTTTATTCGAGCTGGAGGATGGAATGCTGGTTCACATTCTCTGCGAATACGTCGATCTGGCAAGGCAGAGTTTCTCACATCTAGGTGGTGTGACTCTTAATCTCCATGTGATATGGAGTAGAAAGCCTGAAGAGATACTTAGATAAATTAAAAGCCTCTTCATACAAAATTAGGCTGAAAGGTCATGCAAAATAAATCTATACAAAGATAGCAATGCTCCCAGGACTACTAATAAACATCATGTTGGATACACAAATAGTTTTAGAGCTTAAGTGGCAGCTAAGTATGTAAGTTAGATCACCTCTATAGTTTTATCAAGGAAATTCTAGGCAGTATTCCAAGCAATCCAATCTCCGATTATATACAAATAAAAAAAAAATAGATCTAAGGCGCGAGAACCTCCGAAGAGATTTTAGGCCGACCTTCTCTTCCAATTTGCGTCGTGCTCGTTTTAATTTATCCTACAAATTGGCGGGACGGGACTTACGTGTTTTATGTCGACTCCGAACGGCATCTGCAAGGCAGATGAGTTTTCACTGAAAGCTTTTCATGGCAGAAATACACTCGGAGTGCTTGCCAAACACTGCTGAGGGGCGACCCCGATTAGAAAAATTGTCTTCTGTATGTGAAATCTTGTTTCTACAATTTTCGATGTTGCTTTGCTAGGGGCGTGAACCCAGGATCCACGGTGTGGTAGGCGGAGCACGCTACCATCACAGCACGATGGCCGGCAAGTGAACCACATTTCAGGAAACAAACTGTAACATCTGCGCAGATAAGTACAAGAAGTTTAAGCTAGAAGAAACATAATCTTTGTTGGTAAAGAAGACAATTTGGGACAATCGATCGAATTGCAAACAATTTTTCACTACCTAAAACAAATAAAACAGACAAATTGGCATAAGAGGGCAAGAAATTGTAATACCCTCACACAGCACAGCACATACACACATCCATTGATATGCTAAATGCTAAGAGAAAAAAGAAAATTGTATTTCTTATGCCCATATGCTCAATTTATATCTTATGCAAATAATCTCTCTGCTTCCACTCAGCTGTCATAATTTGAACTTAATGCGAATTATTATGACTCGCAAGAGAATTATGAATTCCATTGGCAGCTCTATTATGCAAACATATAGATCTTAGTATGTGGGAAATTGAGTCATTTATACTTCAATAAAAGCATTTATGCAAATCTTAAAAACACAATAATAAAATGAATAAAACAAACATTCACACAGAAGAAAAAAATCTTATATGGGCCACATACTTACTGACTCATCTACATATGAGCATATGTAAGTATACAACTACACACAAGAAGAACCTCAAGAAGAAACACTAGCATATGAAAAACGATTTTGTGGGTATTAAGTAAATACTCATATAGCCTCAAGCCAAAAAAAAAAAGAAATAAATACAAAGCCACTCCTCAATTGGCTGCTAAAAGATGGTCAGAAAGGCAAGTAAGAGAGAAACGTGAATAGTTGAAATACGAAAAAAATTCATGAGAATAATGATAAGAAAAAAAAATTCACAAAACAGATGAAACATGTCTGAGCAACAAACAATTCATACTTAGCCATATTAGCGTGCCCCCCAATTGGCAATTTATATATGTGCACCAAAAGTCATCAAACAATGCTCTGTACACTGAAAGAAATGGTGCTAGTAAAATCAACAATTCGGATCTGTTGTTCTTGACTTAAAGGAAATTCGGTGTAATTGATCGAATTATGGGTACAATTTTGCATTTTCTAATCCAAGCGAAATTCAAAATTGCGCCCTCTTGTTGCAAAAGTTTTGTTTGAACGAACAGGATTTTTCCAAAGTTAGTAACATTTGGTTCAAGTTTTTATGAATTTTCACTCACGCGAATGAATCTAGTAATCAAACTAATAAAAATCATCCTTTTTTAATGTTGATGTTTCCGATAAAATAAAAGTTTGAGTTGTTTTGGAATCGTTTCAACTTAAAATGTTACGAAAATTAAACTTGCCGAATTAAATGTTAAGTTACTCCTGCGATTTGATTCTTTACTTTTCTATTACTTACAAGTTCTCTTTTTAAAATGTTATGTCAAACATTTATGCAAGTTTCGTTCGAAACAATGAAGTGTGGCAACTACATGCGAGAGAAGAAATTGAGAATTAGCCATGGCGGAACGATACAAGGTGATATTTGATTTGATACATCAACATCCGGCGCAGTGCGATTTTGACATTTGTCCATCGAATTTACAAAAAAAAAAGTACATGGAATTTATATTTATGTTTGTAGGTATGTCACCATGCTGCCACCTTGTATCGTTCCGCTATGGAATTAGCTGAGCTGCAACTGAAAGAATTGGGAATCAGTTTTGTGACTACTATATCCATTACTATATTAATATGTATGTATATGTAGCAAGCATGCGTATTTATGTATTCACATATTTACGTGTTTATATGACGGCCGCCGTGGTGTGATGGTAGCGTGCTCCGCCTACCACGCCGAAGACCCTGGGTTCACACCCCGGGAAAAGCAGCATCAAAATTTCAGAAACAAGCTTTTTCAATTAGAAGAAAAATTTTCTAAGCGGAGTCGCCTATCGGCAGTGTTCGGCAAGCACTCCGAGTGTATTTCTGCCATGAAATACTTTCAGTGAAAGCCCATATGCCTTGCAGATGCCGTTCGGAGTCGGCATAAAACAAGTAATTCGCGTCCGGCCAATTTGTAAAAAAAATTAAAAGGGAGCACGACGAGGTTATCGCGCCTTACATTTATTTATTTATATGGCATCATAGGTACTTTCATACAAAGCTGTCGCAACAACTTTTTTTGTTCATTTGACTACTAAAACGGTCAATTACGAATCAGCGATTTGTGCGCAGTTGATTCAACATCTTGTTGCGATGGATAAAAATTGACAGAAATTCCGGTTGAATTGACCCATATTTCGGTTGAGTTTACCAGTCTTTTTATTTCAGTGTAATAAGCAATGTTTGGATTTTCTACTCCAAGGTGGCAGTACCAGCGAAAAGTATGGTCCGCTACTGCTTCGGCTCTTAGCATGAACAGAGCACGAAACAGAGTTGTTGGACAAAAAGGTGAAAGTATTTCTTAGGCTCTGTTATGAGCTAAATATGTTGTGGTTTAGAATGGTGCAGATAGCAAAATATAAGGGACGATATGATATTTGTAGAAGAGCGATAGCAAAAAAAAAAAAAACAAGTAAAAAGGCTAAGTTCGGGTGTAACCGAACACTACATACTCAGCTGCCAAATTACGGCTTGCAAAACCTTTAAATTCCTTCTTTTAAAAGTGGGCGATTCCACGCCCATTGTCAAAAACTTTACTAACTTTCTATTCTGCATTACAAGGTCAACCCACCGCCAAGTTGCATCGCTTTATACGTCTTTGGTAATGAATTACCGCACTTTTTATTTAGATCTGGTATTTTGCTCCGACAAATCACTTCGGATGTGAACTACCAGTATAATTTAGTTTTGTATCATAAATATAATGATTTTTTTGCTGGCATTAGTTTAAAAAAAAAAAAAAAAAAAAAAAAAAATAGTTTAGTTGGGCGTAATCAACAACCAGCAACCGATTTTGCTTCTTTTTATTTAGTCAGCAATCTATTTCGTTAGTTTCCATAAGCTCGCATACATACGTTCTTTTTAACGATAAAGGTTTCATTGAATATCGGAGGTTAAGTGAAATTAACAGACACTCTAATGTCAGATTATGTGCATATGTACTTTCGGTTGGACCGACGTTTGTATTTGTTTTTTTTTTCTTTCGGTGATGGCATATGCAAATTAAATATTTGCGGCTCGGGAATGAGTAAATACATAAAAAGGAAAGCGTGCCGAAAGTGGAGATAAGCGTTTGAGAAAAACTACGAAAATAATTTCAGCAACACCACCAGCTCCATAAAGATTGGTAAGGACGTCTCCGAGCCATCAGATAAGGCGAGGCTTCAGACAAGGCGAATCTCTTTCGTGCGATTTCTTTAACAAAAAGAAAATTCTAGCAGCAGAACTAAATCGTGATGGTACAATCTATAATAAGGTTGTAAATTTACTGGTGTGTGCTAATGATATTGGTATTGTTGGCCTCAACAAACGCGCTGTGAGTTCTGCCTTCTCTGGATTAGTTAAAGAAGCAAAAAAAGTGCTACTTTAGACTGAGTGGAAACCGAAAACCTGAGTCGTCACTAGACTAACGAAAATCACGTTCTTCAAGCTAACTTTGCCTGTGCTGACGTATAGGTTGGAATCATGAACGGTGTCGAGAGGAGATGAGATGGCTTCTTTAGTGTTAGAGAGAAAACTAATCCGGAAGATTTATGGTACGCATATTTGTTAATAGTACAGCGGATAATGACCGAAAGGCTTCGCTGGCTAGGTCAAGTTATGCGAATGGCGAAGGCCCTGCTGCCAAGAGAGAGGGGGAGACCTCCACTGATTTGGCAGACACTGTCAATACGTACCCGGAAAATGCAGCTGAATCGTGATGTTGTATACCTTTATCCCATGTAACAGTATATCTGTATATATGACTCATTTCCATTTTGAGGCTAGCTCAAGACCTTATTTGGTTATATATAAGGCACGAACTTTGGAGGGCGGCACACAGTGCTGAGATATATAACCTTTTATAAAGGATTATATAACCTAATAAGCAAGGACCTTCAAGAAAGTTCTGCAGCCACCTAATTTTCATTTAAATTGCGGTGGCCTTACAGTAAAATAAAAAACGTGCTAAGTCGCATTAAGTTCATCCTCATTAACTTACTTTCTTAATGAGCTTAACGGTTTTAGCCGTACAACAAGTCGGGCACCTGATACCTCTTGTGAAATGAGGACGGCCCTCTTCCTCTGCTTTCATAGGCGGGCTCCGATAGAAATACCTTCTGGGGCAGAGCATCATCTTTCAATCGCATAAGGTAGCCTAGCCAGCGCAGCTGCTGTGCTCCATTCACTGGACTACAATGGCATCAGCATAAAGCTCAAATTACTCATCATAAAATCTTTTCTGGGTGGTATGTATTTTTTTCCAGTCCCAGTCACAGTCCCAATCCGAGTCTCAGTCGCAGTCCCACTCCGAGTCTCATTCCCAGTCCTAGTCCTAATCTCAGTCCCAGTCCGTCTCTGGATAAAATATTACTCTGTACCAAAGCACTATCAACAGCTTTCATTTAATATACATATTGTATAAACACTGTTTGGCCTACATCTCGAGACCTTGTACCTGTAGTAACCACCGCGTGAGGTTTACGCAACTTGTGTGAAAGTTTGAACAAAATCGACCGACGCATCTCTTCAAACACCGGCGACCAACTAACACACATTTTAGCCTTTCTGTTTATATATATAGATTTTTATTTTTCACACTTCACTATAATATTAAAACAAAATGCAGATTTTCGTTGCTTTTGAAATTCGGCTTAAAAATTGCACATGGAATAACTAAAGACTCTCCTGTATTAAAAAAAATGTAATAGTACCTCTAAATCGCGGGCCCCCTCAGAAAACCCCCTCCCCTCCCCCCCTCTCGGCGAGCCTGGTGAGGTGCTATACTTGACATGATTCGATATAATATTTTTATTAATAAGCAGGTTGTTTAATTAAACACAAAGCAATTACATGGAAGTATATCCGCACCACCTGAAAATATGAGTGCCACTGCGTATACGTAACATTTTAATATTACGTATAAACAAATAAAAAAATTGCAATAAAATAATATTGCGACTATAAACTGAGATATAACCTATCCTATATTTCAAGTTAGATCAAACTACACACGGGGTATAAAATAAATTCAAAATCGGTTCAGTAGTTTAGGAGTCCATTGGCCTCAATTTTGTGACACGTGTTTTTCATATATTAAGATTTTAATTTCAAGTTTCTAATTTTTATTTAATTTCTCATTTTTTTAGTTCATAGAGTACCTCATTATTTAGTGCCTATTTCCTGACAACTTATGTAATATTTGTTCAAACTATGAGTCAAATCGGACAACAAATAAAACTTTTTCGAATATCTCGATCCTTGCGCCAACTATCGAGAATTGTTTTCATAAAGCGATGTTTGCGTCTGTATGGCCCGGTTTTTCAGTACAAGTTCAACTCAGTATGTCAGTTAAACTACGCTTAAACTTATTCTGAACTTTTTTAGTCTACTTTAACTGAAGTTTAAGCTGAGATTAAGCGGCCGAATTGGTAGGGTTAGACTCTAGTTAACCTATCAGTTAGTTGCGTTCGTTCGAAATGGCGTCGAATATACCCAACAAGTATTTGTGCTTGAGTACCATTAGAGCTCATGTTGATAACCAGCGTACCACTAATATCTCAAGAGTTGTTACGAAACAGTGGCCTAACTTTAGAATCATAGTGCACTCAGCAAAGTAGCGAATTTTTTGTAAAGCAAAAATGCTATTCCTACGATGGTTGAAGTGTTACACACGCATTCAGCGACGTCATGCCTCAGTTGTTGTAAACTTTATCCCAATTGCCTTCCTTGCATATTTTATTCACATTTGCACAGTACATACTTTGTATGTTACTTAAGTTGAAAAAATTTAATTAACAACTTGTGGTTCTCTAACTGGACTCAAATTTAAAAGTCCGTACTACAGTATTTTCATGAAAATAAAATAAAATATGAATATATAATTTATTTTTGATTAATTATGCTTCATTACTGCTAAATTTTACTAGAGTTTAAGCAAACTAAGTTTAAGCTGAGCTTAACCAACTACTGAAAAACCAATCAGCCAAATTGGACAAAAATTACGATTTTTATACCTTTCATGAACATGAAATGGTATATTAACTTTGGTCCGATGTTTATAATGTTGAGAAATATAGAAGATAGACTCACCATTAAGTATACCGAATTAACCAGGACGACGAACTGAGTTAATATAGCCATGTCCGTCTGTCCGTCCTTCCGTCTGTCTATTTGAACGCAAACTAGTCCCTCAAATTTTGAGATATCTCAATGAAAATTGGCACAAGGATGCATTTTTGTATTATATTAGACATTTGTCGGATCCGGTAGGATCGGACCACTATAACATATATCTCCCATACAACCGATCGTTCAGATAAGACGATTTTGGTCATTCCTGCCGAAATTTAGAAAGTATAAACGTGAAATTCGGTGATATAAAATCTAATATATCATAGAAGATATCCTGGAAAATCACTTTGATCGGAGCCATATATATTTATATCCCATACAACCGATCGTTCAGATAGAACGATTTTTGGCTATTTCTCCCTAAATTTAGAAAGTATAAGCGTTAATCTAGGTGATATATATCAATATATCATAGAAGATTTTCTGAAAAAATCACTTTGATCGGACCTATATATATAGTATATATCACATACAACCGATCGTTCAGATAGAAATATTTTTGGCAATTTCTACCTTAATTTCAAATATAAAAACGTTAAACTTGGCGATATATATTCTAATATATCATAAAATATCTTCTGTAAAAATCATTTCGATCAGAGCTATATATAATATACATCCCATACAACCGATCTTTCAGATAAGGGGGTTTTTGGCCATTTTTTTATATTTAGCCTAAAACCGTTTAGGTATGTACATCTGTTCACTATATATTTCTTACTTTATACAGCGCATTATTTGGAGATTACGAATGGGATAAAATTATTGTTCAGCTCCATCCATGGAGTGTATGAAGTCTTCGGCATAGCCGAAGACAGTCCCGTCTTTACTTGTTTTTTCTTCTTTTTATTACATTGTCATCGGGTTGTGAACTATATTCCAACTTTCAAGCTTGTAGCTTATCGGGAAGTTACTTAAATTTCAATAACATAATTCGTTAACAACGCTCCCTATACAGAGTCAAGCTAAATAAAACCTTTAAAAAAATGAACCTGCCCACAAGTAGCCAATATTCGCTTTGGGTGCATTATTTTCCGTTTCATTGAATATTTCGTTTATAATTTTGCGTGCCCATTTTCCGTTTGGACTTTTTTGATACCATTTCCAGTAAGAAATTTTTCAATTTATCTTGTTTTTTGTGTACAACTCTAGTAAGTCAAATTAGAGTATACCTTTGCATTGATTTTACGCTTGATTGTCTTTCCTTTTGAAAACTTTTGCTGTTACATATAAGGCTGCTTTTACTTGCTGGTTGTGTTTTTTTTTTGTTTTCACACTTCAGTTTACATTTTATCAATTTTATATGTTCGTTATGCGCTTGGCTGCGAACAGAAAATGTCAACACATACTCGATTTTTTAAGTTGTCAAACGAAATTAGGCTTCTCTTCGTAGAGTGTTGACAGAGCTAAATTATTCAAAAGGATAGGTGTGCACTGTTCATTAGGCTGTTCAATTTCTTTTTGCGTCATGGGGCACGCGTCACAAAAATATCTACAAATCATGATAAAAATATTGAAGGTAGTTTCACTCATAATAAAAGACAACAAGCCAATTAAGCTTCAACGTATTTGACATAAACTGTGTTAGTTATCAGATATAGAGTTTGTCAAATTCTAAAAAGGCATTGCCACCTAAACAAAGCAATATTTGGTAAATACTAAATATTTTATGGGACATTTCTATTCAACTATCAACTTTTAAGGTATGAATATTAACTCAGATGTTAAAAAAAAAATAAAAAATGAAAGGCGCGATAACCTCCGAAGAGATCTAAGACAGAGCTTCTCTTCCAATTTGCGTGGTGCTCCTCTTGATTTTCCCTACAAATTGGCCGGACGGGACCTACATGTTTTATGCCGACTCCGAACAGCATCTGCAAGGCAGATGAGTTTTCATTGAGAGCTTTTCATGGCAAGAATACACACGGAGCGCTTGCCAAACACTTCCGAGGGGCGACCCCGCTTAGAAAAATTTTCTTCTAATTGAAAAACCTTATTTCTAAAATTTTGATGTTGCTTTGCCCGGGTGTGAACCCAGGGCATACGGTGTGGTAGGCGGAGCACGCTACCATCACACCACGGTGGCCTGTGGATATTAAAAGGATTGAACTAATTTAAATATGACTTAAATGCCGCATCCAAAAATTAAATCGAAACTGTTATACTCCATCAAGGAGAGTAGTGCTTCTTAAAGTCTGGCCTCTTAGGTGGGAAAACCACCTACAAACTATTGGTAAGCAGTTCGTTTGTCCCCTTACAAATATTTCGGGCATTGCGACTACGTCTTTCTATATATACATGACCTCTTTGTCTATTGAATAAATAATAAATGCATGGTGCGATTGCATTTATTTTACGTTTTATTGTCTTTCCTTTTGAAAACTTTTGCTTTTACTAGGCTAGGCGATAACCTCCGAAGAGATTTTTGGCTTCCATATTTTTTGCCGACTCCTGAAAGGCAGATTAATTTTCTCTGAGAAGCTTTTCATGGCAGAAATACACCGGTAGTTTTTTCCAAATCCCTGCCTAGGGGAATGTCGAGAAGCTCGCGAGATTTACGAGTATTTCGATATTCGAGAATATAGCAATAAGCCAAGACTCGCGAGGAATATCTTCTCGAAAAAGTTCGAGAAATCGTAAGCTCTAGTTCCATATGCTAACCTATTTTTGAGTTACTGACTAAAATATAAACTAGAGTGGTCTTAGAATGAATTCCCAAAATGTGGGCATCAAACTGTATGTGCACGTTTGGCTTGAAACAAGTGGCGGTGGTTAAAAAGAAGACCGAATGGGAGAGGCAGATTTATACGAAAAGCCGTAGTTAGAAAAATTAGAAGAAGTTAGAGATAAGAGTGAGAACTGCAGATGGGGAGAAAGAAAATGGGGTGATGAAGAAAAACGAGGTAGGATGAGGGTGAGGAAATAAAGTAAAACAGAAAAAAAAACTAGCTGGACTTACTTCAGGGGAGGCTAAGGCCGAGTTTCTCTTCCAATTTCCGTCGTACTCACCTAATTTTTCCAACACATTGACGAAACTGCACCAAAATGCCTTATGCCGACTTGGAATGGCATCTGCTAAAGGTTTTAAGGCAGAAATACACTCGGAGAGTTTGCCAAATCACTGACTAGAGACAACTCCTCTTGCAAACAATTTTTTATAAATTTTCGATATTTAATTTCACGGGACTTGAAGCAAGAACCTGCGGTGTGGTGAATTTAGAATGTGCAAGAGAAAAAAGGAAGGAGGGGAAGCAAGAGAAGAGAAGGAGATGAAGAAAAATGGTGGGTGGTTAAGGAGAGAAATTGGGAGCGAAGGAGAAAGAAAAGTAGAGAAAGTGAAAGAGAGAAGATACTAAGGAAATACTGGGATCAAGCATGAATAAGAGAAGGATATGTAAGAAAATAGGTACATTTTTTTTTTTGGAGAAGATACAAAAACAAAGATATTGAAATCGGCTTTTCTGCTGAAGAAGGAAGAGAAAGTGGAAAATAATGGAATATAGAGTAAAGAAGGGAAGTGAGGCTCACTTTTTAAATTTAGACATTTAAATTTTAAGGCAGAACAAATTCTGCCGGGTACTCCACTTTATTTTATAAAAATAACTAGAAGATCCGGCAGGCATTGTCCTGCCCTAAATTTGGCCTATCTGCATACATTTTAATAAGATTTTTCCTAATCCTTTTATTCACTCCTCCCTCCGTTTTTTCGCTTCATCTATCTCCATCTTCGTCTCGTTCTATCTCTTTCTCCATCTCCTTCTCCCTTTCTCTTTTCTCTTCTCTCAATTTCTTCTCAATATTCTGCATCCCTTATTGCCTGTCCCAGAGGGTGGTATGTATTTTATTCCAGTCCCAGTCCCACTCCGAGTCTCAGTCTCAGTCCCACTCCGAGTCTCAGTCCCAGTCATAGTCCTAATCCCAGCCCCAGTCCGTCTCTGGATAATATATTACTCTGTACTAAAGCACTCATCAACATCCATATTGTATAAACACTGTCTAGTCATTCACTGGCCCACATTTTGGCCTATATCTCGAGACCCTAGTCACCCAGTGGTATGAAAATTACCCTCTACACAACTAAATACTCTCCTGAATTAAAAAAAATCTCATAGTACCTGTAAATCGCGTGCCCCCTCTGAAACCCCCTCCCACCCTCTCGGCGGACCTGGTTATATGCCATAATTGATATCATTCGCTATAATATTTTTTTATTGATAAGCAGGTTGTTTAATTAAGCACCAAGCAATTACTCGGAAGTATATCCGCACCACCTGAAAATATGAGTGCCACTGCGTATACGTAACATTTTATTATTACGTATATACAAATAAAAAAATTTGCAATAAAATAATACTGCAACCATAAACTGAGATATAACCTATCCTATCTCTCAAGTTAGATCAAACTACACACGGGGTGGAAAACAAATTCAAAATCGGTTCAGTAGTTTAGGAGTCCATCGCGCCCGAAAATGTTAAGATAAGATCAGGTAACAAATACGCCTCAAAATGAAACGCTCTCGTATGGCTCCCCCCAACCCAAAAAGAATCATAACTTAAAAAAACGTACATGGATACTTCTGCATTTATTTAATAAAGTACGAAGATTTGGCAATTCATAAAAGGGTTGTATTCATGAAAAATTTCAAGATTCGAGTTTTTGTAAAGCATAGCACATATGGCGAATACGAGACCTTGTAAATTGCCTAAAAAACTTTCAACTTAAGATTTAGTCTTATGCCAGTTTTTGTAAATTTTTTTGTTATATTTGTGATATATAGAAGCATTTAAAGAAAATCTGCCCGATTTCGTGCTGTGACACTTTTCGCGTGTACTTTTCAATTTAAGTAAAGTAAAGAAATAATGAAGATTAAGCGAAACATTAAACAATTAAGATATGTATTTTTACTGCTTTATTACAAGCTCTAAAGATGTTTTATTTAGAACCGTCCAAGCACAAAATGTTATCTCGAAAGACAGATAATCGGAACTCAATGCGCTATGACGCCTGTTACTGAAGCAATGTAGTGGTAAACTGCATGCGATTTGATCTACCCGCGTCCCAATGCTATCTCAAACTGATGCCATGGTGGACAGCAATGAGACACGTTCTGTTCGATGGATTAAACCATTTAGGCAATTAGCGCTAATTTAGTAAGGAAGTAAGATGTCACCCACGCTTCTAAATGGAGAATAAGTAAAATGAGAATACACTCTTCAAGGTCTGACGACGTAAAATAAAATCTATTCCGCAATGCTACTACCCAAGTCTATCTGACTTATATCCAGCAATGTCAACATTCACGAAAGCTTGCTGGATAATTTTGGCGCTCTAACAACAACAAAAACACATTAAATAATTGTCCTGGAAGACAAAGTAGCGGCATTTTTGGATTGTCGACTGAAGCCCAGCCATCTTATTAGCTGTTCTAGCAACAATGTTACCAAATGACGAGGAAGGATAATTTTAGCGTGCATGCTAAAATATTTACGGATACCAGAACCAAACTTAAAAATTCTTGAAAATCTCTGAATTTCAAATAAAGGAAATAAGATGTGTAAAGTTGCTAAAGTTACCATATTTCCATGTAGAATACAGCAAAAGGGCACATCCACCTGAAATTTTAGTAGGAAGGTAAAAACTGAAAAAAAAAAAATATAAAAATAAAAGCCATGGGGAAATATGCTTGTATGTGTACCAAGTAAACGTGCGTTCATGCAGAAAAATGAAATTAGATTGATATTTGATATATTTACATAACACCCACACCTACCTACACTACGACGCCGCGCCATTAACAGTAACAAGAGCAATGCATAGCCAGCGAGTAAGGTGAAGGCGCGCGCCAAGCGACTTAAAGGAAGTTTAGCGGAAGGTAAGGGCATAATAAAGCTTGTAATGCCTTGTGCACGAGTGAGCAGAAGCTTTGGAGAAATGCGGGAATCGTGAAAAAAGAAAATCGTTTAAAGGTTTTTTGAAATCGATACAGTTATGCTATAAATAAAAATCGTGAATATGTAAGTGGGGCATATAAGTAAAGAGAAGAAATAAAAACTGTACATATTTACAGAAATAAGTAGGTACTAGGATAGAAATAGCTAGCGAAAATCGTAAATGCTGTACATAATGAGCAAAAATTAGTAATAATTCAGAGCAGACAAGTAAACAGAATTTGTGAATAATGAATGTTTGAACAATGAATATTTATGTAGCATACTTTAAGGCGAATACCAATGGATACATTGATTTTATTTGTGTTTTGAGAAAAAAAAGAAGCAATATTGGCACTTGTGGTAGGTACGGGAGTAACCAAAATAAAAAAAGACGATTTAACACTTCAATAAATAAAAATAATTGCTTGCTGTCTAAATATTCATTGTAATCAAAAGTTGCGTGAACCGTGAATGGTGTTTCAAAAAAATTTGGTTTAAAAGGAAAAATACAAAAAATTGGCACGTTGTATTGCAAAACACATGTACATAATTCAAAATTGAATTTTTTTTTTGTAAAAAAAAAGTTTTGTTGCTTTTACACAGCTTTTTATATTAAAGTACGTTGTTTTACTAAAAGCCAATCAAATACATCCAAACAAATCCATACTAGAGATATACGCCGCCGATAAACGCCGCCGCCGCCGATTTTCGTCGTTTTTTGCACACCACCGCCGAATGCCAAATTTATCGTCGCGGCGGCGGTGGCGGGGGCGTCGGGCGCGGTACTATATTTACTACTTATATAAGACTGCCTAGGCCATTTATTGTTCATATCAACGGGTGCGCATCACTGCCAGTTATAAGAATCCAAATGCGTAATGTAACTCTATCTACCCGATCAAAAGTAATTTAAAACAAGTAAGGAAGGCTAAGTTCGGGTGTAACCGAGCATTACATACTCAGCTGAGAGCTATGGAGATAAAATAAGAGAAAATCACCATGTAGGAAAATGAACCTAGGGTAACCCTTGGAATGTGTTTGTATGACATGGGTATCAAATGAAAGGTGTTAATGAGTATTTTAAAAGAGAGTGCGCCATAGTTCTATAATTGGACGCCTTTTCGAGATATCGTTATAAAGGTGGACCAGGTTCTATTCTATTCTGTTCTATTCTATTCTATTCTATTCTATTCTATTCTATTCTATTCTAATCTATTCTATTCTATTCTATTCTATTCTATTCTATTCTATTCTATTCTATTCTATTCTATTCTATTCAATTCTATTCTATTCTATTCTATTCTATTCTATTCTATTCTATTCTATTCTATTCTATTCTATTCTATTCTATTCTATTCTATTCTATTCTACTCTATTCTATTCTATTCTATTCTATTCTATTCTATTCTATTCTATTCTATTCTATTCTGTTCTATTCTGTTCTATTCTGTTCTATTCTATTCTATTCTATTCTATTCAACTCTATTCTGTTCCATTCTATTCTATTCTATTCTATTCTATTCTATTCTATTCTATTCTATTCTATTCTATTCTATTCTATTCTATTCTATTCTATTCTATTCTATTCTATTCTATTCTATTCTAATCTATTCTATTCTATTCTATTCTATTCTATTCTATTCTATTCTATTCTATTCTATTCTATTCTATTATATTCTATTCTATTCTATTCTATTCTATTCTATTCTATTCTATTCTATTCTATTCTATTCTATTCTATTCTATTCTATTATATTCTATTCTATTCTATTCTATTCTATTCTATTCTATTCTATTCTATTCTATTCTATTCTATTCTGTTCTATTCTATTCTATTCTATTCTATTCTATTCTATTCTATTCTGTTCTATTCTGTTCTATTCTGCTCTACTATATTTTATTCTATTCTATTCTATTCTATTCTATTCTATTCTATTCTATTCTATTCTATTATATTCTATTCTATTCTATTCTATTCTATTCTATTCTATTCTAGTCTATTCTATTCTATTCTATTCTATTCTATTCTATTCTATTCTATTCTATTCTATTCTAAACTATTCTGTTCTATTCTATTCTATTCTATTCTATTCTATTCTATTCTATTCTATTCTATTCTAATCTATTCTAATCAATTCTATTCTATTCTATTCTATTCTATTCTATTCTATTCTATTCTATTCTATTCTATTCTATTCTATTCTATTCTATTCTATTCTATTCTATTCTATTCTATTCTATTCTAATCTATTCTAATCAATTCTATTCTATTCTATTCTATTCTATTCTTTTCTTTTATTTTGTTTTGTTTTCCTTTTTTTCTTTTCTTTTCTTTTCTTTTCTTTTCTTTTCTTTTCTTTTCTTTTCTTTTCTTTTCTTTTCTTTTCTTTTCTTTTCTTTCCTTTTCTTTTCTTTTCTTTTCTTTTCTTTTCTTTTCTTTTCTTTTCTTTTCTTTTCTTTTCTTTTCTTTTTTTTTCTTTTCTTTTCTTTTCTTTTCTTTTCTTTTCTTTTCTTTTCTTTCCTTTTCGGGTTCTCCACGCGCTACGAATACAAGCGAAAGAAAACTCAGTGTGATTTTATACTAAACTAGCAGACCCGTCAGATGTTGTTCTGCCCTAAATTTGGTCTACCTGTATACATTTAATAATCTTTTTCTCTCTAATGCTGCCCTCCCCTCTTCACTTCTTCTTAATCATTTTATTCACTCTTCCCTCCGTCTTTTTCGCTTCATCTTTCTCTATCTTCGTCTCATTCTATCTCTTTCTCAGTCTCCTTCTCCCTTTTCTCTTCTCTCAAGTTTTTCCAATTCTTCTTATTGCCAGTCCCCCAGGGTGGTATGTATTTTGTTCCAGTCCCATTCCGAGTTCCAGTCCCACTCCGAGTCTTAGTCCCAATCCTAGTCCTAATCGCATTCCCAGCCCGTCTCTGGTCTACTTCCCCGAAAAAAGGATCGTAAATATTAATATAGGCAAATTCATATACCAAATTTCAGACAAATCGAATAGGACGTATATAAACAGGTATGTGGGTATTATCAATTCATGCTTTTTTTCGGCTTCGCATGCATATTTATCAGTTTTGCCAGGTTGATGCGACTAAATCGAATATCACAATGAAAATTACTTTAAAGCTCTGAGCAACAGTTTTCATTTGAAATCCATATTACACACACATTCTAGGGGTATACGGGTCCACGTTTTGGCCTATATATCGAGACACTAGTCACCCAGCGGTATAATTACTCTGTACTAAAGCACACATCAATAGCTTCAATTTGATACCCATAATGTAAAAACACATCCTAGTGTTACTCTGGTCCACGTTTTGGCCTATATCTCAAAACCCTAGTCACAAAAAAATATGAAAATTACCCTGTACTAAAGCACTCATCAACAGCTTTCATTTGTTATCCATATTCTATTAACACATTCCAGGGGTACCCGGGTCCACATTTTGGCCTATATATCGAGACCCTAGTCACCCAGGGGCACGAAAAATACCCCGTATCAAAGTGCCTATAAACAGCGTCCATTTGATGCCCACATTTTACAAACATATCCCAGGATTATCCAGGTCCACGTTGTGATCTCAAGAGCCTATCCAGAACGGGATAAAAAGTATCCTATGTCTGTCTCCTTGTTCTAAGCTACCCCTCCACCAATTTTCAGCCAAATCTGTTCATCCGTTCTTGAGTTATAAATACATAAATACATCACATTAGAAACTTCAAAAATAACAGTATTTCTCCAATATTTAAGGGATGTTATTATACAATCTAAAAACTTCAATCACTCTATCTATTAAAAAAAAAGCGCATGAAAATCCGTTGCGTAGTTTTAAAGGTTTAAGCATTCTAAGGGACATGGGACAGAAAAAGCGACTTTGTTTTATAATATGTAGTGATAGTGATACATGCAAAAATACCAAAAAATAAAACTTTTTTGAAGAATTTTAAGGAAATGTTTAATATTTTTAACGAAAGATTATTTTTCAATAGATGTATGCATTCTTAACCATTTATGTTACATAAATATGTATGTAAATACCTATGTCAAGCTGATACGATATGAAAATACATACATATGTACATTCATACATGCCTATAAATCTACGCCCGAAGTTAAATAACGCAGCGAATGCTATATATGTACGTATGTATGTGTCGCATCAAGCCTCACTCAAAAGCAATTAGCGCGGACAGTCACAGCGAACAAACACACATACGCATTTTTTGATAAAAATGTTACTTTTGTTTAAAAAATTTGGCTGATATAAGAAAGGCATCAAGTATTTTTTTTGATGCAGATCGAAGGTAAGGTATTTCAAAGTTTTACTGAAAAGTAGAATTTTTGAAATCCATTTATCCGTTTATGAGTTATAGCTGTGTAAACAAAAATTTTTACATTTTGGCAATTTGCCACGCCCCTATAATATATATCTTCAAATTATATTAACTGTACCATCTCATGTAGCTAAGCTTTCAAATGCAGAAAAACGTTTTAAAATCGGAGTATTCTGTGTGAAGTTATGTGCATACATGGCATTTAGCGACTTTATTTTATAAGATTTATAGATATACTTAGGGTAGACAATTTTTTTTCATAAATCACGCATCATAAGTGCTCTGAATACTAAATTTAAAAAAAGTATGGTTTGGCTTAAGTTGAGGACGGAAACTTTAAAAACTTGTACTATTCTCGTCCTATCAAAAATGGAGTGCTCCTCTTATATATATGTAACTAAGCTTGAAATTTTTTTATATATTTGCAGGTAATGAAATGAAAATTCGCGTGCTGCTCATATTCCAGTTAAAATTTATTTCGTAATGAACTTCATTTACTAACTTATTTTGTTTTGTTGATTTTCCGACAAGGTGGATAGATTATGTATACTGGAATGATTTTCCGTCAACTCTTGTCAAATTTGGTTTCGGGACAAACCGGTTTCGGCGTTGTGCCATGATCAGTGTCGATTTTCGTTCTGATCTGTTGTTGTCGTTTGTCCTGTGTTTATAGTTCGTAGGTGCATGAGTAGGTATTGTAAAAATTTATGCTTGTGTATATTTAGTTATGTATATGTGCTCTGTGCTCATTCAGAACCGAGCTTGAAAGAACACCTCTAACACAGAACGCATACAAGAGAGAGCTTGAAGTCATATATAACATAGCTGCAAACAACGGATGTAACAAAGCACTAGTAAACAAGCTCAGAAGGACGCATGTTGAATCAAAAAGAAATAATGAAAAGGAAAATAATAACACCTGGACGACTATGACATATACTAGAAAAGCAACATATAAATTGGCAAACTTCTTTAAAAAATTACAACTTTAACACAGCGTTCAAAACTTCAAACAATCTGGGGCAGAAACTAAGAACTTACACTAACTCAGAGGATCCGTTTAGCAGCCACGGCGTATACAAGCTTACCTTTGGATGCCAACATAGTTACATATGACAAAGAGGATAGCAAAGAACGAGGTTCAGAGAGCACATTAGAGATTACAACAAAAAAACGGGGAATGCAAACATTATACCAGAGTCTAACTTCGCGAATCACATGGTTGAAAAAGAATCAATAAAACATTTGGGGTCCTTCACACACAAGCAAACGGCCGACGTCTCAATGTACTCGAAAATATGGAAATCTAAAAACAGAAAACATTCGACGGTAGAATAATAAACGAATAGATAAACACAATTTCTGAAACAATATTCGAGCCTTTAAAACTTGTTTGCAAGGAACAAAGTAATCACACCAAGGCAAACGACAAACATTGCGGACTTTTACCTGCCTCAGTCAGCTACACAAATCGATGAGTGAAAACCATCCTCGGTTCTTAATGAGAACACAGCATCTACACATAACTAAATATACACAAGCATCTATTTTAACAATACCTGCTCATGCACCTACGAACTATAAATACAGGACAAACGAAAACAACAGATCAGAACGAAAATCTACACTGATGATGGCACACAGCCGAATCCGGGTTGTATTGAATACAAATTTGACAAGGGATGACGGAAAATCGTTCAATATACATCATTCATTTACTTACTTACTTACTTAGTTGGCGCTTAACTGTTTAAACGATTGGGCCGTCCAACAAGGCACACGAGTTGTTCCTTTGCTGGGTCAATTGATGCCAATTCGTCACACCTGGTCCTTTCATCTGAATAAATTTCAAAGCTGATGTTGAGCCTTCTAAAGCTTTACTTTACAAAAACTCTCAGCCTTATAATTACATAAAAGTTTAACCATATAAATCTCAGATAACATAAGCAAGTACGTTGAACTAAGATGTTTTATGTGTAAAAAGCTTTTTGATTGATTGAATTAAATAAGCCTTATATTAAGTGCAACATTTTAAAAATCCTTTTAAATAAATATACAAACCAACTCTCATCTGTTCAGTAATGCATACGAACATTCGCACAATATTTACATTTATGAGAATAAATGTGCTTTTTCGTGACCTTAGTTGCCATTATAAGAAAAGTGTGAAAGTGCTGTGTTGTGCCGCATATATGAAATATCCAATATGCGTATGTGTACAAAGGCGTGGCAAGAACTTGAAAAAGGGGGAATGTTATTTCCCTTCACCCAACTTTTAAGGGCTGAATTTCAGAAAATGCTAATGATTGGGAAGGACCGCTTAGACTTATTATAAAACAGCCAAGGGGCATCACATTGCCACCACTCGACTATACTCACGGAAGAATAGCTTTAATGCGGAGCAAGAAAAGCAAAGCAGGTATGTGAGAAATTCCAATAAGAGTATGGAGATAAAGCGTTGGTATACTTTTAGGTAGGATAATATCCAACGAGTCTATGTCACCCTATTTGAAAACTCTAAAAATGGAGACCTGTATTTATTTTTGGTTTTAAAACAAAGCCAACGCTTTTAAACTTATTGCTGAAAATCTAAATATTTAAAAATTATTTCCGAAAGGTGCTGAAAGTTGTCTATTTTTATTTTTATATCTTTCATGAATATGAAATGGTATATTAACTTTGGTCCGATGTTTTTAACGTTGAGAAATATAGAAGATATACTCATCATTAAGTATACCGAAATGATCAGGGTGACGAACTGAGTTGATATAGCCATATCCGTCTGTCCGTCCGTCCGTCTGTCTGTTTGAACGCAAACTAGTCCTTCAAATTTTGAGATATCTCAATGAACTTCGGCACAAGGTTGTATTTTTGTATTATGTTAGACATTTGTCGGATCCGGTAGGATCGGACCACTATAACATATATCTCCCATACAACCGATCGTTCAGATAAGACGATTTTGGTCATTCCTGCCGCAATTCAGAAAGTATAAACATGAAACTTGGTGATATATATTCTAATATATCATAGAAGATATCCTGAAAAAATCACTTTGATCCGAGCTATATATATATATATTATTTATACCGATCATTCAGATAGAAAGATTTTTGGCAATTTCTCCCTTAATTTTCAATATAAAAACGTTAAACTTGGTGAAGAGAAGATTTTATGTAAAAATTATTTCGATCGGAGCTATATATAATATATATCCCATACAAACGATCGTTCAGATAAGAGGGTTTTTTTGCCATTTTTTTATATTTAGCCTAAAACCGTTTAGGTATGTACATCTGTTCACTATATATTTCTTACTTTATACAGCGCATTATTTGGAGATTACGAACGGGATAAGATTATTGTTCAGCCCCATTAATGAAAGGTATGAAGTCTTCGGCACAGCCGAAGACAGTCACGTCCTTACTTGTTTTATTTTATTTTTTTGTACTTAAGAAAGTATTTGGTAAATAGATGTGATAGCTCAGTGAGTAGATTACTCGAGTCTTACTTAGACAACGTCGACTCAAATCTTGTTGGGAGGCCACAGGATATTTTCCTCCTCGTTATAACCATACAACATTAGTAAAGCATTTAAAAACGAAGAATTAAGGGCGAAAACTGTGAACCAATACTACTTAACTCAGAGTAACCGTTTAGCGCTTATAAGTAATCGCAACATTGTATAGCGTACACAAGTTAACTTGCAAATGCCTATAAATTTACACATAAAAAACAGGCATCATGTCAGAGTCTAACTTCGCCAAATAGATGTGCGATGGTTCCGCAACAAACATCAATAAAACAGTCAAATTCCTTTACGTAACAGCTAAAAACCGACATCTTAATTCGAAAACATGGAAATCTTCGTAATCTAAAAACAAAAAAAGTTCGACGGCAGAATAATAAACAAAAAAGAAACAATATTTCTGACAAAATATTTGAACCTGGAATGGGGGATATACGCTGAAATTCTGTGACACAGATATGATTTCAGTACTCAAAAAAATGGGAACAATTTTTGTCATAGGAATTTAAAAGATATAAAAATAGCTGTAATGAAACTTATCGACTTTATTACATTACACTTAAAAGGCAATTTGATTGTCGTAATAAGTTTTTGTTCAAGCAATATATGATTAAACTTGAATCGAAATTGAAAACAAATCCGTCTAGTTTTTGGTCGGTTATAAATTCCAAAAGACAGACTAATGGCTTCCCCATGACCATGGATTATGATGACGAAGTCTCCAGCAATACGGAAGATACGTGTAACTTGTTTGCTAAATTATTTCAGAAGGTATATTCAAAGTTTACCTCTTCACCAATTCCGGTATTTCACTAATTTCAAATTTCTTCTTTTGATATTACTGCAAATGACGTTCTTCTGTCGATCTCTAAGCTGCCAAGTAGCACAAAATCGATATGTTCGAACAGCATTGCAAAGCCTCCGGCGCTTCTCTTTCGAGAATGCCTGAGCAATGGAAGTTTTTTAGACTCATTGAAATTATGCTCCATAAATCCCGTATATAAATCTGGTAGCCGCAATGATATATGCAACTACAGACCGATTGTTAAGCAGAGTACTCTGGCAAAAGTATTCGATCATATATTGCATGGTAAACTATTCGATCACATCGGTAATGCTATAGTTGAGTGCCAGCATGGATTCTTTCCTGGAAGGTCCACCTCCACCAATTTAGCTTTACTCACCAATCAAATTGTCGGTGCTTTTGAGAGCCAAGAGCAACTTGATGTTATTTATACGCTTTAGAGAAGCGTTTGACAAGGTCGATCATTCTATACTGCTACGCAAGCTGGCGATGTACGGTATCAATGGTAACCTGTTAAAATTCGTCTCAAGTTTTTTGGAAAACAGGATGCTATATGTGTCAATTGTCATCCTTGCTTATCAACGCCTGGTCAGGAATCCCTCAGGGTACCCATTGCGGTCCTCTACTATTCCAACTTTTTATACTCAGTTGAGCAGAGCTCACAGAGTATATTAAGTTTGATTGGATAACGGTTGGTTGTATATATATAAAGGAATCGAGATAGATATAGACTTCCATATATCAAAATAATCAGGATCGAAAAAAAATTTGATTGAGCCATGTCCGTCCGTCCCTTAATACGATAACTTGAGTAAATTTTGAGGTATCTTGATGAAATTTGGTATGTAGGTTCCTGAGCACTCATCTCAGATCCCTATTTAAAATGAACGATATCGGACTATAACCACGCCCACTTTTTCGATATCGAAAATTTCGAAAAACCGAAAAATTGCGATAATTCATTACAAAAGAGAGATAAAGCGACGAAACTTGGTAGATGAGTTGAACTTGTAACGCAGAATAGAAAATTAGTAAAATTTTGGACAATGGGCGTGGCACCGCACACTTTTAAAAGAAGGTAATTTAAAATTTTGCAAGCTGTAATTTGGCAGTCGTTGAAGATATCATGATGAAATTTGCAGGAACGTTACTCCTATTGCTATATGTACGCTTAATAAAAATTAGCAAAATCGGAGAAGAACCACGCCCACTTTTAAAAAAATTTTTTTTTTAAATAAAATTTTTACAAAAAATTTAATATCTTTAAAGTATATAAGTAAATTATGTCAACATTAAACTCCAGTAATGATATAGTGCAACAAAATACAAAAATAAAAGAAAATTTCAAAATGGGCGTGGCTCCGCCCTTTTTCTTTTAATTTGTCTAGGATACATTTAACACCATAATTCGAACAAAAATTAACCAATCCTTTTGAAATTTGGTAGGGGCATAGATTTTATCACGTTAACTCTTTTCTGTGAAAATGGGCGAAATCGGTTGATGCCACGCCCAGTTTTTAAACACAGTCTTCCGTCTGTCCTTCCGCATGGCCGTTAACACGATAACTTGAGCAAAAATCGACATATCTTTAATGAACTTAGTTCACGTACTTACTTGAACTCACTTTATCTTGGTTTGAAAAATGAACGAAATCCGACAATGACCACGCCCACTTTTTCGATATCGAAAATTACGAAAAATGAAAAAAATGCAATAATTCTATACCAAATACGAAAAAGGGATGAAACATGGTAAGGTAATTGGATTGTTTTATTGAAGCGAAATATAACTTTAGAAAAAACTTTATAAAATGGTTGTGGCACCTACCATATTAAGTAGAAGAAAATGAAAAAGTTCTGCAGGGCGAAATCAAAAAGCCTTGAAATCTTGGCAGCTATTACATATATAAATAAGTTAGCGGTATCCAACAGATGATGTTCTGGGTCACCCTGGTCCACATTTTGGTCGATATCTGGAAAACGCCTTCACATATACAACTACCACCACTTCCTTTTAAAACTCTCATTAATACGTTTAATTTGATACCCATATCGTAAAAACTCATTCTAGAGTCACCCCTGGCCCACCTTTATGGCGATATCTCGAAACGGCGTCCACCTATGGAACTAAGGATTACTCCCTTTTAAAATACTCATTAACACCTTTCTTTTGATACCCATATTGTACAAACAAATTCTAGAGTCACCCCTGGTCCACCTTTATGGCGATATTTCGAAAATGCGACCACCTATACAACACCATCCCTTTTAAAACCCTCATTAATACCTTTAATTTGATACCCATATCGTACAAACACATTCTAGAATCACCCCTGGTCCACCTTTATGGCAATATTTTGAAACGGCGTCCACCTATAGAACTAAGACCCACTCCCTTTTAAAATACTCATTAACTCCTTTCGTTTGATACCCATATTGTACAAACAAATTCTAGGGTCACCCCTGTTCCACCTTTGTGGCGATATCTGGAAACGGCGTCCACCTATGTAACTAAATATTACTCCCTTTTAAAGTACTCATTAAAACCTTTAATTTGATACCCATATCGTACAAACGCATTCTAGAGTCAACCCTGATCCATCTTTATGGCTATATCCCTATGGCCCACTCCCTCATAAAATACTTTTTAATGCCTTTCATTTGATACACATGTCATACAAACACATTCCAGGGTTTCCCTCGGTTCATTTTCCTACATGGTTATTTTCCCTTATGTTGTCACCATAGCTCTCAACTGAGTATGTAATGTTCGGTTTCACCCGAACTTAACCTTCCTTACATGTTATCAATGATCTGCCTCAGCAATTCAAGTTCGCTAAATTTCTAATGTTTTCAGACGACATAAAGCTTTTCTTAAGAGTTCGTGACACTTCCGACCACTTAAACTTACAATCCGATCCCAATTCTTTTGCCGAATGGTGCTCAAACAATAACTTGCTCCTAAACACAAACAAATGTTGTGTTATTTCATATTCTAAAAAGACAACCGCAACATATTGTACTTATAGACTAAATGACAGATCTCTGAATCGCTGTCATGAAAGTAAAGGTCTGGGTGTGATTTTCGATCCCTAAACTTTCCTTTTCAAGTCACATTGATTTCATTGTCTCGTAGTCTTTTGCAATGGTTGGATTTATTATACGTAACACGCAAGATTTTAAGGACCATATGACACTTTCTACCTCATTGGTAAGAAGTCGTCTGGAATACTGCTCAATAATATCGAATCCATTTTATCAAGCTAATTCGCACAAAATTGAGAGAGTTCAATAAATTTTTACAAAAATTGTATTGCATTTGCTCCATTGGACCGATGGTCTCCCATCGTACGCTAGCAGGGGGAAATTGCTCGGTCTTCAGGCTTTGTGCGACAGAAGAACTTGTTTCTCACTCACGTTTGCCAATAATGTTATAAACTCTAACATCAACTGCTCCCACGTATCCAGTTTATTCACTCCGTATGTTCCTCCACTTTATCTACGGAATAATATACTATTTATCGAAGCAACTCATAGAACGAACTATGCTATGAATGAGCCTATATCCAAGACTATACATCTATCAAATCGATAAAGCAGTGTTCTTAATTTTAATAATAGCTTATACAAGTTTAAACTTGAATTCTTTTCTATTTTTAAATAGTCTGTAAGAAAGCCTGTACTTTTTAGACTGAATGAGTAATAAATAAATAAATAAAATTCCTTCCTTCTTTTTGTGGACCATTTAAGATCCGTGCAATACTGGTGCTGCATATATTATCGAGGTGGCTACGTTGGATAAAAGCTGATGGGTTGCTTCGCCTGGGCCGCTTATTTGGGCATTATTCGCGTTGGGGCTCCCCTAACTCTAGAAACTATCTCCCCCACCGTTCTGAAGTGCTCCTTAACGTTTTGAGTCAAAGTGTACTTCTAAATATTTCAAGAAAGGTTTTGAAATTATTTGACATTCTCCTATGGTTAGGATTTGCTCATCCACAGTCCGCTTTGGGCTCACCAAAACCACTTCTGTCTTATTGCTAGCTATTTCCAGCCCCAGGTTCGCCAGCCATTCCTTTATGCTTTCCACGAAAAAAAGCGCTTAAATGAAATTTTAAAGTCCAAATTGGATTTAACTTTTTCTTACAAAATTTATATTGAAATATTAAAGTTAGCATTTATTGAATGGAGCTGTATGCTGAGCCAGAACTAAGAAATCTCAAGTTTGCCACATGGTGGTATTTGGGTGGTTTTGCAATTGGTCTATAGATGGGTTTGCAAAAGGCATTGACGATATAAAGCAATTAAGGAATTGTTTATTTAAAAGGAGCGTCGTAGTGTTTTTGCAGTTGTTGTTGTTGTTGTTGTTGTTGTAGCGATAAAGTTGCTCCCCGAAAGCTTTGGGGAGTGTTATCGATGTGATGGTCCTTTGCCGGATACAAATCCGGTACGCTCCGGTATCACAGCATCATTAAGGTACTAGCACGACCATCTTGGGAACGATATATATTGCCACGTTAAACCTTCAGGCCATTCCTCCCTCCCAACCCCAAAGTTCCATGAGGAGCTTGGGGTCGCCAGAGCCTCGTCTGTTAGTGAAACAATATTCGCCGCGAATAGGTGAGGTAGACAATTGGGGTTGGAAAAGCTATAGCGCTGGTAACCTGAAGGGTTGCGCTACACAGCCCCTTGAATCTGGTATTTTAGTCGCCTCTTGGGACAGGCATACCTACCGCGGGTATATTCTGACCATCTCACTCGCTGGTTTTGCAGTCGTTTATCGTTAGTGCCATATAAAGGCAAGTGAACAATCTCAGCTCCATTTTTAACTATCGGGTCTGGTGGTTAAAAAACGACGGATTTTCTGAGACACTGGACAGACAGCACACATTGAAACGCAATTTAAATTATAGGCATTAAATTATAATTTCAAATGCAACACTTCCAAGCCATGGAGAGGTAGGATGAACAGGTGTGGTGTCGAAATATCCACCGATTTCCATTTTCATATCCGCTTCTTCAGGCAAATGGGCTGCATAAATATGTTCTTCGATTGAAGGTACCATAACATATCCATATGTAGATAAATATGTATGCATTAGTGCCTGCGTATACCAGAGCATCGGTGAAAACGCCTTAACATATTAGAAGCGCATTAAGAGCAGAAAAAAGCAAAATGTCGGAGAAAGGAAACGCTTTTCGATTGAAATGCTACAGTTACCTAAATAATAACCTACTCATTAATATGTAATTATTTTCTTGCATACTGGCCAAATTGTGCAAATTTGATCGAGTCATATTAAAATTAAAGAGCTTAAAGCTGAAAAAGAGTTGAGTTTTACTGTTGTTGTAGTTATTGCTAAACAATACGTACCAATTTTTTTTAAATTCTTATTTCAATATTCTATGGTTCCTAAACTTTTTAAGTGGTTTGCCTCTAATTCTGCCATCAACGTCAATAAGTAACTGGCGTTTAACTCCAACTGACAGCACCAAAGAATGTCCTCAAGTCTTCATACACCTGCCTCTCGCAACTCAGTGGAAGTCTTTGGGGATACCTTTGCTTTCAAATAGCGGCATCAATTGAAATAATTTCTTGGCCGAGGCGTCTCCGTTAATTCGCTTGACGTGACCTAGTCATCGCTGCTTTGTGATTTTATTCGTTGCACTATCTTTATATCGCCGTAAAGCTCATACATTTGATCATAGTACTCGTGTTATTACCCGCCATCGACATAATAGACAATATCATAATCTCACGTACAAATTTTTCCTCAAACATTCCAGGAGTGTTTTAATGCCTACTCAGTCAAGGGGGGTTGTTCTCCATTTGATTTCTAAGCTGATATTGGATTTGTTGTTCCCAGATAGATGAAGTCCTTCACAGATTTAAATTTATATCCATCAACGGTACGCTGAATTCCGAGGCGAGCACTTTATCCTTCTTTACTGAGCACAATATTAACTTTTGTCCATTATCCAAGCCATAAAAGGTAAAATTTGCGTCGCGTTTGTAAAGCAAACTAAAAAATCAGTATACATATGAAATTGAACTTTCTAATAATATATTGTACAATATATTGCAAGCTGGGCTTAATTTTGCTGTTCCCGCTGGGACGTCGAGACACTACGTGCCTTTTGCTTTACTGCTATGTCGCCTAAACTAAATTGTGTGACTGTTCACCAAACAAGAATCCCATAGTAAATTTTGGGTTTAACAATTGCCGTAAATACCCAAATGGGAGATAGGCCCCACTTGCATCCTACCATCCTCTTGCATGTATGCAGTGCCGCGGTGGCTTTCTTCGCTCTCTCTTCCACATGAAGTTTTCACGATAACTTACTATCTAATATAACTCCTATATACTTTGGGCTATATTTTTTTTGTAGGGTTACCCCTCCAAGTTTGGGATTAGCCAATTACGTACCTTATACTTCCTAGCAAATAATACTAGATCGAGTTTTTCCGCTTTGGCGGTTAACCCGACTTAAGTTGCCCATGCATATACTTCCCGAAGTGCCTCATCCATCAGAGAGCTAATTGTTGTTAAGCATCTGCCGCTTATGATGACTGAAATGTCATCTGCATATGCCGTAAGTTTGAGAGATCCTCCGTCGAACCGCCTAAGCAATTGGTTTATAACCAGCGTCCACAGCATTTGTAATAAAACCGCACCCTGCGGCGTTCCTCTGTTTACAGATTTCGTTGACTCGCACAGACCCCATTGCGATGTGATCACTCTGCAACTTAACATGCAGCCGATCCCATTTGCTAAAGCTTGATGAACTTCAATCGAGTTGAGGCTGTCTATTAAGAAAATTAAGAAAAGTAGAAGAAAATAGTGTCGATCAAGGATCTAAGAATTTTATAGGCTTTTTTTTAGCGGTTGGGAGGAGGAAACTTTTTGAATAGGCATCTTAAATTTCATTCTTTTGAATCACCACGTCCATTCCGTGTCTCAAAATTCATTTTGACTTTGGAAACCGCACAACAACAAATCTTGTAATGCTACTTTTCTTTCTTAAAACAATATTGTACGACATAAACGCTTTTAATGTTGCTAATGCACACACATATACAGATGCATTTCGCATTTCGATATATTTAAGTACACTTTCAGTTTCGCGTTCTGCATTTATGTATGTAAAGCTGAAAGTTTAAACTTTTAAATGCATAAGTGACTACTTCCACCATAAATTTCTGATGTCTGTAGTTGCTGTGATTATATTATATTATGTTTGTATAGGTTTATGTATGCCATAATGGAAATGCCACCAGTTTGATAAAAGCATTAAAAATTATTTGTGATACATTTGTAGCCTTGTCAAAGTAGTGTGAAAGTGATTGACGTTTTGAGTTTTACTTATATATAATAAGTGCATACATATGTACATTTGTGTGTATATAACTATGAAGCATTTGGTACGATTAACTTGTAACTTTAATGTGTGTAAAGACTCCTCCCCTTATCGGATCAAAGTAAATCTGTTATTTGCGTGAATAGGGAACATTTTAAATTTATGTGGTACGTATAAATATGATTGATTATTTTGCGGTTTCAGTTAACACTCGAATCTCTGAAATGTCGAAAAAATAACTGAAATATTCAATATAACAAAACGTTATTTATTTAAACTACTTTCGTGGTAGTACTTTACAATTATCGCGTACTTTACTGAAGTGTGTTGAAACAAAACTGATTACTTATCACTTGCACCACGCTGCTTTTATTCTCTCAGTTAGCCTCGTTCGTCTATTTATATAAGGTCTACCACTTTTCAAGAATATGGCTTCTAGAATATTTTTATCTCATACTTGGTTATTTAGCTATATGCGAATGTATGTGTGAGTAACAACTTCTGCTCCTAGCTGATGATAATATGATGTGTGATTGTTTCTCTTTCTTCTTCGCTCCTATCTGCTGACTACACAGGTGTATATCTGGCTGCTTGCTTTGATGTTTACATGTACATAAGTGCGACTGCTTGCTTTATTGTTGTTGTACATTTATTTATTTATTTAGTAGCAGCATAGTGATATATAAAACTGCTAATATTCGCCACAGTATTCTTGTGAAGACTTAAATGAAGATTTATATTTTATTTACATATCAGGCTTTCAAGTTTAAGTTTTCGGGCTAATCAATTTTTTGCTTCTTTTATACTTCTTTTCTCCATTAAAAGAAAATTATTCCTCAAAAAAGGAAGATAAGGTAGTACTGGTCGGTCCGTAAGGATCTCACATAGGCTGATAAGCTCCGTAGTGTTACCAGAAGTTTTTTAAACGGCCAAACTGAAAAACCCTATCAAAAAACAAGGACTTATATTAAAAAATAACTTCGCCCTCTTACAAAAACTAGCAGCATTTTACAACCTATACCACCTGCTGCTTCTAGATCTCCTTCTAGCTGGAATCTTAGCCTAGACAGGGTAAAAGCACAAAATGTGCTCGATGGTTTCCTCCTCCAACCTGCGCTTCCTACATCTGATACAAAGCCTTATTTAAGTGCATGCGCCACCAGAAGGCATTGCCTAGTCAGAATATCCGGCATGATTTTACAGTCCTCTCTTTTTAATGGTCAAAGTAATTTTGTTAATCTAAGATCGTAAGACCGACACATGATCTTCGACACTTGATAGCCTCGTGCTTGGTCTACGCCTTCTCCGCTTAGTAACTTTAGTAACTTTTCATGTTAATAACATACCTAAGTTTTATGTTGTTATTTGAAGTTATGATGAAGTTAGAATAGCAACAACCAGATTGAAAATCAATAAGGCCGTGGGCGCTGATGGATTGCCTGCGGAGCTCTTCAAGTACGGCGGCGAGGAGTTGGTAAGGCGCATGCAGCAGCTTCTTAGCAAAATATGGGCGGAAGAGTGCATGCCCGACGGTTGGAATCTAAGTGTTCTTTGCCCTGTCCACAAGAAGGGGGATACTGCAAAATGCACCAACTATCGTGGAACCAGCCTTCTCAATATCGCATATAAGGTCCTTTCAAGTGTATTGTGCGAAAGATTGAAGCCCACCGTGAACCGGCTGATTGGACCTTATCAGTGCGGCTTCAGACCTGGTAAGTCTAGCATCGACCAGATTTTCACAATGCGCCAAATCTTGGAAAAAATCCGTGAAAAAAGAATCGACTTTAAAGCCGCCTTCGACAGCACGAAAAGGAGCTGCCTATATGCCGCTATGTCTGAATTTGGTTTCCCCGCAAAACTTATACAGCTGTGCAAAATGACGTTGAGCAACACCATCAGCTCAGTCAGAATTGGGAATGACCTCTCCGAGCCGTTCGAAACTAAACGAGGTTTCAGACAGGGTGACCCCCTATCGTGACATTTCTTTAATTTGATGCTGGAGAAAATTATACTAGCTGCAGAACTTAACCGCACTGGAACAATATACTACAAAAGCGTGCAATTACTGGCATATGTTGATGACATTTATATCATTGGCCTAAACACCCGCGCTGTTAATTCTGCTTACTCCAAACTGGAAAACGAAGCGGTAAAAATGGGTTTGATGGTAAACGAGGACAAAACGAAGTACCTGCTGTCATCGAGCAAAGAGTCAGCGCATATGCGCCTTGGCAACCATAATTTCGAAATAGTAAAAGACTTCGTTTATTTAGGAACCAACATCAACTCTAGCAACAACATCAGCACTGAAATCCAGCGAAGAATCAATCTTGCCAATAAATGCTGCTTTGGACTAGGTAGGCAATTAAAACGTAAAGTCCTCTCTCGGCAAACGAAAATAATGCTCTAGAAGTCACTTATCGTCACTCTCGTCCTGATATATGGTGCAGAAGAACGGACTATGACAACATCAGATGAAGCGGCTTTGGGAGTGTTCGAGAGAAAAGTTCTTCGAAAGATTTATGAACCTCTACGCATTGGCGAGGGCGAGTACCGAAGAAGATTTAATGATGAGATGTACGAGCTATACGCAGACATCAACATAGTCCAGCGAATTAAGCGCAGCGGCTGCGCTGGCTAGGCCATGTTATGCGAATGAAAGATGATGCTCCGGCCAAGAAAGTGTTTCTATCGGAACCCGCCTATGGAAGCAGAGGTAGATGGTGGCCCCCACTCCTTTGGAAGGGCCGGGTGGAAAACGATTTAAACTCCCTTGGTGTGCCCAATTGGCGCAGGTTGGCGGAGCGAAGGAGCGACTGGCGCGCCTTGTTGAACGGCCATAACCGTTTAGACGGTTAAGCGCCAATTAAGTAAGTAAGCAAGTAAGTTCTATGTTTCATCAGCCTGGTATTGAATAAGCATTCTCCCTTAAGTGATAAAATTTCAAAACTACTAATTACTATTAGAAGAGGAGTTACTTTAAATTTGTGTCAAAGATGAGTCATTAGAAGAGGAGTTGCTTTAAATGTGTGCCAAAAATGAGTCATAATGTTCCAACAGTTCCTGCACTTTTGTTAAAATTTTAAAATAAGGCTAGGCTAAAATTTCTTTATTATTACATTTTCAATTTAAAATTCTAAAAACGATATGCTGGGATAATATCTGGTACCCGAAAAAATATGTCGAAATAGATATGTATTTGTTTAGAACATACTAGCCGGACCCGTGCGCATCTTGCGCAACAAATATAAAAGTCTCATCAAATATCAACAAAAATCAGCTGTTCTATCAATCAATCATCTACCACTTAAAACTTACAAGCGCTTGCGCTGCCATCTGGCGAATGTTAGCAACTGCCGGTAATGTAGTGTTAGTTCTAATCAAATATTCACAATATTGCCATAGTACAAATACATTTCTTTGTGTGCTCATAATCGTTTATTTTTAACAAATTATTTTAATGAAACATAGCTAAACTAAATCACTACGACCAACAATGCCCAAAGCTCGCTAATAGCATGAATCTCCATCTTTACAACCAAAACTTCATTTATAGATTTGGATTCCAAAAAAGAACGAATAAGGGACCTGCACATAAAAACAATAAGAAATAATATATAAGATTGCTTTTTATCGATTTTTGACAAACCACTGTTCCTGCTGGGGTGATACAAAGAACGTTCATACCTTATTCGTATTGCTGGATCAAACCCGGCTGTGTCTCTCCAACTACTCCCCTAGGAAGCAAATTGTCATTCAACCAATAACTGGTAAAACCGCAGCGTTAGAAGATTCTATTTCCTAAAATAGTTTAAAGCGATCATTATCTGTAAAATGTATCTATTTAAGCTAATTTGTTATAGAACTCCAATCAAGGCGAAGAGGCCGTGTCCCTTAATTGCCAAGCAAACCAATCGAAATTCGATAGCAATATTTTAAGGCAATACTATTTTTGGCATTACGCACGTCTTTTCTTCGATATCTTTTATTAAGTCCGCTAGCTTTCATATGCGTATATGCTTGCATTTGTATTTATACATACTGACACATTCTCTAAGTGGTGGAACTAACTTTTTACGCTTATTTCCCCAATAATAGTTTTATGTCTAAAATTTTAACACCCAGCAAAATTTGTTGCCCTAAAGTGTTTTATCTTTTATTTATTTTTATACTCAGCTGAGCAGAGGTCACAGAGTAAATTAACTTTGTTCGCATAACGGTAATCCGTAACGGCATAAACTAACCGAGATAGATATAGACTTCTATATATCAAAATGATCTGGGCGAAAAGAGAAATTTATTTAGCCATGTCCGTCCGTCCGTCCGTAAACACGATAACTTGAGTAAATGTTGAGATATCTTGATGAAATTTGGTGTGTAGGTTCCTGGGTGCTCATCCCAGATCGCTATTTAAAATGAACGAAATCGGACAATAACCACACCCACTTTTACGATATCGGAAATTTCGAAAAACAGAAAAAGTACGATAATTCATTACCAAAGACCGATAAAGCGATGAAACTTGGTAGTTACGTTAACCTTATGACGCAAAATAGAAAATTAGTAAAATTTTGGACAATGGGCGTGGCACCGCCCGCTTTTAAAAGAAGGTAATTTAAAAGTTTTGCAAGCTGTAATTTGGCAGTCGTTGAAGATATCATGATGAAATTTGGCAGGCACGTTACTGCTATTACTATATGTGTGTTAAATAAAAATTAGCAAAATCGGATGACGAACACGCCCACTTTTAAAAAAAATTTTGTTTAAGTCAAATTTTAACAAAAAATGTAATATCTTTACAGTATATAAGTAAATTATGTCAATATTCGACTCCAGTAATGATATGGTGCAACAAAATACAAAAATAAAAGAAAATTTCAAAATGGGTGTGGCTCCGCCCTTTTACATTTAATACGTCTAGAGTACTTTTACGGCCACAAATCGAACAAAAATTTATCAATCCTTGTAGGGACATAGATTCTATGACGATAACTTTTTTTGTGAAAATGGGCGAAATCGGTTGAAGCCATGCCCAGTTTTTATACACAGTCGACCTTCTGTCCTTTCGCTCGGCCGCTAACACGATAACTTGAGCAAAAATCGATATATCTTTAATAAACTCAGTTCGCGTACTTACCTGAACTCACTTTATCTTGGTATAAAAAATGGCCGAAATCCGACTATGACCACGCCCATTTTTCCGATATCGAAAATTACCAAAAAGAAAAAAATTCCATAATTCTATACCAAATATGAAAAAAGAGATGAAACATGGTAATTGGATTCGTTTGTTGACGCAAAATATAACTTTAGAAAAAACTTTGTGAAATGGGTGTGACGCCTACCATATTGTTACGAATATTAGCAACACTAAGGGGTACTGCTATTTCTAAGCCAATGCTAAGCAGCGCCTTGTATGCACATCCATAAATCAATCATTATGTATCTACATAAACGAAACACGCAGCGGAGAAGAGATGTACAAACACATGCAGATATCTTATCTGAGATGCTCGCGAAAGTACGCAATTGTAATTGTGGAATTGTCGCTCACAAATGCGCGTGCATCTGTAGTTATAATTATATGGCAGTAACTAAGTAAATTATGGAAACGCCTAGAAGATGCAACGAGGAAATCACAGAGTATAAAATCACCAAAGGTAGAGGCGCTACAATCAGTTTCGATTAAGCACGCTATCTGTCGGGCAATAGTAGAATTATCTATTGTGAAGTACTTTAAAAAAGGTCATTTTGCATTATTAAATATTGGAGTTATTTATTCAACAGTTTAGTGATTCGAACTTAGCAGAGGGTTGCAAATAAGAGGATTTGCAGTAAATTCCTTACAATATTATGTAGAAGAAAATGAAAAAGTTCTGCAGGGCGAAATCAAAAGCCCTTGAAATCTTGGCCGGAATACTGTTCATGGTATTACTTATATAAATAAATTAGCGGTACCCAACAGATGATGTTCTGGTTCACCCTGGTCCACATTTTCATCGATATCTCGAAAATGCCTTCACATATACAACTAAGGGCCACTCCCTTTTAAAACCCTTATTAATACCTATAATTTGATACACATATCGTACAAACGCATTCCAGTCACCCTTGGTCCACCTTTATGGCGATATCCCGAAATGGCGTCCACCTATAGAACTTTGGCCCACTCTCTTTTAAAATACTTTTTAATACCTTCCATTTGAAACCCATGTCATACAAACACATTCCAGGGTTGCCGTAGTTGCATTTTCCCTTATTTTGTCTCCAAAGCTCTCAGCTGAGTATGTAATGTTCGGTTACACCCGAACTTAGCCTTCCTTACTTGTTTGTTTTTGTTAAGAAATTCTCTATCCATTTTGCCGTACTTTCCGCTCGGTTGGCATTAAGGCCTCCATCAAATCAGTGTTGTGTGAAAATGTGGCTTCGTGATGCAAGAGTGTTTTGTGGCTACTTTTACATTTGCATTTGTAAATGTGTTATTAGTTGGCATCGTTGTGTGCGTGAACCGTATCCGAATTTGATGTTTACAACCTTGAGTGCTACTTACTTAAGAATTTATTTAAGTTGCATTAGCACTGACTTTTCGAGCATGTGTGGATGTTTAGTTAACAACTACAGACTTCTTAAGTGGAAAGTTGTGTGTTATAAGAGCACAGTCCAAACAATTTTAGGCTTTTTGTAGCAAGGCATGCCAGCAATAGGTTTATACCGAAAACCCTTTAAACTAACCGCCTCGTATTTTGCTAAAACCCGGTAGAAGGTAGAAGCGTGTTCGTCAACTCACATCATATGATCTAAGCACAGATACCGTTGGGCTGCATTATGCTCATTTCATCTGCGTTAACCTTGTAAAAAACATCATAAATGTACACCGTTTCCATCACTAATAGGTCCATAAATATGCTAGATATCTTCTCTCGCGATTTCTACAAGAACCATTCCATCCTAACTTGTCATCGTCAATGACTCCGGGCCATCATTAGGACCCTTATATTGAGAAACATAGTGAGACGTTTTGCTTACTTAGTACAAGTCTTTGTTTTTGCTGTTACTGCTGGTTCCTAAATTGACGAAGTCCTCTCATATCATACAGCATACATAGTCCCTTCTGCTTCATAGACCACATATGTATATGGCATTATTTACATGTTTCCTTTTTTGAATTGTAACTGTCGTTTACGTCAAAAGATCAGATTGGGCTCACAGCTTTATATCAAATTTTCAGACATCGTTTTGTCGGGTGTTGCTACTTTCCTCATACAGAGGTTAGACACTCTACGTACATACCTTTCAACCATAATCCTTAGAAATTTTAACATGGCGTTATCTAAAATAATGTGCCGCATATTAGCATCACTATGCTGTGAGTAAATAATCACAACAACAAATACAGTAAGCACCCAAACTTATGTACATGCACAAACATAGCTAGAAGCTCGAAGTGAAGAGATATCTCACACATATATGTAGTTATAAGCCGAATTTGTTACTCACACGTACACATGCATATAGCTAAATTACCAAGCAGGAGATACAACAGTTCTAGACGGTGAAATGTCTAGACCTTAGTAGAAATATGCGGGCGAGGCAACAGATAGTATAAAAGTAGCGCAAACTGAGGGATGACAAATCAGTTTGAGTAAAACACGCATTAGTTGTGAAGTACGTGATATTGAAGTATAATTGTACTATTCCCAAAGTAGACGCAACAAAAACCATATTGCAATACTGAATATCAGAGTTATTTATTCGACAGTAAAGCGATACGAATGTTAGCAGAAGGTGCAAAATAATCGGTGTTCCCTAAATTCGTTACAATTATATAACTTTATGCTGGGCTTTGTGGTTTCTTCGGTTTAATTTACAGGGATTATTTCGTGGTTACTAACTTCAATGAACCCTTATGCTATATACATATTAAGAAGCGGATCCTTTGAAGCTGTTACTCTCTCTGTCGTAAACTCAGCATTACCGCATTGCCTATATAAATACGGTCTTCAAGTAGCACATATTTACTATCAAATTTAGGCCAGGGTTACTCAATATTTTTCAATTAAGATTTTAAATTTTATGCCTTATGAACTCGCTGCATCACAGAAGGGCATGTAGTATTATTTATGGACGTAATTGTATGTGTGTAAATAAAATCAATTTATATAAATACTTAATTGTTTAAATATTAGTCGAATCACCCATCCATACAAAAATAATACTTACATATATATAAGTACGTTGGAGAATTTATAGATTTAAGTTTGTTTTATATTGACACATTCCTTTTTCATAAAATATTGCAAAAACAATAAATAAATCTCACAGCTGCTCAGCGAGTGTATTACGGCCACAAGTGTGACACTTCTCAAACAAAGAGAACAATAACACGGTACACTTGTCTCGTCACATTTGAATGCGTTTCAATTTTGTGCTTTCTTTCTTTATTATTTTTATTAATAAAAATATATTCATATAAAATATTATAGCTTTGTACGTACACACAATTGAAATAAATTGAGGTGTATTGGCTCTCAGCAAGACAGACTTATAACCAGAATTCGAAACCATAATACTGTGTGACAAAAAAAAAATTAATAAAAAATTAAACAGCTGGGACGTGACATAATTTTTCTAGTAGATCTTGAAGATATAATAATGTCTTGGTTAAAAAATTTTCACCGGAGACCTCCGAAATCGTGAGTTACGGGCAAAAACCCGGTTTTTGTACCTTTGTATCCTTACGAGCTTATAAATTTGTAGGTTACAAACTGAGTGTTGTTGTTGTTGCTGTAGCGATGAGGACACTTCACGAAGGCCTTGAGGAGTGTTATCGATGTTGATGGTAATTTGTCGGATGCAGATCTGGTACGTTTCGGTAACATACATCATTAAGGCACCAGCCCGACCGATCTCGGAAACGATTTAATATGACCAAATGAAACCTTTAAGACCATCGATATTTTCCCAATGAACCAATATTTTCACCTCTCATGGGTTTTAATATTCACTTACATCTTTTTCTCCATACAACATGGACACGTCTATTTATACATTAAAACATGAACTTAACGTTTTTGTCCATAAGAAGCCGACATACCGTATAATTTAATTTGGAACAATTTCCGGATCATTTCGGCATTATTTACGGTTTCATTTCAGGAAAACTTCAAAACAGTTTCAATATTGTCTTGGTACGACTTTGGGGCAGCTGAAGCAACCTTTCCAGGGTCCAAAGCTATGAAAACCCGTTTTTCCCGTTACTCATGATTTTGAAGGTCTCCGAGGAAAATCTTGTCTGCAGTCATTCTTAGATTTTCCGGATCTACAAGAAAATAGCATCACTTTCAAGGTATTTTTACTTGTACCTTTTTCGTAGCGGTGTGTTTTTATAGGAGATTCCAAAAAGTTCTCAAAACAATCGAAGAACAAAATTATTTAGAAGGTTTAAATTCATGCCATATATGAGTATCAAAACTCAGTGCAAAAACTATAGCCACATTAAATTAAAAAATATTAACACCTCCGCCATGTTCTTGGTATTACATTCAGTCGTGGACATATTATATCAAGGTATGATTGCATGTTTTTTGCTAGACCTAACCTTTTCGATCAACATCGGAATTCTCTTAAAGACGGTAGTAAATGGAGGACCTAGGTCAACGAACTGGACGAAATTCCAGAAAACTATAGCAACAAAGCTGGGACAACCCAAAGTGGTTGCAGGAACTGCAGGAGTCCAGCGACTCCTAATAGATACGTTATAACAGAGCTTGTTCTTTAACCCTCAAACGGGCAAACTTTGCGGGCATGTAAATTTTGGCTATATATGCTTATAAATAAGTTTTTAGTAAAAACTGGAAAAATATTTATGGGAGAAATAGTGAACACCGTTTCCAGATGGTTTTGACGGTTCACGTATGTATAAAATTACAAAAAAGTAGGCACGTGTTTCTTAAATATTTTTATTATGAAGAGATCGTAATTTAAACGCTTTTCTTTAAATAAAAACATAAAGTAATAATACACTAAAGCTTGGCGTTAACAATGAAAAGTAACACAACATAGATATTTTTAATTCATTTCCAAATTTTATGGGGGATTGGCACGACTGGTCTCATCTTAAAATTTATTTATTTTTGTGATTGTAGTCTCAAAAACAATTTTTGTCTGTTGTGCAACATAAATGCAGATTACATTTGGAACAAGTGGCTAGGTATCCTTCTGTTTTCAATGGTTGCACCGTTTCTTCCCGTTTCTATCCATCCACTTTAGGAAGTGATCACGGCCGTCAAGTCGAACATTATCGAGAAGATGAAGAGCCTTTTTCCAAACATTGAGAGACCATCCTGTTGAGATAGTGTACGATCAATACTTTGCCCCGATGACTCTGTACCAACTGTCAGCTTTTCTTTGAAAAGGACAAGACCAGCAGCTATTTCCTCATGTAATTGCCGATGATAGCACTGTTTTTTCTTTCAGAGACATTGCTCGCATCGTTTGCATTCTCAGCGCGCATACGTTTATATAAAACATAAGCATTTGTTGCTGCCATATCCACAAAGTGCCAAAAAAATCTAGTCATTATATTTCGGCTTTTAGTCTGAATATGATAACGACCGATAAGACTGTTCATCAGATCGACTCTGCCCATGTGAGGATTGTATTCTCTAATGATTTGGGGAAAGTTTACTTGCATGAAAAGTTTTTGTTTTCTATCACACCTTTATACTTTCGCTGGTTGAATATCAGTATTCGCTCTCAAAAAAGGTTCAATACCAACATATGTAGATGTCAGACGTACACATTATTATCCTTCCACAACACCGTAGTAGTTGAAATGAGGTCACATAATCGACGGAAAATCCTCTGCTTTCTTTGCTCACGCCAGCGTCAGTTTGCAGCTTGCAGCCAGGAATGCGAATGGCCACAGCAAAGAAATCCTTTACCTCACTGTACCCAACTATATATTTCACGAGCTCGCAAGTATACTAACAGAGGTAGTGATGTATAAAAATTATCAAAATATAATATGTGATGTACAAAATCGGGAATCGATAAGGAATGACAATATTTGATGTGGCTCCAAGATATTGCGTGTTAGGCAAGACAACATTATCGCCGGCACCATTGTAGATTTCGAAACGGTAGGCAAAGCCGTTCTTGTCACAGAGTACAAATAATTTTCCACCCAATTTGTGAGGCTTATTTAGCATATATTGTAAAAATAGGTTGTATTGGCGGTCCAGTATCTTCAGCTGTGGGTAATGGAGATCGAGGCCTTTTGGATGATCTTAACGATCTTTTTGCTATGGATGTAGAGTATGTGTATGGGGTTCGTGAACCAATCGATTCATCGAAAGTCAGTGTTGAACTAACTACTGGTTGTTCGATTGAACTTATATTCAGCGATGAATTTGCAGTCTCGTTTTCTGAGCCTCATCCATTTTACTTATGCATTATGCAATTATCTGTTCAGCTGAGTCATTACCCTCAACATTATCAACGACATAGTCAGGGTTATCGATATTGTCATCACTGCTGAAAGTTTCCTCTCTGACTTCCACGGAATCGATGAATTCTATGAATTATTCATCGGATAATGCTTCCAAATTTATATTCCGTCCAGAGAAATCCATATTTATCACAAAACTATATATTCCCTTGCAATGAAAAGACATATTTATGTCAGTATGGAATAATTTTTTATCCACAAACCTCTAAGACCGCCTTGTGACGGTCTTGCTTTTTTCGAATCCAAACCCCACTTTCAATTACTTTTTCACTTCAAACCATTTTTAAAAATCAAAAGAACATGCAAGGTACTTATCGTAAAATTATGAACTCGATTGTTTTATTCTAAACGTATCTCTTTTAAAATTAAAGACGCAAAACTGGATAATCAATTTTTCACGCTACTTCACTCGTTCTCCACACTTCGCTGAGAATAACTTTGAAATGCTTTGTCACAATACATTAAATAATGCATCAAAATACTACTAAATTAATTTGCACTTATTTACCGTAATATTAGGCGACAAAAATGTGTATTTTGACCTCTGAAGGCAAAAAAGAAGACTGTCTTGAGACGGTCTTACCCGTTTGAGGGTTAAGAAGATTCAGAGAAAAAATTACAAAAAATTTATTTGAGCCAGTACAAAAAAAAGCTTGTCACTCTTGGGTGTTCTTGTGAGCTTATGCTCAAATAAGCGCTCTGTTTTATAAAAAAACACTAACCTATTACACGCAAACATATCCATGCCACCAGAAAACACGGCTACCGGTGCAACAGTCTCACGCAACAATTTATTTTTTATTCTTTGGTACAAAAAAGGAAAGGTAAACACATTCAAACATACAAGTGACCCTTTTTCGCGAGTTAAAAAAGTTGTAGAAAATATCCTTATAAGCGCACATGGCACTCTCTGCTACAATTTGCTTTAAATTATAATTTTCATCCAAACTTCGCATCGTTGGCTAAAAAGTTAAACTTCGAACATGCAAGGCTGTATTACTCTTTATATCGGGCTGTAACTTTCCAGTGCGAAGTGCGACTCTGAAATAATCCCACGCCTCATATTGGCAACTTTTTTGGGTAGAGAAGAGAAAACCTGGCCACTTTTTATTGTGTGCAATGGCTTTTATTACAATTGTTGTGCTAGCGTTACTGGATTTTTGCATAATTTTTTACATTACAATCTATTCACGTACAAAATATAAACGATTATATTCACACCTATTGTATGTGTGTATGTGCATATGAATGCAACTAAGCATGTATGGAAATGTTTTTAGAAATGAAATGTATAGATTCGAAAATAGAAGTGAATAGAAAGATATTTGCATCGTTGTGTCATCGCATTTACACATGTTTTTGCAGTTTCCCTCCTTTTGGCTGAACTGGTCCTTAACAACGGTCTATTGCATCTTTTGTTTGTAAGTATAGGCGAGTTTGTATGCAGAGACACCTAAGGTATTCAAATCATGTCTTAACTGCATTCCATAGCACATGAATTGGCAATATATATTTGGTATGCAATTGCATGACACAGCAACGATCTTACGTTTATATGTACAATAGGGTGATACTAAAAAAATCAAAGGAACACATTTTTCTGATCCACTCCTTCCAACCACTTTAATACCTTCATCGAAGATGTAGCATATAATTTTTGGTCCCGATTGGAGCGCTTGAGATGTGTCACATACTCAGTGGACAGACAATACTTAATTTTTTATACTCAGCTGAGCTGAGCTAACAGAGTATATTAATTTTGTAACGGCATAAATCAATCGACATGTCCGCCCGTCTGTTCGTCCCTCTGTCCGAGATATCTTAATGAAATATAAGTTCCTGGGCACTCATCTCAGATGGCTATTTAGAATTAATGAAATAGGACTATAACCACGCCCACTTTTTCAATATCGAAAATTTCGAAAAAACCAAAAGGTGCGATAATTCATTACCAAAGACGTATTAAGCGATGAAACTTGGTAGGTGGGTTGACCTTATGACGCGGAATAGAAAATTAGTAAACTTTTAGACAATGAGCGTGGCACCGCTCACTTTTAAAAGAAGATAATTTAAAAGCTTTTATTTATTTATTTATTTCCGAAAAGTCAAAAACAACAGCGTTATTGAATTAGAGATTTCATTGAACTCGCGCCGAGCACGCAATATAGGATCGCGCATAGTTGGTGGACGTAAGTTTAATATAAATGGATAATAAAACCGTAGACACCTAGTTGGTATAAGAAAGTTAATTGAGCGCAGCAAGGATGGATAGTCAATGTCACCAGTAATAATTCCATAAATCAGAGACAAAGAAAGCGTCGTCCTTCTAATTTCTAGTGATTGTAAATTTATAAGCAGCAGGCGGGAGGTATAGGAAGGGATTTGGTCGCAGGATTGTAGAGATCTAAGACAAAATTTGAGAAAAAGCCTTTGTACTCGTTCAATTCTGTCAATTGCAAAATTATTGTACGGCCTCCAAATAAAGACCGCATATTCAAGATTGGAGCGTACAAACGATTAGTAAAGCAATTTCAGGGTATATGAATATGAAAAATTTATGCTATTTCGCTTTGCGCGCTTTAATTTGACAGCTGAGTATGTAATGTTCGGTTACACCCGAACTTAGCCTTCCTTACTTTGCTCGTAGTATGGGAAAACCAGAATGTAAGAGTAATAGTAGGTTTTAGATGTAGTATGCTGTATGAACGCATATAGAATGTAAGTGGTGTGTGTAGTGTAGGCGTAATCTGTAGTGTAGGCATATTGTATGGTATTGGTGTTTTGTATGGGAGAATACAGAATGTAGGCGTAGGTGAAGTCTACTATACACAACTACACTGTAGCGTTAGGTGGGAGCAATTTATTTGGTACAGTAATATAAGCAAAACCAAATCGCAAAATGGAAGAACAACCCGTTAGACCTGTCGTATGGGGCGACTAAAATACCCATATTATTCAAGCAGTTGCTAGCGCAGTTTATAGCTTCTCCACCCCAATTTTTAACCGCACATATCTGTGGAAAATCCTGTTTCTTTAGCAGCCGAACACCTGGCTACCCCAAATTCCATGTAACTAGGGGATGCGGGAGGTATGGCCTAGAAGTTTCAATGTGGTCTTATGAAATCGTTTCCGAGATGGTGGAGCTTGTTTCTTAATGGTGCTTGTTACCGGAACGTACCGGTAAAGAAATATAGCTACCATAGCTCGCTGTATATATCCATGCTGGGAGTTGATAAACTTCGTAAAAAATTTGTTTGGCCCCGCTGTTTAACCAACTAACGTGCTCTCAGCCTGTATCTCTTTCTCTCAAACGTATGAACTCTCGTATTGAACATCATTTAAAAACGCTGTCAAAACGCTAAAACTATACATCTTGAACATCCTTTCAGGTAGTTAGCGTATAAGATATCAAACTTGTACAAAATGGTTCGCTTATATAAAAATGTATCTATACAATAAACAATGACAGTTGTATTAAAATGTTCTCCCTTTTGTTCTTATTTAAAAACTAATGTCAGCTGAAAACAAATTTCATAACAATAATAACGACAAAAAATTATTGTCACAGCCTTGAGCTCGATTCCAACTAACGACTTACCAGCCAATGCGCCGATAGTTTGTAGTCTTTTCACGCCGTTCTTTATTTTTTTTTTCGCACATTAAATATTTCCCTAAAATTGCGGAAGAATATATGAAAATAAATATTTTCTCTACTTTCATTCGTCCAAAAAAAAAAAAAAAAAAAAAAAACAAAAATCATCTGGTATTGGCTTTTAGTGTTGGATGTGATGTATCGCTAGTGCACGATGATTTCCTGGAAATTTATAGTTTTCATGTAGTTGGCCTCGTTTCCTGCTGGGTGTATTATATGTGTGTAAACATCTGTGTAGAGATTTGAGAACTCGTTGTCTATGTACATATGTACATCTTTGCAGTACTACAAGTCTTCACCTCTCACCTTATAGATATATTTAGGTTTTTTTTCTCTTTGTAGGTATTTTTTTAGAGGCGTTTGGCCTTTTTGTTATTTGCCTGTCTTCCTTCACTAAAAAATCAATAATCGTCTTGTCGAGGAGCTGCAAAGACTTTTAGTTGGTATTCATATTTGTAACGTCAAGGCGCGAATGCGCGATCTAAAGGAATTTAATCAATTTGCAAATTCGCCAGATAATGCATTGAGAGAAGTGAAGAAGTTTGTTTGTATTAGTGGCGTTGTAAGTACTGTGGGAGTACACTACGAATACATAAGGAATAATTTTCATGCAGAATATTTTAAAAAGTGCATTATGCAGCCTGTGCACCAGGGCATATGAGTAACCATTAGAAATTGTGACAAGCATGCTGGAGGAGGAAGTCAGCTAATCTCTACTATTTTTGTGTGATTATGACAAAAGAAAAGCTTGCATAGTATTTATGTTCAAATTTTAATGCTCACCGCAAATAACGCGTAGAAAACTATTGAAAAAATGTGAAAATGTGGGTCCTGACATATGCCATAAAGAATATAACCAATGAGTGAGTTTTAGATTTTCGGACGTTTTTAAATTTGGCTTACGTGTTCCCAACGTGCAATAGAGCGCATTGGTCATGCTTACATAGTATACATACATATCTATATGAAGGTGTCTATATTGTAGTCCACTTTGGCAGTTACACAATGCTATTCAATTCAGGCTCTTATTGCATAAAGCTAGCGTTTAAGAATATTTTTATTTTTTCTACCAAATGTGGTTATATCAGTGAAAGATTCGAACACTTTTTCAAATTACGACGCAAACATTTGTAATTTATTTATAAGGATTTGATGGACATTATTAGAATCGGGGCTTGCTTGGTAAAAAATTATTTTGTATCATATTATTCTATTCTGAAATTCTCGTACTGCTCGGAGAAAAATATTTTCTAAATGTGATTATTCGTGAATAATCATTAATAGTTCATATATTTAAACAGTTTTATTCATTTTTTTATATCTACGCGCCATACGAAAACTGACACTTTCGAAAATTCGTATGAAACTGGCAACTTAAAACAAAGTTGCTGACAAAAAGTAGCAATTTCGTAGGACTCTTCGAAAATCTTATTACTCATGTATTCAATTAGTATACATCTGTGTTAATCGAATACCACTGTTCAACTAGTTGATCTATTTAGATTATTCGAATAATCGAACTCAACAATTGTTCGATTTTCAAAATCTTATTGCCATCTTGTATGAAGTGTTCACACAAAAAATTACGCATACGCCATGTATGTACCACACATTTTGCGCTCGTTCTAATGTAAAAAAAATAAAATATTCATACCTTATACTAGTATATGAATGGCCCGCTGCAATTGGTTTCTAAGTGTTGCCTTTTTCTTGCTGTTCCTTTATACGTTATTAGGTACATACTAATTCTATATGTCCCAAATTCTATAATCCCAATTGTGTGGAATACATATAAGTGAAATTCATACTTGTCCTAGTAACCATCACCGTTTGTAAATTTTGTAATTTTTCTCTTATATCAATAGCAAAACAATAACATGAAGCAATACGAGCATGTCTCGCTAATTGAATACAGATAGTTTTATTTATTAAATATATAAATTTGTAGGGTGGTGTGATGGTAGCGTGCTCCGCCTACCACACCCAGACCCTGGGTTCACACCCCGCGCAAAGCAACATAAAAATTTTAGAAACCAGTTTTTTCATTTAGAAGAACATTTTTCGAAGCGGGGTCGCCATTCGGCAGTGTACGGCAAGCACTCCGAGTGTATTTCTGCCATGAAAAGCTCTCAGTGAAAACTCATCTGCCTTGCTGATACCATTCGGAGTCGGCATAAAACAAGTAGGCCCTGTCCCGCCTATTTGTAGGGGAAATTAAAAGGAGCACGACGAAAATTGGAAGAGAAGCTCGGCCTTAATTCTCTTCGGAGGTTATCGCGCCTTCCATTTATTTTTATTTTTAATCATTATGCTATCTTGTTCATAAACCTTATAATGAGGTTATTGTCCTCGATGTACTATTTTATTTTAACACCTTATATAAGACTGATGTTTAGTGCGTTATAAGACTTATATAAAAGGTCCTACTACATTTAGCAGTATCTTATAATAAGACTCCATGTTATTCTTCTTTTATTTGGTCCATAAGCCTTGTAATAAGTTTTTTATATTCTTCCTAAAGGCTTATAACAATTAATTATGTAAGCCTTATTTTATATGACCTATAAGCCTTATATATAAATTTATCTTTCAGATAAACCTTATACCTGATGATATTACATGGAATACGCAATACAACTAATATTCCTTATATAATTAAGGCCTGATATAATAAGCCTTTGAGCTGTATGAAATAGGTCGTATATAAAGCTCAAATTATTTTGCGGAGCAAGCGCAAATTCTATACACCATTCCCAGTACAACACCAAACACATACATATATACACATGCACATAAGCATATAAGTGCGTACATTTGTCGAGAGTATCAAAGCAACCTAAGCGCGTTGGCATGTAACGTGCTGGACTCCGCCACTCATTCATAAAATCTCATTCATTTATTTATTCGTTTTGTAATTCATTCGGGGTGCTAAATCAACTGGTAGCAATAGCAGTAGAATCAAAAGATTGTCGTGTAAAAGAGCAGCATTACAAAAGTATAACAACTTGGGTAAAAAACAATTTACACGTGTGTATGTACGTGCGTGTATTTATTATCAAGAAGTAAAACAAAATACGGTCACATTCATTACATTCCATTAATTTTGTATTCCATAAACGACATGACACAAAATTAAATACAAGAAAAAATATAAAACAAGTAAGATAGTCGAAGTACGGGTGAAACCGAACATTACATAACCAGCTGTGCATTTGGAACGCTTTTGTTGTTTACTTTGCTTGGTTTATATAGTTATTAGGCTACGTTATAAAACCTTTAGGAAAAGTGGGCTGGTCTTTAACCAATTTTCATTATATGCACTCAGTAAATATAACTTGGCGCTCTCTGCCAAATTTGAATGTAATATCTTTAACGGCTTTTGATTTACGGCTTGCTTTGCCACGCCCATATTCTAAAATTTTTTTGGATTTATGTTTTGCATCATAAAACCAATCTACTCACCGAATTTCATAAGCTTAGCGGTATTCGTTTTTGAACTATCCCATTTTTTTATGTTTTCGATATCGAAAAAGTTGGCGTGGTTATCGTCCCATTTCACTCATTTTCAATACCAATATATTCTGGCCCGTATACGGAATTTGGTGAAGATATCTCTATATTTGCTCAAGTTATCGTGTTAACGGGCGGACAGACGTACCGACGGACGAATGAACGGAGGGACGGATATGGCTTAATCGAAATTTTTGTTCGATACTGATGATGTTGATACATTGAAATCTATATCTATTTCGATTCTTTTATAGCTGTACAACCAACCGTTATCTAATCAAAGTTATATTACGCTGTGAACAGGTACAGCTGGGTATAAAAATTGTACAAACTCAAGAGGCTGGCGTTAAATAAATCAACAATGCTTTAAGCATATGAGCAATAATAGAATTGGTGTGAAAATTGATGCGAACAATAATTTTAGAAATACGTGTATATACATTTATATTTTGTTATGCACTTGTTCAAAAATATTAAAGGTTGGAGGGACAGAATATTAACAAGATAACCCGCAAATTTCCAACAAACGGCTAACAGTTACGGTTAAGCTCTAGCTCATTAATCTGCTCAAAAGAAATATGAAACTTCTATTTAATAAGTGAAAAGGTCGGAGAGTAATTCAAACTAATCTGATATAAGGGGTTTCGCACCGAAAATCAACATAAGCTGATACCTCCCAGCAGGTTACGGGGCTTAGAATATACCCGCGGCAGGTATTCTTGTCGTAAGCGGCTACTAAAATACCAAATTTATTCAAGATTATGTAGTGCAACCCTTTCAAGGGGTCTACAACGCAATTTATAGCTTCTCTTATCCAATTGTCAACTTCACCTACCCGTATTGGATCCTGCTTCTTTAGCAGCCGAGGGTCTGGCGACCCCAATTTCCTCAAGGATATAGGGAGTGGGAGGGCGGTATGGACTAGAAGGTTTCATGTGGTCATACTAAATCGTTCCCGAAATGGTCGAGCTAGTACCTTGATGGTGCTTGTTACCGTAACGTACCGGATATGCATCCGCAAAGGACAATCAACATCCATAACAGACCCAAAACCTCTGGAGTGTGCTTTATCGCTACAAAAACAACAACATAGTCATTTAATTTTCCCGAAATTATCTCGCAAATAATATTAAAGTGAAGCCAAAAATATATTTATAATTTTGTCCAAAATATTGGCTGCTAAGGTACAAAGCCTAATCAAAAAGTTTTTAAATTGTATAACTCTATTATTCCCTAAACAGCCGTCGGTTACAAAAAGTTTATGTTAATAATGTTTACTCTCCCTACCTTTCTCTCCCCTTTTCTTTATTCTTTACTTCACTCCTCTCTCTACGTCTGTTCCGTCTTTTCATTCCTTCATTTCCTTCTAGATCTATCTCCTTCTTCCTCCCCCCTCTACCTATCCCAATTTTTCTTTCTTCGTCTAAGTCTTTCAAAGTCTCTTTATCCTTCCTAAGGATCTCACGCAACTTTGAAGTGTCCATTGTGGACAGGACCCACTGGGAAATAGGGAATCCTTATAGCGACCCTGACCCAGAGGTCTAGTATATGGATGGATCGAAATTCGACGACGGAAGAATGGGAGCTGGCATCTATGGGACAAGCTTCAAAAAATCGGTACCAATGGGATGTTACCCCACCATATTTCAAGCAGAAATTCATGCAATAGAGGTCTGTGGTAGAGAATGTCTGCGGAGAGGCTCAACATCGAAGAGCATCTACATTATGTCGCACAGCCAGGCGGCACTGCGTGCCTTGCAGTCCTACATAGTAACATCTAAGCACTGAAATCCTAGATAGTAACATCTAAGCACTGAAATCTTTAATGCCCTGGGAACCAAAAACAAGGTTTAGTTAGGATGGGTTCCTGGATATCAGGGAGATTAAAGTAATGAACATGCAGATTACCTAGCAAAGCAGGGTGCTACGTCAGCATTCTATGGTCCAGATCCCTTTTGTGGACTCACAAAAGCACACACCAGGGAAACTATAAGTAACTGGGAAACTAAACAGTTCAGACGTCACTGGATTGACTGCCAAGGGAAAAGACAGGCCAAACTGTTAATACTTCCGGCAACGAAAGTATCAGCCAAACTCATTAACCTAAGCAGGGAGGACCTAAGAACTCTTACTGAGTACTACACGGGACACTGCTGTCTACGATATCACCTAAGTAAATGAAATTTATCTGATACCCAAATTTGTCATTTCTGTGAGCTGGATGTGAACTGGCCACATTCTCTGCGAATGCGTCGCTCTAGCTAGGCAGAGACTATCCCATCTAGGTGGTGGGGCTCTTAATCCCTATGAGATGTGGAGTAAAAAGCCTTAAGAGGTACTTAGATACATAAAAAGCCTTCAAATATAAAATCAGGCTGAAAAGTCTTGCACAATAGATCTGCACAAAGGTCGCAGTGCTTCCAGACCTATTAATAATAATAATAATCCTTCCTCGTTTCTTCGTCTTTGTTAAGAGGTACACTCAAACATTCCTTAAGTACTTTCATGTGAACTAGGGTGAGTTGAACTAGGGTCTATCGGTAGGTAGGCGATCACGCTGTTTCCATACCACGGCTGCCACGATCCGTTTATTTATTTCTATTTTATATAGATAAATCTCGAAACTACAAACACAAAAAATAAAAAAATTGTAGCACTCACACTGCTTTCACTATTTATTTATGTATTAACTTAAATACATACGCCTCATCAAAATGGGAATACTTATTTAGGTAAATTGATAAAATAATTTTTTTGCTATTGGGCATCTTGGGAGGGAAATAATCTTTTCAAGATTCTTACCACGTACCGAAATGAAATATTTTTGCAACAAACAATCATAAACAGTAAAACAAACCCAATAAACAAACGCACACTTGCATATGTTATTATTTTAGATGGTGTATTAAACATCTCAATTCATTATGACCCGTAACATTAACCGGTTTAACTTTAATATTCAAAATATGATTGGTGATGATTGCTGAATTAGCCCAGGACCTTAGAAAGTGGCATAAGTTCAGTTATAAAAAGATCAAGTTTGACTTGTTATTAAAGTTTTGAATATTCTTAAATGTATTCAGATACCAAAACACCGTACTCAAACCATTTTACTACAATCCTGCACGTTCACAAAAAAACAGTGTTTCATTATTAGGGACACGACAACGTATGCAAAGTATCGATACGATATTCATATTGTAACGAATATTAGCAACACTAAGGGATACTATCATCTCTAAGCCGATGCTAAGCAGTGACTTGTATGCACATCAATAGTTCAATCATTATGTCAACACGTCTGTACGTACACGCAGCGGAGAAGCAACGCACAACCACATGCATAATTCTGAGATACTCCCGAAAGTATGCAAGGTTGTGCAAGTGTCGCTCACACATACAAACACATGCATATATCTTATCTGAGATGCTCCAAAAAGTAGGAAATTATTACTGTGGAAGTGTCGGTCACAAATACACGCCCATATGAGAAGCTATACACGTGCATCTATAGTTATAATTTTATAGCAGTAACTAAGTAAATTTTGGAAGCGCCTAAAAGTATGCGAACGAGAAGTCGCAGAGTATAAAAGCAGCTACAGTAGAGGCGCGACAATCAGTTTGATTTACGACGCTATCTGGCGAGCAATAGTAGTGTTATTGGAAGTACTTTAATAAAGCCCGTTTTGCATTATTGAAAAGTGGAGTGGAAAAGCAAGACTGGGTAGACACAATTTTAGGAACATTAAAAAGAACGCAGCAGAAAAACCATGGTGGCGTCAAATGCTTTAAACGTAGAAAGCCAGGGCACATTGCGCGTTATTGCAGTACCAATCCTAATAGTTCCAGCAATGTGGGTGGCCGTAAACTCAGAGCTGAAGGCGACGAGCAAATCTCCAAATCCACGCAATCGTTAAACTAAGGCGAATCAGCCACAAGGGGCGACAGCTGGCTCCCTCAATTGAATGCACCATAATCTCTATCTCGAAAATTGGAAGAAGATCAAGCAATCTTACTGTCAGAGGATATGTGGATGGAAGGTCAAGCAATCATACTGTCAGAGGAGATGTGGATGGAATGGAACGTTTACTGACTGTAGATATGGGTGCATCGCATTCCATCATTCGATTAGATTTAGTCAACACGAAGATAAAACCATTGCTTGGAGCAAAATTACGTACAGCCACGGAAGAGGACACCCAGGTAATTGGAGAAGTAACATGTGAAGTAGCAATTGGGAGCGTCCCGGTACTATACAATTTTATAGTGGCAGAAATTGTTGATGAAATCATAATTGGAGTGGACTTCTTAATCGACCAAGGCATCGAGATCGATATGCAAAGCAAGACGATGCGATATAAGAACATGGATGTGCCACTTAATTTCGGCTACGAGAGAGGCTACAGCAGTAAACGAGTGCTGGTGGAAGAGAGTCAGCAAATATCACCAAAATCTGAAGCAGCCATCTGGGCAAAGGTTGATGGAGATTGTTGGACAAACAAATTGTGGGTTGTCGAGGCAGCACACAAATCAACACCGAACGCACTTGTAGAAAAAACCCTGGCTATAACAAAACAGGATGGTCGTATCCCAGTAAGAGTACTAAATTAGTTCAAGTCACCACTCAAACTGACCAGAGGAGCTATTTTGGGAAGATGCCAAGAGGCTGAAGTAATAATCAATTGTGAACAGCTCCAGGAAGAGGTTTAAACTAGCAATATTGATCTTTCAGATGACTTCACGCCATGGACGCAGGGACTAGAGGAAGCCTATCAGAATAAGGCAAAACAACTGCTCATAAAGTACGCGAACATATTTGACCAGGATTGTTCCCAACCAGGCCGCACCAATGTTGTGAAACATCAAATTGACACTGGAGACGCGAGGCCGATACGTCAAGCTCCTCGTAGTGTTCCACTGGCGAAACGGGAAGTTGTCAGTCAAATCGTACAAGAAATTAGTGACAGCGGCGCCATCGAACTATCAGCTAGTACATGGAGCTCACCGGAGTACTTGTAAAGAAGAAGGATGGAAAAATGAGGTTTTGCGTGGACTACTGGAAGTTGAATGACGTTACGAAAAAGGATAGCTACCCATTGCCAAGAACTGAAGATACTCTAGACTCGCTATCTGGTACGAAATGGTTTTCCACACTGGACTTGAAAAGCGGCTACTGGCAAGTTGAGATGAAGGAGGAAGACAAAGAGAAAACAGCTTTCAGTATCGGTTATGGTCTTTGGCAATTTACAGTAATGCCTTTTGGACTTTTTAATGCACCAGCTACTTTTGAGAGACTCATGGACCAGGTACTGAAAGGTCTACATTGGAAAACATGCTTGGTGTACCTGGACGACATCATCGAACTGTGCAAGAACATCTTCGAAACTTGGTTAGAAACTTGGAGGAAGTTTTCCAGAGAATAGCTTGCGCTGGTCTGAAGTTAAGTCCCAAAAAGAGTGCGCTGTTTAAAAAGGAAGTAAATTATTTGGGTCTAAAGGTAACGGCAGAGGGCATCTGCACTGCAAACGAAAAGATAGATGCTGTAAAGAATTGGCCAAGACCATAGAACCTACATGAATTGAGAAGTTTTCTTGGGCTGTGCACATATTACCGCCGATTTGTACCAAATTTTTCCAGCGTAGCCCATAGCCTCCATGAGCTTACAAGAAAAAACAAAGCTTTTGAATGGAAGAAGGAGCAAGAAGTGGCTTTCCAAACATTGAAGGAGCGTTTATGCACTGCCCCAATGTTAGCATATCCGATTCCAGGAGCAACATTTATTCTAGATACAGATGCGAGTGGATATGCTATAGGAGGCGTTTTATCACAACTGGTTGGTGAACAGGAGAAGGTAGTTGCATATTACAGCCGTTCGATTGGAAAACAAGAGAGGAACTACTGCGTTACGCGGAGGGAGCTGTTGGCATTGGTAGAGTGCATTAAACATTTTCACAAATACCTCTACGGCCAGCGATTCCGCGTCGGGACAGATCACGCTGCTTTAAAATGGCTTCTGCAGTTCCGTAATCCGGAAGGACAATTGGCACGGTGGATCGAGCGACTACAAAGTTATGACTTTTCTATTGAGCATCGAAAAGGTAGTACCCATGGAAATGCCGATGCAATGTCACGAAGACTATGTAGTTTGGATTGCAACGCTGTTCAAAGGCCGATGCTAAACAAGACATTATATATGTCCGGCTAATGACTATAAAGTGTACGGATGAAGGGGACAAGGAACAACTAAGAAAGTGTCAGCTCGAAGATACAGATCTGTCATATGTTATGCAAGGGCTCGAACGAAACGAAAGACCAAGCAGAGAGGCGATGTCAGCAGAGAGTTCCATTGCGAAGTCATATTGGGCACAGTGGAACAGTTTAGAATTGATATCCGGTTGCTTGCATCGAGTATTGGAGAGTGAGGATTGTCAATGCAAGAAGAAACTGATAGTTGTTCCCAGAAAGAGGATTCCTGACGTGCCCAGCGAGCTACATAATGGTCCAAGTGGAGGTCATCTTGGAATCACGAATACGCTCAAGAAAATTAAGCAAAAATTATATTGGGTTGGTTGCCGTCTGTCGGTCACCTAGTGGGTTGTCAACTGAGAGGTTTGCAGCAGAGCGAAAGGGTCCAAAATCCGAAGTCATGGCCAGATGAAGCAGTAAATTTCAGGTGCACCATTTGAAAGGATCGCCATGGATGTCGCCGGTCCATTTCCTTCTAGCGACCGCGGAAACAAATACATACTGGTGGTTATGGATTATTTCAGGAAAGGGCCAGAGGTATACCAAATCACAAACCAAGAAGCGGAAACAGTAGCAGAAGTGGTTACAAACGATTGGGTTCCAAGGTATGGTGTACCAATGGAGTTACACTCTGACCAAGGCAGGAATTTTGAATCAGCTGTGTTCCAAGAAATGTGTAAGAAGTTGGGCATTCGAAAAACAGGGACAACTGCGTTGCATCCTCAGTCCGATGGTATGGTGGAACGTTTCAATAGAACATTGGAGGAGCATTTAAGGAAAGTAGTAGACAAGTACCATAAGGAGTGGGATACACACATATCATTATTATTGATGGCCTACCGATCGGCAGTCTATGAAACAACGGGCCAAACTCCCGCAAAGATAATCTTTGGCAATGACCTTTGACTGCCAGCTGGTTTGAAGTATTGGATAGATGCCGATGCGGAGAGAAATGTCAAGAAATCCACTAGTGTCTTCTAAGAAGAGCTGAGAGAGATATACGATCTGGCAAGGCAACGAGCCAAGATTATGAGTGACAAGGTGAAAGCGAGGTACGATAAAGCTATTAATTCGGAAGGGTTTCAGGAAGGAGATTTGGTGCTGCTATACAACCCACAACGAAAAAAAAGGTTTGTCTCCGAAATTGCAGTGTCATTGGGAAGGCCCGTACAAAGTTGTAAAACGGATCAACGATGTAGTGTACTGCATACAAACCATTGGCAAACCACGAACCAAAATGAAGGTGGTTCATTTGGAAAGGCTGGCAGCGTTTTGATCGAGAGATTAGTCTGATCGGGACGATCAGACTTAGGTGGAGGACAGTGTAACGAATATTAGCAACAATAAGGGATGCTGTCATCTGCTAAGCAGTGTATGCACATTAATAATTCAATCATTATGTCTAGACATATGAACGTATACGCAGCGGAGACGCAACGCACAACCACATGCATAAATCTGAGATACTCCCGAAAGTATGCAAGGTTGTGCAACTGTCACTCACACACACAAACACATGCAGATATCTTATCTTAGATGCTCCCAAAAGTAGGCAGCTATAATTGTAAAAGTGTCGCTCACAAATACACGCGCATATAAGAAGCTATACACGTGCATCTGTAGTTATAATTTTATAGCAGTAACTAAGTAAATTCTGGAAGCGCCTAGAAGTATGCGAACGAGAAATCACAGAGTATAAAAGGCAGCAACAGTAGAGGCGCGACAACCAGTTTGATTTAAGACGCTATCTGGCGAGCAACGGAATTGGAAGTACTTTAATGAAGGCCATTTTGCATTATTGAAAAGTGGAGTTATTTATTCAACAGTTTAGTGATTCGAACGTTAGCAGAAGGCTGCAAATAAGAGGAATTGCACTAAATTCGTTACAATATCAAGTATCGCTCTATAAGTATGGGGTGCCCAATAGTATCAAATGAACATAATCAAATGTCAAGTGAAGCCCTACATGATTAGGACGTGGATCTAGGCTGCCGCGATCTGCCTCAATTCAACCCAAGCAAGACAGAACTCATAATCTTCAATAATATAACCAAGATACCTAAATTTCGACTGCCCCGAACATTATTCGACCGAATAAATGGCGCTGAGCTCCACCTCTCAATGAGAGTGAAGTTATTAAAAATAGACTTGAAAGAGAAGGCATTCATTGCATACTGCTTTTGTAAAAGTTATTGGCAAGAACTGGAGCGCAAGGCCACAGCATGCACTATAGCACTAATATCGATTCCATAGTTAGCGCTTAATATTATCCTAAGCCAGCTGCCATTGGAATTCCAAATACGCCTGAAAAGTAAAGCTTATTAGACTGAGGGAGTATATAAAGAAGTTGGAACGAAACGCTCAACGGCCCCAGTGGTACCCTAAGAATGCTTCCTAATGTAGCTGCGAAAAAAGACTATCGGTGAGATATTTGCCGATTTGTCAGACAGCCAAGTAGCGCTTAAGGCGGTAGATTCACCGTATACGTTATGTTAGGTCGTCGAGGGCACTAAGTAAAGCAGCAAACTTTGCTTTCATTACACACACTTTGTGAACTCCGTCGTCGGAGTATTGACGGAAATGAATTGACGGTGCGTTGTTAGACACATTAGTGACGAGATGTTTCACAATAAGAACATTAGGATAATCAAGAAAACTTTGGAAAAGAACGAATTTCTTACGAACTTCATCAATAAGGTAATCCTAAGTCATCATTTAACCAGCGCCAACGAACTCGTAAAAAAGGATAAATACCCTAAAATATACAAATCGATGGCTTATATTGCAGGAGTATCGGAAAGGATTAGGCGATCCCATATGTTCGACAAAGAAACGTGTCAGTTGGCGTTCATTCACAATAACGAGTTACAAACCATTTTCAGCAATACGAAGGACACAATTCCAAGTCAGAAGAAATCTGATGTTGTTTACAGAATCCCGTGCAATGGTGATGCGTACTACGTCTGCGACAAAGTATATGTTGGGACAACAAAATTCAAACCTAAGACAAGCATGTCCGCTCATAGTTCGAATATAAAATTAAGGAATAATGCTTTGGACAACAAGACGCCTTTAACTTTCCATTGCAAGGACACAGGACACTACCCTGACTTTGATAACGTAGCCAATCTAGAGAATGAAAAATATTACAACAAATGCTTCACTTTAGAAATGCTACATATTTTGAACATCTCTACACTGAAAGAAAAAGACTGTTAAAATCAACCGAAATACGGGTCAATTCAACCGGAATTTCTGTCAATTTTTATCCATCGCAACAAGATGTTGAATTAATTGCGCACAAATCGTTGATTCGTAATTGACCATTTTAGTAGTGAAATGGACAAAAAAAGTTGTTGCGACAGCTTTGTACGAAAGCACCTAAGTTGCCATATAAATAAATAAATGTAAGGCGCGATAACCTCCGAAGAGATTTTAGCCCGAGCTTCTCTTCCAATTTGCGTCGTGCTCCTTTTTAATTTTTCTTACAAATTGACGGGACGGGACCTACTTGTTTTATGCCGACTCCGAACGGCATACGCAAGGTGATGAGATTTCACTGAGAGCTTTTCATGGCATAAATACACTCGGAGTGCTTGCCGAACACTGCCGGGGGCGACCCCGCTTAGAAAATTTTTCTTCTAATTGAAAAAGCTTGTTTCTAAAATTTTTATGTTGCCTTGCCCGGGGTGTGAACCCAGGGTCTTCGGTGTGGCACGCTACCATCACACTACGGCGGCCACCATATACATACGTAAACATGTGAATCCATAAATACGCATGCTTGCTACATATACATACATATGTACGCACTTACTAATCGAATTTAAATTGGGCGTACATCAAATATGCTGGCACACATTAAACATTAGGGCGGGTCGATTTAAAAATCGCTCATTGCTCTGTGAAAATCGTATTCTAGGGATCAAAATAAGAAACTTTGCCGAAGAAACCATACCTCTAAAACGAATTCTGATGTCCCCTCCCAATTTGGGTCGAACTTTTGGGTAGGGGCAAATTTTGAAAAACCCCACTTTGACCCACTTAGAGTGCTCCAATCAATCAGGGGGTTCCAGGGGGTGTGCCACTGGCATCGGTGGGTCGGGCCTCCAAAGTTAGTGGGGGTCGATCATACATTTGGGCTTGATTGGAGCACTCTAAATGGGTCAAAGTGGGGTTTGTCAAAATTTGTCCCTACCCAAAAGTTCGACCCAATTTGGGGGGGGGGGGGGGTACATCAGAATTCGTTTTAGAGGTATGGTTCCTTCGGTAAAGTTTCTTATTTTGATCCCTAGAATATGATTTTCACAGAGAAATAAGCGATTTTTTTGCCTCCCAACAAATCGACACGCCCTATTAAACATAATACACTTTATTATTTTGTTTTATTAAACGCACTTTCACCAAATTTTATATTTAATAATTTATTTAATTTATAGTTCTGAACTTCGTTTTTCAAATAGAAATGAAAATAGTAGTCGCAAACTTATTCTCAATTCTTTCAGTTGCAACTCAGCTCATTCCTAACTTCTTCTCTCGCATGTAGTTGCCACACTTGATTGTTTTGAAAAAAACTTGTATAAATGTTTGACATAACATTTTAAATAGAGAACTTGTAAGTTATATAAAAGTAATGAATCAAATCGAAGGAAGGTAATTCACCACTGGAGTAACTTTACATGTAATTCGGCACGTTTAATTTTCGTAACACTTTAGTTGAAACGATTATAAAACAACTCAAACTTTTATGTTGTCGGAAACATCAACATTAAAAAAGGATGTTTTTTATTATCTTATTAGATTCGTTCGCGTGAGTGAAAATTCGTAAAACTTGAACAAAATGTTACTAACTAAAAAATCCTGTTCGTTCAAGCAAAAATTTTGCATAAGAGGGCGCAATTTTGCATTTCGCTTGAAGGAGAGGGTGCAAAATTGTATCCGATAAATAGGTGTCACGGTATCTCATAATTTTTTCCACAGTAAATTCAAAAAATTAGCAAGCTGAAGTTTGAGTACGGTTGTAATACCGCCATTCTAAGCAGGAACGAGTGGAAGAGAAACCCGTGCATAAGGGTCTACGACATCCATATCTACACTGACGGCTCCAAGGCGAAATCGGGAGTGGGGGCCCGAGTCTTCTCTGAGTCCCTAGATTTGTCTGCATCATTCAGACTCCCATCGCACTGCAGCGTGTTTCAAGCAGCAAGCCTGCAAATCATTGGAGGGCTTGAATGTAGCTGGTAAAGTTTGCATCCTATAGGATAGCTAAGCAGCGATAAAAGCGCTTTCCTCGCCACACATTAACTCAAAATTATTGTGGGCTTGAACTACGAGTTTTCTGGGTCCCGGGTCATAGGGGGATATAGGGTAACGAGAAGGCCGACGAAATAGCACGCAGGGGCTCATGTGAGATGAACGAGGAAATAACCAGCGTCGAAGTAGGCATACCCTTAGCAGTAGCCAATGGGGATATCCATAGCTTCTACTTGAAGAAAGCACAAACAAAGTGGAATAACATCACCCCCTGTGCAACATCAAAATCCATATGGCCAACCTATGATGGAAAGAGGACGAGAAGTCTTCTGAACAAATCCAGGGCTAACACACGCAAACTGATAGCAGTCTGCACCGGTCATTGGGCAGTAGGTACGCATGCGGAAAAGATGGGCATTCCGTATTACGACTACTGGAGAAGCTGCAAAGATCCAAATGCCAGCGAAACAGTAGAACACTTTATGTGTAAATGCCCGGTTCTAACTAGAGCCCGGCTAAGGTTCCTTGGAACCCCGTTTCTAGAAGACCTCAGAGGGTTATCTGTGATAGCAATCTCGAATATTCCTAATTTTATCAACAACTCTGGCTGGTTCTAATACATTGACCGTAACATTCCGTAGGTTTTTAGACGAGTTACATGGCATCAAAACGGATTTAAATAGCTACTTGGGCGACCAGGGTCGCAGCCATTTCAACTACCTACCTAAATTCAGAAAAGAGTTTTTACGTTTTTTATTGATAACTGAAAAACCAGTTTTTTGTTGTTTTCGCATTTTGTGTGTTTTTTCGATTTGGTGGTTTTCTTATTTTGGTGTTTTTTTAACAAGTGGTACATCGTCATAAGTACAAAGTAGAGAGCGCAGTGAGCGTAAAAGTCTCCTTGAAATTTGCTCATGTATTGACTGTTGATCGCTGTTGAAGTGACCAATTAGATCAGTTGTGTTAACAAAAAAATCAGTTAGATTGATTACGGATTTGTCAATTCTTCAGAATTTTGTTAACTTAAGAGCGACAATTTCTCTTCTGTTAAAATGACTAAACTAATTTTTTCCCTTGACAAAGAACTCCGTCGAATTAACCATAATTCGACCAATTTCACCGAATCTCCGTTAAGTCAAGAACAACAGAACCGATTTGTTGATTTTATTAGCATCATTTCTTTCAGTGTAATAAACAAAGATGAACTTTAAAATCGACACAGAAAATTGTGCGCAAGCCTGAAGGAGTTTAATTTTGAAACAACAACATCATAGTGCGGTCATTTGATAGCAATCGAAACAGGGGAACATGCACACATACACAATTGTAAAACTAAGTCATGTTGTTATGTATGTTGTTATTGTATTTTTGTTCACACTTGTGGTTCATGAAATGTTTTTATACGTACGGGATTTTCCAAATTGTTTACATTTAAATCTGTTTGCATTTTTACCTTTTTTGCTATTTTTCTGTGATTCCTCTATTCAGTCGATCATACAAAATCCATATGTGTAAGTGGTGATTTTGTTATGAATATGTCTTTAAGTATATATTAAATTGATTATTATTATTTTTATTTTTATTATTTTGTCTCCAGCCCTGATGATGACTTCAGGTTGAAGTCGAAATATCGACCAAATAAATTATAAATGAATACAAACAAAACAAGTAAGGACGGGACTATCTTCGGCTGTGCCGAAGACTTCAAACCTTTCATGAATGTGGCTAAACTATAACCTTATCCCGTTCGTAATCTCCAAATAATCGGATGTATAATATAAGAAATATTTAGTGAACAGATGTACATACCTAAACGATTTTTAAGATAAATATAAAATAAAAAATGGCAAAAAACACCCTTATCCGAACGATCGGTTGTATGGGATATATATTACATATAGCTTCGATCGAAATGAGTTTTTCATGAAATCTTCTATGATATATTAGAATAAATATCACCAAGTTTAACGTTTTTATATTGGAAATTAAAGTAGAAATTTTCTTTCTATCTGAACATTGAGAAATCTCAACATTTGAGGGAATAGTTTGCGTTCAAACAGATAGAGGGACAGACGGACAGACGGACGGACAGACAGACGGACATGACTATATCAACTCAGTTCGTTGCCCTGATCAATTCGGTATACTTAATGGTGAGTCTATATTCTATACGTCTCAACGTTACAGACATCGGACCAAAGTTATTATACCATTTCATGTTCATGAAAGGTATAAAAATAAGTTTTATTCATTATGTGAAGCCTTCTTAGCTCAGCAAATATAACAATTTACAATATCCAAGGCTATTAACTTTTATTTAAAAAAAAAAGTTTATTGTAAAATATTGAATTTTTTGAATATGGACTAGTTTACAAGTTTCCGGTCTTCACTTCATACACACGACCATTGCTTTTTTATTGGAATTTTTTTTTACAGTATAAGTATCACTTACCACAAAATAATTTGCATTTAATTGCAAATTCAGTTTTTGCCTACTTCCTCTGTATTTACTTTTCGTAATTTATTCGGCAATTCTGTGATAATTACACAACTAGCACTGCTACAATAACACAAACAAAACATTCCATTGCATTCCACAGCTATAGTACAATTGCTTGCTTAAATGCTTTCAAGAATATAACTTTTTTTGCGTTAAGCATGAAAAAGTGCACACAATTGAATGTGGCAGCTTCAACTTTTTGTTCAATGGAAAAAAGCACCATAAGTCTGCAATAATGCATACGATAACCAAACATCCATACTTACACAGATTCCTTTGGCTGCTGTGTTGTTTGAACTTTCTAACAAATTCAGGAGCAAGCTGTACTTATCCAAATTACAATAACTATCACCATACTTATAAACATGCTGAGGTGCAGTTTAGTGCAAGACAATAGTAGCACGAGTAAAATAATTAAAAAAATAATTTTTTAAGTTAAACGGTTTTATTGAAAACTATACTTACATGAAGTAGTAATAATACTAAAAGCTAGAAAGTAATTAGATAGGTTCAGTTGGTCTTACTTATGACTATCAATAGAAACTTTTACGCTCCCAACGCTTTTATTTAATTGTCTGATCAACGCCCTAGATTGATGAGGAGTGTAATGACTAGTACCTAGGACTTACTTAATTATTTGCTAGCTTTTAGTATTATTATTACTTCATGTAATTATTGTTTTCAATAAAACCGTTTAACTTAAATTTTTTATTAATTTTTTTCAAGTTTTTAGTTTTTATTTAATTGCCTATTATTTCTCATTCTATTTAGTTCATTTAGTGACTAACTATTACAAGGACTGTTTCCTGACAATTTGTTACAATCTAAGTCCTCAATACATAATCCTTCCAAAGACTTTACATGACTCTGCACCACATATGCTTGTCGCTCCTCGAACTAAAAAATATTCTGATGTCACTTCTACCGGACTGAATGTATTATTTGTTCCAAATATGAGCCAAATCGGACATCAGAGGTCGCTTTCTATTCATGTAAGTATTATGTGTTCCAAATATGAGCCCAATCGCACCACAAATACGATTTTTTTGAATATCTGGATCCTTGCGCCACCTAGCGGCAATTTTTTTCATAGGTCTCTTATCATTCTTGTGTGCTTTATGTGTACCAAATATGAGCCCAATCGGACCACAAATACGATTTTTTTGAATATCTCGATCCTTGCGCCACCTAGCGACGATTTTTTTCATAGGTCGCTTGCTATTTTTGTATGTATTATGTGTTCCAAATATGAGCCAAATCGCACCACAAATACGATTTTTGCGAATATCTCGATCCTTGCGTCACCTAGCGGCGATTTCTTGTCATATGTTGCTTTCTGTTCATGTATTATGTGTTCCAAATATGAGCCAAATCGGAATAAAAATACGAGTTTTGTGAATATCTCGATCCTTGCGCCACCTAGCGGCGATTTTTTTCTTATTATGGCATTGTCATCGGGCTCTGAACTATATTACAAGTTTCAAGCTTGTAGCTTATCGGGTTAGGTTAGGTTGAACTGGTTGGTCCATGAGAACCTCACATAAACTGAATAAGTCCGTAGTTCGTAGCTTATCGGCTTATCGTAGCTTATCGGGAAGCTACTTAAATTTCAATCACAAAAGAAGTGCCTGTCAAGTCAACCTAAATAAAACCGTTAAAAAAAAAAAACTGCAGCGTGACTTATATATCACTTCGTGCCATGCGTATTTCGCTGTTCCAGTTTTCACATTGAACCAAGCCTGCTTTTTGCCAAAAGTTAGAAGACACGCTTACCATGCCTACTGAGTATCTTGTACAGGGAGAATATTGGCTTGAAAGTGCTCATATTTTCAGATAAAGTAAATCAATATACACAACACAACAACATAGCACGTAATTTCTTAATGCTTCAAACTTCCTAATCATAATACTGATTATATTCAAATAATATACTTACCTTTCCGATTGGTGATTATTCTCGGTTTTCAAAATTAAAACTTGAGAATATACTCGAGCTGTGGAGAAAATCTAGAGCGCTTTTTAATTTTTTCAAACATGTTTTTTTCAGCTTGAAGATATATTGAAATATAATACGCTTTCTGGACCCATCGTACCGCGTCCAAGCAGAGCTTGTGGAATAAGAACGGTGACCCTGTAGCCAGAGAAGACGCTTTGTACCCTCCAGTATCTGCTGTTCCCAACGGCTGCTGCATAGTTTCTGCGCATCTGGATCGATACACAAAGGGATATATAAGATCAACGGCCATGAAGTCAAACGGACACAAGACCAACTAAAGTCATAGCCAAATTTCGTATGGTTGCAATGTCATATTGACATTATTATTATTCTTCTTCTCGAAATGTTTACAAAGCCAACCCATATTTTCTCAAGCGGTCAAAAGTCAGTTTCGTACTTGCATGAATTAAAATATTAATGGCAGATACCATTTAATATTTTGCGCTATATTTTTTTTTTCAGTCGAATTAAAAAGAAAATAAGTGAAAATCGGTAAACGTTGTTTGTATAATTTGAGTGTAAAAGTTGACAGATCTAAGAGCATGGAGTTTTTAGAATTCGAATAGGCGCATGGATGGGTTTAGGAGTAACGGCATGCGGCACATTGCCCTCTTTATTCTGATATCGTTTCAGCTGAAAATGGAGTTAAAAACTAGTCCAACGAGCATTTCTTTGGAATAAGAATAAAGATTTGAACTAAATTGCTTGTTCTTCCTGCGGAGCTTTTTCGTTCCCGTACTGGCCTCGAAATACTAATAGTATATTTATATCCTCCCTCCCGAAGGTGTCAAAATGTTAAACCGAAATGGCCAATAAGTAAAATTTGTTATATGAAATTATTAGATTTGGTAAAATGTGTTTGGAAACGAGTACATGAGCTACTTTACCTTGTGGTCATTCGAAGGTTTCAAATTGGTACAAGACCAGCCTGCACTACGCTGTAGTTGGGCTTGAACCTTTATGGTGCTTGTTACCGGAAGGTACCAGATTTATATCCGACAAAGGACCATCAGCACCGTTCATGCTCCCCAAAAACGTTCGGGGAATTCATTGTATTTTATGAAAATATTATCGTTTTTAAAAATTTAACTGGTTCTGGCTTTAGTTACACAGAAGTGGAGTAGGAGCATCCTCTTTGTTGTCTCCGCTAAGAGCCTATAAATCCAGTACATTCTGGCAATAAACACCATTAGGATACTAGCTTCAATATCTCAGGAACAATTTATAATTTACTTTGCTTTAAGCTATGAAACATTGTTTTGTACATAATAACTGCGTGAATTCCAAGTTCCCTTTTTTTCGTCATCGTTGGCTCTGAACCCAAAGGTCGGTAACTACCTTTGTATGAGTTTGAGGTGAGTAACAAATAAAGGAAAAAACTACAATATCCAAGAAGCTTCTTATGGAGTAGTTTGGGTGAATGGAAATGGTCGGGTTCATGGACAAGCTTAATGCTACAATAGAATGATTGTTCGATCAGTTCCGTAAGTTCTGCTACCATTGTATTGCACAATACTCTATGTGATATCCTTGCTTCAACTCGATGTTTTTTTTAACAGGTTCTGCTCAAAAAGCATTTATTAGAAATAAGTGCCACAGAATGGGCGGCAAACGTTTCGCACTCACAATGCCAACCTACTTGCTTCCTATAAACCGCACAAAAAAAAAAAAAAAACAAACGAAGACAAGTTCTTTTCCTGAGAGCAAACGAGTAAACGAACGACCGGCAATTGTTTGCTTTATGCGCTGCAAGATTTGTGCGCCAATGCAAGCAGCTGGTCTACTGCCGCACTATTATTTTCGGGGTAGAAACAACATGGGATGTACCATAAGAAATTTTGAGGGAAAAAGAGGGCATGGGCGTGTAAACATTCAGGTCCTAAGGCTGTGTTAAAAAAAAAAATAACAACTAAAAAAAAATCGTGGTCTACATAAAACCATATTTTGTTGACACTCGCACAGAGCATAGCAAAAAGTTACGCGACTAAAGCAAGAAGGTGTGGCATGGCATGTTGCAATTCCAATTGTAAGTTTTAATTGAAAATTTGCCATAGCTAAATGTGCGGCATACAATAGCAGATAGATAGGCGGTTGATGTCTAGGAGGGGTAGACTTTTCGCTGTAAACGCGTAGAAGATGGCAAATTACTGTAACATAAGAACTACTCTTAGCTAAATAAATTGCAATTACGTTTGTTGGTCGTTTCATCTTGCCATTATATTCATAATTACTTATTTACCGGCTTTCAAGTTGGCGCTAAGAAAATAAGTTTGTTAAATTTTTGATATTAACTTCAATTGTTATAATAAAAATGCACTAAATTTCCTTTTATATTGACAATTAATTTTTTATTTATTTATGCTATGCTTTTGTTTTATTTTCTATTATTTCATACATATTTTCGTCTTAAATATTTAAAGCCAACTCAATAAGAAATCGCTAACGTATCCATTATTGTTTCTCGTTTTTTTCTGCATAACATTTTTGTTTTTTTGTTGTAAATATTTTATCTTACGTACATATTTTGCGTATGTGTTCATGTGTGTTTTGTTGTTGTTTATGTAGATATGTTTTTGTGTACATATACAAATATCTAAAAGCACAAAATAAGATTAATTTTACAACTTCTGCATTTTGCATTTTCTAAATCAGTTGTAAACAGATAGACTTTCGCTTCCAATGTCACACAGTGTAATATTTCCATATGGACTGCGGTCAATAATTTTTACCTTTATTATTTCGCCAACCAGTATGGAAGTATTATCCTTTTAAATATAGTAAAAAATGTTCAATGGGCCAAAGAAATAAAAAGGTACCTCGGCTTTGTTAGAAATTTGGTATGTAAAAAATTTATGTTCTACTAGAAGATCCGGCAGACATTGTCCTGCCCTAAATTTGGCCTATCTCCTCCCTCCGCCTTGCCCGCTTCATCTATCTCCATCTACGTCTCATTCTATCTCTTTCTCAATCTCTTTCTCCTTCACTCTTTTCTCTTCTCCCAATTTCTTCTCATTCTTCTGCATTCCTTATTGCCTGTCCCAGAGGGTGGTATGTATATTATTCCAGTCCCAGCCCCACTCCGAGTCTCAGTCCCACTCCTAGTCCTAATCCCAGTCCCAGTCCGTCTCTGGATAATATATTAATCTGTACTAAAGCACTCATCAACAGCTTTCATTTGATATCCATATAGTATAAACACTGCCTAGGCATTCACTGGCCCACGTTTTGGCCTATATCTCGAGACCCTAGTCACACAGGGGTATGAAAATTACCCCCTACACAACTAAAGACTCTCCTGAATTTAAACAAAATTTCAAGTACCTCAAAATCGCGGCTCCCTCAGAAACCGCCCAAAAATGTTGTGACACGTGTTTTTTATATATTAAGATTACGGTGGCCACAAGAAATCAATTTTAGATTTTCCGCTGGGCACCCCCCTAAAATAAGCCAATAGATCAGAAAATGATTATTGCAAAGTTTCAGGCCAATCCGATAATGTTAAAAGGTGCCTTATTGAGGTCAAAGTTAGGAAAAACAGCGATTTTTCAGAAACAATTTTAGTGCTTCGTCAGTAAAAGTGAAACTATTTATGCGAGAAACTTGACTCGTACACCATTCGATAGGTAATTTTATTTGTATTGATTTTGATCTTAATAATATTTTTATAAAACGGTTATTTTTAGCAGTATTTAGTATTTATCGGATCAGGCCATAGTGTATATCTCTAATTTTTAATTTCCATGCAAACGTCTATGGACATTATAATATTTAATGGTATATGAGTCAAGTCCCTGGCATAAACGAATTCACTTTTACTAACGAAACACTAAAATATTTTCTGAAAAATCGCTGTTTTTCCTAACTGTGACCTCAATGAGACACCGTTTAATATTATCGGATTGGCCTGAAACTTTGCAATAATCATTTTCTGATCTATTAGCATATTTTAGGAGGGTGCCACGAAAGTTAGAACAAAATTTAAAATTCACCATATACCTTGTAACCACCCTAATATTCTATGCTAAAGTCACAGTACAATATTTGGTGCAGAGCGCAATTAAGTGAGTTCTATCAGATATGAAAATTAAGCCCTTCTTAATATATATTTTTGTTTTCAAATATTATGTTTGTTGGCTAAAATACAGTAACAAGAGTAAGTTCTTCGAAACTTCACTGGAAGCTGATAACACTTAAAGCCCAAACGCATTTGACTTTAGAATTAAGCAAATGAAGATAACAATTTTTTCATGAGTTTCAACAAAGTAGAATAAAAAGCGTGCATAAGTTTTTGAATTCTTTTCGTATTGCCTTAATGTTTCCATTGCATTGCATGTGAATTGGGAACACAACAATAAAAGGCCGAATATTGTTTTCAAATTTGTTTGCTGTAATTTTTATTGGTGGCTGCCACTTTTAAAGTAATCAAGAAGCCAATGCTTGGCTACGCTTATCTACAAGCTTTTCTTTATTGTGGTTGTGATCTGTAGACGCCGCGTTGAATGTAATCAGCCCTAAAAACACACACGCTCACGCCAAAACGATGCAAAAGTGAAATTTCTTCGGGTCTTCAGAACCTCAAGGTTGCATTTGAACATTTTGAAAACCATATGTATTTAAGGTGCAACATAAACTTACAGAATTAGATTGGCAAGGCGAAACTAAAACCAAATTTTTAAGAATTTAAGAAGTTCCTGTTTTCCAAAAAACAAGAAAAAAGGAAATTTAGAGAAAAAGCTCGATTCTTACATTGTATGTATTCTGAATCTGGTTACACATTTAAACTTCAACCTAGACAATATCAAATCGTTCCCAAGAGGGCTGGGCTTGTACCTTTATGCTGCTTCTTGTCGGAAAGTACCAGATATATATCCGGCAAACATCTATAACACTCCTCAAAACCTTCGGGAAGTGTCTTTATCACAACAACCACATTCTAAATTCAAGCGTAATCGAAAAACACTTTGTAATAGGCCAACCTAATAAAAACGCACTGCGATAGTTTTCTGTCAAAAATATCTCATGTACACACAAATTGTATAAGAGCAACCACGACTGAATTTACTGCGTAAAAATCTAACTTGGGTTTGAAGTTTGCATTCATGTTTAATATTATCGCAAAGAATTCTGATTCCGGTTAGGGCAAAACAAGTTATTAATGTGCGTGCGTTAAAAAACCGCAGTGCGTTTTTTATGGTTGAAATGTAAACGCCATTTTTTTCAAGTTATAAATTCTTGCAGATAACTGTTATTATTGCTCTCTCTCAATGCTCAAATATCAGTTCCGCCATAATTATAGTTTATGATAAGTTAAAAAAAAAATACCAAACAATATTTTCTTCTCTTTTCGCTTTTCTGAAAAATTGTGATTGGCGCTTACAACGTTTTCCCGATTACTCTTGAAATAGCTTACTCTGAAGCTTCTTCTTCACATACCAGCAATGAATTCAGTGGGATTATTGAATGACACGCGTCAGGACTTACTAAAAATAATGAAGAAGTACGAGTGAGTTATATCTTGATCTCGGAAGATTTTCGTAATTTCACCAATTTTAGAAGCTAGAACTTCTATCCTTACATATCACTTTTTGCAGGAATTTTTGTCTATCTTCTTATTAAGTATTCAAAACAACATATAACGCCTATTATTTAATTATTCTGAAAAATAACGATGATTATCGATGAATAAATTTTTTCTTACAGAAATTCTGAAAACTTCAAATAATTGATAGTAACTGAAAAAGAATTGAATATCAAGTACCAATAAAATGTACGTATATTTGTTAATTGGTGTTTTCATTTGCATAATATTTGTTATGGTAATAGCTGATTCTACCAGCTCTGATATGGACCTTAGACACAAACGATGCGATCAAATGTAATAGCAGAACTGTCAGATATCCATTCGAAAATTTCAAATTTATATTTTTATTGTTAAAATTATACATTAATAGTAATAAACTTATTCAAATAATAATAAAAAAAATTAATTAGGCTCTAAAGTTCATTTTATATATTCTGAGGAGCTGCTGATTCTTTTTAAAATATACTTATCTGTTATTTTCTAAAATACGTAGACTTGATAATTCTTAAATTGTTGCCTTCTAAAGAACATTTATCAGTGATCTAAACAGTTATTACTTTTATAATGAAAGTCCTTCAGAAAAAATTATTTTCGGACTTTACGTTTTTTAGCTCGAAAGGAATCACTAAATCCGAAATTTTGTTTTTTAAGGAAGGAATAAAATTGCCGCTCTATAATTATGGAATGGCTCATCAAAATGCAACGAATTTTTCACATAAAATCACTCCTGTTTTAACAGAAAGCGATGTATCAAATTTTAACATAATATCTCAATTGAATCATACTTTATAGCGAAAAAGCAGCTGCAAGTTTAGTATAGAAAAGTTCTAGCAGACCCGGCAGACATTGTTCTGCCCTAAATTTGGTTTATCTGCATACATTTTAATAAGCTTTTTCCGTCTAACTCTGCCCTCACCCCTTTTCACTTTTTCTTAATCCTTTTATTCACTCCTCCCTCCGTCTTTTTTGCTTCATCTATCTCTATCTACGCCTCACCCTATCTCTTTCTCAGTCCCCTTCTCCTTCCCTCTTTCTCTTCTCACAAGTTCTTCTCATTCTTCTTCATCCCTTATTGCCAGTCCCAGAAGGTGGTATCTATTTTGTTCCAGCCCCATTCCGAGTCCCAGTTCTATTCCTAATCCCAGCCCCAGGCCGTCTCTGGTCTACTTCCCGGGAAAAAGGATCGTAAATACTAATATAGGCAAATTTATATACCAAATTTCAGGCAAATCGAATAGTACGTTTGTAAATAGGTATGTGGGTCTTATTAATTTATGTCTTCATGTCGAGTAGCACAATGAAAATGAATTTAAAGCTCTCAGCAACAGCTTTCGTTTGATATCCATATTATATAAAATCTGTCTAGGCGTACACGGGCCCACGTTTTGGCCTATATCTCGAGACCCTAGTCACCCAGGGGTATGCAAATTACCCTCTACTAAAGCACTCATCATCAGCTTCAATTTTGTATCTATATTGCATAAACACATTCTAGGGATACCCGGGTCCACGTTTTGGCCTATATCGCGAAACCCTAGTCACCCAGGGGTATGCAAATTACCCTCTACTAAAGCAATCATCAACAGCTTTCATTTGATACCCATATTGTGTAAACATTGTCTAGGGGTACCCGGGTCCACGTTTTGGCCTATATCTCGAGACCATAGTTACCAATAGGTATGAAAACTACTCTATACTAAAGCACTCATCAACAGCTTTCGTTTTATATCCATATTGTATAAACTCTGTCTAGGGGTACACGGGCCCACGTTTTGGCCTATATCTCGAGACCCTAGTCACACAAGGGTATGTAAATTACCCTCTACTAAAGCACTCATCAACAGCTTCCATTTGATATCCATATTATATAAAATCTCTCTAGGGGTACACGTTTTGGCCTATATCTCGAGATCCTAGTCACCCAGGGGTATGCAAATTACCCTCTACTAAGGATAACCTTAGCATAAAAAATATATTGAAGAATTAAATTTCCTTAGTGCACAAATATTAGCATATACATGCAAAAATACCAAAAAATTAATTTTTTGTTTAAGATTTGTAAGGGAATGTTCAATATTTTTAACGAAAGTGTATTTTTCAAGAGATGTTTGCATTCTTAATCATTTATGTTGCATTAACTTGGCAACAACGCATAAATATGTATGTTCATACATATGTCAAGCTGATATGATATGAAAATACATACATACGTACATCTATACGTATAAATGTCCCCCGAAGTTAAATAACGCAGCGAATTCTATGTGTCGCCTCGCTCAAAAGCAATTTTCGCGCACAATGACACCGAACAACCACACACACGCAATTTTTTGGTAAAAATGTTACTTTTGTTTAAACAATTTGGCTGATATAAGAAAGGAATCAAGTATTTTTTTTGATGCAGAACGAAGGTAAAAATTTCAAAGTTTTACTGAAAAGTAGAATTTTTTAAATCCATCCATCCGTGTATGAGTTATAGCTGTGTAAACAAAAATTTTATGATTCTCCATTTTGGAAATTTGCCACGCCCCTTTAATATATACCTTCAAATTATATTAACTTTACCATCTCACGTAGCTAAGCTTTCAAATGTAAAAACCCATTCTGTGTGAAGTTATGTGCGTACATGGCATTTAGCGATTTTAAAAGCAACCGATGTATCAAATTTCAACGTAATATATCAATTGAATCAAATTTTATAGCGAAAAAACAGCTGCAAGTTTAATATAGAAAATTATTAGTATTGTTCTATGAGAGTTGGTTTCAGTTTTTCCATGACAAATGTCTGGTATTACTAACAAAAACTTTAAAATGACTATAAGATTTTCAAATTTGGACATTTAGAAGAACCTATTTTTAAAAAATGCTTTTTATTTGGATGAACCGTTCCATAGTTATAGGGTCGGACTTTTATTTGTTCAGTAAAAATAAAAGTCGTTATTAGCTTTTATTTTCTGGCTTATAGAATAAAAGTCCGAACTTCACTTTTAGTTGTAGATTAAAAAAAAAAAAGTCTCTAAAAAAATGCATAATTCGTCATGAAAATACTATGGGTATCACCGGGATCGCATAAACCTTCACCTAGCACAATTTTTCGACCCCGAATTTTTCGACTCAAAAAAAAAAAAAAAGAAAACAACTTTTAAAATGGGTCCCCAACTTTTAATTTATAGTTTATTTTAAATTGATTGCAGTTTAATTGATGGATAGTACCGTTCCTATGCCCAAATTTGTTTAATTTCTACATATCTAAGCTACCTTCGCCACCAGAAGGAGTTACTATCGTTTCCTACGCCGACGACTGCACAATAATGGCCACAGGCCCAGGCCCACAGATCGATGAACTTTGCAACAGAACAAACGGCTACCTCCCTGATTTCTCCAGTTTTTTCACCTCCCGAAACCTGGCATTATCACCAACTAAATCCTCCGCGACCTTATTTACAAAATAGACGTCCCAAATGTCGACCATTTTGAACATCTACGTCGATGGCGCTACGCTATCGACTGTCCTACACCCCAAAATCTTGGGTGTGACGTTTGATCAGGATCTACATTTTGGTGAGCACGCAGCCGCAATTGCTCCGAAAATCCAGAGCCGTAATAAAGTCGTCAAATCCCTTGCAGGCAAGACAAAGAAACGCTCATTACCACATACAAAGTAATTGTCCAGCCGATTGCGTGCTACGCGTCCCCTATATGGTCGCCAAGCCTAAAAATTACCCACTGGAAGAAGCTACAGGCCTGCCAAAATACTGCTCCCAGAATCGCCACGGGCTGTCTTCTTATGTCCCCAGAACACCATCTTCATAATGAGGCGAGAATACTCCCCATCAGGGAGAGAAATGAGATGCTAACCAAACAGTTTCTGTTGAATACCCAGAAACTTGGGCATCCCAACAGTCATCTGATTGATGAGCCAGCACCGCCTAGGAACTTAGGGAGTCATATCCGTAAGCATTTTGAGGAAATACGGCACCTGAGAACTCAGCCGTATGAAGCAAAAAAATACAAGCAGATCCTTGGTGAACTCCACAAACAGGCGTCAGACCTTTACGCCAGGAATTCTCGGTGAATCCAGTACTCAAAGAACAGTTCCCAAAACTTGCGAAAGAGGAGTGCATACTCCCCAGGGAAACGCGAGTCACTCTAGCTCAACTTCGTTCTGGATACTGTAACAGGTTAAACTCTTACCTATCCCGAATCAACCCCGACATACAAAATGTATGCCCCGCTTGCAATGTGTCCCCACATGACACCAATCATCTTTGTAATGTGGAATCAATGCCTCTAACACCCCTTTCATTATGGTCCACACCTGTTGAAACAGCAAGTTTCCTTGGACTTCCGTTAGAGGATATTGATGACAATTTGTGATCGGTCGCGGATGTTAGGTGGGGCGAAGCATTGCTGCAACAACAACAACAACAACAACTGTTGGAAAAGGTGTAGTTGAATTGTTTGACAAACTGGTTCTGGTAGGTATACAACTACATGGTCGTTTTGACTGCAGGGTATAAAATAAGCAATTAAATATTTGCATATGTGTATGAATCTTATTTATTTTCAACGCCTTTCAATACTTTATATTCAACTGTGTATATATACAGTTTATAACTTAAATTTTTATATATACGTACATACTACATGGTGTACGTGTATTTTGTTGGTTTTTAAACTTTTGTTAAAGTTTACTATTTTTTTGAGCGGGTTTTTGTGATTATATTGTAATCTTTGTGTAATGTATTTTATTGAATAATTTGATAATAATTTTACATTAAATTACTGCTGATTATTAGGCAATTTGCTTACGCTTACAGTTTCACATTCTCTAATGCATACCAATTCATTTCAACACTTTATTCAATTTTTGTTGTTATATCGGCCTACTGATTTGTAAGATCGCGAGTTTGAATCGAGCTCAAGGCCTAACAATAATTATTTTATCATTATTATTGTTATAATATATTTTTTCTTAATTGAAAAATTTTTTTTTTTAAATTAGAATAGAAAAAAGAAAAAATTTAGACAAATGCCAAAGCTCGTTGTATAGATCCATTTCGGGAACTGCTAAATTCCTTCATCGGCAACGTTTAGGCGCCGCTGCTATAACCATTCAGCCACCACAGCGGTTTTTTGTTTGTCTTCATTATTCCTACTTCAATTCTGGTTCTTGCCAATTGATATTCAAAGCACTGCGACATCTGTTACAGAATAGTTGTGAAAATTGGACTTTGTTTATGGCGATGATGCCATTGATGACAACGAGCTTTGGCAGTTGTCTAAATTTTTTCTTTCTTCTATTCTAATTTAAAAATTTTTTCAATTAAGAAAAAATATATTATAAAAATAATAATGATAAAATAATTATTGTTAGGCCTTGAGCTCGATTCAAACTCGCGATCTCACTTTATTCATATATTAAATTCGTCTAATTTATATAATTCACTACAACGTGTTTTTCCTTAGCCTTTATTATTAAGTAACAGTTCACTAAGCAGTTTTTCCATAGGCATATTATAGGTATGTACAAACTTTGTCTGTGTTAAAGCGTGCTTTTTTATTATATTCATATTTTTTTGTTCTTGTCTACTTTGAGAGTTTTCGTGATAGTTTTAACAATTTTTTCAATATTTTTCTAAGCTTTTTTTTTCTTAAAGCATCTACTCCAAGTAGTAGAATACCGTGTGTAATAATTATTTGTCTAAAAGCGCGTCGTGAAACAATTTTTGTTTGCTGTTTTTAGCAAAGCACTTAAGCGTCAGGGCGTAAGGGCAAGTGTTAATTAGTTTTTTTGCATTTTTTTGCAACTACCATAATTTATTTAATTAGCTAATAAAGTTCTTTATATACTTATATAAATATGTTTGTATGTATGTATTTTTTTTTTTCTATGTATACGCTGAAACAATTTCTTTTTGCTTATCCTAAGTCATACCTTGCTTTAATTGTTATTATATTTTTTCGCGTATGCCTATATGTATGTTCTAATTATATATATAATGTATGCATGTATTTAATATAACATTTGCAGTTACGAGTATGTATTTTTAATAGTTTATACGATTTTCAATTGCATAGATTAAGTATTTTTTAAACTTAATCAGTAGTTGTTTGCTTGTATCTACTTATGTATGCATGTATATATGTATTGTAGCATATTGCTTGTTACATAATAGTTAAGTAATGACAAACATGCAACACATTTCGCCAATGAATACGATAATGCGCTGAGGAAGACTTAATTTCATGATTGTGACTTTTTTAAATTTTATTTCTGCTTTTCACAATTTTTTTTTCATATTACATTTTTAATCCTTCTAATTTTTTCCAGTTCAGTTTATGCCATTCAATTCCACGTTTGAATTTTCATATCGAAAATGTTACGCACATCACTGCATATTAATTTCGTACACGCACTCACTTATACACCCACACACAGATTCACACATATTTACTGATTATACATTTCAAATACATCCGCTATTGATTTCGGCATCACAATGCCAATGTGGCCACAATCGTTTCCGTTTCCGGTTACATTTCCGTCAATGCGATAATAGCGAGTTTGCATGTCCGTACAATTGTCAGGTACTACTTACTTATGTAAATGTAATACATGTACATATGTGTGGGTGTGTTCGGTAAGTTGTCGTGCTGCGCTAGGAGTAAATAGATCTAATATATGTATGTAAATATATTTGCTCTTGCCAATATGCTGTACAGATGTGTTGGTATGTGTGAGTAATAGGGTGGTGCTTAAAGCGAAAACCTACCGAAAGTAAGTCAGAAAATAATTAATATTAATAAACTGTTCAATTTCATGCCATACGGCACGTCAACGTCGCCCTATGCTCTGTCACAGGATACAGCATTATTGAAGGGAATGTGCTTGCTGATGAGATGACCAAAGGTTCCGGAAAGGATACAAAGGAGGCGTACTACTCCGTATGATCACAACTGTGTTATATACTTGGACCCTATAGAACAAATGTACTTGCTGTGTTTCAACCAGCATGATTGAGAGATGTGAAGAAATGTATCACCATATTTGGATAAAAATTAAATAAGCTTCTTCTTCAAACAAAAAATATCTGCAGAGTGAGTAGTAACGGGTGTCATCACTGGTCAATGTGCTACTGCAACTATATTTCCACAAAGGTGTATACTGCAAAAACTGTCTTGATAAGAAGGAGACGAAGGAGTCGTCTCATCAATTTGCCAGCCGCTGACCAAGACTGCAAGCAGATAACTTATAATTTTAGGCATAATATTTTTCGACAATGAAGGTAGATCTTGCGCGCGTATTAAGGTTCATAAAAGAAAGCAAGTGATTTATAGGGAATATCTAAGAAAGTAAATATTTGGACGAATGGGTCTGATAATTGATACAAATGATTGTTAAATATTATAATTAGTTATTTTTAACTGAACGATGCAGCTGGGGTATCTAGTATATTAAGGCGCACAGGAGTCCCAGTAGACAATACCCCAATAACTTTGTATAGATAAACTCTGGTAAAGTCGTATAGCTCTGCCGGGTGCTTGTAGCACACAACTGACTAAAAGACTCCACCGACGGCAAGATATGGTGTAATCCCAGTGCTTGTTTAACAACCATGGTGCAAGTTGCTAGCGCTTTTTCGAAAACTGTACTTACAGACAGGTTCAGCTCACCAGTGCCTTCTCAGGCGTTACAGTTGCTAGAGATATCCTTACGCCCTGCCACCCATATCAGTGATGTCACCGCAAGTGAGGTCAAGTAAACTTCAGAGCCCGCGATCTCACGAATGTAGATCTTAGGCCCCTCTTACCAAAATTTCGTTGGGGCTGAATCCAACTTTGGGCTCCCAGCCATTATTAATTTTCTACCTTATTGCTGCCTTTATGGAATATGAGTTGCAACAGGAGAGGAAGGCATCACACAGTTCTTTGTGCTACCAAGAACTAAGTCGAAGCCGTTCAGAATGCAGAAGTACTCGTAAGTCACGAGCTTATATCCCGCCTAACGAAAAGTTGCCTTGTTCTCTCATTGCGGCCAGAAGGCCAATCGTAAAGCCAGTGTACCACATTTAGATAGAGCTACAGCATTTGAATATTGTCCCCCAACAGCAGTGCAAGGCAACAGAAATCTTCCTACTCCAGTCCTCCATCTAAAGGTTTTTTGAAATTTTACCACCCAGATTCATTCCAACTTTCTTAACACATTCAGACAGCAGCAGTGGAACTCTTCCAATTGACATGATTCAGATCGCTTGATCACGACACCCAGGCAACCTCTTAAATGATTTCTCAGTGCATTCAGAAATTTCATTGTGACAAGATTTTTCAGACCATCGGCGTAAGCCACTAATCGACAGCCCTTACCCTCAAGGTTTTGAATAAGATTGCTCATAACCGTAGCAACACACAGGCGCTAAAGAGAACCTCTGTGGCGGGCGTACCACTTCTTAGCTTTCTGCGAGCCATGGATCCCCCCAATTTTCCGTACAGTTCTGCGACTCAGGAATCACTCTGTCATTTTAAGACCTATTAGGAAAAACAGTAGAAGATTATTTAATAATTTATATTTTCCTTGACATTTTTGATTAATTGCGAGAGATCGACGCAAGGATGTGTTAAAAAACTTAGATGTTGTGGTTTAAAGACCACCCTTATGTATGGGACTGTGTGTGTGTGTGCAAACGGGTTTATTTTCGTTAGCTTTTGGTTTTTTCGGTAAAATAATAAATCGGCAAAATTATTTACCCACCATAAAATATGTACCTGGTATCAATCTGACTCTGAATCCTGTGGCTGGCATTTTTAACAGTATGATATCTTACGAATTGTCAATTGGTAAATGGTGAATAAGAGGTTCGTCTCATTCATGTTTAGACATACTTTGTGCTTTGCGATTTTGGCTGCATTATTTTACATCTTTGTTAAATATACCTTAAATACGAATTTTAAAGGATTCGAGGTTCGAATTGGAGCTTAAGGCAGAACAATAATTTTAACGTCTGCATTTAATTAGCGAGACATGCCCAAATTCCTTTATACAATAGTAACCATCGCCGTTTGTAAACTTTGTAATTTTTCTCTAATATCAATAACAAAAACAATTGCATAAAACAATTTAAGCATATCTCGCTAACTAAATACAGATAATAATATTGAGATAATAGTGAACAGCGAAAGTACTGCTTATAAAAGCAGTGCTATAAACCCAATGTTACTAAGCAGAATTAGTGTGTTCCTGAATGGTGAATAAAGAAATAACAACAAAAAGGCAACACTTAGAGACCAATTGCAAAGCGAGCAACGGGGTATTCATATGGTTAAAGGCATCTGCCTTTACAATAGTCTAAAATTATGAATATTTGAGTTTTCGAGTTCAATACTTAGCTCAGAGAAGCTAGCTGATGAAGATTTTAAATTCAGAAATATGTCCTACTAACCAACGCCGTTTTTAAACTTTGCAATTTTTCTCTTATATCAATAATTTTTATTACAATTATTGTTTTTTTTTTTAATTTTTCTCTAGTTGAAAATTTAATTTTTATTTGGAACTAGCGGGGTACCCTTAGTTGCTCGGATTGGGCAGATACTAATCCAATTAAGAAGGCGTATTTTAACGCATACCTTCTCGTTACTCAAACTCAAGCAATCAGTATACAAAATTTTATTGATCTTCAAAATGCATCTCCCATTTTTTCTCATTTTTAAATAATTTGCTTATAACTCCCTCTTGTTTTTTTACACCATCCATCCCTCTCCTTCTTTTTTTTAAATCCCTCATTCCTATAATTTCTTTGCTTTATTTTTCAAATTTTATTTTCTCACGCACAATTCATACTCAAAATCTCATAACTTAATGAAAATATTGTGATGAATGTTACCAACACTAATGGATACTATCATCTCAAAGCCGATGCTAAGCAGTGACTTGTATGCACTTCAATAGATCAATTATTATGTCTACATATATGTACGTGCACGCAACGGAGAAGAGACGCACAAACACAAGCAAATATCTTATCTGAGATGCTCCCAAAAGTATGCAATTATAATTGTGGAAGTGTCGCTCACAAATACACGCGCATATGAGAAGCTATACACGTGCATCTGTAGTTGTAATTATATAGCACTCTTTACAAAATTTTAGCTGCACAAATTTTGTTTATCATCTCATATAGACAGCTATTTTTACAATGGAATGCTGAAATTTAATAAAAAACTTTTAAATCACTCAATGCAATTGCTTTAACTTTTGGTGAATTTAATGCTATGACCAAACAAAAGTTCTGCACTTAAGTACATAAATGGCGTATGAGTAACTTTTGCTGACATACAAAATTTGTCGCACCACCCAGTGGTGCATGAGAAATTGAAACAATTTTTTAATTTAAAATTATTAGTTCTGAAAATGAAAAACCTTCGTCTTGATCGAAGGAATCTATAGCAAAAATTTGGTGATGATTGGTGTGTGGGAAATATGTTTCCATAGGGAACACTCAAACACAAACACAAAGAATTTGATTTATATATATAGATATATATATATAGATATATATATATAGATAGAATATGAAATATGTTTCAGACGTCTGCCATAACTGCGCATATAGACAAACTTCGAAGGTTGCTAAGCCTTCAGCATATATGGTAAAAAGAGGAATAGAAGTAGCAGTTTATCAGTGAAACAAACGACCGGTTTGTAGCTAATGATCAGCTCAGCATGCCTAAATTGTACTTATCATGATGGCGTGGCTATGGTAGGTGCCTGAAAAATTTTGTGTCTTCTATTCCAAATGAAAAAAAAAAATTATAATTTTTGAATTATAGAAAAATTAAAAAAAAAAAAAAAATAAATAATAATTATCATAAAAATTAACTTCTGGCATTGAGCTCGAATTTGTCAAACCTCGAACCTGGAGTACTTTACCAATAAGTCGATAAAAAAAATAAATATTACGTATTTTAAAGGGATTAGAATAATGCATCATTGCCTTCGCTACATTCAAGTTATCTCGACATCGAGTGCTGGATATGTAAAGTTGCGATCTCTAAATAATAAATTAGGTTCATAGCGGTTTTCGAAATTATGAGCGCTCCGAGAATGTTTGAGGAGAAATTCGAAATAGAACAAAACAAATATTTTAGCAAATTTTTGGTTGGTAAAATTACGTCTGTATATGGTAATATGTGTATGTGTCTGAAAGCCGTTATCAAGATTATTATATTTAATATGAGTATAAGTATGTATATACCTAACCAAGTTTAGATAGTATTTGAGTTTGTGTTGCGTTGTAGCAGATATGCCACCGGACTCTACTTTAATACATATTTACAATTTTGACTATAATTTATTAAGCCGTAGTAAGTACAGCAGTGCCCCTTTCATTTTTATTTTTGCTTTTTTATAATACAATATATAAATCAAATTATATATAACCAAAGCCCAAAAAATATTTTGGTTAAGTTCTTAAATTTAGCTCGCATGTGCAAATATGTAGGTTCAAACTGACATGCTTACATATGTACATATATGTGTGACCCCATATGCAAGTGTAAGATGTTTTATACCAAATAGATAGAACCAATACTTTTTTGCAATATTTTTTAGCTCAATTTTGTTTAAATATTAAACGAAATAAAAGCAAAACTAAAAACAGTCGATATTTCCTTTTATGTACATATCTACAGCATTTGTCAACCTATTTAAAAATTTTTTATTGGTTTGGTTTTAACTTTGATACATATTTAGAGACTATTTATGTATATATTTTTCAATTGATATGTACAGTAAACGCATAGAAACAGTTTTTATCAATTCTTTTTATTTCAATACTTTTTTGTTTTAATATTATTTATTAATACTTTAACTTTTATATAGTATGTTCATAAATACGTGTGTATATGTTTTTGTGTAGACATGTAAATATATTTAGGTGTACCTATTGATATGTTCTGTTAATTTTTAATGTCAATGTTTATAAATGTAATATATAAAACCTTGTTTGAATTGGTATAAAAATATTACCAACTTAGTATCGTTAAGCTTTTAAATAGATTTTTATTTACAAAAGTATAAATGTATAGATACTAAATATTTATATGTTAAAAAAGCAAATTGGCTATCATAATAATAATAAATAACAGAAAATGAAGTCAAAATCAATCGTTTGCACAAGAATAATAACAAAATTTAGAAGGTAAATAATTTACGTTTAATAACGTTGGATTTTACAGGCCGACAAAGTTTTGAAATTCTCCAGAGTCAAATTGAGCTATTATTCTTCTGGAAGTCTTTGGTTCGCTTAATATGAATATTGAATTTCATACAACTCAATTTAGCTTACACAATAGTAATTTGATAGCTGGTTGGCGCATCTCTATAGCAACAATATACCTTTGTTCAGATTGTCAAAATGTGCATGTTGGTATTAGGCAAATGGAATGCAATGAAAACATAAATCTTTGAAATTTTTGTGTGTTGTAAGAAAATATGTTCAATGTTTTGGGTTCATTTTGAGTTTGCCATCTTCTTTTGACAATCCCTACTCCAGTGAAATGAAAAAATAAAATCAGTTGATGAGATGAGCCAACCATATAGTTGAGCCGACGTTTAAATCTACTCAATAAATATACTTTAAACGGTTTTATTTGAAGTTTGAAATCATTTATTACGCTGTTTTTTTTTAATTCGCAATTTATTATATGACAAGTTGTGTAATAAATTGCACTAATGGTATAAATTGCCAATTTGAGGTGTGTTTGTACATAGTATTAGAGATGTTTTTATGAGGTCGGCGATTTTCGTTTGTTAAAAAAAAATGGATCAAGTGATTTGTATCAAATTTTGCATAAAGGATGAAATAAATTGTAAAAAAGTACGCGAAATGTTAGAAAGGGCCTACGGCGAGTCTTCAATGAGTAAAACAGTGAAGGCATTCTGGATCGTCATGACCGAAAAAGGCTCGACAAGTGCGGTCGAACGTGAAGGTTATGCTCACAGTATACTTCGATTTTAGTGGCACAGTGCATCATGAATTCTTGTCATGAGGTCAAACGGTTAATAACATAACTATTTAAAAGTTCAACTATCCGTGCAACTATCCGAAAGAAACGCCCGAATTTTTGGCAAAACCATTCATGGCTTTTGCACCACGATAATGCACCTGGATACACCTCATTGTTGTTTTTTTGCCCAAAAACAATACTGTAACGATGACCCAGCCTCCATATTCGAAAGGCACGGGTCCGTGTGATTTTTTTTTATTTCTAAAAATAAAGAGAACATTGAAGGGCCGTCGTCTTACAAGCATAGTGCAAATTAAAAATGCATCGCTGAAAATGCTGAAGGTTATCCCAAAGATGGAGTTTGAGAATTGTTTCATGGATAGGAAGAAGCGCCTGCACAAGTGCATAATATCTATTGGGGACTATTTTGAAGGCGACAACATTAATGTAGATGAATAAATAAATATTTTTTTCAAAAAACGAAAATTCTCGTTATTTTCTGAACACACCTCGTATGTGTATATGTAGCATACTTTCATACTTGGTGGCCACCGTGGTGTGATGGTAGCGTGCTCCGCCTACCACACCGTATGCCCTGGGTTCACACCCCGGGCAAAGCAACATCAAAATTTTAGAAGAGAGGTTTTCAATTAGGAGACAATTTTTCTAAGCGGGGTCGCCCCTCGGCAGTGTTTGGCAAGCGCTCCGGGTGTATTTCTACCATGAAAAGCTCTCAGTGAAAACTCATCTGCCTTGCAGATACCGTTCGGAGTCGGCATAAAACATATAAGTCACGTCCGGCTAATTTGTAGGGAAAATCAAGGGGAGCACGACACAAATTGGAAGAGAAGCTCGGCCTTAGATCTCTTCGGAGGTTATCGCACCTTACATTTATTTCTTTTTATACTTCAAAAAAATTATGTGTGGAGAAAATAACAAAAACCTTATACGCACATTTCCCACATAGGGGTTAATGAAATATTAGTAAAGTTTTATACATTAAAGCCTTTATTGAACTCAACTTCCATGCAAATAAGAAATTCAAATTATCTTTATTGAATGACTGATGGAGTAAAACACCTACCTAGTACGATTTGCTTGATGAGTCGGATTTTATTGTCAATGTAACAAAAGACAACAAATAAATTATTTCGAGTTTTTGCTAAAAATAGAAAATCCCTAAAAAGTAAATAAACTGAAGTATGTACATATGCAAGAAAACAAATACAATACAAAATTCAACAAGACTGTGTCTGTATTAAAGGAAAAATTGCCTTCTATTTTTTGGTCCATTTATATAAAGGTAGTCCTTAAAATTTTTTTATCATCTTTTTATTATAAATTTTTTAGTACTGCCTACAAAAAGGCATTTGCAACTTCGATTAGAAATTTTAGTAATTCCTAAGTGAAAATTCTTGTCTTTATTTATTTGTTCAAAATAGCAATATTTAAGAGAATTAGTGGAATTTTCGCTGACAACACTGGCAAATACAACAGAATTCCACCTCGCAACATCGAAATCCTCCTTGTTTGTCCGCTGCTTAATTTGCACAGGTGAAACCCGTGGTGAAATTCGCATACGCCTGATAGTCTAAAAGAATCGTGGTGAATGTCGCGTACGCCTATACGTATGCAATGAGTTGGGCCTTCAAGGAGGTGGAATTCTACAACGCCTGCAACACTCAGGAGGCTAGCCATGAAGGTATGGCCTAATCTTCTATATAGTTCGACTTTTGCGTTACGTAGCTCAAATATTTTGATCAAACATTGCACTGTCGCCGAGTTTTAAACTATATTTCAGGTTTCGTACCTCTAGATATCCAGCAAGTTAGTTAAATGTCGATAGCAAGATTCCCAATTTAAAAATAGTTTTCTCAATATCTCGATACATGCGCCACATAGCAGAATTTTTTGATAAAATATTGCACTTTCACGGGGTTCTGACTTACGGCCCAAGTTTCATGTCTCTAGCTCATCGGGAAGTTACTCGGAAATCGATCGCAAGATTCCCCCCGTTTTTAAAGGATTTGCAGTTATCTTGAGTAGCGCGCCACCTAACGGAACTTTGTTTTCTATAAGTTGTATTGCAACCAGGCCTCTAACTAAGTGCCAAGTTTCAAGTCTCTAGGTAACCGGGAATTTAGTTAAAAATGGATTGAAAAATTTTTTCTTACTATCTCGATCTGCGTGTCACCTAGCGATTTGTTGTTGTTGCATTGTCACCGGGTTCTGACGCACTGCCCAAGTTTCAAGTCTCTATCTCACCGGCAAGATACTCAAAAATCAATCACAAAATTCCCCTCGTTTTTCAGGGATTTGTAGTTATCTCAATTAGCACACCACATAGCGGAACTTTGTTTTCTATAAATTGTATTGTCAATTACAAGTCTCTAGGTAACCGGGAAGTTAGTTAAAAATGGATTGAAAGATTCCCAAATTAAAACAAATTTTCCTAATACCTCGATCCATGCGCCACCTAGCGGAATTTTTTGATAAAATATTGCATTGTCACTGGGTACTGACTTACGGCTCAAGTTTCATATCTCCAGCTCACCGGGAAGTTACTCAAAAATCGATTGCAAGATTCCCCTCGCTTTTCAAGGATTTGTCGTTATTTCACTTACTGCGCCACCTAGCGGAATTTTGTTTGCTGTAGATTGTATTGTCACTGGGTCTCGAACTATGTGCTAAGTAACAAGTCTCTAGGTAACCGCGAAGTTTGTTAAAAATTGTTTGAAATATTCCCAAATTAAAATTAATTTTCGTAATATCTCGATCCATGCGCCACGCCACCCAGCGGAATTTTTTTGAAAAAATATTGCATTGTCACCGGGTTCTGACTTACGGCTCAAATTTCATATATCCAGCTCACCGGGAAGTTACTCAAAAATCAATTGCAAGATTCCCCTCGTTTTTCAAGGATTTGTAGTTATCTTACTAGCGCGCCACCTAGCGGAATTTTGTTTGCTATAGATTGTATGTCACCGGGTCTCGAACTATGTGCTAAGTTACAAGTCTCTAGGTAACCGGGAGTTTAGTTAAAGATGGATTGAAGGATTCCCAAATTAAAATTAATTTTCCTAATCTCGATCCATGCGCCACCTAGCGGAATTTTTTGATAAAATATTGCATTGTTACCGGGTTTTGACTTACGGCTCAAGTTTCATATCTCAAACTCACCGGGAAGTTACTCAAAAATCAATTGAAATATTCCCTGCGTTTTCTCAGAGATTTTCAGGGATTTTCGTTTATCTCGATTTGTCTGCCACCTGGCGGCATTTTATTTTCCATGAATTGTATTGCCATCGACTCGCAAACCATGTGCTAAGTCTCAAGCCTCTGGATCACCGAGAAGTTAGTTAAAAGTCGATCGAAAAATTTCCATTTTAAAATTAATTATCTGTATTTCTCGATCCGTGCGCCACCTAGCGGATTTTTTTGATATATATCACGAAGAGAGTTTATATTCACTGGCACAAAATGTTATTAATCTTTTCTATCATCCCTACTTTTGGCCCACCTATGTTAAATTAATTAAGATTTCATATTATTAACACATTTTAAATTTGTCCACAATTCCATGTTGCAGATGTCACAATTATCGTGAATTTATAAATAAAAGTTGAGAAGTGCGCTGATTGATCAATGAAATGTAAGTGTAGAAAATTTTAATTGATACGTAATCTGCAGCAATGAATTGACAGTCAAAGTTATATGCATCATACATACGTATGTATGAGTATAGTCGATTGACAACCCTTTATTCCGCTTATTGGGTCAAAAAACTTTAATGTATGTTCACATAAGCGAATTATTGCATTACATTACTGGAACAATAGAGAACGGAACATCATCAAATGGTAAAAAAAGCGACAGTACGATTGAAAAACTGAGATTCTTTCTTTACCGTAAGTACTTGCTGCTTGTCAAAGCTAAAATATTAAAGCTATGTAGCCCGCTCCAGATAGCATAACTTTTAATATTGTGGCGAATATTAGCATCACTATGCTGTTAGTAAATAATCACAACATCAAAAAAACAGCAAGCAACATTCTTATGTACATGCACAACTTAAAGCAAGCAACGCTTACGTACATAGAAGGCGACAAAGAATATTTCATATTCACATATGTATGTAGTCATCAGCTAAGAGCAGAAATTGATACTCACATATACACACGCATATGGCTAGGAGAAAAGCATAAACCACAATTATACATGTATATATCTGGTAACCAAGCATGAGATACACTTGTTCTATTAATGACTAGACCTTAGGAGAAATGGGTGAATGAGAAAACCGGGAGTTAAAGCAGTTAATAGTTAATCAGTTTGATTTAAACACGCTATTGTAAAGCGAAGTAGAAGAAGAAGAAGAAAAATTTACTAAAATAGATTATATTAAGAAGATCTACGGGGATATAAAAAAGTAATATGTCCTTGAAAACAGAATTAATAAGAGATTGTTCTAAAATACCGAGTACCGAGTACTACCAAATTTGGTTACAAGTAGAGCTGCACCAAACCAAAACTCTTATTTTGTTGATCTGTGTTATCCAACCCAATTGTCAACCTCATCTACCCGTGGTCAATTCTTGTTTCATTGACGGCCGAGGCCTCGGGCGACCCCAAGTTCCTCATTGAACTAGGGAGTGGGAAGGGTGGGATGGCCTAGAAGGTTTAATGTGGTCATATTTCATATGATCGTTCCCGAGATGGTCGGTCTAGTACTTTTTTAGTGCTTTGTTACCGGAAAGTACCGGATCTATATCCGGCAAATGACCATCAACATCGGTAACACTCCCCAAAGCCTTCTGGGAGTGTCTCCATCGTTAATACGACAACAAAAACAACAAAAACAATAAACAAGAACAACAAATCATGTACTTTTAGACAGAATGAATTAAATAAATTACGCGCTCAAAGAAATGACTAGTAATTCAGATTGATATTATTGACAGGTCGTCTTAGCACATTCTCTTTAACAGCTGACGACCTAGCACATTTACACATCATTACCCACAGCACGTAAAAATAAAAAATAAAAATATTTGTTTTCAGGTGTTCGATGTATTTTGAATTCATGCTCAAAACTGCATTAAAAAACAATTTTTCAAAAAAGTGACTGTTACCTTTTGGTCCGACCAGTATGTAAATGTGTTGTTTTGATACGAACCTACATATAAATGGGAAAAATCAAATTGTTGCAAAATTATATAACCTACAGATTAGCGATCTTGGTGGTTGTGTGTTTAATACCTTAGTAAAAAAAATAGTATAAATCTATACTTTAAGTGGAAGCTAGTGAGAAATAATCCTGCCTGATGGTTTCAAGTCAAAGTTATGAAGACTTGGTTGCATTTTTAAAACTCGCCATTCGAAATTTCTATAGTTATCTGCAAGTGGAGTGATCTGCATTAAAAGGTATTTTTTTAAATATGTTAGTATTGCGTTTTGGTGTGGACTTCTTTTTTCGGCCAAAGAAGTTATTTCTTTGATTGGAGATTTAAAGCGAAATGCACGCAAATTTTCGCAAAGGGGGGGGGGGGGGGGGGGGGATTGACTTTAACAACGTTTATGATTGGAACGATTTCAGCAGATCGAGCTCAAACAAGAATTCATCACGTTATTGAAAAGTAGAAAAAACCAGTGTTGTTAAGAAATGCATTACAAAGGAAATAATTATTTTTTGTTTGTAGCGTTAAAGTAATGCAATTGCTCAGTAAAGCATTTGATAAATTTTCCCACTCCTTGCTTAAACACAAGCTGGATCAACTTGGCCTCGAATCTGGTCTCACCCAGTAGATATCTTCGTATCTCTACGGTAGAACGCAACAAGTAGTTTTTAAAAATGCTCTTTCAAATGTCATTAATGTTCACTCTGATGTCCCACATGGCAGTCATCTCGGTGCAATTCTGTACGTGCTATTTACCAATGATATCTGTACCACAATAAAATATTCCAAACTTTTAATGTATGCTGATGATGTTAAACTTTTTATTTCCTATGCATCTAGCGAAGAACGTATTTTGCTTCAAGCGGATTTAAACTGCCTAGTTGCTTGGTGCAACGCGAATTCAATGCGGCTGAACATCAATAAATGTAAGTTCATGTGCCTTGTCTTGTACGAGTAAATTATTTTGTTGATTTGGGAGTCACGATGGATGCTGTACTTAGTTTCAACTTTCATATTATGACTACTGTCAATAAGGCTAGAGGTATTCTATCATTCGTGAAGCGATGGTCTAAAGAATTTATTGACCAGTATGTAACCAAAGCCCTTTTTACCACATTAGTTAGACCGATACTAGAATACGGTTGAATAGTCTGGAATCCGTCATATCAAGTTCATGCAGATATGCTTGAGTCAATACAGAAGCAACTTTTACTTTTATCTTTCAGGAATTTTCATTGGGACTCTGCGTATAATCTTTCACCTTATACTAACGTCGGTTAAAGCTTATTAATCTTCCAACTCTCGCAAGTCGTAAAGAAATGCTAGGCGTATTATTTATGTCTAAACTACTGAATGGACTAATTTCTAGATTCTTTCTTTTGAACGAAGTAAACTTCAATCTCCCATCACGAGCGTTAAGACATTACCAACCTCTTCTTCTAAAGCATTTCATTTCAGATAAATTACTTTTCTACATAACACGTGGCACCGCCCGTTTAAAAAAAATGTCTCTCCATTTCCTCTTACAATAAAGCTTGATAAGTGAAATATCATTGATTCAAAACAATTTTTGCTAAGTTATAGCTTATTACTCTAGTCTACGACCCTTTTAAACTTGTTTTATATCTAAGTTACCGTGATCTTTAACCGATCCCGTCCATTTTTACTAGAAATATTTTCTGTTATAAGGAAAATATGTGCACACAATTTCATTACGATATGTTAATTTTTCTTCGAGTTATGGCTCCCGAAACATAGAAAATTGCTTAGTCATAAAAGTGGCGGTGCCACGCCCGTTTTCTTAAATTTGAAGTTTTTCCTATTTGTTGTTATAAATCCACTTGGGAAAAGAAATGCCATTGATATAAAGCTCTTTTTTGCAAAGATATAACTTATTTTATTCGTCCACGATCCTTTTTAAAATCTTTTATATAAAGGTGGGTGTGGTCCTTGACCGATTTCGTTAATTTTTTCTCAAATCATTCCTTATAGTAGAGGCAACCTCTCTGCCGAATTTTGTTACGATAGATTTAACGATTTTTGATTTATGATTAATACTATTCGTAAAATTGATTTTATCATAAGTGCGCGGTGCCACGCTCGTTTTGAAAATTTTTTCTAAATTTTTATCAAGAGTCTCAATATCAGTCCACTTGTCAAATTTCAGCATTCTAGGTGTATTATTTACTAAATTATCAGGTTTTTTGTGTTTTCCAAAATTTTATATATATAAAAAGTGGGCGTGGTAATCATCCGATTTCGCTAATTTTCAATGCTAATCTATTCTCTGTCCAGATAAGCTAGTGTACCAAATTTTGTGAAGATATATCACTATTTACTCAACTTAACGGACAGACGGACGGATGGACGGACGGACAAATTTTTTTCGATACTGAAGATTTTGATATATGGAAGTCTATATCTATCTCGATTCCTTTATACCTGTACAACCAACCGTTATCCAATCAAAGTTAATATACTCTGTGTGCCAAGCACGCTGAGTATAAAAAATCTTTATATGCCAAAAGCGTTAACTTATTTAACAATTTACTATATGCATAATTTCCAATTGTTATGTATGCTGATGATTTTTTTCCGTAGCTGAGATGTTTTAGATCTCAGGCTGTGGAGGGTATTAATCTTTTGGGTTTATTATTAAAAAAATAATAATAATAATAATAGATAAACAATGTTTAGACATTATTCCCAAAAAATCAATAAATTAATAAAAAAATGTTTTCTTTTATTTATGTGTGTGTATGTAATTGTGTATTTGTTATTTTTAGCAACTTTGTTAAAACATAAATTTTTTCTAAGCCATGAATCAGCTATCAATTACCAACTTACTTTCTTACTTGCATGGGCCGCACTCCATAAAATTTATTTTTTATCATTTTGCTATTTGTATAAATACCTACTATTTACACACGCTTCAATGCTTGATATACATACAAACATACGTACTTATTTACACACGCAATTATTAACATAAAATCACGTACAAATACTTATATCAATATGTTTTTAAACACATTTCGTTTTCAATTTCATACATTTTCATATCAAATAAATCCTCACGCGCCTAATTCACCAATTAGTTAGATTATATTACAATATTGTAATTAATTCTCACTCAGCATTTTTAATGCAATTTTTCATAATCACCTAATTACTACAATTTAATTAGTAATTTGCTTTTCTGTGTGTTCGTATGTGTCTTTTGTTCTATATGTTTTTTGTTTGTTTATAATTCCTCAATATCATAAATGTAAAAATATTTAATATTATAACTTTTTCAATAAATATGTATTTATACATTTATACGTATTTTTTATTAGTACATTCTTTCTTACTTGACTTGCGATTACGCTTCTGCTATTGGTCATGTTTTTGTTGCGAAATCCCCACCTCGCCACACACTACCGCGACTCCACAATAATATCGTACAATCGCGTATTCTTGTCGTTATTATGATGGATATTAGCATCGTTAGCGGTACAAGTATTGTTGTTGGACCACCATGTAATTGTGCTGCAGCATGACTACTCTCCGGCCAAACAACTTCGACTTCGGACATTTTGAAAATGCTCAATAGTCGGTGGGATTGCAATTCGTGATGTTCGGTATTGATATGATGACTGATGGTCTTCAATATAGAAGTGCATTCATCCTGAAAGAGGAAGTGATAAGATTGCAAATAAACGAATAGGTACTTGATTGTATGTAATTCGGTAAGAGGGAGCATCTATCCAATCGAGTTCAACTATGCGGATCAATGCAAGTAAAATTGTGCCGAATCTATAAATCTTGTTATTCAAATTTTTTTCCATCAATTGGCCTACTTGTAAAATTTTGTATGTGTATGGACCATTCTGTGCAACATTGATCAATGGTGAAAATCAAAAAATTGTAATCAATGTGTAAAGCAAATAAATGAATTTTTTCAAATTGTTTCTTCTCATGTAACGAATTTCTTTAACATAAACTTATGCTTTGCTTAAATTATTACTATGCATATTATTCACGATTTTCGTTTTTTTTTTTTTTGGCTTATTATGTAAAACACAACGGGTTGTATTCTCTCGCGTTTGCCAGCACTCGTATGGTATAAGAGAGTGCCTTCACCTCAGTGACAGTAAACCTGATTGCCCTTTTGATTTTTTTTGTATTATCTATATAGTGCTGAGTGAATGCCAGTGACTGCGACGCAAAATATCACGGTGTCATACATAACCTAACCCCTAAAGTTATACCGATTTCACACAGAATCTTTCACAGTTAATTAACTTCCAATGAAATAATAATAATTTGCCTTTAATACAGAGCTCCTTACCGCCAGCTGTCCAAAGGAAATATTTGGGCCTTACCATAACCAACAACGCAACGCATTATCATATCATCGGCACCCTCCTTCTTTTACGTCAATGTTTATTCGTTTATATGGGGAGATGAAGACTGAGATGGGGTGATTAACTCAACTTGTGCACTGTTTTTTTTCTGAAAGCAATATGTGTCTTGCAAGTGCCTGGCCCCCCAACTTACCACCTGGTCGATGCAGATAACTGGGTAACAATTTCGAGATATTTAAAACGCGTAGTAGAATGCTTAACTTGGAACTGAGGCAACATACAAAGCGGCTGGCTGCCCGATCTTAAATAACGTTGCTCTTATTTGGTAAGACCGAAAACTTATGAAGTCCGTGCTTTTAGAATTGACGCATTGTGTCTATGATCACAGAATATAATTTTGGAGTCAATTGATAATCATCTTCATAGCTATGCTAGTGATATATCAGCGAGAGAACACAAGATTATGCTCAAGATTCATTAAATAAAGCAATAATTATTGTTGTAAAGTAATTAAGAACTTTTATTTTTTATAAAAGATTAAACTCAATAAGGGCTTGAATGTTAAGGGCTTGATAAAGTATTCCATAAATTATTGATCGTAAGTTTGAAAGACATTTTTCAAATATCCCGATCAGTAAACCCTAGAGCAATTTTTTTTCCTATGTTGCATTGTCGCCGGGCTCGCAACTAAGTTCCAAGTTTAAAACATCGCTGGCAAGGTACTTTCGAATGCATCAATTTGGATAATTCTTTCTCAAATGTGTTTAATTTTGATTGGACCCTAATTTTTAGCCCGAAAATAATCGAAAATCGATTTAGAGGTGGTTTCAAAGTCACCATCAAATAGTTCCCAAATGATCGCTATAATAATCCCAAAGATAACCTGAAAAAAAAAAAATCCGAAGATATTCAGGAAATCGAAAAATTCCCGGAATAATAGGGTATCTGGTAAATTTTTCGCAATTGTGAACATATAACGAGACTATCTTCATTTTTTTCTTAACTCCTAATCGGTAATTATATACCTAGATTTCCCTTCGATAATCGGTAATTATGCTCAATTCGGATTTTTTTTTATAAAAAGTTCCACCTCTAGAGTGCAGTCTTTAATTGGAAGCATCCTAGAGATTCTAGGGATGGGACATATGTAAACGCACAGATTATCTATTGATGATTCACTGTAGATTAAAGCATCTGTAAATGTGGTCTTGGCACCAAAATATTTTTAGTAATAATATTTTGTGTCTTTGTCACTACGATTGAGGCCAAAACAATTCTCCTTTCAAAACTTGCTTAGCTCTCACCCATATGAGCCCCCCCCCCCCCCCTCCCACCCACATACATGAAGTAATTAAGTTCAACTTACTAAAAATTGTAAGTTACAGCTCTCATTGTGGCGAAGTCGAGATCCCACTATTTTTTAAAAACACAACCTGGGTAGATGTTTCCAAATTATTGGCTATCTCTGAACGAAATATCGTTTAGTCGTCCTAGTAAGATTGAATCACGAAGCTCCTTCAAATGTAACTTTTCTCAGAGGGTGTAGGATCCACCTTTTTTTCAAAAAAATGGCACATATATTCTTATTGACTAGCCTATGAATATTTTGCTTAAAGAGGACATTTTAGCTTGTGTTTTGCTTTTCAATTATATAAGGTGTTTTTTTTTTTATTTAATTGAATTAAATAGTTCCAAACCTGCCATTTCTACAAAAATTTGTTATAACCGAATTTCCTATATTTGAATAACCATTGGCCTAAACCGATCGGACGAAATTTTTTGATTTATCGTTACTCCTTAAATTGTTTTAGGTACAAGCGATTTTTAATTTATTAGAATTAGAATAATAAAAAATAATAAAAATGTTTTTTTATTATATTCAACTTTTTAATTATTTTGATATTTTCTTGTAAAAAACGATCGTGGCAACAAATATATCTACGCCGAAACTCGGATTCTAGATCTTATAAGATAAATACTGTATGAGTAATCGAAAAAATCTCCATCTAGTCCATCCTGCTGTGTTTGTTTTTTATATAATTTTTTTTCCAAAAAAATGGTCTTTTATTATTTCTCATTTTTTTTTAATAATCTTGAAAAACTTTAATTACTTTTGAATATTATTATATTTTAATTAACTTGAAAATAATCACTAAGTATTTTTAATTATTGGTAATCTTTCATAATCGTATTCTTTACCAAAGTAAAGATGATTTAAAACAGTGGTCGGCGAGCCATAGCTCAATTGAGCCAGACTTGCTTGTCGGGACAGATATAAAAAAAATCGAAAAGCATAACTCCTTCTCTGTAAAAACGTATTATAGAATGTTTAAAATAACTTACCGAAATGGTAAAAAAATTAATCTGAATGTATCTTTATGCTTTTCGATTTTTAACAGGCGCAAATCTTTTAAACATTTTGTACTTATCTAGTTACGGCGCCTGTATTAGTTTCGGATATCTGATTTTTTAAGCGAGTGATCGCCGCTATTTAATTTGCGTTATTTGCCGTGTTTAGCCGCTTTTACAAACCAAATTTCATGTACATTTACATGTAACAATATCGGTTATATTTCAAATCGAGTACAACTTGGTGAGTAAAGGGACTAGGGAATATTACAAACTATTTCTGAATCAAAAATCAAATTTTCAGTTTTAACTTTTTTTCCTGCAGGGATGCTCGTGATCTCGCTCTCACTAACACACTTTTATTTAAATTTTTGCCGACCACTGATTTAAAAGGTCTGGTAAAAACAGGAGAACAAACTTGGTATGCATGTATGTGTGTAATCAATATATGTAAGTTACCTTCTCTTTGCCAAGCAATTCAATTGCTTTGAGTTTAGCATCGTGCGGTAGGCGAGCGGCAATTATTATGTTCTCATCGGTCATATTGAAAAGGGTTAGCGTACATTGGGTCTAATGAACGACAATAAAGGGAAGAGTATAAAATGAAACAAAAGAAGAAGAAAAATGTGGAAATGATATAAGTTTTATTAAATTTTTACGTTATGATCAAGTCGCAAACATAACTTGGTAAATGTGGCATATTTGATTTAATTACCTGGTTATCTATATGCGTGGTAACATATTGTTGCAGTGCTCTTACAGCATCCTGTACTCCCAGGTTCGTATGTGGACGAAGTAGTGCTTCATCGGCTGAACTGTAGCCAAGTAAGAGGAAAACTCCGCCTAAAAATAAAAAGACAACAAATTAACAAACTAAGTATGTTATATAAGTAAATTTTATTTTTTAAAACACAAATAGATGCACTTAAAACAATTATCAAAAAAAAAAAAACAACCGGAGCGATATTTCACTTCATAACTAAAACGGCGGAGTTATATTAACCATCTGTTCGTATTTAATTTTTTTCCTAATAACGACATCGAATTGCGATTAACTAAGCGCACTTACCTGGTAAGGTATATTCACCCAACGGTGGCTTCATACATATAAAACGGCCCGAATAGCACAAACATCTGCCACGGAACGCCTGGTAGGCGGGTGAAGCATGGCTGTAGAAGGCCAACGCCGTACGACAAGGCGCAAATGGCACGCAGAGAGCATGACATGTCAAAGTTAATGAGTCGCCACAACTGCACAATTCACTGCATTCTGCATCGTCTAAGGAGTAAATCTGTTTGCCAAAAGAAATTAAATAAAGGAAAAGAACTTTTATTGGATATGGCTGTTACAAATTTATATATACAGATATTAAAATTTACACACAAAACGCTGGGTAATAAAAGTGAATTTCTCTTTTGTTAGTTATTTACGCAGATAGAACTTACCCGTTTGCTGGACCCTTCACGTATTAACTGATCTGATTGGTGTGGGCGCTGGACAACACAGTTTCCTGTAATGATTTGGAGTGGATTCGGATTGTAAGAAATATGTTTTCGGGAGTATCTATTAATGCGATATACTTAAATATTAATATTTCTTAAATAAGTAGGCCATAAAATAAGTTTTTTTTTCTTTATGATATAGCGAAATATTGTTGAGGACATCGAAAATTTAGCCTGCAATAATTTTAGCTTTTCATTTTGACGTGTGTCATTGCGACATTAGTTTTTCTACACAAGAAAAAAGTTTTTTGGCCCACTCTAAACGCTATATGTCCTTAGCCACGCCACCGCCGTCGATTAAAATTGAATTGCTGGACTTCAGAGTATCACATTGTCCATAACTAATGAATATGGAAACATACTGCTGACGTCAATGGTATGTTTGATGATCTGGAACAATATCATTAACTTGCGGATGAGTATCTGGGAGGCATGTAAAGCGAAAATTAAAAAAAAAAAATAATATTTGGAAAGGTTTTGTTTATACGTATTTAAGGAAATCGACGTTTCGGCCATTTCGAAAAGATCCGCGGTTTTGCGTCAAAAACTCGCGTGTCGTTCAGAAAATTTCGGGAGTAGCTCCTTGCGGAGAGAGGGAGAAATACTTAAAATGGTAACACTTTTGTAGCATAGTTCACCGAAGACGATGTTCTGGGCTAACTTTAATACCAGTCGTCAGCAGAATTTTTTAAATCATTTGTGACTACGTGCTGGTTATGCACAAAGGCGACTTACGGTTGCTATCAATTATCTACTAATAGTTATGACTCTCGTGGCACAGTTTTAACGATTACCATCAATACTGGATTATTGCTGATCGCGCCAAAGGGCGCATTCAGTTTTTTCGGTTGTTCCTAGGAGCTCCATTTCCCGACGTGCGAACAGTAGCAACCCTGACCACCAGTCGCTACCATGCATCCTGGCCCTTATACCATATGCCAGCAAAGAAGCCATAGGAATGCGACTTCGAACTCATACCTTCGTCGACGTCACTTTCTTAGAAGCTATAGGATGCCGCTTTCGAAATCATAAGCGGTTTAAGTGCTCTGTCCTTGGCGCGGTACTGTTCCTCATTTATATTAATTCAATTTTTTCAATTCCATTGAAGGGAAAAACGACTGCCTTTGCAGATGATTTTGCCATTGCGTATAGTACAACGAGTTACTTCGAACTAATATGTGATGTTAGCCACGATGTGTATATGCTGAGGACTTGGTTTGCTTTACACAAGCTACTAGTTAGTAATAAACCGAAGTTGATGTATTTTAGCCTTGCCTGGGGGGGGGGGGGGGGGGGGGCGCCGCGGCTAGTAAGTTGTCACCCATTGTAACACTCCAAAAGGGAATTATAAGACGCATATGTGGCGCAAACTATAGGTCTCACGCTATGATATCCTTTAGGAGACTATATATACTACCATGTCGTCATCTATATATATTTAAAATCCTAAAACCGTTCTTTATTAGATCGGGGTACTTAGAAAGCTATCCTTCTGAAGTCTACAACCTTAGGAGCAATCTGCTTCCATCGGTACAAATCCTGCATTCTAGGACATCTCAATTCAGAAGCTTTTATACATACACGTCGTGCAAAATGTTCAACTCTCTCCCTGCTGCTGTACAGGTTATAAGAAATCTTAACCTATTTCAAAAGAAAATAAAAATGTATCTGATTAGTCTTAGCCACTACCATCTAGAAGCCTTGCTGAGGACGTTGTTGTAAGCCATATCTAACTTTTATAACTATATCAACTGTTTCTCTATCGTAATCTTAACTAATTATCTGAATTATTATGAGCTGATACTATAATATTATTAAAAACTATACACCCTACACTGAAAAAGAATTTTACTATGTGAACTCGCATTTAATACTATTTTAAAATTTAATATAAAAAATGCCATGTACTTTTCTTATGCTATATAGTAATAGAATGTGCTCTTTCAATATTGTAATTTATTTAAAATATGCATTAAGAAAATGTTTAATAAATAAAAAAATAAATAAATAAAAATAAAAAATATCATTGCGTAACTTATTTGTGAAAATCGTATAATCCTTGGCGCATCTACATAATTTACACTTTACAAGGGCCGTGGATAAAAGCTATAAAATGTAAACCAAAATTTGCAGATGTTGGTGTTCGATACATTGACTTCAATAGCCTTCGTTTCCGGCCTTATAATATAACAGCTCATTATGGATGACCACCTTCAGTTTTCAGACTAGTTCGACTATCCCCTACGTTAGGCTAGTAGAACACCCGGTCATTTGTTCGACTGTCTTGAGAAAGCTTTTGCTTCTTGCGAAGGACAAAAACTAACCTAGTTAAAAAATCTGCCTACGTATTCACATTTGCAACAGCAGCCGTCTGGTGTGGGCCATATTTAAACATGGTTGATAGGCTATATCCAATGTGATTCACTCCAAGGGACTAGTTGGGATAGGGCCGCCAACTTTAAGAAACCTCAGACCGGGAGACTCGGGCGTTGAAAGATGAAGTGTGAAAATCAAAATTATGATTTCAGACGCTATTTTATAGTTCAGCAAATAAAGTGATTTTTCAAACCCTGCTCATACGTGTTGAAGATATGTGTATGTAGGTAACTTAAATATGAGCTGAGAATCATTTCAAAGAAGAATTTAAACTACTGGAGCCTACTAAAAGATTTTGCATCTTTGATTTTGCTTTTCTTTCAGCCAATCGAGATAAAAAATTCGATATAAAAATCGAGATTTAAATTCATTGTTCTTTGTTAATTTTTTTTTAAAAAATGATGCAAAGTGAACGTTTAAATTTATTATATAACTTTTCTTTAAGTGTTTTGCTTTAACACCTTGGTGAATTCGGTGATGCGAAATCAATGTTAAGCTGGCATTGAAGGCCGCTGTTTTCTCAAATAACTTTTGCATGGTTAGAAAGTGTTAAATTTCGCAATTGGATTTTTATACTCAGCTGAGCAGACCTCACAGAGTATACTAATTTTGTTCGCATAACGGTAATCCGTAACGGCATAAACTAATCGAGATATATATAGACTTCTATGTATCAAAATGATCTGGGTGAATAAAGAAATTCATTTAGTCATGTCCGCTCGTCCGTCCGCCCGTCCGTCCGTCCGTCTGTCGTTAACACGATAACTTGACTAAATTTTCAGTTATCTTGATGAAATTTGGTATGTAGATTCCTGGGAACTCATACCAGATTGCTATTTAAAATGAACGAAATCGGACTATAACCACGCCCACTTTTTCGATATCGAATATTTCAAAAACCGAAAAAGTGCGATAATTTATTACCAAAGACGGATAGAGCGATGAAACTTGGTAGGTGGGTTGACATTATGACGCAGAATAGAAAGTTAGTAAGTTAGTAGCTGTAATTTGGCAGTCGTTGAATATATCATGATTAAATTTGGCAGTAACGTTACTCCTATTACTATATGTGTAACAAATAAAAATTTTCAAAATCGGATGACGAATACGCCCAGTTTTCAAATAAAAATTTTTTAAAAGTAAAATTTTAACAAAAAATTGAATATCTTTACAGTATATAAGTAAATTATGCCAACATTCAACTGCAGTAATGATATGGTGCAAAAAAATACAAAAGTAAAAGAAAATTTCAAAATGGGCGTGGCTCCGCCCTTCTTCATTTAATTTGTCTAGAATACTTTTAATGCCATAAGTCGAACAAAAATTTAGCAGTCCTTGTGAAATTAGGTAGGGGCTTAGATTCTAGGACGATAACTGTTTTCTTTGAAAATTGGTGAAATAGTTGAAGCCACGCCCAGTTTTTATGCACAGTCGACCGCCTGTTCTTCCGCTCGGCCACGTACTTATCTGAACTCACTTTGTATTGGTATAAAAAATGGCCGAAATCCGAGTGTGACCACGCCCACTTTTTCGATATCAAAAATTACGAAAAATTAAAAAAAATTACATAATTCTATACTAAATATGAAAAAAGCGATGAAACATGGTAATTGGATTGGTTTATTGGCGCAAAATATAACTTTAGAAAAAATTTTGTAAAATGGGGGTGACACCTCCCATATTAAGTAGAATGAAATGAAAAAGTTCTGCAGGGCGAAATCAAAAGCACTTAGAATCTTGGCAGGAATACTGGTCGTGGTATTACATATATAAGTAAATTAACGGTACGCGACAGAGGATGTTCTGGGTCACCCTGGTCCACATTTTGGTCGATATCTCGAAAACGCATTTACATATACAACTAAGGCCCACTCCCTTTTAAAACCCTCATTAATACCTTTAGTTTGATACCCAGTTCCTACAAACAAATTCTAGAGTCACCCCTGGTCCAACTTTATGGCGATATCCTGAAATGGCGTCCACCTATAGAACAAGGGCCCACTCCCTTTTAAAATCTCTTGAATACCTTACATTTGATACCCATGTCATTCAAACACATTCCAGGGCTACACTGGGTCCATTTTACGACATGGTAATTTTCCCTAATTTTGTCTCCAAAGCTCTCAGCTGAGTATGTAATGTTCGGTTACACCCGAACTTAGCCTTCCTTACTTGTTATAACTGGCAGTGATGCGCATCCCTTCATATCCCTTCGACCATAACGGACCAATTTTCGAGATGAACAATAAATGGCCTAGATAGTCTAAAAAGAGTAGAAAATACAGTAACGCGATATTTTTGACATTCGGCGGCGGCGTGCGAAATACATCGCAAATCGGCGGCGGCGTTTATCGGCTGCATATATCTCTAGTACTTAGGCAGGTACTGTGACCATCATTAATATTGTGAAAAAAATACTATGGATAAAGCGTTTCAAGCAAAGAAATAGAAAAGTGATTTGTAACTGTGCCAATTCTTCAGGGGAAAAAATTAAAAAAGTGTTATAAGTATATAGGGGTTGAGCAGCTTTGGTCATAAGGAATGATTCTGAAAAAAATCTACTAAATCGGTTGATATTCACGCCCAAGTTTTTTATAAGAGATTTTTGAAGGGATCTTTGGCAATGTAATATAATATAATATTTCCAATATAAGAAGCAAAATTATATAATATACACGATCTCTATTGATAAAATTTAGCGTGAAATAACTGAAACTAAGTGACGATAGAAGCGCTCAGCTGAGTAAAAAATGTGCGATTGCACCCAAACTTGACGCCCTTACTTGTTTAAGTAAATGTTTTAAAGTCTGGGGACTGTATATATGTATTTGTGAGTATATGCATATATCAATTACTTACTTGGCGCTTGTGTTGTAGTTGTTGTTGCGAGTGTTGTGGTTGTTGTGGTCGGCAAATCCGTTACACCCGCATACTCAGTTGTTTGAATTTGTTCCACTGAAATCACTTGATCATCGAAATCACCAAAATCATTTCCATTTCCGTGTGCGCCAGCATGTGCTGCTTCTGCCGTCACCGTATGACCATTGCCTGTATTAGCGCTTGCAGCAGCAACAGCAGCACTGCCATTACCTTTTCCATTGTTGTTGTTGTTGTGCTTCAAGCCTTTACCATTTTTAAGGTTTTTACCATTTTTTCCGTGGCGTGGTGGTGGTGCATTAACCGCTGCACTAGTTGCATTACTGTGGTTACCACCATTACCGTTACTATTGCCATTGCCGCCATTGATTTTACTTTTACCGTTGTGATAATCACCATTTCCGGTATTTCCGTTTTCATCATTTCCGCTATGCAACGGTATCGAATCAGGAGTTTCAATATAATTGTCCTCCATAGATGTGGGCGCATCTGATTTCTCTTTCGGCTGAATTTCATTCAATACAATTTCCCGTTTTTTTTTTGTTTTTTTTATTGACGTTTTTCCATTGTTTGTGGTTATTTTAAAGTTGGTTATTGCAAATTTTCATTTTTTTTTTGGATTTTACAGTGTTGTTGTAGTGTTATGGTTGAAGTGCAGTTGCGGCACAATATACACGGATTTTTGCATGTTCGTTACGTTCGCAACATGAAAGTAAACAAGAAAAATGTAAAAAAAAAATTTTAAATATTCATACAATTTATGTTAAGGTTGGTTTACTTATTTTGCTGTAATATTTATTTATTTTTTACTTTTGCATTCTTCATAAAAATACTGATGGAATGCCGTAATCTAATTACGTATTCCTGTAGAATTGTGTGTTTATTATTTACAAATTTATATGCACTTCCATTAATATTTGTACTTATTCTGACGAAATGCAAATAATATTTATAACGATACCAGAAGTACGCACACTTACTAAGAAAAATTTTATGAATTTTGAATTCAAGCTATTTTTGAGTAACTTCCGCCGAGCTAGAGCCCTGAAACTTGGCACATTTTTAAAAATGCACAAGATGGAATGAAATATCTCATCCGAAATTGGAAATCGTTACTTCCCTGCGAGCTAGACACTTGAAACATTGAACATGGCTTAAAGATCGAATAAAAAGCGATTCTTAATTTTAGCAAGCTATTTTATATGTATTCCATTAGCGAAACAGGATAAATTTTCACACGGTATGAAATAATAAATATGATTTAAATCAGGGGCGGATCCAGCACGATTTGGGAGGGGGGGGGGGGGGGGGGGAGCGATTTAAGTAAACTTTTTAAGTAAGATAAAGTGACCTTAAAATTTTTCATACAAACACACATACATATCTACACTCATCTACAAAAGTCATCATCACTCAGATTTTTCCAGTTTTTACTAAGTTTTGCTTCGACCTTCATTATTTTTGATATTTTTATAAAATTATGTATTATCATATAACATCAACAATTCAAATATACACTTAAGACTTTTTAGAAAATTCGGGAAAATTCCGCGAATTTTCATGCAAATTTTTAGCTTTGAGTAAGAATTTTTAGAATTTATCTCTCAGAAAAATTCTAAAACTTCTTACCGAAAAGCTGAAAATTTGCATGAAAATTCCCGGAATTTTCCTGAATTTTCTAAAAAGTTTTAAGTTTCTATTTGGATATTCACGCGGCTTTTTGGCCGATATCAAAACTATGAAATAAAAGATTTATTTTTATGTGTGTATATCTTTTTTCAAAGTAGGGCTTTACACACGTTCTCAGATTTTTTAGCACAAAGAAATAATTATCACAGCATTTTAAGACGGAGCCAGACATCGCCAAATTGACAAATAACCGTAATAAATACAAATATATACGTATCGCATTGTTTTCTTGAATGCATTTACAAATATTTCTACATGCCTTCAATTAAATAAAGCTTTATTGTTTTCGTACAGTTGAACCAAAAATATACCCAAAAATATTACTTCAAAATTCATTTAACACGAAATTATAGAAGTTAAGTTCCTAATGGGCACAGCAGAATATATTCGGTTATTGGCGAGAGGATAGAATGCGTGCGCGCGGGGATGTGTGGCGTGCTTTCCTATGCGGTGCGCTTGCCTAAGCGAAAAAAAAATTGCGTGAAAGCGCTTATGGGTTGACGACCGCTGATCTCGATGATAAGTACTGTGTCACTATGTTATAATCCTTTTTATAAGCTTTTATTTACATTCACTCCCGCTGTTGTTTGTAATCAAATCTTGCAAGTTAAATTTGATACACTTCCCGGTGTCCGATTGAGCTGAAATTTTGCACACATGTATAACTCCGATGACAATGCAATACTTTTCGATAATTTGATAAGTTAATCGATAATAGAGTTGTCGGTAAAGATTTGTGTTCACAAGGGAATAAAAGCCAAAGTCCTTTGTTTAGAAGGATGGTGAATAAGCTACAGCGGCTCAAGAACGAGGTAACTTCGCTTTGGTTGTGTAGAAGTTAGGCTGTTATCGCCCAATATGGCATACTTTCTGCGCACTTGATTTTGTTTTACAGATTTAACCCACAGAGCAGAGAACTGCAATTAGTGGTTGTAAACTGAATGCGACATAGGCAAAGTCACAATAAAATATGATTTTAAGTTAGTTAGCACTGTTTGACACAATTTTATATGTGCTCTCTGTCAAAAATGCTTGAACTAACTTAGTCAGATTTTATTTCGATTATAAATATGCCCCAATATATTCTCTTCATGATATAAAAAATCGTGTACTCATAAATAATAGTCAGGGTTATTTAAACGAAGCTATTCGTATCAGTCATTTGTTTGAGAGTTTTTTCATTCTGACACCGCGTTAGCGTTGAACGCGAAAGATCTGACAACCGTAGATGCTGATATCCGAAGTGAAGTCACTTTTGGCAAACACATACCATATGTTTTCTCGAAAATCTGTATAGTCATATGTATGTATGTTGTAGTTAACGTTTTTTTGTTGCAATAACACGTGAACATGTGTATCATGCGCGGTTTCAGGGGGGGGGAACTTTTTTTTGTATTGACTGTAATTAAGTATATAATACTAATCTACATAGTAGTTTCTTACCACAAAACGGTATTTTACTAATTTTAAATTTTTCTTGCTTTTTTACTATCTAGGGGGGGGGCGGCTTTTTTTTTTTAAATATGTATGATAATAACGTAAAAAAGCAAGAAAAATTAATAATAAGAAAATATCCGTTGTGTGATAAAAAATTACTATGTAGATTAGTATTATATACTTTTTTATCGATTGGTTGTTGACAGTTGGCTCAACGTATCGTTTCAAATTTCAAATTCAATTTTTTTTTACTCAGCTGATAACCGATTATTAGCAAGATCAATTAATTGATGGAACAAAACACAATGATCACATTGATGTTAATAATATAAGTGGGTGAGACATTAACAAAACAGGTGGTCTTCCAAAAGAACTAGAAATATTTGTTGGTGCTATAGTTATGTTGAGACTTAACGTTGACGTTGCTAAGGGACTTGTAAATGGAGCAATAGATCACATCACTGAAATTATATGTTCATATTACAGCCGTGCTCAACTATACCATAACGATATACCATCGGTTCGCGTAGACTTTGGTAACGATGGCGTTCACAAAAAACAGCCTAAATCAGTGCAATTTCCTTTTAAATTTAATCACGGCACAGCTGAAAGAAGAATGCTCCCGATTGTCTTGTCGTGGGCTTCAACTCTGCACAAAATGAAGGGAACTATTGTAAATCATGCTTTTATTTATCTAAGTAGTAAATTATTTGCTGCTGGTTAAGCTTATGTGGCTTTAAGCCGAGTTAGGTCTTTAGCAGGTCTTCGAATCGAAGAACTTGACTATTAAAAGTTGACTTCGAAGAAACCTTGTAATGTTGATGCATTAATTAAAAGAAATTGATAGGATGAGAAACGTTACAAATAACTAAGCAAAAATTACATAACTAATTTAAAAAATATTTTGCGCTACTAAAATTAAAAAAAAAAATTGATATTTAAATTCAATTTAAGAAAAATGCTTTTCTAAGAACAAGCTTTTATTACTTATTAATAAAACGAACTAAAAGTTAAAAAATGAAATTAAAGAAAAACAAATTTTTTAAAAATAAGTTTTTATTATTGGTTAATAAAATTAACTAAAAAGTATAAAATAAAATAATTTTATGTTTGTTTAATGGTGTGTTCAGTTTATACTTATATTTAAGAAAATTGCCTGATGATGATTACGTTGGCGGTTTTCGAAATGGGTCCATCGAAATATGCCAGTAAATGTTTCTTTCTTTTCAGTTTCTCTTAGAAAACATAATAATTGAAATTCAATTATTATAAGCCGGCGTTAAGCTCATGAATTCTTAAATAAAATAATTTTATTTAAATCGTTTTTACATACAACCATTAAGGTTATGTCTCTTTGCAATGTAATATCTTTCTTTAAGTAAAGAAGTCGTGTTTATTTTGCGGATTGGACAATAATTACTTTCAAAGCCCGAAGGCATAGAACGCGACATGCAATATCTATAAAATCATCCCTAGACAGCGATCTATTAATCATAGTAATTAGTAAGTCTACTTGAGCATAATTCAATGAACTCTTATCTCAATATTTGTGTAAAAAAACAACCGAAAAAATTGCTAAAATTTAAGTAGATGCTATTTTCACGCAGGTAATTATATTTTTAGACCAAAATCAATGAAGTATGCACATACATAGTGTATTTATATATTTTGAACCCTCAGTAGCACATAACTAATCGACCAAGTCGTTAACAGCATCATTATGTCAGACACTTTGCTTGCACTTACCGGATATCCACGAAAGATGTGAGTTGCCTGCTTTCGTGATGTTTGTCTCGGCGATGTGGGTGGCAGACGATGTGTAGTTATTGTTGTAACTGTCGTTAGCACAGGTGGCGCAGGAGGTGTTGGAGGGGCACGTGTGGTTGTTGTTGTAGTGGTTGTGGTTGTAGTTGTTGTGGTAGTTAAAAAACCCAACTCAGCAAGACGTTTCATATGAAAATCCTTTTGAGCTTCAACTGCAAAGTTGTAGACAGAAGAAAGTGGAAGGAAAAAATTTGAAAAAATAACAAATAAGGGCACACTGCAGCAAACTTTATTTAATTAAGCTCATTTATAGCTAATTAATTTTAATATCTATGTATATGCAATGAAAGATCTACTCACCAACACACGGATTAAGCCACAGTAAGCGCCTCCAACCCACACATTGATAAAGGTGCTGGGGATCTGTACCCTGACATGCACAGGTGGTGCGCAACATTGTGCCAAGTATGCCAATCATAGCAGTACGACAACCACTCGGTCGCCCTGCACATTTCTTTGTCACACTGTCCACGGCACACGCTTGCTCGTAGTACTCTAATTTGAGCCTAAAACCCACAAAAGAAAAAAGAATAAAAGGTGGAAAAATTAGCAAATAACGAGAGTCCATTTATTAGTTATTAAAACTTAAGTGAAAAGATGTGTTTTAGATTGAGATGAAGGACGCATAACTGGCTTTCGTATAGCATCCAATATATATGAGCATACAGTTGCTTGAAGCCAAATGATCTCACGTGTTTTGAAATCTCTTATATAAGTTTTTTTTTTCTCACAGTTTTAATTGAATCTTTGGTGTTCTGTTGATGGGATAGGTTTTAGAGCATCAGCGTTTTAAATGCTTAGCTAAAAGAACAAAAGAACCCATTATCAACACCGCCTCGGAGGGTAAAAAAAGCTATTATAAGAGCCAAGCCCTCCAAGTCAAAAGGCCTAGATGGTATAGCCATGCCAATGCTTCCACAGCTTCGCGATGCAGGAGGGATTCCCTCCGGGCCCGGGTTTTCTCAGAGGACCCGAGATTTAATTTTTTTTAATTCAGGAGAATCTTTAGTTGTTTCATGTGCAAATTTTAAGCCGAATTTCAAAAGCAACGAATATTGATAATGATTTTTTGCCTGGACCTGAGGAGATAATAAAAACATCAAACAAAAATGTATGATTACATGAATCTGAAACCGTCAAGTTTTCGTGGCAACATTGATGAAGGTTCGTCTTCAAAAAGTCTTCCAACAATACCACCAACTTACAACCAAATACAACGACTTCGATATCGGTACCGTGAATAATGAGTTTTTGCGATCTGAAGAAGTCAACGAAATAATTCGTCGAGGTCATCAAAAGTGTCCTGTTATTTTTCGGGGCATTTCCTACTTCGTTGTTAAACAGAATCTTGCCAAATGTAGAGAAAGTGAAGCGTGACTGGTTAGTGTGCAGTGCCAGTAGCAAGCTTTTTATTGTCTACCATGTCGTCTGTTAAGCACCAATACTTTAAATCGACCTAAAATTTGTTGTCCTCACGGATATTCGAAATTCCAGGTATGGAAAAAGCTATACGATAAATTCGCATCACACGAAAATACTCAAATGTTATATTCAATGGCGATCTTTACAAAATCTAATTCCAAAGGATGCTACAATTGATACACTTATCAATGTGGAAAGAAATTTTATATAGGATTTTGAACACTATTTTATTTTTGGGTGAAAGAGGCCTTGCTTTCAGAGGCGAAAGTGTATATCTTGGTGAAAGAAACAATGGAAATTTTTTGGGCATGTTAGAACCCTTAAGCCATTATGATCCGATACTTAAAGATCAATTGGGGAAAGTTAGGATTTCAAAACAGCAGGACAAACGTTTAGAAGTTGACTATCTTTCGCAGACATTCAGAACGGGTTTATAGAAATTTGTGCAAAACACGTGAGGGAAACTATATTAGATCAAGGCAAGAAAGCCAAGAATTTTGCTAATATCATTGATGCTGCACCCGATGCTGATCACGTTGACTACGTTCATTTTGCGCTACCTCCATTTCAATTCGAAAGCAACAAACTTTACTATTCAAGGAAGGTTTTTGGCTTTCGTGGATTGTAACTAAAACCTAGTTAGGAAATCGCTGATTTAATTTGCCAAACTCTAAGTAAACATGAAATCCCATTAAAATATTGTCGAGCACAAGGGTACGATAACGGCGCCAATATGAAAGGAGCTTACAACGGAGTACAACGTCACATTCTCGACAAAAACTCGAATGCTGATTACTCGCCTTATGCAACCCACAGCCTCAATTTATGTGTTGTTGATGCTGCAGAATGTTGTACGGCTGCAATTATTTACTTCGGAGTTGTACAAAAATGTTTTACTATTTTCAGAGGCAGTCCACAACGATGGGACATCTTCAAAAAAAATGTACCGAGCTCTCTTCATAGTCTTTCAGACACTAGGTGGTCGGCTAAAAATCAGGCAATCAGACCATTCGCAAACCATGCTCCAGGAGAAACATAAGCCTAAACGTATTACTTAAGCTAAATTTGACTGCACAAGCATACGGAGATATTTCCGGCATTCTCAATTACATAAACAAGTTCGAATGTATCTTGCTGTCCTCAATTTGGTTTAAAATACTGACTACCATTAATGAAAGAAACGTAGTACTCCAAGCTAGAGACGCCACCATAGATGTTGAGGTCCGACATCTGGTTGCCCCATAAATGCAGAAGACAAAAATTCTGAAACACATTTTTTCAGAAAACATTAGTCAGAACGCTTTTTCCAGAAAGCCAAACTTCAGAAGTAAAAATTCAGAAACAAAAATTTAGAAATCAATATTCGGAAGTCAAGTTTCAGAAGTCAGAATTCAGAAAGTAATCAGACAGCAAAAAAACATTAAATTTTGCGCAAAATATGTATAATACCACCAAATTGTTTGAAGTCAGTCCGTACAAATAATTCTGTCAAAAGGTGGCACAACGTCATTCGAAGTGCGTTTGGGACACACGTTAATATATTTAATTTCATAAATTAAATTAAAAAACTAACATGCAATAACAGAAACAAAACTGCAGCAATTTTCATCTGGAGGCGAGCCATTTCGGAAACAGAAGATAAAACATAAAGACTTCGTTTTTTTACTATTGTGAATTCATTTAAAATTTTAAATTTTACTACTTTTACTTTATCCATAATTCCTTCCAAATAAATGAACGTGTCTCAATTTTAAGAAAAAATTTATGGTTTTCTGTTGTCTGATTACTTTCTGAATTTTCACTTCTGAATTTTCTATCTGAAATTTGACTTCTGAAATTTGACTTCTGAAATTTGACTTCTGAGATTTGACTTCTGAGTTCTGATCTCTGAATTTTATCTCTCTGAAAAAAGGGTACTGACTAATGTTTTCTGAAAAAATGTGTTCCTGAATTTTTGTTTTCCGAATTTATGGGGGGCACCCCGGCATATATTTGCCTTACTAGTTGATTTGAAGTTGATCAGGAACCAATGGGAAACAATTTATACGAATGAAAAACAGGTGCTTTTCAATTGAACATTTCGCCAAAGCTTCCGGACAATCGAAAGATAAAACCCAAAAGACGTTTTGAATATAACGGAAATGAGATGATTACGGATGATTCAAAGTCTTATTTTAAAAAGGATAATTTCCTGGTGATCATTGGTTCGGTAATAACTAGCATTACTGAACAATTTGCAGCTATGAGAAATTTGAGCGAGACGTTTTCCTTTTTGTGACAATTTGAAGATATGGATGAAACTACGGTTCGGGCGATCGCAGCAAAATTTGTCGAAAAATTCAAGTCGGTCATTTCTCAAAGCTTAGAATGCAAAATAATTCACTTGAAACACATTTACGAAGCAAATTTTGATAAAGGTCTGTCACCATTGGAATTGCTGAATGCCATCTACATATGTTCAAAATCTGTGTACGATTTTCCCCAACATTTGTTTTGCTTTACGTATCTTTTGCACAATACTTGCCACTGTAGCTAGTGCAGAACGTTCCTTCAGCGTACTTTCAAGAATCAAAAACTTGCATAGCTCATGTTCATCTCAAGAGCGATTTTCAGGACTTGCCACGCTTTGTGTTGAATCCGTTTTGACAAGACAGTTAAATTTTGATATTATTCTAAAAATTTTGCAGCAAAAAGAGTAAAGCCACGCTTTGATATCCGTACTTTCTATATTGAATAATTAAAATTTATAAAAAAACAAGTAAGGAAGGCTACGTTCGGGTGTAACCGAACATTACATACTCAGTTGAGAGCTATGGAGACAAAATAAGGAAAATCACCATGTAGGAAAATGTACCTAGGGTAACCCTGGAATGTGGTTGTATGACATGTGTATCAAATGGAAGGTATTAAAGAGTATATTAAGGGAGAGTAGGCCATAGTTCTATGGATGGACGCCATTTAGGGATATCATCATAAAGATGGACCAGGGCTGACTCTAGAATTTGTTTGTACGATATGGGTATCAAATGAAAGGTGTTACTGAGCATTTTAAGAGGGAGTGATCCTTAGTTCCATAGGTGGACGCCGTTTCGAGATATCGCCATAAAGGTGGACCAGGGGTGACTCTAGAATGTGTTTGTACGATATGGGAAACAAATGAAAGGTGTTACTGAGCATTTTAGGAGGGAGTGGGCATTATGTCTATAGGTGGACGCCTTTTCGAGATATCGCCATTAGGGTGGGCCAGGGGTGACTCTAGAATGTTTTTGTACGACATGGATATCAAATTAAAGGTATTAATGAGGGTTTTAAAAGCGAGTGGCCCTTTGATGTATATGTGAAGGCGCTTTCGCGATATCGACCAAAATGTGGACCAGGGTGATCCAGAAAGTCATCTGTCGGGTACTGCTAATTTATTTAAATATGCAGTACCACGGACAGTATTCCTGCCAAGATTCCAAGGGCTGTTGATTTCGCCTTGTAGAACTTTTTCATTTTCTTCTACTTAATACACCCATTTTACAAAGTTTTTTCCCATGTTATATTTTGCGTCAATAAACCAATCCAATTACCATGTTTCGTCCCTTTTTTCGTATTTGGTATAGAATTATGGCATTTTTTCATTTTTCGTAATTTTCGATTTCGATAAAGTGGGCGTGGTTATAGTCGGATTTCGGCCATTTTTTATACCAAGATAAAGTGAGTTCAGGTAAGTAGGTGGACTAAGTTTAATAAAGATATATCGGTTTTTGCTGAATTTATCGTGTTAACGGTCGAGCGGAAGGACAGACGGTGGACTATGTATAAAAACTGGGCGTGGCTTCCACCGATTTCGCCCATTTTCACAGAAAACAGTTATCGTCATAGAATCTATGTCCCTACCAAATTTAAGAAGGATTGGGAAATTTTTGTTCGACTTATGGCATTAAAAGTATTCTAGACAAACTAAATGAAAATGTGCGGAGCCACGCCCATTTTGAAATTTTCTTTTATTTTTGTATTTTTTTGCATCATATCATTACTGGAGTTGAATTTTGACTTAATTTACTTATATAAAGTAAAGATATTAAATTTTTTGTTAAAATTTAACTTTTCCAAATTTTTTTTAAAAATTTTGCTAATTTTTATTTAGCACATATATAGTGATTGTAGTAACGTTCCTGCCAAATTTCATCATGATATCTTCAACGACTGCCAAATTACAGCTTACAAAACTTTTAAATTACCTTCCTGTAAAAGTAGGTGGTGCCACGCCCATTGCCAAAATCTTACTAATTTTCTATTCTGCGTCACAACGTCAACCTATCTACCAAGTTTCATCGCTTTATCCGCCTTTGGCAATGAATTATCGCATTTTTTCGGTTTTTCGAAATTTTCGATATGAAAAAAGTGGGCGTGGTTATAGTCCGATATCGTTCATTTTAAATAGCGATCTGAGATGAGTGCCCAGGAATCTACATACCAAATTTCATAAAAATACCTCAAAATTTACTCAAGTTATCGTGTTAACGGACTGATGGACAGACGGACGGACATGGCTCATCAAATTTTTTTTCGATCCTGATGATTTTTATATATGGAAGTCTATATCTATCTCGATTCCTTTATACCTGTACAACCAACCGTTATCCAATCAAAGTTAATATACTCTGTGAGCTCTGCTCAACTGGGTATAAAAAATAGATATAAGGCGCGATAACCTCCGAAGAGATTTTAGGCCGAGCTTCTCTTCCAATTTGCGTCGTGCTCCTTTTTAGTTTTTCCTACAAATAGGCGGGATGGGACCTACTTGTTTTATGCCAACTCCGAACGGCATCTGCGAGGCAGATGAGTTTTCTCTGAGAGCTTTTCATGGCAGAAATACCCTCGGTGTGCTTGCCAAACACTGCCGAGGGACGACCCCGCTTAGAAAAATTTTCTTCTAATTGAAAAGCCTTATTTCCAAAATTTTGATGCTGCTTTGCCCGGGGTGTGAACCCAGGGCATTCGGTGTGGTGGGCGGAGCACGCTACCATCACACCACGGTGGTCACATTAATTTAAAATTTATAGTCATCATTAACTATAAAAGATTATTTGAAACAATATGTGGCTGTTAAAATAGAATTTTATTTCTACGTTACAATAAAATAGTAAAAATAGTAAATATTCTGTGTTAATTTTATATTCAAAGATTCATGAATGAGACATCATTAATTCTAATTAATCAAATGTATTAGTGGATTTTTTATAGGGGGCACGTAAATTGTTTAGTCGCGGGCCCGGCTTTTCGCTCTACGGCCCTGGTTGGTAACAAGGTAAATGGCCGGAGAACCAACAGAAATTAACAGGAAGCTCATAATGGATGATGCCTCATTTCCACTATTGAAAATAAGCAGCTCTTACAGCACCACCTATCGTACTAAATACTTCTGCCATCAGCTCTAGACTCTAGATAGGAAAGAGGTATTTCTGGCCAACTTATTGAATGTAAGTACTTGGCTGAGCTTTTAAAATTTACCAAAACCTCATCCTTTCATGCTAATTAGAATGCCTTATGGGATTTCATGCGGTGCGGCTTGGTATTTTAGACAGCTGCCCTATCTGTATCAAAGATGACGAGGTGAAATTATTCAGTGACTTTAAGACCAAGTACCCAGTTTTAGCTAGGACAAAGTGTAAATATCTCAGTCGGGCCGTTAGCCAAAAAATCGCGAAATAAACGTTTTAGATGTGGCAAGCCAGCTGCGAAAATATATCACGCGGTTGATTAAAAGCGAAACTAACCACAGATGTTAAGGTATGGTGCCGCTAATTAGCATCTGTTTGAGAGGAAACTGTTCGATATATACATATATTTATATATAAATGAGGTAGGAGCTGAGCTTACGATCCGCCACGGGAAAGCCTGCAAAAATAATTTCAGCTCTCGCTCAGAAGGCTATTGTTATCCAACAGCTAAAGACACCTCTTGGGTTAGGCGCCAATTAATGATTCAATTAACGAATTCAACTCCAAAAACTTTATAGTAATTTGCAAAATGTAAGCTCTCTCATTGTCACTGTCATCGACTGTACTCATCTCTTTGCAACTGCATTGCGGAAATGTTTGTCAGCATTTTACTTTAGAAACCTAAGCACGACAAGAGATGAATAAGTGAAAAATTGCTTATATAAGCACTTGTAAAAACAAATTTCTCATACACACTTGCTACGAGTTTGCCTCCTCTTAAAATTCGTTCGTATATATGTGTGTATAATTGTCCTTACGCCACATTCCTCAATGCTTAGAAAATGTGCCGGCAGCATATTTTTGCTGTTGATTCCTTTGCTGACACAACATCTTGGCAACACGTTCAAGCCCTAATTGCCATGTCATCGTTGTCTTAAGAGCACTGCAATTAAAACATAATTGAAGTTTTCAACGCTTCATCGTTTGTGTGGTGGCTGGCTATTGGTGTAAGAATAGCACATGAAACCTTTATAGAAGGTGGACAGCTGGGACGAAATGTAACATGCCAATTTTAAAAGCACACCAAATGGTGCTGGTTTGGCCTCCTGCTGGCAAAGCTTGTCATTTGAAATTTTAAATGACACATAATCAACTCTTCTCCACCTGTGCTCTCAAGTATTTGCCGCGTTGTTATTGTAGTACAATAGTTATCTAAGGGTTAAACTAGAGGCATGTAGTAGCATCCTTCAAACTTTGTTCCTTGTACATTGAGATTAGTATTTTCTTTTTGTTATGACAAACCACTGGCATACCACAGACAATCTCGGCTTTCCAACATAAAATAGCATTACATTGCGGTCATAGGAATTGATACGTATCTTTTTATATATGTGCGTAGATATGTATATGTAATTTTTATACTCAGCTGAGCAGAGCTCACAGAGTAAACTAATTTCGTTCGCATAACAGTACCCCGTAACGGCATAAACTAACCGAGATAGATATAGACTTCTATATATCAAAATGATCTGGGCGTAGAAAGAAATTCATTTAGCCATGTCCGTCCATCCGTCCGTAAACACGATAGCTTGAGTAAATTTGGAGGTACCTTAATGAAATTTGGTACGTAAGTCCCTAGGCACTCATCTCAGATCGCTACTTAAAATGAACGAAATCGAACTATAACCACGCCCACTTTTTCTATATCGAAAATTTCGAAAAACCGAAAAAGTGCGATAATTCATTACCAAAGGCGGATAAAGCGATGAAACTTGGTAGGTGGGTTGACCTTATGATGCAGAATAGAAAATTAGGAAAATTTTGGACATGGGGCGTGGCACCGCCCACTTTTAAAAGAAGGTAGTTTATAAATTTTGCAGCTATATTTTGGCAGGTGAGTATGTAATGTTCGGTTACACCTGAATTTAGCCTTCCTTACTTGTTTATGTTACATGTTGTACGTAGAAGCTTAACATGAAAAGTTCCGAATGAAAAACCAAAAAGGGTAGCAAAACATGTTGATTGCTGTTAATGCTGCATACCTTCGCACATTCCTTCCACATTCTTCATGTGAGAACACACATATGTATATGTGTATTTATTTTACTTGGAACGTATGTATGTATTTACTCATACTGAGAATGATATCTTACGAAAGAAGTTGAACTTCTTACGCAGATACTGAGAAAATTATATTCGGATCACACACACCTTTCGATTCCCGATATCCACTTAAGTTATTCAAAATCGGAAGCTAGCAGTTAAGATTTTTATAGAATTTACCCTTCTCTTCATCCTAATTTCATTCACTTTAAATACACCCGATTGACATCTTGTTAAAGGAGCAAGCTTTCTAGAGAACGGTATCCGCCACCTCAACAAGACTACTGTAAGAGCAGAAATGGTTTTTCATGTTGCTGTCGAACGGATCAGTCAAGAGCATGATGTATTAGGTGCCATTGTAATGGTACAAATAGAACAGTGATGAATCGCCTCTGTTAGATTTCATCAGCACTGAGTGGCAGAAAAGTCATGGCGAAGGGAGGGGAGCGTTGGTTCAAAGAAATGAGAGAAGGGACACTGTTTCCTGGGTTAGAGGAAAGAGGCTGCAATGAAGAGGCTGGCGATCTGGCAATGCTTGTCAGAAGGAAATTTCCGAACACATTGAAGGACAGAGGCATCGACGTGCCGATGAAAGGTGGTCTTAATCATATCGACACGATGTCAACCCTAAACAAACAGAGCTGTTTGTAGCATAAGAACCAGACTGTGTTCAGAGGAACGAACAACGTAGGGAATATAAATAAAATAGCGGCGAAAAACAAGGAGGACTGATTACACAAACAAGGGGTATATAATCAAGTTAACATGTGAATGCCAGCAGAGATGAACGTACTTGGAACCATTGAAATATATGAACAGAAAACATATCAATCTCTCGAACTACACACAAAAACCTTGAAATGACAAAGACAGGCTACTCACACGAGTACACAAGTATGAAATCAAGACTAAGAATCAAATTAGAACCACTAACTTCTGCCTGCCAACGAATCGCATATTGCCATAAACAAAACACCACAAGTACAGAACTAATTTTAACACTGAAAATGGCACAACGCTTAAAACCGATTTGTCTACGATGATTTAATTATTGTCTGCGCTATAAAGACCCCAGTCGTGCCTATAAACTTTTGAACTTCACACCTTTCAGCATTTTGAGCAGCTTCGCCTTCATCTCTGGTAGGGCAGACTATTGTGTGCAGGCTCCAGCGTACGTTGTTAGATAAAAAACTGATATTCCCTCAAGGGAGAAATGGAATGGGATTCAACTAGGTGGGATTATGGAAACCTTGACACGAATGGATACAAATTGAATAGGTTTGGTTGAACGACGGGAAGGTGGCGTGGGGTATTCTTCCAGAAGCTCATCAGGATGTTTAGGCTATCAGATTACTGTAACATCTTTCATGTGGAGGTACCGTTATAAAAGACGTGTTAAATGCAATACTGTTCACCACTAATGACTGTGATATAGGTTAATATTTACTCTGATATTCAAGCTGCTGTCAAAGCGCTCTGCCACCGTAACTTAAGGGTAGTTAGGGATCGGGTGACCGCACTTGCATTGGCATAGAACTACTTTTTCAGTAAAATAATCTGGGTGGCAGTCCTAGTAACTTTCACGCTGTTTGCTTATGCCGAAAGCTCTTGCCAGTAAAGACTTTGGCACGTTGTCTCTACTACTGGACAGGCGGGATTCGATTCGAGTGAGCTAAACAAGAGCTAGGCTGACACTTCCTTCTCTTAGTAGTTATAGAGGTTGTTTTCTGACCACTTATAAATTGTAAGCGGTCGTCGAAGCAGGGAACTGCCTAATGGGAGTTCATGATTCGGGCTTTAGTTCTAGCTGTCTAATCTGTATGGGGGGCGACTAGGTGGAATCATAAAGTCACCAGCTATATAGACTTTGCTAGGTCGGTAAGAAAATAAAGACATTAAGGAATATGACGGTTTTTTGCAATCGGGTTTGAAAAAGCTTACGGCCTGGATTGGATTTCTTTGAATGAGTGTCATTCAGCAATCACCCTGTAGATACTTCGGGAGCGACGACTGCAAGAACAACAGATAATGGGAAGCGACTTTTTGTGAGAGCTTATGTGAAAGAATCATATACTACTCTTATTTTAAAATTTGAGAGAGTCATTTGGTGTCATCGTTCCAAGTCATTTCCAACGTTGGAAAATTTTCTGCATATGTGGGCAACAACAGTTGTTCAGTCTTCTGTAATTTAGTTATATACTTATGCTTTTATATGTGTAATGAGAAATCAGAGGAAAATGTGAACTATTGAAATTTATTTAGCACTACTCAGCTCCAGTTCTCCATTTTGCTTATTCTGTATGACTCATCTACATATGCATATGTTTACGAAGCCCCTCTATAATTTCGTTCATATATTTAGCATTACCAATTTTTAGTATTGCATGTTTGCTTATGGAACGTTCGTCCATGCATTCTAATGGCTCTTATACCTTAAGGGATAGTACACACAAATATTGGTTTTGTCACTTATTTCATTAAATATTTATTGGAAAGGGAGTTTTGTTATTCAATACTACTTAGATGTAGATATATTTGTCTGTGCACCAATACGCATTTAAAAGTAGCCAAAGGTGTTAAGCTAATTATTCTAAAAAACTGATTTTGATTCTGCAGAGTAGAAAATACATAGACAAAATTATTATGATACAAATTTAATGGCGTTTAACCGCATTGCTCTCATAAGTGGAAAGTGCCTTCCAACCATTAGCCCTTTGATGAATCGGGCGCTTCGGGATATTCATACCTGGGCATCAAATGTCGGGTTGAAAGTCGACGCGGATAAGACGGATATGGTCTTGTTTACAAAGAGGTACAAGGTCCCAAATTGGAACAGGCCTAAGTTAGGTGGGGTGACTTTACAGGAGAAACCTTGCACAAAATATCTAGGAATCATCCTAGACAGTAAGCTGTCATGGATGCACAACATAGAGGAGAGGGTGAAAAAGGCTTCAATGGCACTTTATGCATGTAAAAGAATGCTGGAGTGTACGTGAGGCTTATCGCATTCTATTTCTCATTGGGTTTTTACAGCATTTGTAAGCCCTATCTTATACTATGGGGTTCTTGTTTTGTGGAAAGCCACACAAAAAGCAACCTACCTCAAAAAATTAGGGGGGGGGGGGGGGGTATCTACAATATCAATGTTTAGCATAACGGAAAGCCTGAAAACAACCCCCACAGCTGAACTGTATGCCATTCTACACATTCCGCCTGTAGACCTGGTAGCAAAGAACATAGCGTTAGCAACTACAACCAGGCTCAAGGCATCTTCATCTCCGAACATACGGCCATAGTAGTATAGCGTCATCAATCACAAGAAAAATCTGGTCTTCGAGGGCGATCTTAAGGCCACAATGGAGGTGAAAGGTTGGCGCAAGGGTGCTCAAATTGCGGAAGATACGATACATGTGTACACATATGGTTCCAAAGTAGTGGAAGGTGTAGGGTCTGCGGTATACTGTGCTGATCTGGAAATAAACAGATCCTACAGGCTGCCGGATTACTGTAGTGTTTTCCAAGCGAAAATAGTAGCCGTAACCACAGCAGTAGAAACCGTGGAAGAAAATAGCGCAAGCTGCAATCGTGTTAACTTATTGACAGTCAAGCAGTAATTAAGGCAATAATCTCGCATAGCACAGCATCTAAATGCGTGTTAGAGTATAACCAGTCCCTGGAGACGATCGGGGCAGGGAGAAGCGTACATCTATATTGGGTCCCAGGGCATATGGGAATAGATGGGAAGGAAAAAGCGGATGAACTAGCTTAAAAGGGCGCATCCCTTGAAGCTTGCTCCGTGACGTCCCAATTAGACTGGGCGAAATTAAGCGAAGGCGAGAGGGGCACATCGCCTAAGCAGTTGAGGCGTGGTTTCAAACGCGGAGCTGTAAAGTGTCGAAGATTATGTGTAGGTCTTACAACCTTAGAATAACAAACTTGCTTCTGTCATTAAAAAGAGAGGACTGTAGACTCATGATGGGTATTCTGACTGGACACTGCCTTCTGCCGTCACATGCCTTTAAATTATGCTTGGTTAGTGATAGCAGATGTAGGAAGAGCGGGTTGGAGGAAGAAACGATCGAGCATGTTCTGTGCTCGTGCCCTGCACTTGCCAGGCTAAGACTTCAGCTATTAGGAGTGATACAGCTGTCAGATCTGGAAGCAGCAAGTGGCTTAAGTCCTAGGAAACTTCTAGTATTTGCCAAGGGGATGGAGTTATTTTATAACATATTTCCTGGTTTTTGATAGGGTTTTTCAGTTTGCTCATTAAAACAAACTTCTTGTAACACTACGGTCTTATTCAGTCTATGTGAGGTTCTCATGGACCGGCCAGTTCAACCTTACCTAACCGCATAGGTTAAACTACGGACTCATACAGTCAATGTGAGATCTTCATGTACCGGCCAGTTCATCCAAAACATATAGGCGATCAGGCGAAAGACCATCAATATGGGTAACACTTCACAGGACCTTCGGGTAGTGTCCTTATCGCTAAAACAACAACAAAAACATCTCGTTGTAGGAGATGAACAAGAGCAAAAGTCCATGCAAGGACCGCATAATTTCTTATTATAAAGCATTAAAATGAATGCAATTAGACTATATAAGCCCCTTAATAATAAGATACTTCAAGAATAATTATCTTTGTATAAGAATAATCGATACTCGAAACAACGCTACCGCCGTATTCCTTATTTCTAATTATTGCCTACGGAATATTTTGCTGGGCAGCCACCCGATATTTACCCATACCTGTCGCATATGAAATGTGTACCGCCATTAGCGCAATTTAGTGTCTGACTCAGGAGCAAAAGAGCGATTCACTTAAAAGGCAATTAAATTCGTAGCCACGTACTTTGCGGTTGTTTAGTTGGGAAGCCAGTAATGACAAAGTGGAGCTCACTGCACTCTTGCACATACATACATTGTTCTATATAGTGTTTTATCGGCCGATATACATATTTACATACAAAACATATATGTTGAGCCAGATAAAAATTAATTTAAAAAGGGTGATTCACTTGATGGGTTTAAAGACAAAATGTGTCTGTTCAAATCATAAATAGTTCTAAACAGGTGCATGTGAAATCAGATAGTCCTAGACTACTCTCTATCGCATCACAGTTAAGCAAAGGACTTCAGTGGTTACTTGCGTAGCCCAATAGATGATAAATAAATTCAGTCTGAATGCTATAGGGCTGCTAAACCGACCAACATTTCTCTTCACACGCACGTTAAGCTTACCTTTTCCACTGCTTTTCACCTGACGAGCACCCCGTCTATCACAATTTGCTTGACTAACATCTCAAAAAGCCCAATATTTTAAAAGAATACGATTTAAAGGATAGCCTTCGTGATGTCCTCATAAAAGCAAAATCGAGCTCCCCACTATTCACCAAGCATTGTTTAAGCCGAGGACGTCTGCTAAATGAGCCATTTTGAAGAAAGCGCAATAATGAGATAAATTATCGTCCACCCCTGTTGACCACTGGTTTGCTTGGACTCCAGTTAGAAGACTTTGATGACAATTTGCGTGTGGTCGCGCCCATTGAATTGAGCGAAGCACTGTTTACACAGCAATGGCAACAACAAAAGATATGTATATTATGGGAGAAAGTAAACATCGATGCCAATTTCTGCCATAAATCGCTGTGAATGAGCATCTTTGGAGCGAAATTTTTAAAAATTACGTTTATTTGCGGACGATATGGATAAGGACACCCTCTATCAAAAACTAGCAAAGATATACGATAACTGATTGCGCCATGATATCAAAATCATGCTTGGCGACTTAAATTCTGTAGTGGCGAGGATGAGGATGAGTTTGATACCCGCCGGAATACTAATGAGCTTACAATATTCCCGAGGTGGACAAACCTGTCGTAAGAATGGACTAAAATCCACAGTTTTAGAAGGTTCGACATGGTGGTGTCTAATTGATCACGAAAAGGTGAAGCCAGTACTTTAATGATGTTTCCAACATTACCAACCCTAGTAAAAATATAAATGTATCATACACATATTAGCAATGAGAGGCTCTGTCGATCTCGTGTTCCGTAAATAGATAGAAGGAGAGGGGGGTATCGGAATGGACCAGAAAGTTATACGTAGTAATAATAAAACGGTCCCGAATTGGTGTCGGGCTAGTTTTGTTACCGGAACGTATCGGATCTATATTCGGTACAGGGCCATCAATTTAGAAAACGAAACTTCGTTTAGTGGTTTGTTTCAAATACCTCACCCTTTATAAAGAAGCTAGTATACATATACATACGTACATGCATACATACATAGATAAGTACAAATGCATATGCTACAGTTGGCCTCACTTGACTCACTTTGATTACGCTTTATTATTTATTATTTCAGCAAGTGCGCTTAAGCAAATCTAAAGAAAATCCGTGCATCTTGCAATATCTTCACTAAAGAAATAACGTAATCTTAGCAAAAACCACAGCAACACTCGTTTATGTCATACAACACTTAGTGGAAAATGGTTTACTTGGTTTGTTTTTCAGAGTAAACCAGCAACATTCGCCGCAAGCACTTGCTATAATGGCTTAAGCAGACTGTTGCAATAAAGTGCATATGCATATTTGTGTGTGTTTGTTTAAAATTATTTTGAAGAACGTGTCACTTTTAATAACAACCAACTCGATTCATCTAAGGATTTTTCAATGTACTATGCAATGAAATTGGTTTAGGACCTTGAATTCTGACTGCTATCGAACTAGTCCAAAAAAAAAAAAATGAAATTTGCTAGAGTTGTAAATTAAAATGCGTGATCCCCTGCTCAAGAGCATAATCCCATGACCTCTCACCTGTGAGGAAGCTGCTATTTTGTTAAGCCTTGAGACGTTTCTCATAGTTTCGTTTATTATAATCGGATGCGATTCAAGTGGTTGATAAGGGCCATACAAAGCTTTATAGCTTGAAAGCTTCCGCAACCCAATTGTCAATCTCCCCCACGTGAGGTGAATCCTGTTACAAATATGAATGTATCATACACATATTTAGCCGGCTCAGCTCTGGCGACCCCAAGTGCTTCATGGAACTAGGGGGTGGGTATTTCGGGATGGCCTAGAAGGTTTAGTGTGGTCATATAAATCGTTCCCGAGATGGTGGGGCTAGTAATGTAATGGTTCTTTGTTACCGGAAGGTATGGGGTCTATATCCAAAAAAGGACCATCAACATCATATGTAGTTTTCAATTATTTTCAGTATCAAAATCAGTCCAGCGGCGGGCTAACAGAAAGTACTCTGTTGAAGACCGAAGGAAAATTATTGAAGTTGCCAATAAAGGCCTTAATTGGGTGCAGCTGGCGGCGTCGCTCAATGTAAGATACAAAACAGCTTACGTATGGGTGTCCTCTGGCACTCCTGAAGCACTTAAGCGAGGTGACTTGAAATGAAAAGCGTTTTCGGACGATGAGTTGGCAATAATACTTACATGGATAAAGGAGGATTCAGCCATTACATTAAAAAGAATTCGCAAAAAGAATTCAACAAACTTTTAGAAAAACGATCTCCATTTCCAGCATAGGAAATTATTTCGAAGGACAAATGTATCTATTAAAAGATATTCATAAGGAGCCCCTCTCAATGAACACCCAACTCAATAATGAAAAGCGTAGTGAGTATGTAATTTCGCTAAACCAGTTAATTCAGTCTGGCAAGCAAATAATCTGCATTGATGAGACGAATTTTAATTTATTCTGTCGGCGTTCACGAGGTCCCAACGTACATCTTATTTGGGGATATCTGCATCTGGCGTAGTGAAAATGACTAACAGAAGAGGGTCTTTCAAAGCTGACGACGCAAGTGCTTGGCTTAGTATGGTTTTGCAGAGATGGTGCGAAATTGGAAACCGGCTTGCAGATGCTGTAACTATTTGCGGCCGCGCCCCATGCCATTCCAAGCTACATAAGGTCTGCCAGGAAGCCACTTTATTGCGGTTGGGGCCGTACTGAGGAAAAGGTGTAGTGTGACACTGGTATAGGTTTGTCTAAATTTTGACAATTTACATCTGTTAGGGTATCCTCAATAGAAATGGACCAGCTGGTTTATCTGCAGGGAAAATATCTATGTATGCATGTACGTTTGCATATAAAGGATACTTCAAAACTCTACGTTTGCATGCATCTTCTAGATGTATGATGCTTTGATAGTGTGCGTGCAGTTAATATTTGTAACCTTGCGAACTTCACTAAATTGTCAATTTCATGATGCATTGGTGCAGAATATCAGATAGTTGCTAACAGCAAACTTTACTCTTATCCTCTTCTTATTGTCACGTACATATATGGATCATTATAAGCAAGTTGTAGCTGTAAATATATCTTTTGAACTTGCCTTCCCTTTAATCAAATGCATTTCATTGCTTTTTATCCTGCAGCAGTACGCTCTTCCGTTATTACCAATATGGAGCGGTAATGTTTTGATTTTAATTATACCGTTAATAATTGATAAAGATTGAAATTTAAGTCAGGCATGCTATTGCAATTTGAATCGAAACATTCTAACAGTACATGTATTAGGGATGCAGCGGAAGGGAGTTTGCTGGAAAGGAAATCGAAATTAAAAAATAAAAAAAAATAAAATAAATGTAAGGCGCGATAACCTCCGAAGAGATCTAAGGCCGAGATTCTCTTCCTATTTGCGTCGTGCTCTTCTTGATTTTCCCTACAAATTGGCCGGACGAAACCTACATGTTTTATGCCGACTCCGAACGGCATCTGCAAGGCAGATGTGTTTTCACTGAGAGCTTTTCATGGCAGAAATACACCCGGAGCGCTTGCCAAACACTGCCGAGGGGCGACCCCGCTTAGAAAAATTTTCTTCTAATTTAAAAACCTTATTTCTAAAATTTTGATATTGCTTTGCCCGGGGTGCGAACCCAGGGCATACGGTGTGGTAGGCGGAGCACGCTACCATCACACCACGGTGGCCACCGAAACTTACTAATTTATTTATTGGAAGTGGAATCGGACGCGAATTCACTGTTGCTATAAACGCTATATGTATTGCTTGATATTTATGTAAGTCGCAGTGCATATCGGTAACTTTTAACTAATTATAAAAATGTAGTGAAAAATTTGTTAAAAACATAATCGATTTTGTTGAGCAAACAAATGGTTGCTTAGGTTAAACTGGCCGTTCAATAAAAATCTCAAACCAGAGTTCACTCAATCTATGTGAGGTCCTCATGGGCCGGCCAGTTCAACTTTACCACAGTTCCTTTGACGACAAAACTCAATTAATTACCAAGAAAATGTAAGGGTAAGTTATCTAAAAGTTGTTTCGTTTAACGCTGAGGTCAAGATATATCCAGTAATCATATTTATGTTCAGATTTCCTACCTTCGAAAGGATACAATAATTTTTATACCTTTCATGGAAATTACATGGTATATTAAGTTTGTCAAAAATCTCAAAATTGTAAGTCCTGAAAGGGGAAGAGATAGACCCACCAATAAGTATATCAAAATGATCAGGATGACGAAGTGAGTTCATTTAGCCCGCCTCTCTGCCTTTCCGTCTGTCTGTTTGAATGCAAACTTGTCCTAAATTTTTCTGATATCTTGATAAGGTTTGATTAATCAGATTGAGTTTTCAAACTGCACCATATGCTTTCGTGAATGGCATATATTGCTTTCTGAAAAAATGGTAGAGATCGTTCGTATATATAACATATTTCCCCCAAAACAAATTGTTAAAGTAAGAAACTTTTTAATAGTTTCTGCCAAACTTTGAGAGTCAGAGGCTCAAAATTTTAACAAATGTTTACGTATAGGGTATTTCTTGTTTCTGAAAAAATTTTATAGATTAGTTGTATATAAAGTATAAATGCCATATAACCGATTATTAAGATATGAAAATTTTAGTAATTTCTGCCTAATTTTAACAGCTAGAACCTTCAATTTACGCTATATGCTTTCATATATGGCATATAATGTTGTCTGAAAAAATCACAGATTTCGGTCTTATGTATAGTGTTTAGTATATGCCCTTAAAACGGTAATTGCTGCCCCATTTTAACGGCTAGAAACTTAAAATTTCATCAAAACTTACGTATATGTCATATATTATTCAGATAAGTGATTAATGATCATAGATATAGACCACAAGAAACGGGAAAATGTGTATCCTTACAGAAAGTATCTACCTATTCATATACTCAGCGTGCTTTGTACATAGAGTATATTAACTTTGGTAACATACGCCTTGATCGCAATGGCATAAACTAATCGAAATAAATACTTTCTTCCATATTTCAGAATCCTTAGGATGAAAAAGGAATGGATATAGCCATGTCCGTCCATCCGTCCATCCGTCCGTCTGTCTGTACACACATTATATGAAATTTCGTATATGGGTTCCTTGTCACACATCTCCAATCGCTATTTTAAATGAGCGAAATTGGATGATAACCACGCCCACTTTTTGCATATATAACATTTTGGAAAAAATAAAAAACCTGATTATTTAGTAAATAATACACCTAGAATATTGAAATTTGATGTGCGGACTGATATTGAGATATGGATATGTGTGAGAAGGAAACGATGCCTTATCTTTCTAACACACTGTTTGGCACTGACCGAATTGTCAAACTAGCGTGGAACCCAGTGGAACCTGCCTAGAATCTATGTTTGGCACTGAACGAAGTGTCAAAATTACCGGGGTTGCTGTCATCGACATCGATGCAAGGAAACAAAAAAAGGAGCGGAATATCAGATATGGGTTGCTATGATGGTAACTTTTTTTGAACAAATTTAGTATGAAAATATAAAGTGCATCTATATGGGACCTACAGAAAATTATACAAATTCTTCGAATGTGGTATTTGAAGATGCGTACTTATGCCAACATTAAGAATAAAAACACCGGTACTAAATTTTTCTACCCGTTCAAAAGCTCTCCGCGAAAAACAGTTTAAAGCCGCGATCGGCTGCCAAAACATTTCCAAAAATGTGGAAAGAGTTATGAAAAGACGCGTTGTGTCTTGGTATCAATAATCCAAAGGCGAAAAATTGTTCAGATTATTGAAACCGTGGCCAAAGCGCGTTTACTAAAGCCTCTCCCAACGGTTTTGGTTGTGTTTTAGGAATCGTCCCCGATAATAAAGTATCACAATTTGTTAACTAAAATTGTCCAAAACATATGGATTTTAAAGAGCGATGTAATTATGTAAGTGCCCGTTCGAAATTAAATTAAGGTTTTTCTTTGCAATTTTGCAATTAAATTTTTACGCAGTTTTCGTTAAAAGCTACTGCACTTTTTTTGGACCTAAGAAGTACAACAGTGCCAAATATTATCCATAAAAAACAAACAAGAACAAGCATTTTGATCAGGTGAGCGTATCTGTGCGTGTGTGTGCTGATACATGTCCTACTTGTAAACCTTTACAATGATTGAGACTGTGATAAAAATTTTAAATTTTTGAAAATGTGCGTGGCACCGCCTACAGGTGATAAAATCAATTTTACAAATATTATCAATCATACATCAAAAACCGTTAAACCTACCATAACAAAATTCGACAGAGGTTTCCTTCACTAAATAGAATGCTTCGAAGAAAAATTAACGAAATCGGTTAAGGACGCCCACTTTTATATAATCGATTTTAAAAGGGTTGTCGATGAATATAAGGAGCTATATCTTTGCAAAACATAGCTTTATATCAAGGGTATTTTATTTTCAAAGTCTAATTATAAGAAGAAAAAGGACAAAAATTAAAATTTTTGAAAATGGGTGGGGCATCGTTCCTTTTATGACCAAGCAATTTTCTATGTTTCGTGAGCCATAACTCGAAGAAAACTTAACGGTTCGTAATATAATTGGGTGCACATATTTTCTTTATTGCACGAAATAGTTCTAGTAAAAATGAACGAGATTGACTATGCCCACTTTTATACTAAATTATGTTTAACAGGGTCGTAGACCAGAATAATAAGATATATCGTAGCGAAAAATAATTTTGTATCAATGATATTGCATTTACAACGTTTTATTGTAAGAGGAAATTGAGAGAAACTTTTTTTTTAATGGGCATTCCCACGCCCCTATTCCAATCAAGAATTACACAACATTTCTTGAGCCTAAAAAAAAAAAAATGCCTCGTAAGAAAAGTCGAAAAAGAATTTTACAATTGAAACTCAAGCTGAGTACATAATGTTTGGTTACACCCGAACTTAGACACCCTTACTTCTTTCTATTAAGGTTTGTTGAACTACAGCGTTTAGAGTGTGAAATTGTTATAAAAAATATGCTATTCATTGTACAAAAAATGTATTCAAACTCAAATAAAAGTCAACAAAATCATCAATCAACTACATATTTGTGTTTGTTGTTGCTTTAAACAATGTTTACATCAAAATAACAATGAGTGCTTATAAATACATGGTTGGCTGGTCTTCCAATTTTTTTTTTCGAGTTTTCACAAATAAATTGAAAGTCAATATATACATATTTATGCCAGTATTTCCAAGAGCCTACATGCTTTTCAATACATACAGTGGCGTAACAATAGGGTGGCATGGGTGGCCAAATGCCACGGGACCCCGACCCAAGAGGGCCCCGGGCCAACAGGCTGCGAGCTCAGGAATTTTTTTTATATTGTACATGAGTAATTTATTTTATGTGAAAAGTATATTCATTCAAAACAAAAAAACAATTGAAAAGTATATTTTTATAAGTACTGCTTAAAATTCAATCAATAAATCGTTAAGCATTTCAACCGAACTTAACAAAAAGATGTTTATTAATTTTTAGAGAAGCACGCGTGACGAGTAATTTTACTTACTTATGACCGTCAAAAACCCGTCAATCAAAATACCGATAATTGCAGGTTCTTATTCATTTTAAAATGCATCCATTGGTTTCTACATATTTTGGAGCGGAACGTTGGCAACGCGGGTGAGCATTAATAATCGGGGAATTCACCATTTAGTTTTTTTTTTCATCTCTCTCCTGCGGGGGTAACTTGGCCACACTATGTTAGCGGAATCGCGGATTTGATATTTTTTTATGAGGGCTTCACTGACTGCATATTCCTTGTGCGAGTATTTTAACGATTGGTGATTTGTAAGTTTGATTTTGTTATTTTACGAAAATAGTGGCAAAGTAAAGTTTATTGTGAAAGTTAAATACTAAAATGTCTAGTTCCAGAAAATATTTAAGTGGGAGCGAAAAACGAAAGAGAAAGGACGAGACTGAAGAAAAAAATAAAAAGCTACTTAAAATTAGTCAGTACTTGAAAAATGATGACTTAAATAATAAAAGATCGATTGAGCAGTGCTCCAGAAGTGAGGAATCGGAGCTTACTAAAAGTACACCAGTGTTATCAGATGCAGCATCCAACATCAGTGAATATCCAGATCCAGAACAACCACAACAAGGTACCAACAAAAATCAAAGTGAATTATATTCTAGCATGATAAATATTGTATCTTCGCCATATGTTACTGATAAGGGTAATTTTAAAGACAAAACTAATTAAATGAAAAGATTCGTGATTGAAAATGGACATTGCAAGCCTAATGGCCCTTTCTTAAAAGATAGTAACAATAGATCTTTTATAAAAAAAAATTACTATATTTTTTCCAAGTCTGGCGTCAAGCTTGAACGTACATGGCTTTCCTATTCTTTAATAATTCAGAGTGCGTATTGTGAACGGTGTTGGTTATTCGCAAATCGGGCATCTAGGAATATACAAAATGTTTGGATTGAGGGCTATGACGACTGGAAACATACTGTAGATGGCATACAAAGACACGAGACATCAAAAATTCATCTGGATTGCTGTCTTACGTATCAACAGCGCCTACTACATGGAACACTCGATAAAGAGCAAGAGTCTATGATCAGAAAAGAAAAATCCTTTTGGCGACAAGTATCCTTAATGTTACTCTGACACTTGCAACATGTAATTTAGCCTTTCGTGCCCACAGAAAAAACGCAGATAGCAGTCATCCAAGCTCCAAAGGAAACTTTTTGAGTATTGTTGAGTTATTAGGAAAATATGATCCGATTTTGCAAGAGCTGTTAAATAAACCAAAGGGCCATATAAAATACTTAAGTCCGAAAATACAAAATGAGCTAATTACTGTCCTGGTTTTAAAAGTAGAAAATGCACTTATAAATGAAATAAATGACGCACCATTCTACTCCATCATATTCGATACAACGCAAGATATTTCAAAAATTGATCAAATGTGTGAACTTTACCGTTATTGTATGATCGAAAAAGATTGTAATGGGATCACTAAGGCACTTGTGATTAAAAAAACATTTTTGGGATTTCATGAAGTTAAGGGTCAAACTTCCTTAGCAATGTCCAAGTATACTATTAAATCCATAAATGACAAAAACATTCCTCTAAATAGGTGTCGAGGATAAGGATATGATGGTGCTGATGCAATGAAAGGGACTTACGGTGGAGTTCAAAAACTCATAAAAGATGTTGAGCCAAATGCCGCATATGTTCACTGTACTGCTCATAATTTAAATCTAGTATTCAATGATGCAGTGAGAGAGGTTATTGATATGCAAAATTTTTTTGAAACAATTCAAAAAATTTATAATTTTTTGGGCATAGTATCAACAGATGGAATATTTTATCAAGTTTGATATCTAATGAAGAAAGTGAGTCTTCAAATTCAATAACATTGAAAACATTAAACCCTACTAGACGGGCAGGACATTATCATGCCGTTATTGTTTTAAAAGTTCGGTTTGTTGAAGTGCAAAAAGCGCTAACGAAAACAATCCTGTTAAATTGCAAATCAGAAGAAAGAAATGAAGCTGTTTCACTCAAAAAAAAGACCGAAAACTACAATTTTGTTATGTTACTGGTTTTTCAATGTAAGATCCTACTTACTATCGATGCAGCCTCTAAAGCACTTCAGTCCAAAGCCACCGATCTCTCCAATGCCTCAAAAAGTTTGAAAATCTGCCTAGAAGTATTGGAAAGGTATCGACATGAATTTGAAAATTTGAAGATTGAATCAAATAGTAAAGCTGAAAAATGGTCCATCACCCCTGAATTTTCTAATACTCGTCAAATGAAAGTAAAATGCCATTTTGACGAGCTCTGCGAAGATGAGCGCCTCCAATATCCGGAAAGTTTGGACATCATTATAAACCAACTGAAATTGCGTTTCATTCCAATGAATGAAATTGTTTCAAATTTCAATGTTTTACAGCCTTCCACGTTAAAAGTTTTAAATGACACTGATCTATTAAAAAATGCTTTAGAATTTGTTGAGATTTATAAAAAAGACATATCTGAATCATTTGGCAGAGAAATTCTAAGTTTTCGATCCACCTTCAAAGACGAAATAGAAAAATTGTCGTGTATTAGAGACATTGCTGATTTATTAATAATAAAAAATTATTTTATGTCTTGCAGCTTTCCTGAAGTATGCATTGCATTAATGTTATTTCTCACAATTCCTGTGACTACAGCTAGTGCTGAACGATCATTTTCAAAACTAAAATTGATAAAGACTTATTTAACAAACTCTATGTCTTGTCTACAGGTTATATAACTTGTCTATTCTGTCTATTGAAAATTCTATGGAACAGAAATCTCGAAAAAAAGATTTTTCTTAATAAATAACTTATTGAAATTAAATTGTTGATTTGTTGATTAAAATCATCTGTTGAAATAAAATTTGTTTCCTTTAATCAAACTGAGTACAACGGGACGATTTTTATTGATAGGGCCCCATCATAAGAATTTGCCACGGGCTCCAGATGTTGTAGTTACGCCTCTGCAAACATACACACATTTATAAAACTATGAACGAAGTAGTCTAAGTTTGGGCTATACTGAACATTATTTACAAAATATTAGCTCTTTTATGTGTATATATGTAAAGGATACACTTAAGGAGACATATGACGAACAGTAAATGATATGAAAGTTAAATATAGTACTTATACAATTTTCGTATTTTGCACTAACATGTCTATAATGTTTATGTAGCTCCGTATCATAAATATATTGCCAATTGGTGGTAAAAACTTTGCTTCAGATTTAATACTCAATTTTAAGTTTCATCAATTTATCGGTATCTGGAAATGAATTATTACAATTTTCCAATTTTGATATCGATTTTTTTTTTTTAAGTGAACGAGGTCGCTTACCGATTCCGTTTATTTTCACAAAGCATATATTTAATTATAAATATATCCTTCATGCCAGATTTCAACTTGACATCTTCAATGGATTTTGATTTTCGACTTGAATAAGGTTACAAGCTTACCTGCGGAGGCTAACAAAGTTACATAGAACAAACAGAACCGCAAATAGGTTCAGAGAATCCATTAGAGATTACAACAAAAAAACATAGAATCCAAACATAATATCAGAGTCTAACTTCGCGAATCACATGGTCAAAAATGAATGTTCTCCAGCAAACATCAATAAAACAGTTAGGGTTCTTCACATACAGGAAAAATGCCGAAGTCTCAACGTACTCGAAATCATGGAAATCTACAAACAGAAAACATTCGACGGTAGAATATTAAACTAACAGATAAACAAAAATACAAACCAATAAACGCACCAAAGCAACAAACCCACAAAGAAGGTTAAACGACTAGAGTTACTGACTTTTACGTGCCTCAGTCAGCCACACAAATCGATCAGTAAAAACCACCCTCGGTTCTGAATAAACACACAGCACATACACAAGCATCAATTTTGACAATACCTGTTCATACACCTACGAACTATAAATACAAGACAAACGACAACAACAGATCAGAACGAGAATCGACACTGATGATGGCGCAACTCCGAAACCGATTTGTCTCGAAACCAAATTTGACAAGGGATGACGGAAAATCTTTACAATATACATCATTTATCCACACTGCCGGAAAATCAACAAAACAAAATAAGTCAATTTACTAATCTTTGGTAATGAACTACCAATTTTTTCCATTTTCCAAAATTTGGATATCATTTTTTAAAATGGTCCCAGGTTGATATTGTTAATTGTCTTAAAATGTAAGGACCTCCCTGCCAAATTTCAATGTGATATCTTCAATGGCTTAGAACTTATGACTTAGAAAACTTTCTTTTTCTAAATGTAGGCGGTGCTGCGTGCTGCGCACATTTTCCAAAGTTTTGCCTAATTTCGTATCATAAGATCATCCACAAATCAAGTTTCAGTTTATCGTTCTTTGGCAATAAAAAATTGCATTTTGTCGAAAATTTCGATATTGATAAAGTGGGCGTGGTTATAGTGTGACTTTGCATATTTTCAATGGAGATATCTATTGAGCCTTGGAAAGCCAGCGTGCTAAATTTTGTGAAGATATTTAAAATTTTACTAAAGTTATCGTGTAAACAGACGGACGGATATGGCTAGGCCAAATTTTTTTTCGCATCCGATAGCTTTGATATTGTAACGAATTTGCTGCAAATCCTCTTATTTGCCCTTTTGCTAGGTTCCTATCGCTAAACTGTTGAATAAATAACTCCAATATTGAATAATGGAAAAATGGCCTTTATTAAAATACTTCACAATAACACTCAAACTGTGCAACAAATAGCTTAATAACCAAACTGATAGCTTAAATGAAACTGACTTTCAAAATAATACTGCTATTGCTCGCTAGATATCGTCTTAGTCGTAACTGCTTGACAACTCAAATCAAACTGAATTCCAGCGCCTCTACATCTTTTATACTCTCTGGTTTCCTCGTTCGCATCTTCTAGAATCTAATAGCATTGTCCATGAGCTCTCAAACGTCTCAGCTATAACTAAAATTGCACGATTTTATAGCTTCTCTCATACCCCATGCTTGTATGTGTGAGCGACACTTCCCCAATTATAATTGCCTACATTTAGGAGCATCTCAAATAAGATGTCTGCATATGGTTGTGCTTTGCTTCTCAGCTGCGTGTACCTACATATGTGTAGACATAATGATTGATTCGTTTATGTAGATACAAGTGACTGTCTGCTTTATTGTTGTTGTGACTTTATTTACTTAGCATCAGACTAGTGATGTGAGTATCACTTAGTGTCACTCATAGTCGTCACAATATGTATAAAACTTTTTCAAAAACGTATAAGTTTAACCCCTCGTGTCAGGTTAACTTTGGTTTAAAAAATTTTTTGCCATTCCGCATGTGGAAAACAGAGCATCAGACAAAAAAGGTGTGATATACGCAGTTATAGAACTTTTCAAGAAAGTCTTTTTGATCGTTTCAGTAATTTCAGCGCGTAGTCCTATCCTTTTTTGGCAATAGACCTAGAAAAAAGGAATCCATGGAGGATGGGACAGCACCATCTAATTGTTCTCATTTTCCCTTTATCCATTTTTGTCTACGCTTCATCACACAAAGGCGTTATAACCAATGTTTGATATGGCTGCTGTAGTAGCACTCTGCATTTTTTTGTATTGGTGCCATCCTCATAAATAGAACAAAAATAAATATTTCTTAATTAAGAAATTTTCAATTGAAAATCACAGTGTATTTCTTAATGATTGCAAAATGTTCGAAAAAGCTTAGCATGGCATAAGAAAGTACAGCCTTCACTTAAACAATTCAGTTATCAAGGCTGCCACTTAATGCATGGCTACTTCAACTAAACGTCCCAAAGTGCTTAAACTAGCGTGTAAAGGAAAAGTGCCTGTTTGCTTCCACTTACCTGCACTCACGATCCTCTTTACAATTCTCTGCTACTGAATGGCAGGACGGTGGCGGGTGATAATATATGCCATTTGTACCTTGCTGATTGCTATTATCGGCCGGCCTTTGTGCACAAGTTGGATGGAGTTTTTCTTGTGCAATCATGCACATGTCGTGACGATTCGTTGTTTTTCTGTTAGAAGCAGAAAAGTATAAAGTTAAATACGCACATACATACATAGAAAAATGAAGGAAAGTGAGCAGATACCAAAATGAAAAAAATGCTTGAAATATGTCTGACACGCAATCGATTATACACAAATGCACTACGTTAATGTACATATGTATGCAGTTCAGTAATAGACCATTCCATAAAAATATCGTATATTTTTAATTTTCTATTGAAAATCGACTGCGGAGTCGCCCTATGTCAGCTGCCGTTTCGAAAACTACCTGTCTGAGGGACCTTTAAAAAATGCTTTATTTTAGAATATGTTTCAAATCCGCCACTGAGCATAATTTCAATATATTTTGACGTTACGTACGACGTTTATATAAAAAGTCCTGAAACGGGGCGTTTTTTCAACGAGTTTTGAGATAGAGCGTTATTGAAACAAATCCTAGGAAAGTGCGTTTTATTGAAATATTTTGAGTTAGGTTTTTTTTGAACTGAAACCGAGGATAGGGTGATATCGTGCCCAGCCGTCAAAAAAGAAATATAAATATTTTAGGCCGTAACACTAGTATAAATTTCAATCGCAGTCAAGTGACATTTCGAAAGCGATGAATTCCCTCGTGTTCAAGACCGTTACTAAGCAATACTATTAATTATACAAGTGCGGTAAGAACTTCGATTAGGCGCTTGGTTAAGGAAGGTTCTACGAATATCTCCATTTATACAAAGATTCTCTCAAAAGTCGGGCGTAGCAGCTTCTTAGCGCACAGTACGTGACATAAATATATTGACACTGAGCTTATGCTTGAGTCAACTAAAACCCCAAAAAGTAAATAAGCAAGTATTTTTCAAGGTTAATGTCATTTCGTTCCGAAAGCTTTAAATATGTTTCGTAAGCGTTTAAGCTTCCGACACTATGAGAGTTTTATATTTTTTGATTGATGATTTTTATGTCAAATTTGGTTCGGAACCAATGATATGCACAGAAAGAACAGTACCGCAAAATTTTTAATTATAAAGTCATATAGAATTAAACGGACGCTGAAGATAGGACCGCCACGTAGTCTGTTTGCCTTCAAATCAAAACTAAAATGGAAGGACCGAAAATAGTTTTAAAAAGCACAAAGCTGTGGTAAAATTATTGCGGTGCTGTATTAGGATGTCAACGAAATCAATGTATTTTTCATCCGAAAAGTACTACGGTTTCAAAAACAGCACAACTAGAACTTCAAAAGACCTCAACAGAGCTGTTGTTCGCCTTAACTTGTGAATTTATTTATGGTCTGTAGGGGAATATGGTCGAGTGCGTTCTTAAATGCTTATCACCAGGAGGATTGGTAGTTTCCTACTAGGAGCTGTTCTGGGCACGAGACTACTTCGGTATGATCAATTTGTTTTTAACACGCTTTTATAAGCTTGGCCTGTATGTAACGGAATCTTTGAGCTTAATTTTCACCGGTTTCCAGAAGTCTGATTAATTTGAAACTTTGCATACGTATCATGGACCGATGACAATGCATTAATATTGTGGTGTGGTGACATAAGGTCAAGGCCATAAGGTCAATTGGCCTTATTACCACTTTGAATGGCCATAAGTTTGATTGAAACTGTGCACACGTATCAAGGCTCGATGACAATGCATTAATGTGATAGTGTGGTGACATAAGGTCAACGGCCATAAGGTCAATTGGCGTTATTACCACTTTGAAAGGCTATAAGTTTGATTGAAACTTTGCACACGTATCAAGGCTCGATGGCAATGCATTAATGTGATGGTGCGGTGACATAAGGTCAACGGCCATAATGTCAATTGGCCTTATTACCACTTTGAATGGCCATAAGTTTGATTGAAACTTTGCACACGTATCAAGGCTCGATGCCAATACATTAATGTGATGGTGTGGTGACATAACGTCAACGGCTATAAGGTCAATTGGCCTTATTACCACTTTGAATGGCCATAAGTTTGAATGAAACTTTGCACACGTAATTGAACTTGTGACCACCCCAAATGACCATAGATTTGAAACCTTGCACATAATGCGAAAAACGCATTCCTTTATTAATGATAGAAGTGGATGCATGGCACATCTACGAAAGAGCATACCGGAGCCCTTTTTAACACGCTTTTGTTAGCTTGGCCTGTATCTATCATGTATCTATGTATCCATGTATGTATGTAACGGAATCTGGAGTGGAGCCGAGAGCCCCGGTAATGCAGAGCTCCGAACTTCGTTGCACCTTTTGAAGCATTATAAGATAGGTACTTTTAGCTAGTGCAGGCCACCAGACCAAGGCACCATAATGAAGAATCGGGCGCACAATGGCTGTGTAAGTCCAGTAGGTCACCTTAGGGGAGAATCCCCAGGAGGTGCCAATTGCCCTCTTGCAGGTGAACAGCTCTGCTGCTGCCTTCTTGGATCGCTCCATTATTTGGCCACTCCATAATAGCTTCCTATACAGAATGACTCCCAAATACTTGTCTTGATCGCTAAACGCTAAGAACGTTCCCCCAATTCTTGGTGGTGTAATATTTGGTACTTTGTACCTCCTCGTGAAGAGGACGAACTCGGTTTTATCCGGGTTGACTTCCAAACCTGTGGCGGGTTGTACTCCTGGAGCAGCTCCAGGATGTCAGCTGGGTCCGTTTGCGTCACTGGAACCCAGGCTCTAGCCCTTGGTCGTGAGGGGATATCACGCGCCCCACTACCTTGAGGCGCGCGCCCGGATATACCACCCCTATCAGCGTGACGGCGGCCTTATAGAGGTTTAACGGCCTGGCGTCGTCACAGGCAATTAGCTTGACATTGCCCTGGAACCACCCTGCATCGATGTAAGATGGCGGAGGACCAGGGTTGTCTTTCTTAACCTTAAAGCCACCGTAGCGAGCGCGCCCTCGATCCACTTCCACTGTTGTTTCGGGATCCTGCCATCTTCGCTGCTCTCGCCTATAATGCCAATGATGTGCCGACCCTTGGCAATTTCGGCGAAAGACCGCGTCCAGCCTCCCTGCGTCTTGGCCCTTTTCGGTGCCGTGGGGTTGGATTCGTCCATGGACCGCTGGCGTTTCGAGGTTTCATCACTCTCAACTAAAACTTTTAAAATTAAAAAAAAAAAAAAAAAAATTAAAAATAAATAATAATTTAAAAAAACTAAAAAAACACGCTTTTATAGCAAACCGAACTAAAAAATATAAAATAATTTTCAATTAAAAAGAGTTTATATAACAGTAGTAGAAGGTCAAACAATCGTTTATAGTTAATCACCTCAAAATAAAATTATAATAAAATTTAAGTTATTAACAGAATAATTTAATTCACAGTAAAAAGCGTGGGGTGCTTGATATTGAATATTACAATCATTCTATTGGCAACTATCTGAGAGGAAAGATAGAAATGTAGTCAAATGCACCACACGTTTTTTACTGTGAATTAAATTATTCTGTTAATAACTAAAATATTATTATAATTTTATTTTGAGGTGATTAACTATAAACGATTGTTTGACCTTCTACTACTGTTATATAAACTCTTTTTAATTGAAAATTATTTTCTATTTTTTAGTTCGGTTTGCTATAAAAGCGTGTTTTTTTTAGTTTTTTTTAAACTATTATTTATTTATTTTTAATTTGAGTTGATATTCTCAACAATCTAAACCGCCCACAAGTTAGTGCTTTTGATAATGAGCAGTAAAATTTCGTTCATCCAGCCATCCACATACAGGCTTGTATACCTACTCGAATCCGTCAGAAAAGTTATTGAGCGAGTTGTTTACAAACGCCCAGAATGTGAAAAAGATTACGAACTACGAGGCTATAAGTGTTATCGTATAGTTTCCTACTGTGACTTGGGGAAAGCCTTCAACACCGCTAATTGGGAAAAACTTGGACACACTTGGTTAAATAGGTACATATCACTGGCAGGAAATGGGCACATGCAGTTGCTTTTATGGACAATTGATAGAAGCCAAAATCTCACTGGTGGCGCTCAACTACAAAATACTAAACACTATTACCTACATCGAGTAGTTTCTGAAACATAAGTAAGGTATACCTTTTTATCTGAGAACACACTCACTATATACATAAATCCAGCTATACCTTATTTGACACCTTATAAAATAAACTTTTAAACAACTTCATAGCAAAAAAAAAAATTTTCTGAAATGGTCTAATGTACAAGCACAGAAAGCCACATAAGCGTGCATAAGCGCCACAATATGAAATACACGCACAGAGGTGAGTAGAGACGCACGAGTTCTTTGATGTATAATGATGTCAAAATTTCATATAAGCTAAATATGTTTTCGTATATGTATATGTACATGTATAAACTATACTAATCGCTACTTACTTGCATAGGCAAAAGGCAATGTCCAAATTCAAATCCTCGTGAGGACCTTTATAAAAGGCTTGTAGTGAAGTCATGCATGCATTGCGATTGCAACGGTGCATTTCACAATGCATCAACATTGGCTGCAGGGATGATGAGCATGACGCATCCTCCCGGCATGTATCCAATGCCGTATGGCAGGTACTCTACTCAATCAACACAACCAAGGTAGAGCACGCCATCAAAACATCACGTATATATCACATACACATCACATCACATCGCATTGTATTCAAATTGTTTCAGCAAGAGAGTAAAGTCACGAATGGCATCACCACCGTAACATGAACAATGCATGCCACATACACAATGGTGTTGTTGTTGTTGTCGTTGCAGTTAGTTTATATGCATCATTGATTACATTTCGTCGAATAGATGATGGTTAATGGCGAGAGGTCAATTGTAGTGGCATTTTTTGGTGTTTTTGGTGTTGCATGTTGACAATTGCATTCATGAAATTGTTAGCAGTTCGTGTAGTTGTAGTGGAATGATGTCCATTGACAGCAGCAGCAGCATATTGCGTATGGTTTTAAAGTCAAAGAAAATGCATTGAAAAATAGAAAATGGAAAAAAGAGGAAGAAAGAAAGAGAGCAAATACACTTGTTACATTTTGAAGAACTGCAAGTAATTGTGAAATATTCGAGTTAGGTGCACGAATGCACAGTTTGCAAAGCATCATGCGGTCAGAGCTAAAGCAATGAAGTGCAGCAAATCATGTATATTAGGATGGTCCCATTTTGTTTTTAGAACATATCCTCTTTTAGCATGCTATTTTTAAGGCAAATAAAAAGAAGCACTTTAATGTTCCCAATAGGGACGTTCGCCAAATATTCTGATTAATGAAGACTTGGCGAATTAATCGGAAAATGTTCATTCTGTATTATTGATAATGATTAATGTTTCGATTAATCACAATTTATTGACTTTGATCAACTACTCTAACTGCTTACTTAGACTGCTAGTTAGTTAGTCAGGATAAGACCAATGAGAATTTTGATTAATCAGAAACTTGGCTTATTCAATTGGCGTTTAAGCATTTAAACAGTTATGTCCGTCCAACAAGGCATGCCAATTAATTCGTAGCAATTAAATACATATCCCTCATCCCCAAATTGAACCAAAAATAAGTCAACACAAAAATCTATTTTATATTTCTAAATCTGAATAGCAAAAACCTTCACAATATTAACTCATCTGCCTTGCAGATACCGTTCGAAGCCGGCATAAAACATGGGACCCACAAGCGGCCAATTTGTATGAAAAATAACAAGCAGCAAATTTGAAGAGAAGCTCAGCTTCAAATCTTTTCGGTGCTTTGTATTTGTTTAAAATATGCTTAAGTGATGTGAAGTTAGATTAATAAGTTGAACGTGGAAAAATATTGTTAATTGGAATATTTGTTCTGATACAAAAAACGCTACCATTGGGGTTCGCAAATGCTGGAGCCTCATATAGGTATGACATTTTAGTTTTTAAATTGTGACAAACATTGGTCGTGATTTGTCAGCACATTTCAAGAAAAAAAAAAAAAATATTACCATTTTTCTGAAGCACTCCCTCATTTAGGGTAGAAAGTTGGCGGCTTGAAATTCAAAACATGGTTCAGGAGTCGATTACAGTTAAATCGATATGAAAAAAAGATGCGCTAACTTTTGCACGGATATAGATACATATCTACAGATAGAGAGACCTTACATCGAGCTCCTTATTTAATATCCCATTCGTAGTTGAGACTCCGATGAAGTAAAAAGTGAAATTAAATACGCGGTACATATCGATAGATGAGATTCAGGGCGGATGTTTGGAAATTTCGTATCAAACTGAAAAATCCTGCGATCCAGTTTTGAGAAACTTACCCAGTGAGCTACAAGTTTGCACCTATTGTTCAGAGGTCCGATAATAAGGCCAAAGATAATAAGAAACATGCATATCTTTATTAACTTTTCAATGCAAACCCTGCAATTTTTCCTCCAAAAATATTTTGAGTTTCAGGTCTAAGTATATTAATTATTATTTAAGTAATATGATTTCAAAGCAACATTTTCTTGAATTTTCAAGTACTTTCGTTTGGTAAGGAAAAATACATACATTAGTGGGGGTAAAATTTTGTTAGCTGACCTAATCATGTCAAAGCGAATTCATAGCTTAAAGGAAATAAAACGGAAATGTGAAGCTTCTCAAAGCCAAAATAATGACATATCAATTTTAAAAATCGGACGTAAAATAACCAAGTTACAACGAAAAAACCTTTTTGGCTGTATTTCGAAAGATCAAAAAAAAAAATAAAAAAAAATTTTCCGAAACCCTCTCAACATAATCTTCAAATTTAGGGGCGGACATTAGCAATTTTTTTTTTATATGGGGACCAACCCAGTCTAAGGCGCACAGATCACACATTAAGAGCACCGAAAATTTTCAAGAAAATTAAAACTGCGGTACAAATATTGTCAATACTTCCTTTATAAAAAAGATCAAAACGAAACACAATAGTTCTTCAAAATAAATAATCGTGATGGATTTGCAGGAACTGATATATTTTCAAAATATTGGTATTTCTTGTCCAGTTTTGATATGGGAAGCGAGACGCCTTTACAGGAAGAAAAAAGTAGAGCCAGAATGGCGTGAGTTGGAGAAGCTTGAGCTGGTAGCCAGCAGGAATAACGTCCGCAAAATTTTACCACAAAAAAATCGTCCACATAGAGCAAGTTTCAAGGCCTATGCAAACTCCTGTGAAAACCGAAACGGCAACATGGTAACCGATGTCCAGAGAGGACCTCTCCGAGCCGCTCGAAACTAAATGAAGTTCCAGATAGGTTGACTTTCTTTCATGCGATTTCTTTATATTGATGCGGGAGAAAATTATACTTGCTGCAGAATTTAACTGCTCTGAACCAATATTCTATAAGAACGTAAGTTCTACTTACTCGGAACTGGAAAATGAAGCGGTATATATATGTTTGATGGTGAATAAGTACAAAACAAAGTACCAGCTGTCATTAAGCAAACAGCCGGCACATTTGCATCTTGACAATCATGCCACTTTTGGCAGACACAATTTTGAAATAGCAAAAGACTTCGTTAGTATGGGAATCAGCATTAACACAATAATAAATTCAGCCTAGAAATCCAGCGATGAATCACTCTTGCCAATAAATGCAACTTTGCACTAGGTAGTCAATTCAAAAGTAAAGTCCTTTCTCGACAAACGAAAATCTTGCCATACGCGCCACTTATCGTGTCTGTCCTAATATATGGCGCAGAAGCAAAGATACAGACAACAATTTTAAGGCAGCTCTAAGGGTGTTCGAGAGAAAAGTTCGTGGAAGAGAGTATCGAAAAGTATTTAATGATGAGTTGTACGGAGACATCAACATAGTCCAGCGAATGAAAAGACAGCGACAACGCTGACTGGGCCAAGTTATGCGTTTTAAAGGTGATGTTATGGCCAAGAAGGCATTCTTGTCAGAACCTACGGATGCAGAGTAAGAGGTCGGCACCAGTTAGCTGAGTGAAAAAGTAACTTGCACGACTTGGTGTTCGACCAAAACCGTTTAAACGGTTAAGCGCAAATTAAGTACGAAAAAAGTAAGACATTGCTGAATAGGAACCAAAACTGGTTAATTTTAGTTTTGTATTTGTTTCCAAGATATATTTTTCTGGTTTCATAAAAGCTGTTGTGTTGTGCAGAGCAGAGAAAAGCATTACTCTCAATAGCGATTTGCGGGACTTCTGGTAGGGCAGTTAAACGTACTTCATTCCAGGCCACTATAACAACTGGTAATATATTAAATATCTATGAGTTTATTTCTCAATAAAATTTACTTGAGAAGCTAATTTCTGCCTCAACACGGATACTAAATAACATAACATGGTTTAAAAAAATGGAGTTTTATCGTTAAAGGCCAGAAATTGTGAAGCTGATTGTTTGAGCATAACGAAAAAAGATGCAAACTAATCGTTAGACACCTATAAATTTACGAAAGTTGCTTAAATGGATTCTCCTGTTATATTCAAAATTAAAACAAAAAATTTAAAAATTATTTATTGACCAACTTAATAAACATTTTACTTGCTGCAAGCCATTGACAAACTCTTCCCATTAAGACAATGCAACATGCTGTGAGTGGCATGTCCAATGTTCCATGTTCTATGAATGCGACAAATGTTTGGTTTGACTCTTTGACTTACCTGAAAGTGTTGCTTGATTATTTCCGTTGAGAGGTCCACTTCGACATCCTGACCACCTGCGTGCGTGCACGAACAAGGCGTACCCATAGCCAAGGGGGAAGGAAAATAAAAGAGAAAACACACATAAAACGAGCAAAATGTGTCCAAGCGAGCAAGAATTTTGTTGTTGATTTTTTTGTTTGTTTTGTAAATACGGCGCATTGATTTGTGTTTGTCAGCCAAATTTGTTTTTGTTTTTGTAATTGTTGAGTTGTTTGTTGTATGTTTACAAATTGCAAATCATTTATATTTTAACACATTTTTTTTTGGTGATGTATTGATAAACGTTATAATTGTTGTTGTTGTTGCAGTGTACATTGTTTATCCATTATACAAATATGATATCGTTTGTAGATGGTTTTTGGTTGTTTCAGTTATTTTTTATTTTGTCGCACAATTTTATGAGTTATATGGTAAATTAGATTTTATTGATTTTATAGATATTTTTTGTTTTCGTGTTGCATTTGATGAGATGAATTATTGATATGTAAATTGGAAAGGAGACAATGGAAAAAGAGAAAATTAATAAATGAAATCATTTTCTTTTTTTTTCAATGTTGATTATAATAAATATGTATAAATTCATTTCTCTATTATATGTAAATGTAAAGGTTCTAAGTTTAATACGTATAAAAAAAATTAATATTCACATCCTTCATTAAAGTTTGTATACGGAATTACGCTTTACCATCCTACATACTTTTGTGTGTACATTCATCAGTTCTAGACTTCTTGCATTCAACGAAAAATTCTTTAGATTTTATTTTAAAAAAGCTTGTAGGTTTTTAAAAATACAAAAATGTCAGAAGTGATCCTTGACAAACCGCTTACGATTTCACAGCCCAGCAAAAAACTTCCTAAAAAAAGTGAATTGTGCTTTTGTCTACATTGGGGTATAATAAGTCCCCTCTCTCTTTCGGAGTACACTTGGGATTAGTCTGTTTGAAATGTATGCAGTCAATTTAAATACACAACACGAAAATTAGTAAAAAACATTTGATAGAATTGAAACGAATTATTTAAAAATTGCGGAGCTACCGAACCTAACATTCTAGAACAATCTGTTCCATTACCATAGTAACAATACCAATACGATTAAATAATACAAATATTGTATTATGTTTTGTAAAAAAGATAAAGTCGGCAAGAGTTCCTGTATGGGTAGAGCGAGACCTTCGTCAAAAGGACACATAGGCGAACATAGAGGACTTATCTGACAGTGCTTGTAGGGGTAAAAAAAGTACGTATCGAATAGAATTCGTAAAATTATTGAGAAGAGTAGAAAAACCATCTGACCGACTCTACCCATCGAGGCATAAACAGGAATTATTGGTTTCCCCATAGGACATAAAAAAAAAAAAAATAGATTAGGTTGAACTGGCTGGTCAATAAAGACCTCACATACGCTGAATATGTCAATAGTGTTACCAGAATTTGTTTGACGACAAAACGGAAGACCCGCAATCAGGTGCCAGGACATACGTTATAGAATAACTCCGTCCTTTCGGCAAATACGAACAGTTTTCTAATACCCAGCTTAATTGCTGCCTCGATATCTGGAATCTCTACCGCTAATAGCAGGAGCCTTGACATGGGGAGCGCAGAACACGAACACAGAACGTGCTCAACCGTGTCCTCCAGCAGCTCACACTTCCTGCACTTGCTGTTACTGACGAGATCAAACTCCATAGGATATGCTGAAACAAAAGGAGGGGTAATGAAAATGTGTAACGTGTATTAGAAGCAACGAATAGTGATTAAATTTTTAGTGAAATCTGGCGAAAAACCCTCGGAAGTAGTCACTGAGATCAGACTTGGACAGAATAGACTTTAACATTTTAGAATAGCCCTGAGATGCGTAAACAAACTCAATAGTGGGTGGAAAGAGGAGGAGCGGAGCGGATAACGAAACCGCTATATTTAACGTCTCAACACTAAACATAAAGGATTTTTGGCCGACCGGAAGAAATGACCTGCTTAAACCACATGTAACAGAATCGCCTCTGGATATTCCCTGGTGAATTGCGGTTAAAACTTTTCCAACTTGTGTGAACTTTTACACACTACTCCAACCCCCTAGTGCTCATCCACCAAAGTTTGTTTGTCGTTTGGCAAAATCCGTTTCAACGACAAGGCACGAAGAGAGTACGTAAGTAAGTCGTTGGATGCATTCTGATAGAATATATCCTGCCAAGCTATAAATGAAACTTAAAATGATCGTAAAATCGTTGAAGATAACCTTTGATGAAGCCATCATACGCAGCATCATAAGCGGCAATCTTAGAGGGACAAAGAGAGTATCTCTTCTTCTCAAAAAGCCCGAGCGACTTAAATGTGTACAAATTAAACTTAAATGCAGACGACAAACAGTTCTTTTCAGCATAAACTAACACGCACGTCTGTATACAGGGTATTGAATAAGATGGCTACAAACCTAGAGAAACCCGTAGTTTTTAGAAATTTTTAACTAAAAAAAATGTCTTGTCAATAAAATGACATGGCTGTGGCCTCATGATAGGCCCTTACGGGACAGCTCTTTGCCTATTGCCATGAATGCTTATAAACCAGCTTTCTTCAGAAAGGAAGTTAATACTCAGGAATACTAGGAAGCACACGCAGAGGGGAGAGCCTAGAATAGTCAACCGAGATTACCAAGTTATTTTAAACAAAACAAAACCAGGCTTGCTTAGCGGAATTTGAATAAATAAAAAATGTATTATTAACAAATTGATTGTTGATGTATATAGTTGTTTATTGGCCACAACTATATTAGCATTTTTGTATATAAAAATAAAAGTAAACAAGTAAGGAAGGTTAAGTTCGGGTGTAACCGAACATTACATACTCAGTTGAGAGCTATGGTGACAACATAAGGGAAAATAACCATGTAGGAAAATGAACCGAGGGAAACCCTGGAATGTGTTTGTATGACACGTGTATCAAATGAAAGGCATTAAAGAGTATTTTATGAGGGAGTGTGCCATAGTTCTATAGGTGGACGCCATTTAGGGATATAGCCATAAAGGTGGATCAGGGTTGACTCTAGAATGCGTTTGTACGATATGGGTATCAAATGAAAGGTATTAATGAGTATTTTAAAAGGGCGTGGACCTAAGTTCTATAGATGGACGCCTTTTCGAGATATCGCCGTAAAGATGGACCAGGGGTGACTCTAGAATGTGTTTGTACGATATGGGTATTAAATGAAAGGTGTTAATGAGCATTTTAAAAGGGAGTAATCCTTAGTTCCATTGGTGGACGCCGTTTCGAGATATCGCCATAAAGGTGGACCAGGGGTGACCCTAGAATTTGTTTGCACAATATGGGCATCAAACGAAAGGTGTTAATGAGTATTTTAAAAGGGAGTGGGCCTTAGTTCTATAGGTGGACGCCGTTTCGAGATATCGCCATAAAGGTGGGCCAGGGGTGACTCTAGAATTCGTTTGTGCAATATGGGTATCAAAGAAGTTAATGAGTATTTTAAGAGGGAGTGGGCCTTAGTTCTATAGGTGGACGCATTTTCGAGGTATCGCAATAAAGGTGGACCAGGGGTGACTCTAGACTTTGTTTGTACGATATGGTTATCAAATGAAAGGTGTTAATGAGTATTTTTAAAAGGGAGTGGGCCTTCGTTTTATAGGTGTTCGCCTTTTCGAGATATCGCAATAAAGGTGGACCAGGGGTGACTCTAGACTTTGTTTGTACGATATGGTTATCAAATGAAAGGTGTTAATGATTATTTTAAAAGGGCGTGGGGCTTAGTTCTATAGGTGGACCCCTTTTCGAGATATCGCCATAAAGGTGGACCAGGGGTGACTCTAGAATTCGTTTGTGCAATATGGGTATCAAACGAAAGGAATTAATGAGTATTTTAAGAGGGAGTGGGCCTTTCTGGACCAGGGGTGACTCTAGACTTTGTTTGTACGATATGGGTATCAAATGAAAGGTGTTAATGAGTATTTTTAAAAGGGAGTAGGCCTTCGTTCTATAGGTGTTTGCCTTTTCGAGATATCGCCATAAAGTTGGACCAGGGGTGACTTTAGAATATGTTTCTACGATATGGGTATCAAACGAAAGGAGTTAATGAGTATTTTAAAAGGGAGTGGGCCTTAGTTCTAAAGGTGTTCGCCTTTTCGAAATATCGCCATAAAGGTGGACCAGGGGTGACTCTAGAATGAGTTTGTACGATATGGGTATCAAATTAAAGGTATTAATGAGAGTTTTAAAAGGGAGTGGTGGTAGTTGTATATGTGAAGGCGTTTTCCAGATATCGACCAAAATGGGGACCAGGGTGACCCAGAACATCATCTGTTGGATACCGCTAATTTATTTATATATGTAATACCTGCCAAGATTTTAAGGGTTTTTTATTTCGCCCTGCAGAACTTTTTCATTTTCTTCTACTTAATATGGTAGGTGTCACAACCATTTTATAAAGTTTTTTCTAAAGGTATATTTCGCGTCAATAAAACAATCCAATTACCTTACCATATTTCATCCCTTTTTTCGTATTTGGTATAGAATTATGGCATTTTTTTCATTTTTCGTAATTTTCGATATCGAAAAAGTGGGCGTGGTCATAGTCGGATTTCGTTCATTTTTCATACCAAGATAAAGTGAGTTCAGATAAGTACGTGAACTAAGTTTAGTAAAGATATATCGATTTTTGCTCAAGTTATCGTGTTAACGGCCATGCGGAAGGACTGACGGACGACTGTGTATACAAACTGGGCGTGACATCAACCGATTTCGCCCATTTTCACAGAAAACAGTTAACGCCATAAAATCTATGCCCCTACCAAATTTCAAAAGGATTGGTTAATTTTTGTTCGACTTATGGCGTTAAAAGTATCCTAGACAAATTAAATGAAAAAGGGCGAAGCCACGCCCATTTTTAAATTTTCTTTTATTTTTGTATTTTGTTGCACCATATCATTACTGGAGTTGAATCTTGACATAATTAACTTATATACTGTAAAGATATTAAATTTTTTGTTAAAATTTTACTTTAAAAAAATTTTTTTTTTTTAAGTGGGCGTGGTCCTTCTCCGATTTTGCTAATTTTTATTAAGCGTATATATAGTAATAAGAGTAACGTTCCTGCCAAATTTCATCATGATATCTTCAACGACTGCCAAATTACAGCTTGCAAAAGTTTTAAATTACCTTCTTTTAAAAGTGGGCGGTGCCACGCCCATTGTCCAAAATTTTACTAATTTTCTATTTTGCGTCATAAGTTCAACTCATCTACCAAGTTTCGTCGCTTTATCGATCTTTTGTAATGAATTGTCGCACTTTTTCAGTTTTTCGAAATATTCGATATCGAAAAAGTGGGCGTGGTTATAGTCCGATATCGTTCATTTTAAATAGCGATCTGAGATGAGTGCTCAGGAACCTACATACCAAATTTCATCAAGATACCTCAAAATTTACTCAAGTTATCGTGTTAACGGACGGACGGACGGACGGACGGACGGACGGACGGACGGACGGACATGGCTCAATCAAATTTTATTTCGATCCTGATTATTTTGATATATGGAAGTCTATATCTATCTCGATTCCTTTATATATGTACAACCAACCGTTATCCAATCAAACTTAATATACTCTGTGAGCTCTGCTCAACTGAGTATAAAAACTGACAACATATTCCATGTACTTAGTAATTTAAATGTTTCACACAATAACAATTGAGCTGTCATAGTTGCCGAACTACTGGTTTTTTTTTTTGATTTCGCATTTAAATAGATTTTCAGTTATGTTCACAATAATAGCAGCGGCACATTTAATTTGACAAAGTGATGCGCACTAGGTCTTAGAATTATTCTTTTAATGCTCGCTTTGTATTGTTTGGTTGAAAGCCGCAAACTTGTAAAATGGCCGACCAATACAAAATACTTCCCTAATTCCACTGAAAAGAACATGAAATATGGTGGTGTTTTCACTATGGCCTGGCTCTGTTTCTCAAACCATATTTTGGATACGATTTTCAACATTTTCCTTCCATCATAGACCAATTTCTTTACATGGGTATCCTTGAGGGAACTATACCCGCAAACGATGTAAACCCTATACAGGGCCCATATTATGCTTTACAATCAGCGACTGAAAACCATTTTCACTCAAACGATAACTATGCAACTGTCGGACTATTTCTAAAATTGTAATAAGGTATAGATGAGTTTGGATTACGGATTGTAAAACGTAATACGGGCCCAGCTCAGATGGAATAACCATCTGAAGAGAACAATAACCGAAATAATCTGAAAATCTGTAGGGGATTGTGAGGAACGTGGTAAGAGTTACTAGTCATTAAGGAGACGAAGAACTCTGGTAAACCAAGTAAGGAAGGCTAAGTTCGGGTGTAACTCAACATTACATACTCAGCTGCCAAAGTACAGCTTGCAAAACTTGTCCAAACTTTTACTAATTTCCTTTTCAGCGTCACAAGGTCAACCAACCTACTAAGTTTCATCGCTTTATCCGCCTTTGGTAATGAATTATCGCACATTTTCGGTTTTTAGAAACTTTTGATATCGAAAAAGTGGGCGTGGTTATAGTCCGTTTTCGATCATTTTAAATAGCGATCTGAGATGAGTGCCCAGGAACTTACATACCAAATTTCAGTAAGATACCTCATATTTTAGTCAAGTTATCAAGTTTACGGCCAGACGGACGGACGGACGGACAAGGCTAAATGAATTTATTTTTTCGCCCAGATCATTTTGATATATAGAAGTCTATATCTATCTCGATTAGTTTATGCCGTTAGCGGGTACCGTTATGCGAACAAAATTAATATACTCTGTGAGCTCTGCTCAGCTGAGTATAAAAATATGGCAAGCTTGTTTTACTATATCCACTGAAAGGTGTAAGAAGATTAGAGCAAGACAAATGCAGCGCAGTAATCAAAAACGGTAGTCATGCTCCTAAATATCTACCAAATGACTTAAATGAAAGGTCAGAACCCACAATTTTTCATATTTATTTGTTTGCATACAGCGCTGCTTTTTTGTGGGGAGGCTGAATTTCTTATCTTATATATTATTTCTAATTGCAGTTTTTATGAACAGGTCCCTTTTTCACTCTTATTTGGAATCCAAGTCTATAAATAAGGTCTTGGTTCTAAAGATGGGGATTTGTGTATTAGCGAGCTTTGGGCATTATTAGTCGTAATGCTTTTGTTTAGCTATATTTTATTAAAATAATTTGTTAAAAATAAACAATTGTGAGCACACAAAGAAATCTATTTGTACTATGGCACTATTGTGAATATTTGATTAGAACTAACACTGCATTACTGGCAGTTGAATAGCAAAACGATTCGACTTCTTTCGGTGCAATTGAAGCGCTGCTATTTTTCTTAACATAACTGTACATACATACTCATACGATAAATTAATTTAAATATAACCGAAATGAGGTTATATTAAGAAAAAATGCAATAAAGTGTAAAAACCAAATAATTAATGCAAAATAGCTTTTAAATGCTTAATATTAACTCTGTTCATAATTAGCATATGGTGAGAAAAAAAATAATGCCCGTTAAATGGCGAGATAATGGCTCATTTGATTGCCCCAAATGATAACTGTCAGTTTTTATGCAAAACAGTTTCAACTGTTATTATGTAGATAAATATTTAATTGAATGTTTTTATTACAATGAGCTTTAAAAACCAAGTATATGCATATGACACAGGTATTCCGCAAGTATTATCCACATATGCATAGATTTTTATGTTCATATGTACATATGTATGCATGTATATGTTGGGTGTTTATTATTTTCAAATGAGTTTTTTAACCAAAAATGAATCCAGCGTTTTTAATTTAACATTCAAAACAAACTTACAAAAAACAAAGAGCTATAATTTTTCATAAAAAATTCGTACTATACTCTATATTCGCGCCTAGTTTGTAAATAACTTATTTCATGTGTCGCTGCGACAGGTGCTGCTATTAGAATCAAAACGAAGATGGATTTTTCAACCAAAGGCGAGCCGAATTTTCTAGGTTAAAAGTGCAATTTTAAAAACTAATACTAATAATACTAATAAAAGATAAAAACCGGGCTTATTGCTTTTGAATAAACAGTTATTCTGTAGAATTAACAGCATAATGGTGAATTCAACAGAGTTTTCTGTCAAAAAGACAAACTTGTATGGTCATTTCAACAGAAGAAAAACTGTGGGTCTCAAGTTAACAATATTCTGTATAAATACCAGCTTCTCTGTTAGTCTAACTGATTTTTCTGTTAAAAGAGAAAACTTTGTAATATCAACAGCAACTATTACATTTTAACAGTTTTCAGTGGTATTTTTGGGTTAACATTAATGACTGTTAGTTAACACGCCAAAGCTAGGTAGCCAACCGGGTGTGATGGTAGCGTGCTACTCCTAGCACACCGAATATCTTGGATCAAGGCCTGGAAAAAGCAACATAAAATTTTTAGAAACAAGTTTTCTTTGATTTTTATACCTTTCATGAACATGAAATGGTAAATTAACTTTGGTCCGATGTTTGTAACGTTGAGAAATATAGAAGATAGACTCACCATTAAGTATACCGAATTGATCAGAGCGACGAACTGAGTTTATATAGCCATGTGAGTCTGTCCGTCCGTCCGTTCCTGTCGCGATTTAGAAAGTATAAACGTGAAACTCGGTGATATATATTATAACATATCATAGAAGATATCCTGAAAAAATCACTTTGATCGGAGCTATATATATATAGTTATATCCCATACAACCGATCGTTCAGATAGAAAGATTTTTGGCCATTTCTCCCTTAGTTTCCAATATAAAAACGTTAAATTTGGTGATATTTATTCTAATATATCATAGAAAATTTCCTGAAAAAATCATTTCGATCGGAGCTATAGCTCCGATAACTATATGTATATAGTATATACCTATCATATACAATCGATCTTTCAGATAGAAAGATTTTTGGCCATTTCTCCCTTAGTTTCCAATATAAAAGCGTGAAACTTGACGATATATATTCTAAAATATCATAGAAGATTTCTTGTAAAAATCATTTCAATCGGAGCAATATATAATATATATCCCATACAACCGATCGTTCGGATAAGGGGGTTTTTGCCATTTTTTATTTTATATTTATCTTAAAAATCATTTAGGTATGTACATCTTCACTATATATTTCTTATCTTATATATCCGATTATTTGGAGATTACGAACGCGATAAGATTATTGTTCAGCCCCATTCATGAAAGGTATGAAGTCTTCAGCGCAGCCGAAGACAGTCCCGTCCCTTCTTGTTTCACATAGCTTTGGCTTTCTTCTGATGAATTTTGACAGCAGTATCGGTTGAACTGGCTCGTAACTTGGTTGATTTACCAACATTTTTTTTCCAATACACTATAATTTTTTTTCTAATATGAAAAGAAAACCTATCTGACAGTCAGTTGATTTCAAAAGAGTGCTGCTTTATAATCGCTGTATCCATTTGTGATTATAAAAAAATTGCTGATCTTTTGAGACTATTTACATACAGAAAACAAAGTTTTGGCCACCCAGGCGCAGTAAACCGACAATGACTGGTGCTGCTCAAAATTGGTTATATTGAAACGCAAATCAGAATGTTTGTGCAATTTCTATATAAAAAAATACAAATTAAGTTTTTAAATATTTAAAAGTTTTCGGTTCGTTCGTTAGGTGTTCAGTTTTAATTTTCTTTATAAATCAGTTTTCATTTCAAATTTTTTTTTCTGCCATAATGTTTTTGAATAACATTTAATTGTCAATTTGCTAGTGTAAATTATTTTTTTCATACCCAAGTGCGTGAGATTCAGTTGGAAGTGCTTCAAACAAATTTTCTTTACACTTTCGTAAGAAACTCAAGCACTTTTAAATGAATCGTTATTATATGTGAGGGCATATGGGAGTACGAAAAAATATACCTTCATATTTGTAGTGTAGATTTGTATCTGTGCCTATGATTCAGGGCAAAAAAAATGCAAAAGTGCTACAAGGTGCTGAGCAGCCCTGACAATGACTATATCAGTAATTAGGATCCAATCGCTATTGAGATAAATAAAATTATTCAAACATATTCAGTTTCGGCCAAAAATTATACAGTTTTTTGGTCGAACGCAAATATTGGACCGAACAGAAAAAAATCCCGATTATTCAACAAAACCGCCACTATGTTTATAAACTGGTATTATGGCCGTCGTTGTGTAGTGGTAACGAGCTCTATCTGTCATACCAAAGGTCCGGGGTTCAAGCGGCGGAAGAAGCAACAAACGAATATGTAAAAAAAGTGGTTTAAAATAAAAAGATTTGCCCAGAGGGGTTGCTCCTCTGTAATGAATTGCGAATATTCCGAGTGTATTCCTGCCATGAATAGCTTCGCAGTGAAAATCCAACTGACTTGCAAATGACGTTCGGAGTCGGCATAAAACTTGTAGGTCTCGCTCTGCCAGTTTGTGGGAGAGAAGCTATGCCTTATATCCCTCTTCTCAAAAAAGGATTTCCTCACTTTTTTTTTTTGAGTATGCAGCTTTTAGCCCATTAAATTTTAGTTTCACAAAGTTTAAGTTATTGGTGTCAAAATTATAAAATTTTTTTCCTCTGAATGGTGTTTTAGATCTTCCTCCATATGGAAAGTGAAACATTTTTTATACGGAAGAAAATCTGAAACATTCTTCGAACAAAATATTGTCAAAAATCAGTGCTTGTATCTTGTACACTTTGACACTAAAAACAAATTCAGAGAAAGTGTGACAGTTTTTCCAGAAACGTTTTGAGATTTGTTTGCATAATTTCAGTAGCACATGGGTTTTTTTACGAAGTATGTAAATAACTTCTTTGTTTTGTTTAGTAATTCCTTCTGGGTTCTATACTAAATACGATCCTCTCAAGGGAGACGCGCGTCGCTCTAACTTAACTTCTATATCGATACTACTTCCCACTTGACACCAATCATCTTTTCAATTGCAGTTTGGAACCAATGCCTCTAACAACCTTATTTTTGTGGTCAAGCCTTGTTAAAACAACAAGTTTTCTCGGATTCCCCATAAAGGATCCTGATGACAATTTGTGACCACACCTATTGCAGCTAGAAAAATAACCACAGCGCATATTGCAAAAAACCCAATTTGGTAAATAATGGACACCCTAATGTGTACATATAAAATGTGCAAAACTTTGTTGTGAATAAGTGTAACGATTGCTTAAGGTAGCTTATAATGAATTTATAAAAGAATACTTTGAAAGCTGTTCGTATTATGTAAAGTATTTTTTTAATTTATTGAATATTTTATTGGTTGATAAAAACACTTTCCATTCAGTCGAGGGCAACAGATGAATTTTTTTTGCTTGCGGCTTATTACTTGCTTGATTACCGTCAAAAAGCTACTGCTATTTTAAATTTTTTTTAGAACTTTATTTTTATCTATAACTTTCTTAAAATCTAACAGTAAAGGTTAAACTTTTGAAAAATAAAACTATTTCTCATAAAAAACAAAGGCAATATTTTTTTTGCTTTAAATGTACATCATAAATAGCAATCGATGTATACTACGCATCAAAATAATTTCGACTGGTCCTTTTTCGTTTAAATCGAATAAGATCAAAAATCATGGAAATAAATTAAAATCAATATTATTGAAATATACAAATAAAATAATTGAAAATAATAGAGACGAAGACGCCAATTAGTAAGAGAAAGTATAAAAATGTTCCAATTAAGGGTCTTAATTCAGACTAAAATGTTTAAACTGTACTTCAACTGGGTTATACGAACGAAAGCACCTCCTTTTTGGCTATCGAGAATTATGAAAGTTTGGAAAAAGGACTTCACTAGCTATAGAGGTTAGATTGAACAAGACGGTTCGTGAGGACCTCATATATACTGAATAAGTCCAGCATGACTTTCCAGTTCTTTATTTTTAGTGATAAGAATAACTTTGTAAGTGCAAGGTCGTAGGACCTGTACAGGATTTTCAATACTTTGCAGCCACGCTTTTCTGCTCGGTAGATCATGTTCAACTTCAGTCTATTTTAAGTTTGTTCAATCTGGTTTTGACGTCTATGGTAAAGATTTCGAGGCCGTTTTTGCTAGCTCGTTCCTTTTTTCAAAGAACTAATAAAAAAATATCATTCTCCTCTGATTATAATCATATTTATTTTCATAACGTCATTTACTTATGAGATAAATTTACTAAAAGTGAATCTTTTTGGCTCTCACAACAAGCCCAATTTAGGCTTTAAACAAAAATTAAAACAATTTAAACAGCTAACTCATTAATAAGAACTGTTTTTATATCAAAAGTTAACGTAAATATTTACACACAAAAAGAGCTTTTGGTAATTTACAAACTTTTACTATTTACATCATGTAACCACGTTGTCTAACTACTTTATTTGACAATTTTAATTATTCTGCTATGTATGTTTGTAAATTATTTATTAGCTAGTAGTAAATTAAATAGTGCATTTAATTAAAAGTTCAAATAATCACCTATAAATATTTCGTTGCGCTTTTTACAGCATATTTTACTAATTTTTTTTTCTAGTTCTGTTCTATATATTCCAGCTCATTTGTTACAATAAACCACATTTTAAATGAACAAACTAACCAAGTACAAACATGTGTAGCTACATCTGGTTTATTTATTCATATGTAACACAAACGGCAACATGCCCCATTCAACAATGGCAACTCTGTAGCCCATCATCAGTTACAAACTCAGCTAAGCGGATCGCAAACCAATTTTTTTCATATCACTTGACCAATGACGTTGACATCGCGCTCGTATTGGGCCATTTGATTAATATCACTTTAAATGCGTTCGTTGTCTGCCATGCGACTATGAATAGCGGCAAAAAATGTATGAAAAGACTGTGCAAAATTCGACCAACAGAAACAATGGGAATTTAACGGTAACGGCAAACACGGTTGCCATAGAAAATAATTTTGAAGACCCAACATTTCTTATGCAAAAAAACCGAAATATAAGAAACAAATTGAATTTCAAGCCGTGACTGTTAGTGATGAGTGCCGAAAAGTTATCGATTCCCACTAAACTATGTATGCTCTGATCTTTGAAAAACTTTAGTCGCCGAACTCTAGGGATATGTAGCCTAATTGTGTATCTCGAACGATAACTTAGACGAATGAACCGTCTGCTGACATTTTCGTTTCTTGTTGCGATCGGGTATATCTATCTTTCATATCAGCTTAATTTTTTTTTGCTATCGTCTTCATTACGTTAATAGCAAATACGAAAAAATAAAACTTTGTTTGCGTCTTTCCAAAAATGTTTAATTTTGAATTACATCTGTTTACGATAAAACGTGCGATAAACTGCTATCGCGTCAGTAGTGGAGGAATCTGAGGAAAGGCAAATATATAGAAGCAGATTGTGCGACCACACCAATGTAATGGAACTACCTTATGCTAGGAAGAGTGAATAAAAATATTTGTTTTTTACAGCTTTAACATAAATTTAAAGTGTTTTCTATATAAAAAAAATTGTAAATTCTGAAATCTTGAAGAAAAAGATTTTGCGTATTTTGTTATTCACACGAGCCACTGTGTAAGTTAACTTTAATAAAATAATAATATTGGTTTTAGATTCGTGGCGAATTTAAAAATAAACAAAGAAATTAGTTATCAACTTCTTTTAAAATAAACTGGAAAAATGCATTTCAATTCTCATCTCTATATACACTGAATCATATTGACATAATTGTTAAAAAGAAGCCAAAAATATAAAAAAAAAAAAACTGAAAGTTTTACACGCTATGCTTTTGCTCAAAACTACGAAAATTATTTAGCAACATTACGACGATTTGGTTAAGTATAATACTCTTGTATCTTTTTTGCACCATTACCGTAACTCTTTCGTCTTATATTCGAGTTACAAACTACCTACCTAAATGAAAATAACGCAACGATTAGCTGTTTTTGTTTGGTCAGGTGAACGTTTACTTACACAATAGAAATACACGATCGAATCGTCTGGCAGTCGCAACGATCGTTCGTTTCTAGATACACAATCAGGCTGATGTTTTCGAGAAGAACCTGACACGGCGTTCCTTGCCTACCAAGCTCATCGGTAATGCAGTTCTCTCTTTGTGCGCTCGCTATGAATATCCATTTTTCTCTTACATAAACTTAGCATGGTGTAATCAGATTTTACTTAACCTTCATGAGGGTTTAGGGTCAAATTTGTTCCACTTTCAGAAGAAGATCTATATTTGGAAACAGTCGTTTATCGTCCCTTTGCACAAAAAAGGTGTTAGATCTAATATTGAGAACTAAATATAGGGGCATAGCTAAGCTTTCAGCTATCTCTAAAATTTCGAACAGATAATTACTTGCCAACTTCAGCACATGTGTAGCTCTTTACTAACGCCTAGCCAGCATGGTTTTGTACCTGGAAGATCAACCACTATCAACTTGCTAGAGTTTACCTCTTTAATAATTGACGGACTTTTAAACAAAAGGCAAACTGACGTGATCTACACCGACTTTAGTAAAGCATTGACTTTGTCAGTCATGAAGTTCTAATTTTTGAACTTAATTTTCTTGGGTTTCCGAAGCATTTACTTCTCTGGCTTGTAACTTATCTCACCAACAGGACTGTACAAGTTTTTTTTTCAAAAATTGTCTTTGTAAGAAATTTAATGTAAGGTCCGGGGTGCCTCAGAGCAGTCATTTGCGTACATTTCTTTTTACCCTGTTCATAAATGATTTACCAAAAATTATCTTACATTCCCGAACTTATGTATGCGGATGATGTTAAACTCAGCTATGCATACCTGCCCTCCGAATTATCCTCTTTCCATCTCTTGCAGGCCAACTTGGACTCTTTTCAATGCTGGTGTACAACGAATTTACTAAATTTAAACCATTCTAAATGAAAGCTGATGATATTTCATCATGTGAAGCCAATGTTGACATCTTATACGTTAAATAGCATGCTCTTGGAGCGTATATCTGGTGTAAGTGATCTGGGAGTTCTTTTTGAACGGAAAATGTGTCTCAATATGCGTATTTCCTCAATTGTGAACAAAGCAACGGCCGTACTTGGATTTGTCAAACGATGGGTCAAAGAAGTTGATGATCCGTATTTCACTAAGCTCATTTTCACATCTTTAGTACGTCCAATACTTGAGTACTGCTCATGTGTCTGGTGCCCGGGGTATCAAAATCATTTACACTGAATTGAGTCGATTCAGAAACAATTTTTAATTTTCGCACTACGTGACCTTAACTGGGATCCTAATCTTCATCTACCACCACACAACAATAGACTGCTTCTTATTAGTTTGATTATTGTGGAAAACCGAATAATATTACTTGGGGTAATGTTCCTTCACAAGCTCATCTTCGGTGAGATATACTCCTCTTATCTTGTCAGTCACCTAAACTTCGTTGTACAGAAGAACATTTAGACACTATATGCTTTTCCACCTCTCAACTTGCCGAGAAAATTTGGCTAAAAATAATCCCTTGCATAATTGGTGCTCACACTGTAATGATTTGTATAATTCTATCAGCATGGAATACTCGTTTACTGCTTTGCATAATTCAATACTCACATATCTGACCTGATGTTTAATTAAGAAACTAAATTCTCTTTTTGTTTAGAGTTGAATTTAATTCTTAAAGTTCTTATGTATTTAATCTTAATGTAAGCTTTTATATTTACAAATATTTCTTATCGAATTTTATTATTTTTAGTAGTCGACCGCGTTGTGTCTGCTGTTGACTTTAAATAAATAAATAAATTTATATATTTAAGAAACTAAAAAGGTTTGAAATTTTAAAGATTTTTTGCTAACTTTTTTAAAACTTTCGCGTTTGGATGAAATATTGCCCATTGCAAACAAGCGATAATTTTTGCTTTTCTGCGCAGAAATCCTTTACCACAATTTCTACTCAATAAAATATTGCAGTATATATTTATTACTCCTTATTTTAGAAACTTAGAGGGGACGGTACCGATGATTTTGGGAGCATGACCGTTTTTCCTGTTTTCGCAATTTTTTATTAAACTTTTCTATAATTGAAACACAACTCGCTTATCTTCAGTGTAAATATGTTTATGAAGGAAACAACCGTCCAAATACATAAAAAAGAGTATTTTTGGCCCAAGGGGATCAAAGTGGCAACCGTAAGCGCAATTGTCCTTTGCTGCGCATATGCGAAAGATCGGTTTTAGTTAGTGGAAGAAAAAGTTTGTATTTATGTATGTGCAATGGAGTTTTGTTTGTATGTAAGATGAATGTTCATGTGTACTATTTATGTAAATTATTGCTTGTCGTTGGCCGCTAGAAAAATTTATTGACAAATAAAATTTATTCATTTGCATTTCATTTGAAGTGAGGAATAATCCAATTAAATCGCATTAGTAATTTAGTGGCGTATAATAAATTCATTGAGTTGTTACTTCAGTTTCATTTATTTTGTTATTTGTATGTGCATTTAAATTTATGTGAAAAAAAGAAACACAACAAAAAAATCAAATATGCGTGTAAACACATTTAATTGTCAAATAAACACTTGTCGTTGCAAATAGATGAGATTTTTAGAAACCTTAAATACCCAGTAGGAAAATTTAATTTCTTACAGATTTCTAAAAAGAAAGATGATCAGGAGCATGGTATAAATAGTACCAGGTAAAACCATTTACTCTTCTTGGCGGCCATAATGGTTTTTTGATTTTTAAAAAAAATTTAAAATCTCTCTCTTTAACTTTGTGGAAATTCCAAACAAAAAAAAAAAAAAAAAAAAAAAAAAACACATAATATTGTTGGCATGGCATTTTTCATTTTTTTTTATGCCAAAAAAATAAAATGATAATGAAATAAGTGACAAAATATTTCGTAAAGTTTTGAAGTTCGTTTTTATGTATATGGCAAAAAAATGAGTTTCCAATATAGTGGATGCCTCAACACGTCCTATTTTTGCAAAGGGACAAAAGAAAAGGCCTTACTTCTTAACCTATTCTAATTAAGAAGCGAATGTTGGAGACCACCTCTATTGATTTCTCATTCATCCTTCTTTACTTGGTTGATACGTCTTTAACCCTTAAATATGCTGAAACTTCACTTTATAAGAGATCAGCAGTCTCAAGTGTCCTCGCTACTGCAGAAAAAAATAATCTTGGAAGATAAATTTGTTAATTGGCGCTTATCCGTTTAGGAGATGCTGGTCGTTGCGTAACAAGTCACTCCAGCTAATCCTGTTTCGCGATAAATGATGCCAACAGGGGCAGCAAGAGAGATCAAAGTTTTCCCCCGCCTGCTTTTCCGAACTCAGTGGTAGTCTCCCCATAACTTGCCCACACCAGCAAAAAGCGCTGTAGCTCGTCGCATCTTAGCTAAACATCATCGTCCAGTTGGAGTATGATAGTTTGTGGAGGCTGAATTTAACGGATGAACGGCCAAAGTCTGCCGTCGTGGTGTGGAGTTAGTGTGCTGGCATATCCATCAAAAATATTTAAGAAAATTGGTATAAATGGTAAGGATTGGCCCTCGGCATTACCTTGACACCAAAAGATCGTCCGCCTTAGCAGATAAAGTTTTGGGACGGCATAAAACATGTATTTAGGTGAGCCAGGTCATAGAAAAATTAATACACGATACGTAGCGTTTAAATTGGATGGAAACTAGACCTTAATATCCTCGGATATATATCACACCAAATTGTTATAGTAGATATGTATCTCTTCCGTAGACCTTGACACCACAATTTGTTGAAGAAAATTCCTCAGAAGAGGATCGTGGCCTGATGCTTCTTTTTGCGGGAAACCACAATACAATTCTGAATTGAAAATTCTGGAATGCGGTTGACCGTTGAGATTTTTTTTCCACCAAAAAAAAATCGGTGTTGGATAAAATATCATAATATTAATGTTAGAACGAAAAATACCCAGAGAGATGTCGAAAGACGCGTATTGACCTCGACAACAATATCCGAAAGCGGAGAATACAAATTTTCGATTGTTCAAAAGATATTAACGAAAAGCCGAAAAATTACCCCGGAGTGCTCCGAAACCGAGGGTGGGATCCATAGTATTTTTGCGCAGAGCACCTTTCTGCATTGGCGGCCTTTGGATGGGTTCAACAACAGTTTGGAGACCAAAACTATATCCGCGCAAAATACTTATGTGCACAATTTTTTTTGTGAGTACCACAAAATCATCAAGATTACAACAACCACGTGAAAATTTTCAAAACTTCTTTTGCAAATATCTCTTGACAAACGCAAAATTTTTTACCTTCGCTTTCGGATTCGCAATCCTGGATCCAAAGCACGTCTTTTGATAACCCTCTAATATTTTTGGACGTATATTAAGAGTTTCATGCTGTCGTATATAAAATTACCAAATATATTACAATTTGTTATATTTCTGTTATGAAAACAAAACCAAAATAAAAAATAAAAATGTGAGAGCAGTGAGAATTAAAAAATTTCTTTAAACGTCATTTCGGCTCTCACCGGTTTTACCTTGTAATATTTATACCATGCTCATGAGTAAAAAAAGCATGCAAAAATGTAAGGAATGTTTGCTTTTCAAAGAATTTCCGTTGTAAAATTTTAAGCTGAATATTTAAAATTACCACACAATTTTGGCATTTAAAAAATGTATTCTAGGTAAATGGTCAAAAAATTAGATTATCGCTGTTATCTTTAAAGTTGAATTGTCACAGAAATTTTATTACTTTCAACTTAACTCAGACCATAATAAAATAATTAAAAAACAATTTTTAAGTTAAACGGTTTTATTGAAAACAATACTTACATGAAATAATAATAATACGAAAAGCTAGAAAATAATTAGGTAGGTCCTAGGTACTAGTCATCACACTCCTTATCAATCTAGGGCGTTGATCAGACAATTAAATAAAAGCGTTGGACGCGTCACATTTCTATTGATAGTCATAAGTAAAACCAACTCAACCTTAATCAGGTTATGCTACGCCTCACATTTTTAGAAATTTCACGCGCCCAACGCTTTTATTTAATTGTCTGATCAACGCCCTAGATTGATAAGGAGTGTGATGACTAGTACCTAGGACCTACCTAATTATTTTCTAGCTTTTCTTATTATTATTATTTCATGTAAGTATTGTTTTCAATAAAACCTTTAACTAAAAATTAGTTTTTTTTTAAATTATTTTATTTTCAAGTTTTTAGTCTTTATTTAATTGCCTATTATTTCTCATTCTATATAGCTCATTTAGTGACTCATTATTACAAGGACTCTTTCCTGACAATTTGTTACAACCTAAGTCCTCAATACATAATCCTTCCAAAGACTTTACTCGACTGCGCCACGTATGCTTGTCCCTCCTCTAACTCCAAAATATTTTGATGTCACTTCTACTGGACTGTATGCAATATTTGTTCTAAACATGAGCCAAATCGGGCATCATAGGTCGCTTTCTATTCATGTATGTATTATGTGTTCCAAATATAGACCAAATCAAATCGGACCACAAATACGATTTTTGTGAATATCTCGATCCATGCGCCACCTAGTGGCGATTTTTTTTCACAGGTCTATTTCTATTCTTGCATGTATTATGTGTTCTAAATATGAGCCAAATCGGACCACAAATGCGAATTTTGCGAATATCTCGATCCAAGCGCCACCTAGCGTCGATTTCTATTCTTGCATGTATTATGTGTTCCAAATATGAGCCAAATCGGACCACAAATGCGAATTTTGCGAATATCTCGATCCTTGCGCCACCTAGCGCATTGCATTGTCATCGGGTTCTGAACTATATTCCAAGTTTCAAGCTTGTAGCTTATCGGGAAGTTACTTAAATTTCAATTACAAGATTCGTTCACAACGGCCGGCCTGTCAACTCAAGCTAAATAAAACCGTTTAAAAATTCAAGCTTATTTCTGGGTAATCACAGTGTGCGACGAATTTTCTTCAAAATTTAAATGTTTGTGGATAAAGCTCAAAGTGTCAACTTCCGTCTGGCCAGACGACAACGCTAAGATGTGTTGAATTTATTCATCGCTAATCGGAGGGTTAACAGCTATGCTAAAAAATCTATATCCTGTCTATGAATATATCTGTCTATATATTGCAAAGTAGTGTTAAGTGGATCTTACGATTTCTCGAAATTGGAAGAGAAGAAATTTTTTGCATGTCATGGCTTCTGGCGAAATTCTCGGATCTCGAAATACTCCGAAAGCTCGCGAGATTTTCGACATTCAATTTAATCAATACATTGGCTCTTTTATATAGAGCTTACATTTTCTTCTGGATTATCAGCTAAACTTTCCACAATACCAGAAGTTAAAAGCATAGAATACCGTCAATGCGAATACTAAATTGAATGTCGAAAGGCTCACGAAGTAAACGAGTATTTATAGAATTGCGAATCTTGCGAGCAGCCGAGTACTCAATTTCTTGGGTCACGAAATTTTGGCTTATGTTGGAGTAGAAATCGTAAGCTGTAGTGCTAAGAGACAGGTTTCAGAGCGCAAAGACAGTTTTTAGACTTAATTTTATTTTACGCCCTTCCTTTTAAATTATTTTCAAACAAGACATTTCATAGTTTATTCCAAAAAATTTTTCATTCAAATTCAATCGTGAAAAACCCGGTTTTTCGTACCTTGAACTCCAACGAGCCTATAACTTTGTTGGTTATAAACCGATTCTCAATTTTTCCGGATCTTATAAGAAGAGATTAAGACGTTTCTAGCGGTATATGCGGAATATTTTTTCACAATAATTATTTTGTATGCAATGCATTCTCCATTTTCTCACTGGGTATGTAAAGTCGTATTTCTGTTTATTTGTGTTTATGCATATTTATAATATGCTTGTTTAAAAAATATATATTTACAGTTGCAGCTAGACGAACGCTTAATTAAATTCCGATACTTCACGTTTTGTAAAAAGAAAAAAAAAAACAACGCGAAATGAAAATCGCCACACATTTTCCTGACAATTATTTTCCGACTATAAAGCGTACGTTTCGTATTTACTAGGAAAACATAAACCCACTCTTCTTGCTAATACCAAGTGGTTGACGAAATAATACTCCAAGAGTTCTAAAATAAAAAAAGAGAGCAGCAAATTGGTGCCGAATTAAATTTAATCGGCACTGAAGGCTCAATAAAAATGTTATCAAAAGGATATTTATACATATTGAGGTATATTAAATATATTAAAGAAAAAACTTGAAATAAAATCTTATCATTGCAAAACAAAGAGTACGTTTTTATAAAAATAAATACTAACATTAATTTCTAAAAGCACCTATTCGGCCTATCTCACTTATTTAAACGCAATATATTAAATTTATGATATTCATATCATTGTACAACAACAACAAGCAACCAGCACAATTTTTTGAAACATTATGTCCTACAGATACATTTTTTCCTAACAAACTTTTAGTCCAGCTCGTCTATTTTACTTTTGATTGTCATTTAAAAGTTGCACTGGTCTCAAAATGTCCGTCATGTGTAGAATCCATAAGAGTTTAAGCTTTAGTTCCTAAGAAATATTGGTCCTTATGAGATACGTAATATTTCATACTAAAACTTGGAATCTTCAAAATTTCTTATATTTTGCTGAAGGCACAATGTAGTTGCTACGTTTTGTTGCAATATGGTGCTAAAGATTTACTTGACATGAGGTACAAAACCGAAACTTTTTGGGTTATGTTTTAAAACAATCAAATAGCGTTCGCAAGATTCAACATATTGCAAGTGGATTTTCTAAATATTTCGATCCCTGTCACATCTACAAAATTCTTGTATCCTAAATATTACTTACAGAGACCAAATATTTGCCCAAAATTTCAGGTATCCGAGATATCGGCAAGTTTCTTAAAACTCGAAAGCAAAATTTCCAAGTTCGGACGTTTTTTTTTTAGAAATTTCACGATTCCTGGACAACCTAGTAAAGTTTTTTTGCGCAAGACTCTTGCTCCTTGGGAAGCTACTAAAAAAGAAATCCAAGGGTCTTCGATTTTGTACGGAAGTTGGCGAAAAAACATCAAATTAAACTTATAAAAAGGAATTCTGGTAACACTATGGACACATTCAGTCTATTTAAGGTCTATATTGACCGGCCAGTTCCACCTAACCTACAGCAGCGAACAAAAAAATAGCAGTGGAAATTTGTTTTTTAATTTAGGAAAAACGTTCATTAAGGTCCAACTTCAAAAACGTTTTCGAAACATTTCGAAAATGCAAGACAATTTTACGAAAAGGATATAGCGGAAAATATATGGTTAGTGTGCCCACAGATTGTAACCTATATCGGAGGTTATGTTCCAAAACTACTCTATGAACAAACTCCATCCATGCACTTTTCAGGACCGTCTTGCCCTTTGACCTGGAAATATTAAGCAAAATATGCGAATAAGTAATGTTTTTTTCAAAAAAATTTATCTCGGAAACTAAAATTGCTAGAGGGGTCGAAGCAACGCGAGGCTTCAAGTCATTTAACGAGGCATGTTACGCAATATTTTTTAAATTTAGGAATATATTCATCTTTAAAAATGTTAAAAGACAAAAATATGCAAATATTTTTTTTACGATCCCTGAGAGTTCCAATGTCGAAAAAAATATATGTTAGTCGCCTTAATGTCCGCTCTTGCTCAAATAAAGTACGCGAGGAAAAAATTGGAGCAACAACTTGGAAAAAAAAAAAACAAAATGTAATTTTCCCGAAATAACTTTCCATTTTATTAAAGTAATTCCCTTCAAAACATTGGAAAACATTGTTGAGAGTGGAAATATGTACGAGTGTTCGAGAGAAAAGTTCTTCGAAAGATTTATGGACCTCTACGCATTGGCGATGGCGAGTACCGAAGAAGATTTAATGACGAGCTGTACGAGCTATACGCACACATCAACATAGTCCAGTGAAGTAAAACGCAGCGGCTGCGCTGTCTAGGCCATGTTATGCGAATGAAAGATGATGCTCCGGCCAAGAAAGTGCTTCTATCGGAACACGCCTATGGAAGCAGAGGTAGAGGGCGGCCCTCACTTCGTTGGAAGGAACAGGTGGAAAACAATTTAAACTCCCTTGGTGTGACCAATTGGTGCTGGTTGGCGGAGCGAATGAGCGACTGGCACGCCTTATTGGACGGCCATAACCGTTTAGACGGTTAAGTGCCAATTAAGTAAGTAAGTTTTTGAGACATAACCTCCGATATAGGTTACTATCTGGGGGCACACTTCCGCTATACCCTTTCGAACTTTTCATTTGAAGTCCTTTTGATTTACTTCCATATGCAAAGAAATGGTCACACTTTTTATGGCGGAAAATTTAAAAACCTTTTGAATAAAAAACTGTCAAAGACCAATGCAAATTTTGAGACACCATTACTCTTAATTTGCGAGACAAAAATATAAGCGTGGAATAGAGGAGGATCCTTTCTGTCCACACTGTCCCTCCAAATTGGAAAGCGCAGAAAGTGTAATATTTCACTGCCCTCGATTTAACGGCGAAAGACTCTCTGTGCACAAAGTTTTTGGAGAGAAGCCTTTAGATTGTTGCACTGCTGTGAGCAAGATGGCCTTTATAGTTATGACGAAATTGATGCATGCGAAGGGGAGCGCAGAGAAACGCGCTTAAGAAGTAATGGCTACCAAATCGCTTTCACAGAAGTATTTCCTTAAAATACTGAAAATGAAAATGAAGAATTCATCTGATGTAATTTAAACAAAAACAAGTAAGGAAGGCTAAGTTCGGGTGTAACCGAACATTACGTACTCAGTTGAGAGCTGTGGAGACAAAGTAAGGGAAATCACAATGTTGTAAAAGGAACCTAGGGTAACCCTGGAATTTGTTTGTATGGCATGTGTATCAAATGGAAGGTATTAAAGAGTATTTTAAGAGGAAGTGGGCCATAAATCTATAGATGGACGCCATTTAGGGATATCGCCATAAAGGTGGACCAGGCCTGACTCGAGAATTTATTTGTACGATATGGGTATCAAATGAAAGGTGTTAATGATTATTTTAAAAAGGAGTGGGCCTTAGTTCTATATGTGGATGCCTTTTCGAAATATCGCCATAAAGGTGGGCAAGGGGTGACTCTAGAACTTGTTTGTATGATATGGGTATCAAGTGAAAGGTGTTAATGAGTATTTTAAAAAGGCGTGAACCTTAGTTCTATAGGTGGACGCCTTTTCGAGATATCGACATAAAGGTGGACCAAGGGTGACTCTAGAATTTATTTGTACGATATGGGTATCAAATGAAAGGTGTTAATGAGTATTTTAAAAAGGAGTGGGCCTTAGTTCTATATGTGGACGAGTTTTCGAGATATCGTCATAAACGTGGACCAGTGGTGACTGTAGAATGTGTTTGTACGATATGGGTATCAAATTAAAGGTATTAATGAGGGTTTTAAAAGGGAGTGGCCCTTAGTTGTATATGTGAAGGCGCTTTCGAGATATCTACCAAAATGTGGAACAGGGTGATCCAGAACATCATCTGTCGGGTACCGCTAATTTATTTATATATGTAATACCACGTACAGTATTCCTTCCAAGATTCCAAGGGCTTTTGATTTCGCCCTGCAAAACTTTTTCATTTTCTTCTACTTAATATGGTAGGTGTCACACCCATTTTACCAAGTTTTTTTCTAAAGTTATATTTTGCGTCAATAGACCAATACAATTACCATGTTTCATCCCTTTTTTCGTATTTGGTATATAATTATGGCATTTTTTTCATTTTTCGTAATTTTCGATATCGAAAAAGTGGGCGTGGTCATAGTCGGATTTCGGCCATTTTTTACACCAATACAAAGTGAGTTCAGATAAGTACCTGAACTGAGTTTAGTAAAGATATATCGATTTTTGCTCAAGTTATCGTGTTAACGGCCGAGCGGAAGGACAGACGGTCGACTATGTATAAAAAATGGGCGTGGCTTCAACCGATTTCGCCCTTTTTCACAGAAAACAGTTATCGTTCTAGAAGCTAAGCCTTTATCAAATTTCACAAGGATTGGTTAATTTTTGTTCGACTTATGGCATTAAAAGCATCCTAGACAAATTAAATGAAAAAGGGCGGAGCGACGCCCATTTTGAAATTTTCTTTTATTTTTGTATTTTGTTGCACCTTATCATTACTGGAGTTGAATGTTGGCATAATTTACTTATATGCTGTAAAGATATTAACTTTTCTTTTAAAATTTGAATTTAAAAAAAAAAATGTTTAAAAGGTGGGCGTGGTCGTTTTCCGATTTTGCTAATTTTTATTAAGCAGACATAAAGTAATAAGAGTAACGTTCCTGCCAAATTACAGCTTGCAAAACTTCTAAATTACCTTCATTTAAAAGTGGGCGGTGCCACGCCCATTGTCCAAAATTTTACTAGTTTTCTATTCTGCGTCATAAGCTCAACTCACCCACCAAGTTTCATCGCTTAATGCGTATTTGGTAATGAATTATCGCACTTTTTCGATTTTTCGAAATTTTCGATATCGAAAAAGTGGGCGTGGTTATTATCCGATATCGTTCATTTTAAATAGCGATCTGAGATGAGTACCCAGGAACCTACATACCAAATTTCATCAAGATACCTCAAAATTTACTCAAGTTATCGTGTTAACGGACGGACGGACGGACATGGCTCAATCAAATTTTTTTTCGATACTGATTAGTTTGATATATGGAAGTCTATATCTATCTCGATTCCTTTATACCTGTACAACCAACCGTTATGCAATCAAAGTTAATATACTCTGTGAGCTCTGCTCAACTGAGTATAAAAAAAATGTAGTTTTCAGTACGCTGATGTATGTAAGTAAGCACGCGCCTTTGCTTTGACCAAAGCTAGGCTACGCTCCTTAACTTAGCTATGTACTACGTAAAGCGACATTTATTTGAAAAAGGAATTCATGGCATATTTTGTAAATAGCGCTCAACTGAGAGTCTTTGTAAGACTTGTAAATGTAAAGTAAAACAAATACTTTCATGAGGGGTGCTTTTGTGACATTATTTAGATCATTTCCGTCTAGTATTATTAATTCAAAGCAATACTACCTTGCTCTAATTTATTATTTATTTTGCTTTTCAGAGCTTTAGTGATACATTCCTTAAGACATGATTAAAAACTATTGTTTTCTATATTGGAGAGTATAACAAACAAAAGATTTTAGTATTCCAAAATGAGCGGTCAAAATAATTATATTTCCTTAGAATGAAAGCAAAAGTTAAAACTATTTTATTTATTTATATTAAATAAATAAAAAAAAGAACGAAATCGTTTGGGAGTCAAAATTAAGTCCCAATTGCAAAACTTAAATATTTAAGACGATGGGAATGAAGCAAATGACAAAAACACGTTGAAATGTACGAATATGTATGTATGTATGTATTCAATGTGAATTATATTTTGTAACCGCTTTAGTGTACGTATGTGTGTATGTATGTATGCAGAAATGTTGAGTGAAATGCATGTAATTGCTATATACACACACATGAAGCTGCTTTCATATGAAACCGTTGAGTAAAATATTTTAAAACGCAATGAAATTTCACTTAAAATAAAGTGTTGTTGTTGCGCCATGTACAAATTTACAAAAATCGTACATGTACGAAAGTGTCTGTGTGTGTTTGTGTATGTATAATTCATAACTTTGTGTATGCGAACGCAAATAAATAGTACGTACTATGTATATTTTGCATAAACGAATTGAGCTGAATTGATTTATTGTAAAACGCAAAAACACAGAAAAATGATAATTCTCAAAACACGTAATAAATCTTGTTTTTTTTTTTTTTTTGCTTGTTTGTATTTAACTATTAAGTAAATTTGTTGAACAATAACGAATGTAACAAAGTTGCATGAAATTTTGAAGAAGAATAAAAAAAAAAATGTAAACAGAGTAATTCTTTCGCTTTTTATGCTATAAAAATTTGTTTAATAAATATGTATGTATGTAAACATTTCTGTTTGAGCAATTTTGCTGTAAAATGGTGCGTGGAATAAAGAATTTGTAAGAGTGCGTAAAAAATTTGAATTTTTGTTTTTTTTTCTTAATATGTAAGAGAATTTAAAAAATTTTTTTAAAATTTTGTTTAGTTATTTGTTTTTGCTATTTAATACAAAAAATGTTGTAAATTTTTTTTTAACTATAAATATGTTTAATTATGAACAGCAAGAAGTTGAGTTATTTAAAAGAAGAAAAAAAAAACATTTTTAAAACTAAAAAAAAAGAAAAAATTATTAAGAAAGCGTTGAATTTGGCGTTTTCGACAGTTTTATTGAATTTTTTTTTTCACGCTTGTGTTGTTCCTTGTTGTCGACGCGCATAGTTTTTAATTGTTGGTTTTTGTTTTCATTTTGCTGTCGAGTTTTTTTTGCTATTGTTTGTTTTTAGGGATTTTTTTAAACTCAAAATTAACTTAAACTGTTTAGATTTGTGTGGGGCTGTAAGTCACTCATAAGAAGCGTTGGCGTAAAAAAAAATTATAACAATAAATAAAAAATATTTGTCAGGTTTAAAAAGCATAATTTCTTCAACTTATAACCAGCTAATTTAAAAAAAATTGCTAAAATTCATATATTCTGAGTAATATAATGAAACAATAAATTAATGTTAAATGAGAATAAAAAAAAAAATTAAAAGACACCAAACTCAGTAAATGAGCAATTGTCAGAGTATGCCGCCACCTTCTTTGACTAACTTATTATTATTTAAGGAAAAGTTTTTGAGCTCTACCAAAGCTTACTTACTCACAAACGCACACACACGCACATACGTATTAACGTATGCAGAGACACAACAAGTAAAGCTTTCTTACGAACAATTCACTCAAGCTAAATTCTATGCACAGAAGCATAACGCTGATTTGAATTTGTTTCTTTTTTTAGTAAAAAAATTCTTTTAAATTTTTTGAAAATTAAAATGTTTTTTTTTTTTTTTACTTTTCGCATTTATGCTCTTTTTGTTGCTTATTTCTTTGTAAGAGTATTAAGATTTTATTTCCATTAATTTTCTTTGTTCTAAACAAACATTTACACATACTTTGATAGTAAACAGCCCCATTGCCATGTCCATGACCATGTCCGCTGCTGCTATGTCCAGTTCCATGTTCGTAGCCATAAGAGTGACCCGTATCGATAATATCCAAAGCACTTGTCTCATGTCCATTTGTTTTTGTGTGGCGCTGTTGAAAATCGCTTACATTGAATGGATATAAAAGTATGCCGTTTAGTGAATGCAATGACGTGGATACAGCGCCCGGATAATGGGTGCTTGTTGCTGTTGCTATTAGTGGCGTATCAATGAGCGCCAAATTGTCTTCGAACATTTTAAGATGCAATTTGTCGTCCATGCCCATAATTCTGACTGCAATTTGAATGAGTAAGGAAGTAATCGTTCATGTAGAATTGCAATTTTGTGAAATAATTTTTATTAATTTTTATAATATTATGTAGTCTTTTAAAACTTATTTTATTTGAAGCGCTTGTTATGTATTAAATAGCGCCAAATTTTTTGTTCAAGTATTCTTGCTTATTGGTGTTGCTTTAAACTCTTGGTGTTTACTACCCATTATGTGTTTTTGCATGCTTGCAAGTTGTTGCTTTTGTTTTTTTTTTTTGCTAGCTGCTAGCAAGCCTATTCTACATTAGAATGCTGTTTACTTCAGTATAGATAAAAATTGGTTTATAAAATTTACCACCTTTAAAATTAAAATTTATTTTATAATACTAAACTTAAAAGTATAGGAACAAGATTTATTTGAATAGGTGCAGGAGTTCAAAATTGTGGTGAGTAAAATTTAAGGTGCATTGAGGACATAGAGAGTTATAGTAACACAAACTGTTATACACACTCAAACATACGTACGTATTCTCAAATCGTTATAAATGAATTGCAATAGCTTTAAAGATTTTTTGCAATGTCATATAAAAGAACTCACCTTTGTTGATGTTGTTGCTATGTTAAGATTAAATATTATTTAAAAATATATACATATATTCGTATTAAATGATAAATATTTTCATTGGTGATATATTCGAAGAACATATAAAATATGCAATGTTTTACAAAATTGTATCTAATTTTTCACACAAGTCAATTATGCCGCCGATATTGTGCAATATAATTACTCATACGCCATGGCACACCATGTTGTGCACTAAATAAGACCATGTACATTAGGGAGCCCACAAGAAATCAATTTTAGATTTTCCGCTGGGGCACCCCCATAAAATATGCCAATAGATTAGAAAATGATACATACAAAGTTTCAGGCCAATCCGATAATGTTAACACGTGCCTCATAGAGGTCAAAGTTAGGAAAAACAGCGATTTTTCAGACAAATTTTTTTGTGTTTCGTCAGTAAAAGTGAAACCATTTTGCCAGGAGCTTGAGTCGTACACCATTCGATAGGTAATTTTATTTGTATTGATTCTGATCTTAATAATTTTTTATAAAACGATTATTTTTAGCAGTGTGTAGCATTTATCAGATCAGGTCATAGTGGATATCCCTAATTTTTAATCCAATGCAAACGTCTATTGAGATTACAATATTCAATGGTATACAAGTCAAGTTCCTGGCATAAATGGTTTCACTTTTACCGACGAAACACTAAATTTTTTTCAGAAAAATCGCTGTTTTTCCTAACTTTGACCTCAGTGAGGCAACTCTTGACATTATCGAATTGGCCTGCCACTTTGCAATAATCATTTTCTGATATATTATCATATTTTAGGAGGGTGCCCCGAACGATAGAACAAAAATTAAAATTCATCATATACCTTGCAACCACCCTAATGTACATAGGTACTAATTAGAGATAGTCATTTGGTAATAATCTACAACAGCGTTCGATTGTTATTACACGTCCAAAAATGTTTTGGAGAGATGTCAAATGACGCGTTTGATCTCAGCAACGATAATCCGAAGGCGGAAAATTTAAAGTTTACATCTGGCAGGAGCTCATTGCAAACAAAATTTAAATTTGCATGTCTTTGTTGTGATTTCGACGAATTTGATGAACACATATACCTATTCAGAAAGGCGTTCTTCGTTGATATAATTTTTCTCCCCTAACTGGTGTTGGACTCACCCTTAGTAATTTTTTTTATGAGCGGTCTAAGGCCACAAATGCAATGAGCTCCGCGCGAAAATACTGTGGGCTTTTCTGGGGCGGAATATTGATACTAAGATCAAAACAAGTCTTTTAAGACCTCACTGTTTGGTTGCATTTAAGAAGTCGAACGCTGTCGAAGACTACCCATGCTTCATAAAATAGGTTGCGTCTTCAGGGCATCCTTCACAGTCTGCTTGACTGGTGTGCTGTGAATGCCATACCACTACACGTGAAAACTCGTAAATCGTCGATGCTTTTGCAAAAACGCTTATCGAGAAATTACAATACCGCCTTTCTGATAGCAAAATAAACTTTTTTGGAGAGTAGAAAAACTTCTTTTACACCATTTTTTCTTTACGACTTTATTTCATGAAAATTTAAAGGAATATTTTTACTAAATATGGTAGATTATTTGTCTAATATATGCTTTAAAATACTTCTGTTTATGATGTGAAACATCTATAAGTGCACGTAAAATCGATTTCTGGCAGGACGACATGTCGTTACGCTATATGATGGTATATACATACGTACATATATATAGTCTATAGTGTGTATGGTCTGGCGACGGGTTGCCATGTTCATTTGACTGCGCGACTCTCTTTCAACTAGATCATAAGTTAAGCCAGGGTCCTCCCGAGTCATTTGGATACCACTTCGAACCTTTTGGGAGTTATTCCGGGATGGCTCTTAAGACTCTCTTGGGGTCATTCCAGAGTAATTTGGAGATCACTTCGCTGTCGTTTGTTGGTCATTTCGAGTGCTGTCTCGAGGTCCTCTGAGATTCATTTGAGGGTAATTTCGGGATGATTTTGGGGTCATTTGGGGAACACTTTGAAAAAAATCGGAACATTTTATTTTATCACTATGCCATATTTAGTTCCTATCGCACTCTGTTCTTTTCTGCATTTTACTTTTAGAAAATAATATCGATGTTCCCGGCGCCCCACGACGACTACTATTTGCTCCCCTCTAGGCGCTTCATTTAATTGGAAGAACTCAATGCGACGTTTAGTTTAATTCAAATAGATATCATTAGCTATCATTGAAATATGGAATTTATGACCTTCTTGGATGGAGTTATGAACTGAGCCCAGTGCATTAAAATAATCTCAAGCTTTCCACGTGGCGTCATTCGGGAAGTATTGTAATTAGTCGATCGGTAGTTTTGCAAAAGCATCGACGAAGTGCTTTTGTTTAACTCAGAAATAATTACTCATAATCTGACCATAGGTTATTATAAAATTCAGCTCGTCACTTGCTCTATTGACGTAGTTGTAAACTTGACTTCAAGTCATATATCCGAACGTAGAATGGTTGGTATGGAATTTACGTTAGTGAACTCATTCATTAAATTTGAATCTGTTTAAAGGCAATTTCTTCCAACACATAATTGCATACGAAGTATGCAATGTGTAAAAGATTAAAATATGCATAAAGAAGGCAATTGGGAAAGACTTCACAACAGGCATGACGTAGCTGAATGCGTTTACAACCATTTCAACTATCGTAGGGGTGCGAGTTCGACTCCCACTCCCGGGAGAAAAGGCTTTGAAGAGATTTACAAGGTATAATCGAAACAGCTGTCGCCTTGTCCGTCCTGATGTCACGTTGTTTAAATTTTTCCCAAATTATTAAATAAATTATAAAATTAAAAAATTGCTTCAAATAAATGTTTTCATACATTTAAAAAAAAAAAAAAAAAAAAAAAAAGCAATATGGGCAATCCCCGATTATTAAAAATCATGCAATTTCTTCCATTTTCGTTGCGGGGCCTTTCACGGAGTCTAGGACGAAATTTTTCCGCTAATGCTTACCATCGGAAATTTATATATATTTTCCTTCATAACAGAGCAGCAAAGATATGTTTTGAGTGCTATTTATTGAGAAATTAACCAGAGGCATGGATATAGCCTTGTTGTGCTTACCGAAATCATTGCCTAGCCGTCCTTTCAACCATTTTTTTTCAGCACAGGATTTCAGTTAAGTATTAATTCGCTGTTCATAAGTAAAAAGTATATTCTTAGCGCCTCAAATAATCAAACTCAAAAATTCCGAAGGAGTGGTATGAAAACGTTCCCGAGATGGTCGGGCTTGTTACCGACAGGTACCTACCTGGTCTGTATCCGGAAAAGCACCATCAAAATCCATAACACTCCTCAAGGCCTTCGGGTAGTGTCCTTTTTTCCTACAACTACAACAAAAACATTTATTGCACTACAGCCCTTATTCTTGTTTGATAATTGTAAATCTGGTGCTCGATATTACATCCATTCCGACAAGACAACATATTCCATAATATACATACATACACAATAATAAACCAAAATGTCACAAAATTAATTACCAATGCTTTCGCATCCACGTTAAGAATTTCCAGCTACCAGAAAGGGATGATAAATTAAAAACTAATCATCTCAAATTTCTTCTTTGATGTTCGCAATCCCGTCTACCTTGTCTTCATCAAGTATGCAATGCTGAATAAATTTGAACTACGTTGTATGTTTAACCTTAGTCTGTTAATTATGTAACTTCTTTTGTCAAACTCTGGCCTTCGCCTAAAATTGGTACGCATATAATATTAACGGTAAAATCTGTCAACTCCATTTTTTATTAACAACGGTTTCCAACGGTTGATACTGATGGAATGGAAGACGATTTCCTATCATGATTGTCAAAGAAAATATGTGTTTGTTGATCACAGACAGATCCTAAAAATTACTAAAAATAAAACCAGCTAATTCCAAGAAAATTATAAAAAGCTGTTAACTTCATGGCAGCTGCCGTGGTGTGGTGGTAGTGTACACCGCCCAACATACCGAATATCCTAGTTCAACTCCTGGACAAAGGAATATCAGAAATTTAGAAACAATTTTTTTCAATTAGAGCAAAGTTTTTCACAGCAATGTCGCTCCTCGGCAGTGATTTGGCAAACACTCCGAGTATGAGATATCGGCATTGAAAAGCTTCCCAGCGAAAACTCATCTGCCTTGCAGAGGCCGTTCGAGGTCGGCATAAAACAGGTCAATTTTCAGGAAAAATTAAAAATGAGCACGACATGAATTGGAAGCGAAGTTCGGTCTAAATTCTCTTCGCAGGTATATCGCGCCATGTCTTTTTCTAGCTTCATATAAGTAATTTCAATGCATTTTGAAATTTTAAAGTAGTTTTTGTGTTGTTAAAAAGTTTTGTTGGATGGAATTAGCAGCTTATACTACGGTGGCGACGATGTGCAGTTTATTTTATATTTTACGGCATACAATTTAAAGGTGCACAAGGTATTCACAATGTCTTAGACCCATTCAAGATAAGGAATTTAGTAAAGACATGCCAATTCTCAATTTACGCCGAGCTTAACTTGTACTCATCTGATAATATTTTGTCGCACTATTTGTCGCATTATTTAAATTAAACACTATCGGAGCCTACGGCGCTATTTTTTATTGGTACGTCGGTAGTCCGTTAAAGAATAATGACGTCATCAGATGTGTTCTTTGTTTTTCGCTATGCAAGAAGAGCATAAAAAATTACTGTGAATATTTGAGGAAAGATATAAAGCAATCAGTAACCACCTTTGTATATCCAATAATGTCTTTACCTCACTAATTCAATCATTATAGTTAAAAAACTAAAATACTAACTATACTTTAAAAGAAATTGCATACTCCCCATCCAATTTGTCATTAAGAACACTCGCATTTATATCTTCATTGACAGCAAGATACCATCGCATAGATGCCGTTCGCCTTGCAAATTCTATTCGATGTTTTGTGTCTATATTTCCATAGTGTTTCCGTTATCTTCACTGCTACATTACATTGCTTGTTGCAAACTATCTTTAGCGACTTAAGCTTGTCAAGAACCTTTGCAAAGTGTAAACAAATCCTTTGCGCCATGATAAACAATTGTACTCTTTGTTTGCTTTACTGCTTTGCTCATTTTGATAAACCCCACCTTTTCTGCTTTCAATCGTTTTCTGTCACATTTTAATGATTGCCCGATGCGAAATGGTTTCTTCCTTCTATTGCTTTTGCTTGTTTTGTTTGTTTCTGTTTAGGGGGCTTATCATGAGTTTGTTTACTTGTCATCGAAACACTTGCACACATCCACAAAACGAGCAAAGGAAATGTGTGGTTGAATGTTATTATAGACAATTGAAGCGCATTTACAAATACAAGCATATTTGGTTGTATGTCTATTTGTTTAGTATTTATACTACCAGTTTGAATGAAACAGTGGCATATTACTTGCAGTAAGCTTGTAGTCCTTGTTCAAAGCTTATTTAAGTCTGTCTATCTATGCTAGTTCTGCTTGAATAGTAAAATACGTTTGTGTGCTATTAGAAACGAATCCATTTTAGGTCAGCAGCTATACAAATGACGCAATAGTTTCTATTTATATATATACATACATATAGACATGTATTGACATTAAGGTGGGACATTTTTTTAGGTAAAAAAAAATGAAATCTACGTGACTGGAATGCGAAAACTATTACCCAGCTAGCGCTAAGGGACAAATAATTCAGTGCAACCTAAACATGTATAACTATATTATGCTTTGATATAAGGAAATTTCATATGCTCTAATTAGGTCTTTCCGTAGATCGTTGGTTGAGTTTTTGGACTCAGATCCTTTTACTTTAAGTAAGTAAGGTTTTTTAGAATTTTTAAACTAAATTAATTTATAGTTTTTTTTTTTAGATTAAAATAAGTGACCCACCCTAATGCACACATCGGCATCTTTATTTCAGTTTCTCTGCATGTTGTTGTCTAGTGTTAACGTTTTGTTTTATTTTATATTTTTTCAGAGCAAATATTTATACAATACCAAGAAGTAACTGTATCAGCTAAACCAGATTTGTCTGTAGTTAACGCAAGCTTTAAAACGTGAAAGAAAATAAGATTAAAATTACGATCGCTATTAAAAACACACCAGCAGTTGTTGGAAGTATTTACAGTGAGGTTGTATGTGCGTTTCATAAACAGGAAATGAAACAATTATTTTGTGTTTTTAACAAGTAGCCATTATTGCTTCACATTTCCGAGCAGAATAAGATACCAAAACTGATATAAATAGTTACTCATACGCCATGTCGTATAGTAGCTGTAGGTACATATCGAATTTATATATGTACACATCAAGTCGTTTCTGCGACTGTAAACTCTGTGGCTGTAAACTCGTTTGTGCTTTCATTTTGGAATTTTATCAGAGGCTTTAAAATTCACCAGGAAGCCCGTATATTCGTCTTAAGTTTTTATACTTAGCGTTGTATACGTGAGCTCCATGTGTAAACGTACAGGTGGACGTCTAGAAAACAAACAATTAGTTTCGGTGTTATTGAGAACAGCTTCGTCGTCTTGGCATTGATAACAATCGACACCGAAAAGCTATTGTTTTCTTATCGATATCGAAATTATCTATTATCATGGAGTTATCTGTTTGTTATCGACTTGTTACTCCCAGTTATCGATGGATAATGGATGTGTTATCGATTTTATATTTATACATCGTGATCTGTTTCATAACGAATGAGGCGTCGATAACAAATCGATAACATGCCGATAATAAGTCGGTTGCACTCTGATAAGAAATCGATAACTTTTTGATACCAAATATATAACTTTTCAAATACAAAAATTTTAAACTTTCCGATAACAACTCGATAGTTTTTTAATAACACATAGACAACTTTTCTATGAATAGGCGATATTTTTTCGATAATAATTTTCGATAACGCATCGATAACTTTTCCATAACAAATCAATATATTTTCCAAAAAAATTGGCAACATTTTGATAAAACAGTGATAACTTTTCATTGAGTAATCGCTAACTTTTCATTGGTAAACTTATTGAAAACATATCGATAACTTTTCGAAAGGACATCCATGGAGTTTCGATGAAAACCTATAACTTTTCGCCAACATATTGAAAAGTTTCCGATAAATTTGAAAACAAATCGATAACATGCCTTTTAACAAACCAGTAAATTTCCGATAGTAAATGGACAACTTTTCAATAACAAATTGATAAATCGGTGCCCTTGGTCGAGAACACACCCATAATAAACCGATATGTATTCGACAAGAAATGGATAACTCGCCGGTAACCCGTCGATAACAAGCCAATAACTCATCGATAACAAACCTACTCGTTTGCTTGTGCAAAAAAGGGGGAGAAGACGAGGGCACGAACTGTTGCTCGAATTGCTACTTACCATGCTACGGAAGTTGTAACTGTGGCTTGGAGCGGCCGTGTGAGCTAACGGAGCCATGGGACGCAAGCAGCAGCGGGTACTTGCTGTGGCTTGCTGAAAAGCGGAGATTCGGGTGGATAGTGGGGAGGCACGAAAGACTTGTGGAAGTGACGGGATTGGCGAATGTGTGTATTCATTTCCGGCACACGCATTAAAACCATTTCTCTGTACTGGGATTGATTTAAACACCTTCCCGGAACAGGAGAAAATGTAGGAGTCTCGCTGCAAGGATCTGCTGGGAGGATGACAGTTTGTGGAAGGGGCGCTCCGGCACACATAATTGGCTGCCGTGGGAAGCTGGTCCCCGGTCTACTTCTCAAAAATATATCAATCTATAGTTGCATAATAAATTTCGTGTTAACCGCGTTACGAAAAAACTATTCCAAATATTAACCTAGGCAAGAAGTTTCCGATCTACCAGGTTTTAAGGAAATCATAGAATGCGCTATCCGGAACGAAATACATCACAATTATTAAGATGTTTCCAAGAGCCATATTTCAAGCAAATCGCACCATTTTGTACGATTGTTGTCCAGGAATCTTCCTGGAGAAAATATTACCGCATTAAAAGGTCTCAAAAATAAGGTGGTAGCGATTTACTTATTTTCAATAAATCGCATAATTAGTTTTGGAAAAGCGTTATTTCTTCGATTTTTGATTCCTATCTTTCCTTGCCACTTCCTTCCTTTCCTTTCCATTCCTTGCCATCTGCCACCGCTATTGTTATTATTCGGGTCCGCATAGCATACAACTTCTAAAGACAACGCTCGAAACTATGTATACCTTTCTGTCGAGTTTCACTTACCGACTGACCGAACTTTCGTCTTTGTTTTCGGCTACTGCCAGTACCTAAATATGTATGACCCATATTCAAAAAAACATTTGTGTAGGTCAAACAGATTCAAATTTGTGAGGGTTTATTGGAATGGTTCTGGAGAGAGGTGCCACAGCCCCACTTTATTTAAATTGCATAGACTTCGATCTTGCGTGCGAAACTCACTCATGCAAAGGAAGGTCTTGATGATATTCATAACACACTGGCACAAATTTTTTGGTTTGATTAAAAAATAAGATATTGTTACGAATATTAGCAAAACTAAGGGGTGCTGCTATCTCTAAACCGATGCTAAACAGTGATATCATGCACATCCATAGATCAATCATTATGTATCTACATAAACAAAACAATAATTGCGTCTACACATATGTACCATGTACGTGTACGAGCAGCGGAGAATCAATGCACAAACACGTGCATATATCTGATGATTGATCTATGGATGTGCATGATATCACTGTTTAGCATCGGTTCAGAGATAGCAGCACCCCTTAGTTTGGCTAATATTCGTAACAATATCTTAACACAACACTTGCACAAAATTCAACTGAGAGGAAATGCTGTTGTCAGCATCGCGATTTAAGTTAATTTACGTCTTTTATTTAACGAATCCACCAAAATGTAAATTTTATTACTTACATGAAATGTCTGTAAAGTTGTTAATGCTTCAAAGTTATTTGCAACGAAATCATTATCAATGGTATTTAAATTGTGTACTGCCAATACACACACATACATATAAACGTAACCACGACAAAGAGAATTAAGCATGGAGGGCAAATAATTTTACAGATTTTACAAAGAGCAAGCTCAAAGCCTACCATGGTCAAATTTAAAATCTTACGCAACAACTTCCTCGTGCGTTCATATGTATTTGAGCATTAGGGCGCTTTGCTATGCTTTCTTTTTACTTTTATTATCAAAGTTCTTCATGAATCAAAAATTAGGAGTTTGTGTTAAAAACCTGTTAAAAATACAGAACGCATTCCGATATACCTAAAACTTTTTATTTAATTTCGGCCTCTAACTTGAAAGAGAATATTGTTGGGAATTAGAATGTATTGCTTTATCGAGTCATCATTACTTATGCTGGCCGGAGGACCAGTGAAGCCAAAAAAATATGTAAGCTATTATATTTTGAGGAGTCGAAACAACAGTATGAAACTCTTGCCTCCTAATATTTTATTCGGCATTTTTTTTGGTTACATAGTTTTTGTGCTTTTCCAGCATACATACATTAGCTTAACTGTCTAAGCAAAAAAATAATACTACACCTAATTTCTTAAAATAATAATAAAAGTCTCAGTAATTTCGATTTTTATGTCGGATAAACATATGTAAGCCCGTATGTGCCGTATACATATACATATAACACGTGAACGTTTGTGCAGCCCATTAACGCATTATAAGCTCCCATTAACCCATAAATTACGAAAATAAATTTTAAAGTGTGCAATAATTTTGACATTACGACGCCATAGGGAGATTCGTAACAGAAGAATCAAAAGAAAAAATTTAGGACCAGCATTGGACCTATAAGGGCCTTTATAAAACAAAGCATAACACGCATTTCATTGTTTATATATTGACATACCCTCATACCTATGTATATTCTCGGGTATGCATAAGAAGTATGCGAATTTATTTCATGAGTGAGTTCATGTTTGCGTTGTTTCCTGTAACACCACTGGTGGGCTTGTTGAAGCACTACACCAGCATGCAAGGATATTTAAAGTGGCACCACTAATGCCATCATGAAAATATATGCTCTGATTGTATGTCGAAATGTATGTTTGCCGAGCTGAAGTGCACTTACATAAAAAGTTTACATAAGCATTCATAGTAAGTGCGTATGTTAGCAGAGTAAAACGAATACATCGAAGTAAACAAACCAAACGCGCCATTATCACAAATATATACAAGAATTTTTAAATACATACTATACTTTTGGCACATATTCCTTTGACATAAAACTATGTATGGACTTTGGTGGCGTTGTGCCTCGTTGTTCATTCAAATAAACTATGCGCTTTTGTGATTTGTTTGTATTTGTTAAATTGGTTTTTTGTACGAAATTATAGGCTATAAGCGGAAGCGTTACCCAGCACCTCTACCTCACTTACACTACATTAGCTTTGCATTTGGTGCACTAACAACAGCATTGCTGTAATTTTGTCATAATAAAATTTACAACTTTAACGATAATAGTAGACGCACGCAACGTATTTCGTGTGTAGTGTGGCAAATTAATTAAAGCGGAGATTTCATTGGAAAAAGCTCCCATGCCAAGAATTGTAAAAAAGAAGAGTATTAAAGTAGAGCACAAATTCGCCCATCGTGGGGAATATTTCATTCTTCTCGGTAATAGAAAAAGTTAAGTTTTTACTTTTCAGTTTTATTAACAAAGGACCCCGCAAATTTTGTTCTCATCGAAATTTGGCACTCGAGTATTTAAAAATTGTCCCCACTTTTCTCTCTCCCCTTTTTAAAGCCATATTTTTAATCACCATCTCTAACAGCCCCTCATTCTTATTTCCCTCCACCTCTATTTTTCCCTCATACCCTCAATTTTCCCTCGCCCTGCTATCTAATTTTATTTAGATTAATTTTATTTTATTTTATTTTATTTTATTTTATTTTATTTTATTTTATTTTATTATACTCAGCTGAGCAGAGCTCCCAGAGTACATTAATTTTGTTCGCATACCGGTAATCCGTAACGGCATAAACTAATTGAAATAGATATGATCTGGGCGAAAAAAGAAATTCATTTAGCCATGCCCGTCCGTCCGTCCGTCCGTCTGTCTGTTATCACGATAACTTGAGTAAGTTTTGAGGTATCATGATAAAATTTGGTATGTAGGTTTCTGGGCATGCATGTCAGATCGCTACTTAAAATGAAGGAAATCGGACTATAACTACGCCCACTTTTTCGATATCGAAAATTTCGAAAAACCGAAGAAGTGCGATAATTCACTACCAAAAACGGATAAAGCGATCAAACTTGGTAGGTGGGTTGATCTTATGACGCAGAATAGAAAATTAGTAAAATTTCGGACAATGGACGTGGCACCGCCCACTTTTAAAAGAAGGTAATTTAAGAGTTTTATATGTGTTACTATATGTGTTCCATATAAAAATTAGCAAAATCAGATGACGAATACGCCCACTTTAAAAAAAAAAATGTAAAAGCCAAATTTTTACAAAAAATTCAATATTTTTATAGTATATAGTTAAGTAAATTATATCAGTAATGATATGGTGCAACAAGATACAAAAATAAAAGAAAATTTTAAAATGGGCGTGGCTCCACCCTTTTTCATTTAATTTGTCTAGAATACTTTTAGTGCCATAAGTCGAACAAAAATTTGTGAAATTAAGTAGGGGCATAGATTCTATGACGATAACTGTTTTCTGTGAACATAGCCGAAATCGGTTGAAGCCACGCCCAGTTTTTTTACACAGTCCACCGTCTGTCTTTCCGCTCGGCCATTAACACGATAACTTTAGCAAAAATAGATATATTCGTACTAAACATAGTTCGCGTACTTATCTGAACTCACTTTATCTTGGTATAAAAAATCCGACTATGACCACGCCCTCTTTTTGGATATCGAAAATTACGAAAAATGAAAAAAGTGTCATAATTCAATACGAATTAAGTATAATTTAGTTTGATTTGATTTAATTTTATTGTATTTAATTTAATTAAATTTTATTTTATTTTGTTTTATTTTATTTTATTTTATTTCATTTTATTTTATTTTATTTTATTTTATTTTATTTTTATTTTATTTGTTTTTTTCATTGGCTTGATTTCTTTTAAACTTGTTTTATTTTACATTATCCATTTGGTTTACATTTTTTATTATTGTATTTTTTACTTTGGTTATGACTGGTTCAAACACACCGCGCGCGTTCAATGTAATCAAGTAGCCAGTACTCCACTACGTTCGCCATAAAGCTTTATTTTATTGTTGTTATGATTAAAAAATCACCGCCTTCAATGTAAGCAGGCCTTGTACCGATAATTTTGCAAATACATCCTTGCAAGGGCCTGTTGGGTTAAATTGGCTTGTATTTCCGCATTTCATTCATTACCACCAAAATGTACTTCGTTCAAAAATAATAATATGTACAAAATGAATAAATTACGAGTATATCTTATGCTCCATAGGCTTTAGGCTCAGCTGATGTATTTGCGTTTAGAAAGTAATATTAACTCCCAAAGGTGATTTAAATTTTATTTTATGCAAAGTTTTAACAAAAGCAGCTTGAATGTGCCGCATTGGGAAGATTTGTTTTATTAGATAACGGATAGTTCGATATTTAAAATAATTTGCCAATTGCTGTTAAAAGTATGGATACCAATCCAATATATCATATAAATAAGGAGCCTTCCGCGACAACTCACCCTACCGATGGATCACGTATAATCTATTTGCTTGAAATTCGGTATACTAGGCAAGATTGTCTTGCCTAGATTTTGCTCCTAAGCTGTTGGGTAATTTGGACTTAAAAGAATTTCAGCAATATTATTTGGAGTAACTTTTTGAATACCTTGGGGGAAAATCTTTTCACTTAGCTTATATAGTTTTAAATTACTATTTTTTAATAAAAATTTCTGAAATAATTTTTCAAAAAGTTAAAAAAAATACTACCTTACATTTTTTTATAAAATCTTCTGAAATTATTACGTTTCAAGACCTAAATTTTAAACCAAGTCTTTTAATGAGACAATGCAAGGTTACTTCACGAATTTGTCAAAATATGGTGAGCATATCTTCCAATTGGCTGGAATTGAAAAAGGATTTATGTCATATGAACCTTTTTCGAACGACTTAAAATATGTCTATGTTTCAGAAAAATCGATTATGCAACACTGATGATATGAAGCTTCTATTTTCGGGTCCCTTTCATAATGAATGAAATCATGATAAGTTAGAAAAGACTAAGAAGATAGACAGACAAATCTAAATTCGCATAATACGCACTTAGTTCTCTTTATGAAGACGGTCAAATTATCTCAAATAAAATGCCAAGACTAAATGGTCAGCAACTTCCGCTATAACCTATTGCAAAGTATTCGGTGCTAACAGCTGATTTAAAATGGAACTGGAAAGCGTGCATCGAGGGGTGTGTGCTTAAAGCTTTATACGCTTTGGGCAGAAAAGCGGAACATTTCCTTAATTTTTTATGACTATGTGGCCATAAGAGGTGGGCATAAGATCAAATGACGTTAAGGCTGTTGACCTTATACCACCTCTCCTTTCAAGTACACTTTCATTGTACACCAACTTATCCACAAAAAAAGTATGCTACCCGAACATTTAGTTTGGAATACATAAACATTTTTGCGCGCATTTCTTCGCTTTAACACTTAACCGCATCATAGTTAATAAAATAATGGAAAGTGACCTCGCAAACTAACAAATGGAGCTTGAAATGATGGTTTAAGTTCTACTTTTCAGTCATATTTCCGTTCCTTCATTAAAGTTTGCGTGACATAATTTATGGATCCCCCTAAGAACAGAACCACATTTTTGGGAAGATAAAAATACAAAGTTAAGAAATTCCCAATGTGCTATTTATATTAGGCGGACTTGGTGAACTAATATGACTGTGGACTTTTGTAGGACTTTGATAGCATCACCAAACAGTATAGACGTCGCAGATTAGAAGAAGTTGTTATATTCAAGTTAGGGTCGTATGTGTTCTGAATTCCGAATAGAAATATGCATATTTTTCAAATATTTAGATTTCCAAAATAATATTAATGGGTATACAAGAGCAATTTAAGAATAACTAAGTATATCAAATTTTCATATAAAAGTGATTATAGCTTTTCTGCTTGCGGAAATATTAGCCGTAACCAATGCAGTGGAAACCCTGGAAGATAATAGCTTAAGCTGTAACCGTGTTAACTTTTTTATTGACAGTCAAGCAGTAATTAAGGCATAGTACAGCATCTATCTAAATGCTTGTTAGAGTGTAAGCAGTTTTTGGAGAGAATCGGGATAGGGAGAAGCATACATCTATCACAGGGCAGGTCCCAGGGCATTTAGGAATACATGGGAATGCACCGAAGGCTTTGGGGAGTGCTATCGATGTTGATGGCCCTTTGCCGGATATAGATCCGGTACGTTCCGGTAACAACGCATCATTAAGGTACTAGCCCGACCATCTCGGGAAAGATTTATATGACAATATTAAACCCCCTAGGCCACCCCCCTACCCACTCCCTAGTTTCATGAGGAACTTGGGGTCGCCAGAGCCTCGGCTGTTAATGAAACATGATTCCCCACGGGTAGATGAGGTTGACAATGCCGTTGGAGAAGCTTTATGTTACGCTGGCAACCCGTTGAGAGGGTTGCGCTACACAACCCCTTGAATAAATTTGGTATTTTAGTCGCCTCTTACAACAGGCATACCTACCGTGGGTATATTCTAAGCCCCCTAACCCGCTGGGGTTCATGCAGCCATAGCATCCACTCTCTTTCCGTATCGACTTCTCGATGTGCGCATTCCAGTTTAGTTTGCAGTCGACTGTTCCACATACTTGGTTCTATTTAATAAGGTGAATTGCTTTATTATGGCAGATGGCTTGTCATTGTAAAGAGCAGTATCGTCGCCCGCTGGCCAGAAGAATGAATGTGCCAAAATGAAAATGTTGGGAAATCGAGTTTCAAAGTTGATTGCTTCCTCAAAATTAGAAGAATTAGTTTCTAATGTAAAAGTGTATCTACATATGAAACCCACACTATGCTCTTTCAACTGCGATAATTGCTCTGCTCGCATCCCTTCTCTTTTCCGAGATTTAGCACATTCATTTTTCTGGCAGAACAAAAATTTTAAAAACTGATCTAATTTTTGGTTAACACAGCTATACAAAAAAATTTAAAGTAGTCGGATCAGGTAATCCGACTCATGTTTTCTATACATTTTGATGAGCTGAATCCAAATTCGCTATAAGAATTGGCCCAAGTGGTCATGGTATGGCCTTAACCTCAAAACATTTAAAAAAATACTGCAAATTAATTTTTAAATAATGTTAGCACCAAGCCAATACCTGCTAGGCCAATTCTGTTGGCGGATTCGGATTCGGAGCATCACAGTACTTGGGAAAACATCCGCGGCTTCGACTTATCGAAAGTATATATGTACATGAAAAAGTTATACATTCAATTCAATTTCATAAACACTAATGTGTTTTTATTTAAGATATTATTGCAAACTTAGAACTAGTTATTCTCATCAGAATCAGAATCTTCTGAAATATTGGGTTTGGGTAAAGCGTTGCCCTCAAGATTTTTATAAAAACAATGACATTCTTTTGATATAACCAGTTTTTCACACAATTTTTTCAAGTATTTTAGTTTTGATTCAAGAAGAGGCAAGGTCTTCGAATAAATAAATAAATTCTATGTGTATATCTGTACTATAGATATGAAACTTAGAGTTCCGCAAACCTTCGAAGATTTAAATAAAATCATTTTGTAAAATCCTGCTCGGCTTTTTGTTTAAATTTTTTTTTTTATAACATCGTTTCCAATTTATTATTTCCTACACTATCTCCACTTTGCAACGTAGCCTTCAAACTATTGGCAGAAATTCAGATCAGCAACCAACTTCATTTCAGATAAAAATAAGCACATACTGTTTTTGTTGCTTCATTACAAAAATACAACATAACCTGTGCATGACATAAATATCATGAAACAATGAAACCAAATAGTATAAGCCGTTTGTTGATTTTGCTGAGAGTTAAACTAAGAATTTCCACAACTTCGGTGGCTGTTAGCTAAATCAAAGGATCGGGTTACGTTGCAACTCAATTCAATGTTAAATCATAAGCATAAAAATACTACAAATAAAAAAAAATATTTAAGCACGAAAAAACACAAATTTATGATATTTTGTTCTGTTAACAGGAAGAATGGGGAATGGAATTTAGAATTTGTTGTAGTGTTTGTAGTTTTATATTTCATTAGTAACGAAGGTAATTGGAGATAGCAAATGCACCGATTGACATCCCATCAATAAATTTATATGAATTTTGGTAATTTTTGGCTCACACTTGAGTAGGATGATTGCAGTCACAGCACAAAGCTTGAGCATCGGAAAAGAATTATATATTGGGACGAATATTAGCAACACTAAGGGATATTATCATCTCTAAGCCAACACTAAGCAGTAACTTGTATGCACAACAATGAGTCAATCATTATGTCTACACACATGTACATACAAGAAGCGGAGAGATATGCACAAACACATGCATATATCTGAGATACTCCCAAAAGTAGGCAATAATTTGTCCAAGCATCACTCACATATATACGCGCATAAGGGAAGCTATAAACGTAGTTATAGCTGGTAATTTTATTGCTGAAAACTAATTATTAAATTCTAGAAATAGAAGCGCCTACAAATATGTCAACGAGGAAATCAAACAGTATAAAAGCAGCAACAGTTGAGGCACTAAAAATTAGTTTGATTTAAGCAAGCTATCAGTTGCGAAGTACTATAATAAAGACCATTTTGCATTATTCAATATTGGAGTTATTTATTCAACAGTCTAGTGATTCGAACGTTAGCAGAAGATTGGTGTCAGAAGAGGAATTGTTGAATAAATTCCGAAGATTTTGAATACAACTTGGACATGGCAAATTTGAGTGAATTGAGGATCCAGCAACTGAAGAAGGAGTTGGAGAGCCGTGAATTGAATATAACCGGCACTAAACTCGAACTTCAGGCACAAATACGAGACGTTATGGAGTCGGAAGGAATTAATGTGGATGATGATGTCTTTCATCCTGATGGGGAAGAGACAACAACAAAAATTGAAGAGAAGAATGGAAGTCCGAGTCCAGTCATAGGCGGCGAGAATAATGTGATATTGTCTTTGTTATCACAGATATCGGCAAAAATGGAAACCCTGGAAACACGCATAACAGAAATGTCATCACAAATATCCACAAATATGTCATCACAACTGGAAGGGCAGAAGATATATATGGCAACCAAGATGGATTCAGAGAAAATTCGTATATCCGAAATGTCGTCGCAAATGTCATCTCAGCTGGAATCGCAGGAGAACCGTATTGCAGGGAAGGTTTAAGCACAAGAGGCACGAATATACGAAATGTCGGCGCAAATTTCAGCACATATATCATCGCGGATCTCTGCTCAACTGGAAGAGCAAGAAGGACGTATCTCCTCGGCGCAAGATACAAAAATTTTACATTTTGAGGAAAAAATCGAGGCCGAGTGGATGCTTTGAGAGGACGTATCAAGCAGTTGCAACTAAATCGCGCAGCAATTTCAGCGAGTAATCCGAAGGTAAAAACTCCAACTTTTCATGGATCTGTTCCTTTCCAGGTATTAAAGCTTCAATTTGAGAAGACGTCAGCAGTGAACAACTGGAATGCGGAAGATAAAGTTGCAGCACTGCTCGTGGCATTGAAATGGCCTGCAGCTGAGATTTTACAAACTATTCCAGAGGGCGAACGGAACTGTTATGAAGCGTTGATGGGTGCTCTAGAAAGATGATACGAAACTGAGCATAGGAGACAGATATACCAGAGGCCTTGTGAAACATTGCAAGAGTTTTCGTCGGATGTTGAAAGGCTGGCATATTTAGCGAATGCGGACGCACAAGTGGATACACCGAAAAGGTAAAAATTCAGAGCTTTATTAATGGAATACGAGGATGTCAAAACGAAGCGAGGGACATACCCATACCCCAAATCTACATTCGCAGAAACGGCATCACATGCTCTGATTCAGGAAACAGCGTCGCTTCTGTGTAAGCCAGTTTTCAAAGCGCGCCGTGTGGAAGTAGAAAGGCCAGAGTGGGTAGACGCAATTTTGGAAGCTTTAAAAGGAACGCAACAGAAGAATAATGGTGCAACCAAATGTTTTAAGTGTGGAAAGCCAGGGCACATTGCACGTCATTGCAGCACTGGTCCTGGTAGTTCAAACTTGGCTGGTCGTAAACGTAAAGCTGGAGGACATAAGCAAGAGCGAGTCAGACGTAAAGATCGAAAACTTGTCCCAGCTATTGAATGACCTGTGATATCTATCTCTCAAATTGCAAGAAACTCGAGCAGTCTGACCGTTAAAGAAAATGTGGATGGCAATGACCGTGTACTGACTCTAGATACGGCGCGTCTCATTCCTTAATGCGATCTGATTTGGCCAACAGGAGAGTAAAGCCATTACCTGGAGCAAGGTTGCGTACGGTTACTGGCGAGTATAACCAAGTCCAGGGAGAAGTGGTATGTGAAATCTTAATTGGGGAGGTCATAGTTCTACTCAAGTTCGTTGTGGCGGAGATTGTTGATGAAGTCATATTGGGAGTGGACTTCTTAGTTGACCATGACATCATGATCGATATGCAGAGAAGGGTTATGCGTTATAAGAACCAGAATGTGCCACTTAACTTCAGTTTGGAGAAGGTGTTCAGCAGTAAGCGAGTGCTGGTGGAGAAGACTCGAGGAAGACCACAAAAGTCAAAGGTAAATATTGATGGAACGAATGGGCCAAATAAAGCGAAATCAAAAGAACCTGCGAGAGAAACACTGGCATTCACAAAACCAAATGGACGCACAAAAATGAAGGAAAGAATTTCTCAGAAGAAATGCAAGAGTAGTTTCAAGCCAGGCGCACTACTGGTGTGAAACGTGGGAATGATATTGATTATGCGAAGCCAATCCGTCAAGCGCAAGCTCTGCGAAGTAGGTCATTGGCCAAATAACAGAGTGTGAGGGAACGGCCCAGGGTAATGGGTAGTAGGATGGAATACAGATACGACAAGAACTATAATTCGGAAGGTTTCTTGGAGGGAGATTTGGTACTGCTATACAACCCTTACCGGCGAAAAGGTGTTGCATCCAAATTTCGGTGCAGGAAGGCCCGTACAAAGTTGTGAAGAGGATCAGTGATACCACCTACCGCATACAAACCATTGGGAAACCACGAAATAGAAGAGTGGTATATTTGGAGATGCTAGGGGCGTTTAGATCAGGAAATTTGTCTGATCGGGACGATCAGATTTAGGTGCAGAACAGTGTGATGAATGTTAGCAACACTAAGGGATACTACGATCTCTAAGCCAACACTAAGCAGTGACTTGTATGTACATCAATAAATCAATCACTATGTCTATACATACAAGCAGCGGAGAGCAACGGACAAACACATGCATATATCTGAGATACTCCCAATGGTAGGCTATAACTTGTGCAAGCATCACTTACGTATACACGCGCATATGAGAAGCTATAAACGTAGTTATAGCTTGTAATTTTATAGCTGATAACTAACTAGTAAATTCTAGAAATAGAAGCGCCTAGAAATATGTCAACGAGGAAATCAAACAGTATAAAAGCAGCAACAGTTGAGGCACGAAAAATCAGTTCGATTTAAGCAAGCTATCAGTTGCGAAGTACTATAATAAAGACCATTTTTGCATTATTCAATATTGGAGTTATTTATTCAACAGTTTATTGATTCGAACGTTAGCAGAAGATTTGGAATAAGCGGAATTACACTAAATTCGTTACAATATTATTGAAAAGAGATTTGGTCTATATATTGTGGATCATTTGAAAAAATTTTGTTCCATCCCGGGAAGTTTTTTGGTATTGTTTATTGCTATCGGCTCATTATCGACCTGTTGTTGGTTAATTATCAGTTGGATATTGGTTAATTATCAGTTGGATATCGAGATGTTATCACCCGGTCACATCGTGAAGTCGAAGATTGCCTCCGGTGAGCAGGTGTGAGTGCTGAGTGGACTAATCATCATTTGTCTGTTTCGTGAGCAGCTTTTCGACGGCATACTTTTCTTGTGCCACTGCGTTCACTTCTTTTGCAGCATAGAGGCTTGTACATTAACCTGGATCCATTTGTATGGAAGGAAATTAACCGATATCGCGCCATAGATATCGGTTAATAATTCGACCAGTCTAGTGTATATATCTTCACCGACACGAAGTAGTGAACGATATCAACAATCAATTATTGGTTTATTATCAGCTTGTTATTGATAGCTTAAAGAGAGCTGATTGTTATCGACAGCAACCGATACCGATATGACTGATTTTTCATCCTCTTTTTCTATCGACGTATAGATAACAAGCCGAAAACACATCTATCAAAAAGATAATCTATAGATATTGATTGCTTTCTATGATGATAGCACGTTGGTAACAAACTGATATCAAGTCGATAACAAGTCGATAACACGTCTAAATCATTATTTTCATTTCCTTTCGTTTCCTTCATTTCATGTCTTTTTTTCCTTTCTTTTCCTTTCCTGTTCTTTTTTACCTTTTCCTTCCTTTCGTTTTCTTTTCTTTTCCTTCCTTTCCTTTCCTTTCCTTTCCTTTCCTTTCTTGTCCTGTCCTTTTCTTTCCTCTCATTTAGTTTCTTTTCGTTCTCTCTCATTTTTCTCGTTTTCTTTCCTTTTCTATGATGATAGCGCGTTGGTAACAAACCCATAAGAAATCGATAACAAGTCGGTTGTACGTCTAAGTCATTCGTTTCCTTTCATTTGATGTATTTTCGTTTCCGTTTCTTTTCTCTCCTTTCTTTTCCTTTCCTGTCTTTTCTTCCTTTTCCTTCATGCCGTTTTCTTTTATTTCTTATACTCCCCTTTCCTTTCCTCTATTTTCCTTTCCTTTCATTTCCTTTCTTTCCGTTCCATTCTTTTCCTTTCTCATCTTAACTAAGAACAATCACCGACCTGAGAAAATTACCGCGTACTAATCGAGTCATACACATTTATTTTAATTTTATCTTATTGGTTTGATTTCTATTGATTGGTTTGATTCACTAAGCTCCCATGTTATTGTTGACATTTTAGCGATGAGGACACTTCCAGAAGGGGAGTATTATCGATGTTGATTGTCCTTTGTCGGATATAGATCTGGTTCGTTCCGGTCGCAAATACCATACGGAACTAGTCCAACCATATCAGGAACGATTTAATTTGACCACATTGAATCTTCTAGGTCATATCGCCCCTATCCCCCCATGAGAAATTTGGAGTCGCCAGAGCCTCGCCTGCTTATTACGTTGCTAATTGGGTTGATGAAACTATGAATTGCGCTTATCCTCTTGAATCCCACTAAGTTCCTATCGCTGTGTTAAATGTATAATTTTCTAATCTTAATACCATTACAATATACATGAATAAAAAATCGGGTTGCTTGAATAAAATATTTGCATTTATTTATTTAGGGCCGGCTTCACTATCTACAATTAGTCATTTATCAATAAGTTATCGTAGTTCTTATTTTTTTCATGCTAACTGAAGGATTGACTGTTTGGTAAGAAATAGGGACTCAAGCCAAGCATGGTACTTTGGATGTACGAGGCGGTGGTGCGACCGGTGCTTACCTGTGGTTCTCTGGTAGGAAGCTCTAAGTAAGAGCTAGAATCTCACCAGTATGCAAAAAGTCCAGCGCACTGCGTGCGTTGGTTCCATAGGGGCCAGACGCACTTGCCCCACAGCTGCTTCAAACCCCATTTTGCACCTGCTTCCGATCGACTTGAATATATTTTGTACATCGTCACAAACTGCACTGATACTCAGGGAGTCTGGGTGATGGAACGATACTCAGCATAGTAGTATCCTAAAGAAACTTCCGGGCGGTACATGTTGTACCGAGACAGATTACTAGCCTTGCAAACTGAAGGTTGAGTTCTGTTGTAATACCGCCATTCCAAGCAGGAACGAGTGGAAGAGAAACACGGGCATAAGGGTCGACGACATTCAAATCTACACTGACGGCTCCAAGATAGAATCGGGAGTGGGGACCGGAGTCTTCTCTGAATCCCTAGATTTGTCTGCATCATTCAGACTCCCATCGCACTGCAGCGTGTTTCAAGCAGAAATCCTCGCGATTTGGCAAGCCTGCAAATCACTGGAGGGCTTGAATGTAGCTGGTAAAGTTTGCATCCTGTCGGATAGCCAAGCAGCGATAAAAGCGCTTTCCTCGCCACTCATTAACTCAAAATTAGTGTGGGCTTGTAAGCCACTCATATCCGAGTTATCCACCAATCTAGAACTACGCGTTATCTGGGTCCCGGGTCATAGGGGTATAGAGGGTAACGAGAAGGCCGACGAGCTAGCACGCAGGCACTCATCGGAGATGAACGAGGAAATAACCAGTGTCGCAGTTGGCATACCCTTAGCAGTAGCCAAAGGGAATACCCAAAGCTTCTACTTGAAGAAAGCACAAACGAAGTGGAATAACATCACCACCTGTGCAATATCAAAATCCGTTTGGCCAAACTATGATGGAAAGAGGACGATAGGTCTTCTGAACAAATCCAGGGCTAACACACGCAAACTGATAGCAGTCTGCACCGATCATTGGGTAATAGGTACGCATGCGGAAAAGATGGGCATTCCGTATAACGACTACTGCAGAAGCTGCAAAGATCAAAATGCCAGGGAGACACTAGAACACTTTATATGTAAATGCCCGGCTCTAGCTAGAGCACGGCTAAGGTTCCTTGGAACCCCGTTATCTGTGATAGCAATCCCGAATATTCTTAATTTTATCAACAACCCTGGCTGGTTGTAATACATTGGCCGTAACATTCCGTAGGTTTTTAGACGAGTTACATGGCATCAAAATGGCTTTAAATAGCTACTTGGGCGACCAGGGTGGCAGCCATTTCACCTACCTACCTAAGGATTGACTTATAAGTTAAGTGCAAGAAAAAAGTCAGTTTTATTGTACTCACAATAGATTTTTCCCATTTGGTCTACCAAATATTCACAATTATCGATTTAACCGGGGTTTTTTCACCCTTGGTTGGCAAAAAATATCAAATGATGATTTGGATGGTAAAATTTAACTTAACCCGAGATGGCGAAAACGGCCCTAAATATTTTTATATTTAGTATTATTTTAATTCCCTCTTTCCATGTTATTTTATGTTATCATAATCTCTCTTACGTTGATGTTCATTTATATTATGTGACCGGTCTATGAAAAGGTGGCTTATGATTCAAAAAAGAAATTGCGAGAAACAGCTGTTAAAGATAAACAACGTATTTCTACAGTTTCTTAGTAGTTTTTCTTTTGCATTATGAACAGTCATGCCCAAAAGGCAAAGCACAAACCAGTTTCTGGCCGATATTTTGGCTCCATTGCCATCGAAAAAAATGCTATCAAAAAAATCTGAGGATGCTTCACCAGCCACCAAAGTGGCATCGAAGAAACCAAAAGCTTCATCACCTTTCAGTTATGTTCTTTTTTCTCTTCATTTTTAGTACACTTCTAAGCAAGTTAGACTTTCTAGTTTTCACCACGTGCAAACCAGTAAAAAGTGGAAAAATTGTTTTTGAGTCATAAGCCACCTTTTCATAGAATGGGTCACATATACATATGTATGTAATATACAATTATATTTGAGTAGGAAACTTACCTCTCTCATCCATGTTGTCACCTTTGTAGGTGCGTGTACGGTGGGATAATTTATCTCGTCCGGTGGTTATTGCATCACTAAGATTTATAATTTTGTGCGAGTTTGTGCTTGAACTATTTAATTTTTGTATGGATTAAATTAATTTAAAGTGCAAAAGGTGGGAGAAATGTACAAAATATAGCATAGATAAGATTAAATAAAATTAAATAAAATTTTGTGACTAAAGCTATGAATAGCATAAAGTAAATATGTGCAGGTGAGGAAAGTTGGGCCTGTATTACGTTTTACGATTAATAACTGAAAACGGGTTTCACACAAACGGCAACTATGCAATCTTCAAACTATTTTAAAAATTCTATAATAAGTCTTAAATCTATTTGTCCCTAATTCACATTTTAGAAAAATTGTGATTAAAAAAATAAGTTTCAATTACGGATCCTAAAATGTAATTCGGACCCTGATTTTTTTTTCTCGGATGTTGTGGCAGCGCACTGCCCTCAAGTGGCCCGATGAAACCAGGCTAATCCTGTTTTTTTTTTTTTTTTTTATCCTAATTCTTATTTATGTGTTATTTCTAATTTTTTTGTTACCGAGTCTTTGAGAAGCAGTGGCTTCTTAAGCGCCGAGATCTAAAACCGCTCAGCTACAGAGAAACTCATCAGCTGAGAAATAAAGATTCACAAAATACAATAGATTAAAAGTATAAATATTATTTTTTAATTATTAAGAGAAGATAGAACCGTCTTTTTTATGGCAAAGAGCGAGTCCGAAACATCAATTATTCTCGAGTGAGTGTTATAATCTTCACACAAACATAGAAAAGGTTCGTGTAGTTGGAAATTGCTTCTGCATTGTTTAAGAATTATAGGTTTATGATGCCGTGAAACTCGGCATGGAGCATTCAAGTTTACTTCGTTCAAAAGAAATGGGCTTGAAATCGATCCATTTAAAAGTCTAGCCATAAATAGTACACCAAGCATTTCTCTACGACTTGCAAGGGTAGGAAGATTTATTAGTTTTAATCGACTAGTGTAAGGAGGAAGATTATACGGAGAGTTCCATTGAAGATTTCTCAAGGCGAAAAGTAAAAACTGTTTTTGAATTGATTCTAGTCTATCCACATGAACTTGATAACGCGGATTCCAAATTATCGATCCATATTCTAATATCGGCCTCACCAATGATGTAAAAAAGTTTTTGTAACGTAAGGATCACTAAACTCGTTTGCCCATCTTTTCACAAATGCTAAAACTCCTCTCGCTTTATTGTCTGTGGTATTAATATGAGGGTTGAAACTAAGTTTGCAATTCATTGTAACTCCCAAGTCGACAAAAACATCAACGCTTTCCAGAGTTTGGCCATTAATTGTGTAGGAAGCTGGCTGTATGTTCCCACGTGAAAAACACATGGATTTACTTTTTCTATGTTGAGAGGCATAAAATTCGCATTACACCAAGTAACTAAACGATTTAAATCCGCCTGGAGTACAGAACGTTCTTCAGCCGACGCGTATGACTTAAAAAGTTTTACCTCGCCGGCATACATTAAAATTTTAGAATATTTTATAGTTGTGGAAACATCGTGTATAAAGACCAACAACAGAATAGGACCGAGATGGCTGCCCTGAGGCACACCGGAGGGAACATCGATGACATTGGAACAAATGTTTTTAAAAATGATTCTTTGAGTTCTACCGCAAAGGTAGGAGGAGATCTAGCGAGTTAGGCCGGGTTGAAAACCAAGCAATTCGAGTTTTCAAACAAGTAATGAGTGGCGTACTTTGTCGAATGCTTTGCTGAAATCAGTGTATATAATATATATACATGGAAAAATAAAGCTACCATGAAAAAAGTTGAGACCCAGCTTGTTGAGGTTTTGAAAATGCCTAAATTTGTTTTCTTTCTATGATTTCGATCCTTGATCATTGACTCCAGTACAATCTAATAGAAACCGAGAAGAGAATGATCCGACACATACACTTTAAGGAGTAGTTAATAAAAACTATCTGCGCTTCGAGGGCGAACGTAAGGCCACAATAGAGGTGGACGGTTGGCGCAAGGGTGCTCAAATGGTGGACGTGGCTATACATGTGTACACAGATGGTTCCATAGTAGTGGAGGGAGTAGGGTCTGCGGTATACTGTGCTGATCCGCAAATAAACAGATGCTAAAGGCTGCCGGATTACTGTAGCGTTTTCCAAGCGGAAATAGTAGCCGTAACCAAAGAAGTAGAAACCCTGGAAGAAAATAGCACAAGGTGCAATCATGTTAACTTTTATATTGACAGTCAAGCAGCAATTAAGGCAATAATCTCGCATAGCACAGCAACTAAATGCATGTTAGAGTGTAAGCAGTCCCTGGAGATAATCGGGACAGGGAGAAGCATACATCTATATTGGGTCCCAGGGCATATGGTAATAGATGGGAATGGATAATAGGAATGGATGAACTAACTAAAAAGGGTGCATCCCTTGAAGCTTGCTCCGTAGACGTCCCAATTAGACTGGGCGAAATTAAGCCAAGGCGGAGGTGCACACGATCGACCAAGCAGGAAAGGCGTGGGTTCAAGCGCGGGGCTGCTGCCGAAGATTATGTGTAGGTCTACAACCTTAGACTAACAAAGTTGCTTCTATCATTAAAAGTAGAGGACTGTAGACTCATGACGGGTATTCTGACTGGACACTGCCTTCTGGCGTCACATGCCCTTAAATTAGGCTTGGTCAGCGATAGCAGATATAGGAAGTGCGGGCTAGTGGAGGAAACGATCGAGCACGTTCTGTGCTCGTTCCCTATGCTTGCTAGGCTAAGACACTAGCTATTAGGAGTGATACAGCTGTCAGATCCAGAAGGAGCAAGTGGCTTAAGTCCTAGGAAGCTTCTAGTATTTGCCAAGAGGACGGAGTTATTTTATAACATAGGTCCTGGTTTTTGATAGGGTTTTTCAGTTTGGTCGTTAAAACAAACTTCTGGTAACACTACGGACTTACTCAGTCTATGTGAGGTCCTCATGGACCGGCCAGTTCAACCTAACCTAATAAAAACTATGCCTCTTATTATCGGAAAAGTCCTTTTATGGAAATGTTTTTGAATCTAACGCACTTGGGTTCAGATTTTATTTCTCATATCTCCTTAAAAAGAAATCCCGCGATATCTCTGAGTGCAGTGTTTTGGCAGGCCTGCAGCCTTTTTAATGCTTGTTTTTTTGGGCCAAGCGACAAAACTGTCGTTTTGATTCTTTTCCGCAAGTGCTGTCGTCGTTTGGGTAATAATATCCTTATATTTTTTGTCTGATGAAAGGTGATTAATATACGACAAGGTAATGAAAGCGAATATTTACATTTTTACCGTAAAGGCACAACAAGAGTCGATACGACGCTGGCAAGAACAGTGGAAAAAGAGAGTAGGAGAGACCCGAAGAACCAGTATCCAAAGTAATGTAAATTTTTTGGAGGCTAAGTTTTTGTGGGTAGCCCTCCGTTGAGTTTCGTAGTCAGGCTTAAAAACCATGACGGTCAGTGCATGAAGCATTTCCTCCTTCCACGAAATGCAAAGTAAAAATATTAAAAAAAAGATGAAAAATAGGGCGAAGAGTTCGAAAAAATGTTCAGTTTTGAAACAAAGAAACACGTGATTATTTTTGCTACATCTAGAGCCATATGGTCATTGGCCTGTTTCTTAGCATGGGAAATCGATAGGCTTATCGCATAAGGACCATTACTGAAGCTATAAGGACATACCACAATAGAGACTGCGTGGCATTTTCTATGCAGTATAAAATATACCACTGGAACTTTCCAGCACTGCAATAATTTTGGAAAGAGCTGTCGAAACAATATGTGTTCATTTGATAACCTAAATTGTACATTGCTGCTTTGAAAATAAAAAAAAAATGGTAAATGTGATAGTTTTGACGCCTTTTCAATACATATGCATGCTTAAAAATAACAGAGGTCGAGGAGGGTCACCGGTAAGTAACTGTCCGCGGCCCCGTTTTATAAAGCTTTTTTTGCCGGGAATAATGGATATTTGTGATACTGGCACGCCTTCATAACTTATTTTTTACCTAGTTTAAGCTTAGCTTAAACAACTACTGAAAACCCGGGCCTTATAGTTTTAGCATTCTCTTGACCGCTGTGAAAAAACAATATGTGTAGCATACTTTTAGGCAGACTTTCTTATATCAGATTTAGAGTTCTGTAGCAAATGGAGTCGTCCATTTATTTTCTTTTACCCTGAATGTTTTGTTTTATTAGTTAAACAAAATTTTATTTTGAGCGTTCATGGTTTACTAAACTCTTATATGCAGTTATTAAGTGACTAAAGTGCCTAAAAGTAGACTCCAAATTTGTGAAAAAGTTTTATAAGGAGAAAATATTGTAAACCTAGCACAGTTTTAGTACAATATCTCAAAAAGGGCACCTTCCAAAGAGTAATTCAACATTTTCAAGAAAGGAAGCGGCTTATTCAAATTTAATATGTTGTTTTGTAATAAAAGGAAGCCTTCGTGACGAAAAAGCGTCGGGAATGCAGTATAAAAATGTATTTTTAGCACTTTCAGGTACAAATATTTCGAAAACCAGAACCAGTTCGAAGATTGTTAATTTCAACTTACTGTAGGCCCTTAGAAAACTTTGGGGTCATTTATGCGTATAAAATTTGCTGGCCTGTATTATTTGCTGGGTTGAAGTCAAGAGGGCAACGGCAAATTTTTTTTTAAACAAAATCACCATAAAATACGTGTACAAAATATATAAAGTGCTGTATACATAAATATAACTAGGTGGTGCTATCTCACATACATTGCAATTTTCTGGTGCTTTTTATTGTGGTGCAGGTGTGTCGGTGGTGCAGGTATAACATTATCCGGTGCAGATACAGTTGCCGGTGAAATTGTAATAGTGAAACCATCAATACTATACTCATGCATGTGGTGCGTAACGTGATTGTTGCTGCTGCTATTGTTGGTGCTATGCTCCATAAACGACGCATCAGGCGCACCGGATGAAGCGGAATCAAAACCAAAACCAACACCAGCAAAGTGACGACCAGAACTATCGGTATCCACCATAACCACAACATCATCACCATCACCACCAACGCCTACCGCGTTACCTTCATTCTTTCGTATATAATTATCAGTACTCTGTACAACTTGTTGACGTTGTAGTTGTTGTTGCTGTTGTTTTTGTATGGTCTTTTGACGCCTCTTTGCTGTTGCGCTATGATGCTCGCCCACTTCCAACAGTGGCTCGTCCTCATCATCGTAAGTGTGTGGAGAATGTGAAGCCAATACAAGTGGATTATTGAGACCCCACGATGGTGGATGTAAATAATGCGGGTAATTTGAATAGATTTCAGCGCGTATACGATCATCGTAATCATCTTCCTCTTCTTCTTCTTCAGTAACTACATTATTCAAGCGTTGTTGATAATTTGTGGCATTGCTTATCGATGAAGATAATGACGATGATGACGACGATGTAGTGGTACGGTTCTGATGTTGCTTTTGTTTTTGTTTGAATTTTGGTACAGCACCATCCGGGAAGAATATTAATCTATCTGCAAGAGAAATTTTAGAAAAAGAAAGACTAAGGGCAGTGCTGGGTGACTGTGCATAAAAATAGTACAAGTGCAAGTAAAGGAGAGATTTGATTAAGCTTATCAAAATAAGCGCTATACATACATACATAATATGCAAAGTGGTGATATTTTGGAAAGGAAAGTGTGCGTTAGTGCATGTACCGTTGTGTATATCCATAAATATTTGTGCATTGCTAAACAACTTATAAAGTTCGATTATCTCTATTGCCTTTTAGTGATGAAGTTCGACGGCAGGTGCTTTCAATAGCAGACAACATAAAATAGGAAAATGATAACAAAATAAGGGAGTAGAAAATTTTAAAAGACAAAATCACTGAATTAATTAAAAATTTAATCAATGAAAGTACATTAGGGAAAGTGAATTTAATTCAAATTAGTGCTTTGAGCTTGAGTTGGTGTGTATGTAAGCGTGCTGCGTGAAATTGTGTATTATTATCTACACAGTTAACTATAAATTTAAGCAAAACAACATGCAAACAAAGAAAGCTGAAATAACAATGCTATAGCTGAAAAAATACCAGAGACGAGCAAATTGGTCACATGTTGTTGTTGTTGTAGCGACAAGGATACTCACCGAATGCTTTGGGGAGTGTTATCGATGTTGATGGTCTTTGGCGGAACAGGATTCAACACGGATAGGTGAGATTGACAATTGGGTTTGGAGAAGCTACATATCTATATATTGCGCTGTCAACCTGAAAAGGTTGCGCTACACAACCCTTTGAATTTGGTATTTTAGTCGCCTCTTACGACAGGCATACCTACCGTGGGTATATTCCAACCCCCTAACCCGCTGGGGCGAATGGGTAACCTCGATATAATTTTTGTACGTTTTATTCAATACTAAAGCAAATGACTTAATACGCGCTTTTCGAATTTAAATATCACCGCAGAAGCAGGGTATATAATCCTCAAAGGGTAGAGAAAGAAAGAGCTTTAAGAAACCATCGGTCAACCAAATTCCAGAAAAATTTAGAACATAAATAAGTTTCCACTATAAAGGAACTGTAGGTTAGGTTAGGTTGAACTGGCCGGTCCATGAGAACCTCACATAGACTGATTGAGTCCGTAGTGTTACCAGAAGTTTGGTTTAACGACCAAACTGAAAAACCTATCAAAAACCAGGACCTATGTTATAAACTAACTCCGTCCTTTTGGCAAATACTAGAAGCTTGCTAGGACTTAAGCCACTTGCTGCTTCTAGATCTGATAGCTTTATCGCTCCTAATAGCTGGAGTCTTAGCCTGGCAAGTGCAGGGCACGAGCACAGAACTTGCTCGATCGTTTCCTCCTCCAACCCGCACTTCCTACATTTGCTATCACTGACCAAGCCTAATTTAAAGGCATGTGACGCCAGAAGGCGGTATCCAGTCAGAATACCCGTCATGAGTCTACAGTGCTCTCTTTTTAATAATAGAAGCAACGGTGTTAGTCTAAGGTTGTAAGACCTACACATAATCTTCGACACTTTACAGCCCCGTGCTTGAACCCACGCCTTTCCCGCTTGGTCGATCATGTGCACCTCTCGCCTTCGCTTAATCTCGCCCAGTCTAATTGGGACGTCTACGGAGCAAGCTTCAAGGGATGCACCCTTTTTAGTTAGTTCGTCCGCTTCTTCATTCCCATCTATTCTCATATGCCCTGGGACTTAATATAGATGTATGCTTCTCCCTGTCCCGATTCTCTCCAGAGAGACTGCTTACACTCTAGCATGCATTTAGATGCTGTGCTATGCGAGATTATTGCCTTAATTGCTGCTTGACTGTCAATATAAAAGTTAGCACGGTTGCAGCTTAAGCTATTCTCTTCCAGGGTTTCTACTGCTTTGGTTACGGCTAATATTTCCGCTTGGAAAACACTACAGTAATCCGGCAGCCTGTAGGACCTGCTTATTTCCAGATCAGCGCATTATACCGCAGACCCTACTCCTTCCATCACTTTGAAACCATCGGTGTACACATGTATCGCCTCGTCCGCCATTTGGGCACCCTTGCGCCAACCGTCCACCTCTATTGTGGCTTATGATCTCCCTCGAAACGCAGATAGGGAATCATGTAGTCTGTTCGTCTTGTGATTGATGACGCTATACTATAAGAAAACTGTAGGACTTTCATAACTTCCTCTCAAAAACACTGATGACTGCATGAAAGAATTGCCCTCTTAGAAGATGCAGAGGAAAACCAAACTGCTACAGCTGGACAAAGGGCCGTCAAGACAGGTAAAAGAAATATTTAAACTTGCAAAGGTTGCGGGAAATAAAGCGCGCTAGAAAAACTATAAGGATATGTTGAGGGTCTAAAAGCGTGAAACTTATAACGACAAGAGAGATAAATAGAGAAATATGTCGGGTGCTCCAGCGAAATAACGCGGTTGAGGAAAATCTTAGCCAGAGGATATATACTTCATAATAATTTAGATAGAGAACAGGCAATGATCACGTGGTAGTGAAAAGTCCCTTGTCGCACTTCTCTACATACATTTTCCATTGGGGATAATTCAAAAGAGCATAAAAAGAGAACATATATGTTGATAATGAAGCAGATAGTGCGGGTATGGTGACTGATACCTAGATCAAATTGGCGATGAAGAGTGTCTGTAGAGAGAATTAAAATACTATTCGACGGGTCCATAAGACTGAATAATGTATCCAACTCTTGGAGAACCACTATTGCCGTCTAGGAGTCTGCTTTTCACAGCACAGCTGTGCTCTCATTGCATATGCGAAAGGGCAATCACTTTTAAGTTTAAAAGACCCATATTCCACACAATAAGTTGTCGAGGATGCTCAACGAAGAGAAGAAAGTGAAGAGAGTTCCGTCGGCACTGTATGCATGCACGAGAATACTAGGATGCACGTGGGGCCTATCACCCAAATTCTCTTATTGGGTATTTACGGCAATTGTCAAACCTATACTTTACTATGGGGTTCTTGTTTGGTGTACAGTCACACGTATACGTATACCAAAAAACTTGAGAGAGTATGCAGAGTATCAATGATTAGCATAACGGGAGCCTTAAAAACTACCTCCACAGCAGCATTGCATGCCATTCTACATATCCACCCTGCAGACCTAATGGCCAAAACATCGCGTTAGCAAAGTTTAAGGCTTCGGGCAGCTTAAGTGCAGGCCTTATGGCCACAGCAGTATAGCACCATCTAACATCGGACAATCGGAATATATGGTCCTGTGTCTGAGCTTCGAAAGAGATATTTGGGCCACAATTGAGCCGGAGGGTTAGTACCGGGGTGCAGAAATAGCAGAACATAATATACACGTGTATACGGATGGTTCCAAATTAATGGAGGTGGTTGGGTCTGCTGCTTACCCTGTCGACCTAGAAATAAATAGATCCTACAGGCTGCCAGATTTCGGCAGCGTTTTTCAGCCGGAAATTATAGCAGTGAAGAAAGTAGCAAAAATACTAAAGGAATCGTGCTTAAGCTGCAGTCACGTCAATATATATATTGATAGTCAGGCTGCGATTAAGGTAATAATCTCACACACTACTTCATCAAGAAGTGTCTGGAATGCAAAGAAGCATTATAAAAACTTTGCCGGGTTCCCGGTCATAAAGGGATAGAAGGTAATGACAAGTCCGTTGAGTTAGCAAAGGAAGATGCAACACTCGCTGAGTCGACAATAGATGTCCCAATCCGTTTGGGAGAAATCAAAAGGACACAGGAGTTGCATATGATCCATCAAGCAGGAAAGGCGTGAACAAAAGCGCGGGGCTGCAAAATTTCTTAGATCATGTGCAAAGCCTACGATATTAGACTTACAATGTGGCTCATATCTCTGAAGAGAGAAGACTTAAGGCTCACAATGGGCATACTGACTGGACACTGTCTTCTGACGTCACATGCTTATAAGTTAGGTCTCGTCAGTAACAGCAAGTTCAGCAAGTATGAGCGGCAACAAGAAACGGCTGAGCTTGTTCTATGTTCGCGTCCTGTACTTGCGAGGTCAAGGCTCCAATTATTAGGGGTGGTAGAGTTGCAAGATCTTGAAGCAGCAACTAAGCTGGGTTCTAGAAAACTGCTAGTATTTGCCAAGAGGACGAAGTTATTCTATAACATATATCCTGGCACCCGATTGGGGTTCTTCCGTTTGTCGTCAAACAAATTCTGGTAACACTGTGGACACATTAAGTCTATGTGAGGTCCTCATTGACCGTCCCAGTCAACCTAGCCTGACCTCGGCGGCACGTTATACATATAATTCAAATTCACAACCAACAATCGCGCACGAACTATGTTCATGTCCTAAGATCGCCTGGCCAAAACAACAGCTGTTGATTTAGATCCAGCAAGTATTAAAGATAATAGAAAGCTTTTAGTATTTAGCAAGAGGACAGAGTTAATTCATTAGGTTGGTCCTGGCTTTTGACAAATTTTTTAGCTGGGTCCTTGGGGAAATATCTGGCATATCTGTGGTTAGTATCACTAAATCTACCAGTTATACGATTTTGAAAGAATGTAAACGGTATACCACAAAGTTTATCACTGTAGTGCAACTACCAAATCTCGTGCAACAAAATTAAGAAATATAAAAAAAAACTAAGCGACAAGTCTGAATTTGCAGATATGCTACAGATAATTTAGTTTATATGTTTGTAGTTATGTCTGCAAGGACAAGCAATCTATCAAAAATATTGCACTTTACTTACTAAGGTGAGTCAACAAGCTGAAACTTTTATAGGTTATAGGCGGCGTGACGACTTTAATACTGTTGATGACAGAACGACTGTCACTGTGACAGTGATAGTGACAATGACAGTTGCAACTGAGCAACAATTGCTGATGTGAAGATGGAGATAAAAATGCAGATGATGCAAAAGCTTTTTAACAAATTGTGACAGTTGGAATTTACACACAAACAAGCTAATAAAATAACTACAAACACTATACAGAACATATTTACATACATACATCTTTATATACATAAAAACAAAAATAAGCAAATCATTGATAACAAAGAGAGTATGAAAGCAGTAGAAGATGTGCATAAGTAACGAAAAAATTTTGGAAGCAGTGCAGCAGTGATGAGCAAGAAAATGCAAAATGGCTTACGAAATTAAGAAATATATATGTACAAACATACCACTATATACATATACACACAAACATTAATATGTACATTATCGTAGGTATGGCACAAGAAAGCATTAACGTTAGCTGAAGAGATTTTTTTTTTTAACAAAGTAAGCAGGTGAAACAACATTGTCGAAATTGCATTTGTAGTAGTTGATTGAGTAAGTAAAGTGAGTGCAAGACATTGTCGGAACAGGAAGCATACATTAAGGCGACTGAGCGAGCTGGCTGATAGTTGAAAGGATGGTTGTGTGTGTGTGTGAATATGAGCAGATGAAATTGTATATGCGTAGCGACGATGCGGCTGGCAGAGGCGAGTTGATCGTTTTTTTTTTGCTGAGATTTTTATATATAGATAGTGAGCGTGTATATGCGAATGCGAGTGTATTGAAGGTGAAGGTGTAAAGTAAAACATTGCGAAAATAGGGAGTTTTCACTTAAATTTTTCAGTTGAAAGCTACATAGTATTTTAAAAGAGGGCTGGTTTTTATTTATTTTTTTTTTTTTAAACTGAGGCGCATAGGTGATGCAGAAGTGTGCATTTCTTTGGTAGTTTGATTACGAAAATCAAATATATATACATACATATATGCATAGTTGTTGGAAGCGTTTGAATGAAAAAATTTAATGAGTAAGAAGTACTAAAAAGTAAAGGAACGAAAGGTAAAAACCAAAATGAAATTAAAGCAAGTAAGGACGGGACTGTCTTCGACTGTGCCGAAGATTTCTTACCTTTCATGAATGGAGCTGAACAATAATCTTATCCCGTTTGTAATCTCCAAATAATCGGATGTATAAGATAAGAAATATATAGTGAAGAGATTTTTAAGATAAATATAAAATAAAAAATGGCAAAAAACCCACTTATCTGAACGATCGGTTGTATGGGATATATATTATATATAGCTCCGATCGAAATGATTTTTACAGGAAATCTTCTATGATATATTAGAATAATATCACCAAGTTTCACGTTTTTATATTGGAAACTAAGGGAGAAATGACCAAAAATCTTTCTATTTGAACGATCGGTTGTATGGGATATATACTATATATAGCTCCGATCAAAGTAATTTTTCCGGAAAACCTTTTATGATATATTATAATATATATCACCGAGTTTCTCGTTTATACTTTCTAAATTAAGGGAGAATTGGCCAAAAATCTTTCGATCTGAACGATCGGTTGTATGGGATATATATTATATATAGCTCCGATCGAAATGATTTTTACAGGAAATCTTCTATGATATATTAGAATAATATCATCAAGTTTCACGTTTTTATATTGGAAACTAAGGGAGAAATGACCAAAAATCTTTCTATCTGAACGATCGGTTGTATGGGATATATACTATATATAGCTCCGATCAAAGTAATTTTTCCAGAAAACCTTTTATGATATATTATAATATATATCACCGAGTTTCACGTTTATACTTTCTAAATTAAGGGAGAATTGGCCAAAAATCTTTCGATCTGAACGATCGGTTGTATGGGATATATACTATATATAGCTCCGATCAAAGTGATTTTTTCTGAAAATCTTTTATGATATATTAAAGTATATATCACCGAGTTTCATGTTTATAATTTCTAAAATGGGACAGGAATGACCAAAATCGTCTTATCTGAACGATCGGTTGTATGGGATATATATGTTATAGTGGTCCAATCCTACCGGATCCGACGAATGTCTAATATAATACAAAAGTACATCCTTGTGCCAAATTTCATTGAGATATCTCAAAATTTGATTACTAGTTTGCGTTCAAACAGACAGACGGACGGACGGACGGACGGACATGGCTATATCAACTCAGTTCGTCGCCCTGATCAATTTGGTATACTTAATGGTGAGTCTATCTTCTATATTACTCAACGTTACAAACATCGGACCAAAGTTAATATACCATTTCATGTTCATGAAAGGTATAAAAATATGAGTAACAAAACAAAGCGAAGAAAGGGATAGCTAAGTGTGGTTAGTTACTACAAAGTAAACAAAACGCAAAAAAGAAAAATCTGTAATTGAACAAGTATAAAAGAATAAAATTATTAAAAAAAAAAACACTTGTTGCAATTTTTTTTCTTTGCATAATTTTTCCTTCTTTCTCTTATTGCAAATATCTCGTATCAGTTTATTTATAAAATTTGTTCTTTTTTTTTTTGTGTTTCGAAAATTTTGTCACTTTTTAAATAATTTTCGTGCATAAAATGATATTAGTTTAGTTCCTTTACTTCTTTGTTTCCTATCTTACGTTGCCGAAATGATTTTGATTTTGTTTTCGTTATGATATACGACTTTTACTTCAACGCTACATTTGCACAAAATTTACGTTGTGTTGTTGGCAAACAGTTGCTTTGCAATTTTGTTTAACTATTTAGTTGTTGTTTTATAGCTTCAGATGTTGTGTTACTTTCTTGCAATTTTATATTGCTTTGCATATTTGGTGTTTCTTTATTTTTAGCATTTTTGTAAAATTTTAATTTTTAAAATTTATTTTTATAACTTACCCACACACGGATTGTGATTAACTATATTAAATATACGATCACAGCGTTTTTTCATATGATTATTCGGACATATGCAGCCGAACATGGGCGAGAGACGTAAATTTGTCCACGAGTCATGACATGCATCTCTGTATAAAGGAGAAAAGATTTCGTTTAAATTTTTAAAATTTAGTTGGTTTGTTACATACATACTTAAGAATTAACTTTTATCTTTATGTATGTAATCATCACTTTAAATTTTTGGAGACTTATGCTTAAAATTCGCAATTTACTCCGTTTTGGTGGCTCTATCTTTTCAGAAAGTGAACCAAGGGCTAACCTACATATGTATTTCCTTGAAATTTGAACCATGGGTACTTCTTTGGCTACCTTAGTATTTGAGACATTTTTCTTTCAACGCTGTTAGGTTCCTGGTTCACCACATCCTAAAAATAAAATTTACGGTGTAATTTGCTTGAAATTTGGTAAAAGGCTTCCTCTTCGACAAGCCTAATATTTGAGACCCTTTCTTTTCGGCAAGTGGACCTTGGTCTAAGCGATTTGTTTAAAATTTATAAATAAGGCGGCCTTTCGGATACGTAAATATTAGATATAACAAGTAAGGAAGGCTAAGTTCGGGTGTAACCGAACATTACGTACTCAGCTAAGGAGACAAAATTGTATTTTTCATGGATACAAATAAATGGTAATACCAAAAAGTGGAGCAACTTGCTCATCTGTGTATAATTATAGCTACGTTTGTTTCGTAGGGTTTCGTAGATGGTTTATGAGTGGTTTTTAATTCCATATCACATACGTTTGGGAAATATGGACCAAATTATAGACCAAAGGTGACGTTTTTTGGAACGATTTTCCTTCATCCTTTGTCAAATAAGGGAAAATCGTCATGTAGGAAAATGAACCTAGGGTAACCCTGGAATGAGTTTGTATGACATGGGTATCAAATGAAAGGTATTAAAAAGTATTTTAAAAGGGCGTGGGCCTTAGTTCAATAGGTGGACGTCTTTTCGAGATATCGTCATAAAGGTGGACCAGGCGTTCAGATAAATACGTGAACTAAGTTTAGTAAAGATATATCGATTTTTGTTTAAGTTATTGTGTTCACGGCCGAGCGGAAGGACAGAGGGTCGGCTGTGTATAAAAACTAGGCATGGTTTCAACCGATTTCGCCAATTTTCACATAAAACAATTGTCTTCATAGAAGCTATGCCCTTACCAAATTTCACAAGGATTGGAAAATTTTTTATTTTACTTAATTTATTTTTTAAGTGGGCGTGTTCGTCATCCGATTTTTCTAATTTTTATTTAGGACGTATATAATAGTAGGAGTAACGCTCCTGCCACATTTCATCATTATATCTTCAACGACTGCGAAATTACAGCTTGCAAAACTTTTAAATTGTCTTCTTTTAAAAGTAGGCGGTGCCACGCCCATTATGCAAAATTTTACTAATTCTCTATTTTGCGTCATAAGGTCAACCCACCTACCAAGTTTCATCACTTCATCCGTCTTCGGTAATGAATTATCGCACTTTTTCGGTTGTTCAAAATTTTCGTTATCGAAAAAGTAGGCGTGGCTATAGTCTGATTTTGCTCATTTTAAATAGCGATCTGAGATGAGTGCCCAGGAACTTACATACTAAATTTCATTAAGATACCTCAAAATTTACTCAAGTTATCGTGTTTACGGACAGACGGACAGACGGACGGACATGGCTTAATGAATTTCTATTTTCGCCCAAATAATTTGGATATATAGAAGTCTATTATGCAAACAAAATTAATATACTCTGTGAGCTCTGCTCAGCTGAGCATGAAAAGTAATGCTAAATTTTTCTGGTAATTCTATAATTCGAGATTGTAGATGGTTTTGTATGTGGATATCATGTGAACAAGAGTGGAAAACAAGAAATATATGAGGGGGAGTAATAGAAACGGTAGAGGAACAGAAATAGAAAAGAGGGCGAACGATAGGTAAAAAAGTGGGAGTGAGAAATGGCGGCCGCCGTAGAGTGATGGTAGCGTGCTTCGCCTACCACACTTAGGATCCTGTGTCCACGACCCGGTTAAAGCAACATCAAAATTTTAGAAACAAGTTTTTTCACTTAGAAGAAAATTTTTCTAAGCGGAGTCGTCCCTCGGCAATATTTGGCGAACACTCCGAGTGTATTTCTGTCACTAAAAGCTTCTCAGTGAAAACTCACCTGCCTTGCATTTGCCGTTGGGAGTCGGCACAAAATAAGTAGGTCCCGTCCCGCCAATTTGTAGGAAAAATTGAAAAGAGCACGACGCAAATTGGAAGAGAAGCTCGGCCTAAAATCTCTTCGAAGGTTATCGCGCCTTGCATTTATTAATTATTATAAAGAAATGGAGATGTGAATGATGGAAGCTCGAGGGGCAAAAAGGAATAATTAAAAAGTTAAGTAGCTTAAAAAAAGAAGGCGTGGAAAAAAAATGGGAGTGGAGTAGAGAAAATCAAGAAAGTGAAAGATAGCACATACGAAGGATAGACAGGCATCAGACATGGAGAAGAGGAGGAAGAGGCAAGAAGACACAAACCTTTTCTTGAAATACTATATAAAAAATTACTCTGCTTACTGGTATAGTAGATACATACATCGCAGGGAGGAATAATGCCGGACAGGAGAGTGTCCCAATTATCTATCTGTATCTTCTATGTAAATAAAGATGAAAGCGTGACATTAGGATGGACAAGACGAGAGCTGTTCCGGTTATACCTTGTAAATCTCTTTAAAGCCTTTTCTACTGGGAGTGGAAGTTTTAAACTCTATCCCAATTGCCTTCCTTGCATATTTTATTCTTTTAGCACAGTACATACTTTGTATGTAGTCATGTGTTAAAGTTATGCTTGTTGGTAAGACGGATTCAAAGAAACTGCTACTTTTGCTTTTTTTCTAGTTATAGAACTACAAAGAAACAACCAGTGTTGTCTATTCGTATGAGTTAAGCGGGGGTTGCCCTTGTTTCTTTAAATGTATGAAAATATTTATTTAAAGCAATTTTTAATTTATAATTTATTTAATAATTTGGGAAAATTTAAACAAGCATTGTTGGACCTGATGTCAAGTTGTTTAAATTTTTCCCAAATTATTAAATAAATTAGAAATTAAATTTAAAATAAATTTTTTCATATATTTAAAGCCATAAGGGCAACCCCCCATTTAACTCATACAGAAGTGAAAGCTATTTTTAAAATTTTACCTGAGTTACCCTGCAAAAATCGTTGGACCATATAGTCCACTTGGGTACTTACCATTATACTCCACTGTAATGCAGTAATGGGCCAACTCATGTTTATACACGAATATATTGTAAGCCGATCATTGCTCGTTTTTAACGATTGTAATCACTACACGATGTTTATTGGACTGTGGGTACTCCATGAATTACTCTGAGGTAATGCGGAGCTGGAGTATATGGCCCAGTCCTAGGACATCACAATGTTAATTGGACCATATTTTGTGTATGAATTGTGGTTAATTTTGGAGCACTCGGTTGGGCCATAGCGAGTACTCCAAACATGCATGCATGTATGAAAAGGTGGCTTATGACTCAAAAAAACAGCTGTTTCTCGCAATTTCTTTTTCGAGTCATAAGCAACCTTTTCATAGACCGGGTCACATATTGTGCCTTTCTCAGATCGAGGCTGTTATATGGAGGCCCTACCAAATTTGCCTCTCCAATCTGCTTGAGCATGTTCAGAAAGTTTTTTTTACGATTTGCTCTTTAAACTTTAAGCTTTAAACTTTTCTTAATCAATGCCTTTGTATGAATCTCGATGCCTTTTAATTGAACTAAACACGCTTGCAAATAGATGATCCTTTCTCCTGCAAAAATCGCGGGTTATCCATGCATGCATGTATGGAGTTCTCGCTATGGACCAAACGAGTGCTCCAAAATTAACCACAATTCATACAAAAAATATGGCCCCATTAACATTACGATGTCCTAGGACTGGACCATATACTCCAGCTCAGCATTTCATCAGAGTAATCCATGGAGTATCCACAGTCCAATGAACATCGTGCAGTGATTACAATCGTTAAAAACGAGCAATGATCGGCTTACAATATGTTCGTGTAGAAACATGAGTTGGTCCATTGCTGCATTACAGGGGAGTATAGTGCCAAATACACGACACGAACATTTCCGCGAACATTCCGCAATCTTGTTCGCAGCTTTGGCCATACACCATACGAACTTTTGGCCGAACATTAGTTCTCTTTCAGACAGAGATGAATACGGACAACAATTGTGCTGCAGCAATATTGTTCGCTGTGGCAATTAAGCGTAAAAGAAATTATACATTTCAATAAATTCACTCAGAAATTTTTTATTGTCCATTTTTCTTTTCCGCGCACGTCTGTTCCATTCAGAAATTACTACGATTATGAGCTATTTCGCCATACACGCACGAACAGTTCGCGCAAATGTTCGCCAAAAATTAAAATATTTTGATTTTTGGCGAACATTTGTGCGAACTGGCAAACACCACCATACACGACAGAAAAGGTCGCAGAAACATGACATAACGGGAATGTTCGCGGAAATGTTCGTGTCGTGTATTTGGCGCTGAGTATAATGGTAAGTACTCCGTGGACCACATGATCCAACGATTTTTGCAGGGTTCTATCTTCCGCATTTGTCATCGACATACTTTCAGGGACCGTTCATTTTCCATCACTTCTTGATAAAATTAAGTTTAATGTACTATGCATAAACATCTGGGTTTTCCAGAACTATTTATGGTGTAATTACTCCTATTTCTAGAGCTTGTGCTAATCTGATTATGTTTTTAACTCTTCAGGTGTTGATTACACTTTTCCTTACTCTGCTTTAATTAACAATTTAAGATCTTATTTTTCTTAGGATTAAATTAATGCAAAAATTTGCATAATATAGTCTGTAAGAATCTATAAATTCAAAGATTCAACTTAAATAAATAAATAAAAAACGAATATAAAAGCAAATATTTCTATGTAATACTACCACCTCACCGTCAGAATTTTTGCCTTTTAGAACACAAATATTTTTCGCTCCAAAATCATTAAATATCACATCACCCCTATATCACACCCACTGTTCATGAATCTAACAAACAAAAGTTCATAAAAATTTTCATCGCATCACTTTGTCAAACTATTCAAATTTAATGCACTAAAGTGCAAGTTACAACAATAAAATGACTAGCTCGTAACTAAGTATATAAAAAAAACGTTCATAACGACCAACTAACTATAAATACATTCATATCAAATATTTGTACATACCACATAGTCTGTCTGTGTTATGCTTTTACTTTTATAACTGCGTGCGAAGTAAAGTCTTATTTTTACTTTCTCTCAGACAGTACTTTCTTGTCTTCGTTATATTACTTTTGTGACCGAAATTTGTTTGAACTTTCGTCAGCACTTTCTCAAAGTTACTATAGCAAAAGCGCCCCCAAAGGGTTGTGGATTTTATGGTTTTTCTTGCTTTCTTCCCAATCAAGTTTCAATTATAAACGAATTCAAATATTTTGGCTTGAAGGAAGTTTGTAGGGTGAGTGAATACTCAGCAAGTTTGGTCAATTTTAGATTCATTTGTTTTTAAGAAATTTTTTTTATTTTAAAATCCGAAAGAGCATTACGAACTGAGAGTGTCAGCTTTCTTATACATATACATATGTACATATGTGTATATATGTACACTGTTTCGTACCCACTTTATGAGGAAACGTATAAACCTACAATTATGTGGACTTGAATGGCTAAATCTATTCCTTTTTTCATCCTGAGCATTTTGATATATACGATCAATCGTTATGTTACGAAAGTTAATTTACTCTGGATGCAAAGCACCCTGAGTATAAAAAAGCAAAAAACCTTCAATACCAGAACCAGTTCATAACCCCAGTTCAATTAATAGAGACCACCGAAGGCGCGGATTGGAGACACGGCTCCGTTGCTTGTTAAGACACGAATTAAGCTAGGTGAATAGGTATACGGGTTTCAGCACCAGCTAATCTAATGGCTGTGCGACTGAGAAAGTACTGCAACGGCATCCCCACGGACATAGAACCTTTTGCTCAACCCACCTACCGACGGAATACTTGACAGCAGTAGTGGGCGAAAATGGTCCTCAGACGATAGGAGGTTTGGCGTGGTTAGAGTCCCACGCTGACTTTGAGGCCTTCAATGCTTCCTCCTCCGAAACAAAAGTGAGAATGGGACTGTCTGCGGCTGGGCCGAGAGCCGTATACCTTTTACGAAGGGAGTTGAACAATAATGTGTTGAAATTTCAAAAATTTATAAAATTTGATCAATCAGTTGTATGTGATATTTTATACGACCGATCTTAAAGACTTTTTCCGAAAACAATGTATGTTTGATAATAAACATCCTGTGAAGTTTCAAGCTTCTAGCTGTTAAAACGAGGAAAAAATCACGTTAAATATTTTATATGAACATTCGGTTGTATCGGATTTATATTATATCCTGTTAAATTTCAATCTTCTATCTGCTAAAATGAGGAATAAATGACAAAACCCCTCTTTCGAAAAATCGGTTGTATGGGGGATATATGCTATAGTGGTTCAATCCGGTTGATATCTCAAAAATTGAAGGACTAGTTTTCTTAGTTTGCGGCCACCGTGGTGTGATGGTAGCGTGCTCCGCCTACCACACCGTATGCCCTGGGTTCACACCCCGGACAAAGCAACATCAAAATTTTAGAAATAAGGTTTTTAAATTAGAAGAAAATTTTTCTAAGCGGGGTCGCCCCTCGGAAGTGTTTGGCAAGCGCTCCGGGTGTATTTCTGCCATGAGAAGCTCTCAGTGAAAACTCATCTGCCTTGCAGATGCCGTTCGGAGTCGGCATAAAACATGTAGGTCCCGTCCGACGAATTTGTTGGGAAAATCAAGAGGAGCACGACTATCGCGCCTTATATTTATTTATTTTTTTTAGTTTGCCTTTAAACAAACAGACATACGGACAGACAAACAGATGGTCAGACAGACAGACGAACGGACAGATGGACATGGCCATATCAACTCAGTTCGTCGTCCTGATCTTTCGGTACACTAATTTATTGGTCTTTCTCTTCTCTTTCTGGCACTTACAGTTTTGAGATTCCTAACAAACTTAATATACCATTTAATTTTCATAAAAGATTAAAAAAAACTGTATGATGAGTCATAGCATTTTGGGTATCCTGAATAAGTTGAACTTTTCTTCATAATACGTAACAGCTTCGTGTTTCAAAATTAGTTATTTGTGAAAGTTACGAGTAAATATAAATTTGTCTAATATTTTCATGAAACTGGCTGGTCAATCTAGAGCATGGGGCTCCATTCATAGCAAAATTGTGGTGCCATTATGTTAGCGAAAGTTCAATCCCTTTCAATTTTGGGAGAACCATGATCTAAAGTAACTCTAATATCGGTATGAAATCTTCCGTTTGTGTAGTTAATCAGCTCACAGATTATGTTGGAAGCATCTGGCGAAAATCTATTAAGGCAATAAAGCCACTCTTTCTTTATTCAAAATAACAGCTATAGTTCGGCTCTAATTATTTTACTCCCACAAATGTTTATGATAAAAATTGATAATTGAAAATTTGAGAACATAATTGGTCTATTCACGTCCCCTTGATTATAAGTAATGTAACCAACTCGTGGGTTTGCTTTCTGGATAGTGACTGACCATTTATTCATTCTCTTCGTACATTATTCTTATTACTAATTACATCTTGACTTCTATTCTTAAAGGGTTGCATTTTGTTACGTTCGTATACGCACATTGTTATACCCTATATATGACACTTCTCCCCCTCCTTAATCCTTCACTTATTTATTAATTCATATGGCATTAGTGTAAGGATTAAGCTTCCTTGCTTATAAACCTAAGTACGTTTACATTGATATGGAAAATAGAACAAATGAAATTCATGACTATTTATATTTTACATTTGAAATTATGATTGTCGGAAACGTAGTGGTATGTTCCCTGTTCGTTTTGATTGTCGACGTAAATTGTCACCTTCAATGTTAACTGGGGTCTCTACTGCCTCTCTTATTTCGACTCCTTTATTGGCTTCCCCTTCCGGGTTTGACGCTCCTTGCGTTGTCGGCTTTGGTGGCGACGACTCATTTATCAATAAGGGCTGTGATTCCTGAATCTGGCTCGAACCTAGAATGAAACTTTTATCTTGGTTAGGATTAGGATATACAAACCGATATGTTGTAGGTTTCGAAGCAGATGTTTGGTCGTCCTCTACTTCCAAGCTCGTCTTACTGCCGATTTTCCTTAACTGATCAACGTGTCTCTTCCAAATACGACCATCGTCTAATCGAATACTGAAATGTAACTCTCCTAACACCTCAATAACCGTTCCAAAACGCCATTTTTCCTTTGCCAGGTACTCGCGTGCCGCCACTCTCTCTCCGACCGAAAATTTTGATTCTACAATTTTAGGTTCGCTCGGCTTTCCTGCGTCTTGTGGTAGTAGTAAATCTATGCGCGATTTTATTTGTCGACCCAACATAAGCATAGATGGTGACTTCTGGGTAGCTGGATGAATTGCCCTTCTATATGCGAGTAGGATCTTTGTCAATTCGCAATTCATGTCTACCGCGTTGCATTTCGAGGCTCTAAGTTTATTTTTTATCGTTTGGACAAACCTTTCCGCCTGGCCGTTGGTTGCGGGATGGTATGGAGCTCCCATCTTGTGGATAATCCCATTCAATTTCAAAAAATTTTGGAATTCACTGGAAACGAATTGCGTTCCGTGATCGCTAACAAAAACGTCGGGGATTCCAAACGTTGAAAATATTTCTCGGCATTTCTGAATCATGATACTCGTTGTCATGTTCGGTACAATATGTACTTCAGGCCATTTACTGAAAGCGTCGATTAAAATGAAAAGGTATTTACCCATGAACGGTCCTGCAAAGTCGGCGTGCACTCTTTCAAACGGTTTCTTTGGGACCACCCAGCTGTGAACCGGCTTTACTAGCTTTGCGTTTGGTCTAGAAAGTTGGCACTCTGAACAATTCGAGACTAGGTCCTCAATGTCTTTGTCCATCCTGTTCCACCAGCAGTATGCTCTTGCCAGGCTCTTCATCCTACTAATTCCAAAATGCGCACAATGTAACTCGTCGAGAATTTTCTTTCGTACGGGTGCTGGTATATACACTCGTAAACCTCGCATTAAGCAACCGTGTTATAGACTGAATTCTGTTTGAGTGATTCCAAAACGATGTTTTGGGTCCGCATCTCTTCCCAATTTCAAACATTGTAGCAGAATCTTTACTTCGTCATCCTCTTCAGTTTTTTTTTTTAACTCGTTGGCTGTAACCGGTAGATTATCTATCATCCCCTGCTTGATCATGTCTACCTCTTCTATCTTTCCATTAATCTCCGAAATCGGTAATCGCGACATTGCATCCGCATTAGCATTATCCTTGGATCGTTTTAATCGAATTTCAAAATCGAAATGTGCCAGAAATATTGCGTAGTGCTGCATTCTTGTGGCTGACAACAGGGGCAAGCCCTTATGCGGTGAAAATATTTGTGAAATCGGTTTATTGTCCGTTACTAGTATAAAACGTTTACCATACAAGTACTGGTAAAATTTGCGAACACCGAAAATAATAGCATATGCTTCCTTATCAATTTGACTATATTTTTGCTGTGTTTTGTCAAGGGTCTGCGATGCAAATTGCAAAGGTTTCTCCGAACCGTCCTCATAGACGTGGCTGAGGACCGCACCTACTCCAACGGGACTGGCATCTACAGCCAATACCACCGGCAGCTTTGAATCATAGTGTGTTAAAAATAAACTGAACTGCATTTGCTCTTTCACTTCAGCGAATGCTTTTTCGCAGTTTTTGTCGAATACAAATTTTACATCATTTTGTAGCAGCTTATTTAGCGGATAGATGATGTTGCTCAAGTTTTTTACAAAACGGCCATAGTAATTAATTAGGCCCAAGAACGCCCGTACTTCATCTTTGTTTGTAGGCTTTTTCATTTTTTGTATCGCATCCACTTTGCTTTTGACCCTATGTATACCACATTCATCAATCACGTATCCGCAATATTCTATACGGTCTTTCATAAATTCACACTTTTGTATATTCACACGCATATTGTGATTGTGCAGTCGTTGAAAAACTGTGTCTAGCCGAAAGATATGTTCTTCATCGTTGGCTGCTGTGATCTTAATGTCATCAAGAAATACCGACACTCCAGGAATATCTCCCACCAACTGTTCCATTAACCGTTGACACTTAGCGGGTGCGCTGGCAATGCCAAACATGAGTCTCGTGGGTTGATATAAACCTTTGTGAGTGCTCAGCGTCATAAATTTTTGATCATCCGGGTGCACCTCTAATTGTAGATATGCACTCGACAGATCGATCTTGGAAAACTTCTTTCCACCTGACATTTTGGAAAATAGCTCATCGATTGTGGGCAATGGGTGCTGGTCCACTACCAAAGCTGGATTAAGGGTAACCTTGTAATCCCCGCAAATCCGTACGCCACCCTGTTTCTTGGGTATTACAACTAAAGGTGTTGCCCATTCACTCTGTTCAACTTTCACAAGAAGCCCCTCTTCCACTTGCCTGTCTATTTCCTTTTCCACCACATCGTACAGTGGAAAAGCCACCCTTCGCGCTCTTACAAACTTCGGTGTAGCATTCGGCTTTAAGTGCAATCTGGCTTGCATGTCTGTTATTTTACCTACTGTAGGAGAAAAAACTTCGGGATATTTGCCCTTTAGCATTTCAATAACATTGTTAGATTTTAATGGCATCGAATGGACTTTGTTGCACGTTAACTGTTTTTCCATTACGTCACCCCAGTTTAACTTAATACTGCGAAGCCACTCCCTACCGAGTAGAGGCATTCGATCGGATCGCACAATGTATAGCTTCACTGGTACTGTATTATTCTGGGATTCTACGCTAACCCATACATACCCAACACAATTTAGTGAAGTGCCACAATAGCTTATTAACTCAGTGTCCGTAGGGGATACTTTTAATTTGGGGAAATGTTTCTTTGCATCTTTCATATTAATTATTGATACTGGCGAGCCTGTATCTACTTCAAATTGTATGTTTGCGCCGCTTACTTTGAGCTCGCACTTAATTTTTTGTCGTATATTTTTTACGCTTTTTTCGTTAACTTGCAGTAACTCTTCCACAGTTTTTTCCACTCCTGTGTCTATTTGATTTATTTTCTTTTTCTTTTCTTGAAAACACACTTTTCGTAAGTGCCCTCGTTTCTTACAGAAATGACATTTTTCGTCTTTGTATGTGCACTCTTTCGCTGTGTGCGCAGTGTTGCCACAGCGGAAACATTGGTGCTTTTCTTCTTTACCATCATTTGATGACTTTTTTATGTTACCTTTTGTTTTACCTTTGTATCCGTTTTTTCTTTCAACCATTTTATTTACCCCTTCTTTTGCACCTTCTTTAATCTGCAGTTCTGCACCTCCCTTTTCTGCCGTTTCGACTGCCATTGCTAAATTAATGGCTTGATCTAGCGTGAAGGTTTTTTCTTCTAAAAGTCGACTTTGAATTCGTTGATTTGTTAGACCAAACCAGGCATGCTTAACCAACGAAACGATATCATTTCGTTACGATAATCAACGTTAATAAACGAAACGAAGTCATTTCGTTTCGTTTATTAACGTTAAGATCGTCAAATTAACGAAATGATTTCGTTTCGTTTTCTGCCATATCAAAACGAAATCAAATCGTTTATGTTGATTATTAATTTCAAACTATGCTGGCAAAGCTGATTGATGGCGGAGTCATTAAAGGTGAAAGCATTATCCAAGCTGATTGCAACTTTTCTCATGAATTTTGACAGTACGAACATTTCTCAGAGTATTTTTGACATTACCACCAACGAATTACACAAACAAATTACATAGAGTTTGTGTGTGTATGTGCGCTCGTTGTTGCCACCTTACGGCTTCACCATGGCTATAGCATTGCCAGCACAATTCAAACATAAAGTATCACGTTTCTGTTAACGTTTTTAACGCTAACGAAAGCTTTTCGTTTCGGTTAAAAACGAGATACAATTTATCTTGATAATTTCTTTATCGATAATATTTCGAAGTGTTTCAACGGAAACGGTGGAAATTTTTTGATAAACGATTAGCTTAACGTTAAGGTGCATCCCTGGACCAAACACAAATTGATTCCTCAATGCAGTATCTAAATATGCACCAAAATTGCAACCTACTGCCAATCGTCGAAGAGCCGTGATGAATTCTGTGCACGACTCACCGCCATTTTGTTTCCTGGAATTAAACCTGTAGTTTTCCAATATCTCGTTAGGCTTAGGGTCGAAATGGTTTTTTAGCATTGATACCAATTCACCGTACTGTTTTTCCTCTGGCATTTGTGGCAGCAATTTGTCACAGAGGATATTGTACGTATTTGCTCCAATGTAATACAAAAGGAGATTACGCCGGACTTCGGCGGAGTCACTTATTCCATGAATTGCCATTGCAGTCTCTAATCGCTTTACCCAACGCGAAAATGTAGTAATTTTTGCGTCGAAGGCTTCGAAGTTAAAAAGATTTGTTCTCGCATTAGTGTTATTGACCGCCATGTTGCTCGTTGGCGCGTTTTGTACATTAGCGGTGCTTCCTCCCGTATTGTTCGGTGATTCGGTGGGCACACTCCGATAAGCTCTTCAGCTTGATAAATTAGCACACGTGTTTTTTTTTTTTTTTTTTTTTTGTCTCGTCGCCAGTTAATGTAACCAACTCGTGGGTTTGCTTTCTGGATAGTGACTGACCATTTATTCATTCTCTTCGTACATTATTCTTATTACTAATTACATCTTGACTTCTATTCTTAAAGGGTTGCATTTTGTTACGTTCGTATACGCACATTGTTATACCCTATATATGACAATAAGTTTATTTGCTTAAAAATTATTTCTATAAAATATTGTTTTTGTAATAGAGTAAAAAATATAACTACATAAACAGATAACCATGCTCATGAGAATAAAAATAAATGTAAGGCGCGACAATTTCCGAAGAGGTTTTAAGCCTAGCTTCTCTTCCAATTTTCGTCGTCCTTTTTTTAGTTTTTCCTACAAATTCGCCGAACTGGACCTACTTGTTTAAAGCCGACTCCGAGCGGCATCTGCAAGGCAGATGAGTTTTCACTGAGAAGCTTTTCATGGCAGAAATACACTCGGAGTGCTTGCCAAATACTGACGAGCGGCGACCCCGCTTAGAAAACTTTTCTTCTAATTGAAAAAACGTGTTTCTATAATTTTGATGTTGCTTTGGCCGGATGTTGCTTTGTTCTGTGAACCCAGAATCTTAGGTGTGGTAGGCGGAGTACGCTACCATCACAACACACGGCCGCAAACAAAAAAAATTTGATTATCCCTAACAAAATTTCTATTTTCTCAATTTGTACTATTGGAACACTGTACTCTCTACGCCTAAGACATAGCAGTCCCTCTCGAATAACAATAAAGAAAAATAATATTTTTTCACCCCCGCTCCATTGTATTACTATTGTTCAAGTGTAAGTAGTTATGAACTCAAAAAGTTTATGTTCACTCTATAAAAATAATCTGGGTGCTGTGTTGGTGTGGCGCCAATTGAAATGGTAAATACAAAAATAAAAAACTTTGCAATTGCGGCTTCCCCCCAGCGTACAACTTTAATCGTATTTGCGGTGCTTGCAAGTGGTCGCATTCACATTTGTGTGCTGCCATTCTGTCTCTCCTCCTGCTGCGGCTTTTGCTTCTTTCCCTCCCACTCTTAATAATGTAAAATTCATTTATCGATGATAATAATTGATTTTAATAGTTTGTTGAATGGGAGTGCAACGACTTGTTGCTACATTGTGGTGCAATTTAAGTGAAGGGTTGTGGAAAGTTATACAAAAAAATAATTACGCCAGCCGGAAAGCTAATTAACTTGGAAGTTTTGGCGTAGAATGGCAAAATAGATTTAATTAAGTTGACGCTACTGGCACAACAAAACAAACTTATTCTAAGAATTTAAAATAGTTATAGAACTGACAGTTGAATAATAAAGGTTCAAGCGAGACAATTTTGCTTTGCGTTTCTTTTTTTATTTTCTTTCTAATTTGATATGTAAAATTAATAAGTGTCGAGATATTAATAAACTTTGTAGAATAAAGTTCAAGAAGTGTAACAAGGAAAGTAAAAACAAAGTTTGAATTCGTAATTAACACAAATTGACACTTGGATTTTTGCCGTGAGTTGTGTTATAGAAGTTGGTTCTTATATTTTTTATATTCTAAATTATTGCTGCGAATATTAGCATCACTATGCTATGCACTATGTTAGTAAATAAACACAACGGTAAACACATTAAAGCAAGCCACACTTGTGTAGAAGGACATATCAGTCATCATTTACACACATACATAGAAGGCGACAAAGAATATCTCACTTATACATATGTACTCATGAGCTAAGAGCAGAAGTTGATACTCACACATACACATCCATATAGCCAGTTGATAAGCATAAGCTACAAATATACATGTATAAAGCTGGTAACCAAGCATGAGATGCAACTGTTCTCGAAACAATTTCCCCAAATGACTAGACCTTAGGAGAAATGCGTTTCTCGTTCACCCGAGAGTATAAAAGCAGCTCAAGCTGAGGAATCGGGATCAGTTTGATTTGAACACACTATTAGTTATGAAATGGAGTATAATATATAAAAAGAAGTGTACATTTTGATTGTCACTCCATAACGCGAGAACGGATAGAAAGATTGCCATGAAATTTTTAGGAAAGATACAGGAAGGAAAGATGATGGTTAGTCGATTTTGAAATTCCAAATCGGTTTAGCCATTCATGAGTTATGATTTTTTTTAGAAAAAATTCAAAATAGGTATATAAAATACTTCTGTCACGGTGTTAGAGGCTTAACTCCTACGAAACGGCTAAACCGATTCTCATGAAATTTTTTGAGCATATTGGGAAGGTCTGAGAATCGGCCAACGTCTAACTTTTTTTTTCGCTACGAGCATAGGGTCTTTAGATCAAAACATGGACCGGGTACCCCTAGAATGTGTTTATACAATTTGGATATCAAATGAAAGCTGTTGATGAGTGCTATAGTACAGGATAATTTTCATACAACTGGGAGGCTATGGGTATCAAATTGAAGCTGTTGATGTGCGCTATAATACAGAGTAAGTTTTACACCGCTGAGAGAGTAGGGTCTAGAGATATAGGGAAAAACATGGACCCGGATACCCCTAGCATGTGTGTGTATTATGGATATCAATTGAAAGCTGTTGCTGAGAGCTCTAAAGTTCATTGTGATATTCGATTTAGTCGCATCAACCTGGCAAAACTGATAAATATGGAAGCGAAGCCGAAATAAAGGCAAGAATTAATAATACCCACATACCTATTTACATACGTCCTATTTGATTTGCCTAAAATTTCGTATATAAATTTGCCTATATTAATATTTACGATGCTTTTTCGCGGGAAGTATACCAGAGACTGACTGGGACTGGGATTAGGACTAGGACTGGGACTGAGACTGAGACTCGGAATGGGAGTGGAACAAAATACATACCACCCTGTGGGGCTGGCAATAAGAGATAAATAAGACGGAGAAAAACTTGAGAGAAGAGAAAAGAGAGAAGGAGACTGAGAAAGAGAAAGAGATAGAATGAGACGAAGATGGCGATGAAGCGAAAAAGACGGAGGGAGGAGTGAATAAAAAGATTAGGAAAAAGTGTAGAGGGGTAGGGCAGAGTTAGACAGAAAAAGCTTATTAAAATGTATGCAGATAGGACAAATTTAAGGCAGAACAACGTCTGCCTGGTCTGCTAGTAAAGTATAATTATACTACCCCGAAATTAGTCCAATAAACACCATTTTGCAGTACTGAATATTGGAGTTATTTATTCGACAGTGCAGCGATTCGAACGTTAGCAGAAGGTGTATAATTATCAGGAATTTCCCAGAATTCGTTATATTGTGATAAACTGCCTGTTCAAAGCTTATGTATCATGCCGAAATAAGTTGTAGGACACAATCACAAAAGACATTCCGCTCATATGTTACCAGGAATCACTCCGACACAGAAACTCTGATTTTTTCTGGCTCTCACTTCGCCAGGGTTTATCAAACCCCATGAAATAGTTATTACAATTACATACTAAGCCTAGAACTCAAAGTAACACAGCATCAGGAAAAAAGTAAAAACGCGCTATCAGTGCGATTCCATAAAACTACTCCTCCGGTCCGTGAACATAACTCACCATTGCTGTCCCTCTTTTAAGAGGTAGAAAAAACTCAGTTTGAGGGCCCAAAGAAAGCTAATTTCATCGTAGGAAGACAAGTACTAACCAAGCAAGAAAAAGGAATGGGTGATAGCATGCCAACAAGAAAGTTACGTCAAGATTAAGGAACGCAACTCTGTGAAATTGGGTTGCGTCGTGTCGATTATTCCATGGCGAAGTAGTTCCTGTTTCAAGACACTGTACCGTTCAATCTATTACTTCCCACAACAATTGCCAACCTCTTCTGTTTGTAGGGGCGCGAAACTTCTGAAATTCTTCCCAAAAACTGTATTGTATGCTTAAGGTGAGTGGTACAGAGCTATCACAAATTCTGCCTATGTTGTTGAATGGCATCACAATCCTTCCAGCGTGCAACTCCAGTGCCTAATGTTATGTGATTGTGGAAATATTTCTTAAGAATTCTTTCCTTAACCTTTTTGGCAATTTACATGTATTATCTTTTTATCGCAAGTCGGCCAATAGAGTTACTTTACCATCTGAGCAATAGACATATCTCATTGACTCCTTCACCAACAGGTCAAAGGAATTGGGAAAACGGACTAAAACCGAAATCTAAGCTACTTAGGAAAAACACCTAATATATTACAACATGCATTACAGTTTGGACTTTTTATTGCAGAGCAAGATACCTCTCTCCGCCTGTTTCGACTCCCCTGCACCAATCTTTTCTGGTTTCAGATAAGACTATGCACCGAATTTGGTGAATATATCTCAGTATTTTCTCAAGTTATCGTATTAACAGACGGACAGACAGACTAACGGACATGGCTTAATCAAATTTTTTTTTAGATTTTAATATACGGGAGTCTATATCTATCACGATTCCCCTATACCTGTACAACCAATCGTTATCCATTCAATGTTAGTATGCTCTGTGTGCAAAGAAAGCTGAGTATAGTATTTTAAATATTGTTAATTGCATAATCGATTGTCCAATAACACTGGATCACAAATTCCAATTTCTTTTCTGCACCAGAGACGCCATTATAAAATTCCTATGTAAAATCACCCCCTGATTTCGAAACTTAAGGTTATTTTTAATTCTATGGTAACGTTTTTGAGATATTTACGAACAACGGTTTTTTCCAAAAACAAAAAAATTGGGTCCACTTAATCATATATGTATATCGCAAGAACGAATTGAGCAATTTCAAAACGGTCTGAAGATTTTAAAAGGTAATAAATTTGCAATAAACTGTGTATGCAACACTTTTTGTTGGGCCCTGCAGATTCAAAGATAACGAACAGTCATTACGCATTTTTTCCATTTTTTTTTTGTAAACATATAAAAAAATTTGTATTTTCTGAGGAAGGATCTCGAAAACTTTTTATTTTATTCATTCCACAAAATCGATGGACTAATCCAAAGTTATAAGCATTCAAGTATATATATCCATTTAATACTTAAGTACGCTACTGATTTGTGTTAATATTCGCTAACTAACTGATATACGAATACTAACACATATGTACCAGTAGAGTACTTAAGTATTAAATGAGAATATTTACATGAATGCTTATAACTTTTGTATTAGTCCATCGATTTTGTTGAATGAAAGCTTATTTTTTTGTAATAAAAGAGTGCTTAGAGCAAAAAAAAAACAAATTTGCAAAAAAAGAAAAAGTTTTCGAGATCCTTTCTCGGAAAATACAAATTTTTTTATATATTTACAAAAAAATGGAAAAAATCCGTAATTATTTTTCGTTATCTTTGAATCTGCAGGGCCCAGCAAAAAGTGTTGTATGCACAGTTTATAGCAAACTGTATTACCTTTTAATGATACGATTAAGTGAACCCAATTTTTTTGTTTTTGGAAAAACCCGTTATTCATAAATATCTCAAAAACGTTCCCATAGAATTAAAAATAACCTTGATTTTTGAAATCAGGGGTGATTTTACATAGGAATTTCATAATGGCGTCTCTGGTGCATTTTGGCTGTAAACCAGTGTAATTCTTGAATCTTTGAACTTCCATGTTCCACAACTTACTTTGCATCAACATTATATGTTTGCTGTTGAGAATTTTAAGTCTAGTTATGAGCTGAATGGTCCAGTAACACGCACTATAATTATAATTAGTTCAATTAATCATAAACATTGCATTGATTTTTCTTTATCGCGGCAATGCTTTTCTCTCTCTGCTCTTTTCTGCTTTAACTTAAGTGGTTCTTTATTATATATAAGCATATATACTCTTATGTAATCTAGTCTGTAAGATCCTCTGTAAATCATAGACTAAATAAATAAATAAATATTTTGTTTCATTAATTTTTATTCAATTACCTGTTCTCCATTTTACATTTATTGTCTCTCACTTTGCAATGCGCTTTGAAATCCTCGAAAAGCTTCAGGCATTTACGCTCCTGCTGACATACAGACAGTGCATGATTACATGTAGGCAAAGCGTCGATCGGATATGGATCCTTTTCCGCTATAAATGAAAAAAAAAAAGCTCATGAATTCTTAAATATAAGCATAAACTGAACACACCATTAAACAAACATACATAAATATGTACAACTGAGCCTGAGTTTACAAAGCTTCTCATTCGCAACGAAGAAGAACTTTACAAAAACAAATCTACATGGCACACAAATTAATATAGAGACAAAATTTCTCAATTGTGTTGTTAGTGTAGAAATGAGAAAAATTGAATTAAGCATGAAAACAAATACCAGCAGGATGGCCTAGTGGTTAAAGGCTACTGCAGTTTCACCATGTGATTCACGGTTCGAATCCCGGTGAAACCTTTGACAACATTACAAAATTGCCTGATGATGATTACGTTGGCGGTTTTCGAAATGGTTCCATAGCAATATGCCAGTAAATGTTTCATTATTTTCAGTTTCTCTTAGAAAACATAATAATTGAAATTCAATTATAATAAGCCGGTGTTAAGCTCATGAATTCTTAAATATAAGCATAAACTGAACACACCATTAAACAAACATACATAAATATGTACAACTGAGCCTGAGTTTACAAAGCTTCTCATTCGCAACGAAGAAGAACTTTACAAAAACAAATCTACATGGCACACAAATTAATATAGAGACAAAATTTCTCAATTGTGTTGTTAGTGTAGAAATGAGAAAAATTGAATTAAGCATGAAAACAAATACCAGCAGGATGGCCTAGTGGTTAAAGGCTACTGCAGTTTCACCATGTGATTCACGGTTCGAATCCCGATGAAACCTTTGACAACATTACAAAATTGCCTGATGATGATTACGTTGGCGGTTTTCGAAATGGTTCCATAGCAATATGCCAGTAAATGTTTCATTCTTTTCAGTTTCTCTTAGAAAACATAATAATTGAAATTCAATTATTATAAGCCGGTGTTAAGCTCATGAATTCTTAAATATAAGAAAAAAATAAAAGACGAACAAATTTTTACTTGAGCATATTTGTTTTGAAGTACAAACGTACATACATGCATCTACATTTATTTTTTATATAACCATTTTTCAGTTCAATTAAAACTGTAAAGCGAAAACGGATATAAGAAAAATTTGTCTAGACGGTTAGAAAAGATATTTGTCCGCTAAAACTAGTAAAATTTTAGTAACACATTGAGATAGAAGTTTCGTGTCCATTAGAGCCACCATATTGTTGTCATTCTCATTTACCGACTTATTGAATCACTTAAAAAAACTTAGAGGTATCTTCCCAACTAATCCGATTAATTCAAATAAAGCTGCTCAAAGGCAATTAATTTAACGCCTCATTACATATACTCGAGTACGCATACAAAAACCTGCAGCTACTAATTTACCCTGTAGGAAAAAAAACATAATTCTCAATTAGTTATTGAGAGCCTCTTTTAGATCCGAATGGTCACGTTAGAGTCACATGTTTAATATTCATTACTTATTTGTATTTAGTCATTACGACTTCTTATAATTAAACTTGAAATACCAAAAATAAAGGTTATCACTACAGCTGTTGCCACACTATAGCTATTTTGGTTCCAAAATTATAAAAAGCGACAAATACCTTTCAAATGATAAGAAATCAAAAACCAAAACGGTGATACGTAGTATCCATTGATTTTCGCTGTTACTTACACCATGATGTCTCTAATAATTTTTCTTTATTAAACTACGCTTTAAAAAGTAGATTATCTCTCCCACATTGAACTTTGACAAGTATTTCAAGCTAAGGTTTCGCTCAAGAACAGATTGCTCAACCGGCGTAGTTTACAAAGGAGTATTCAAGAGAAAAGTTTTTGCAAAAATTTACAGACCCCACGCATTGGCGATGGCAAGTACCGAAGAGAAATGAATAGAGTTTCTACTGCATATGTCTAGAAACAATATATTCAGGGTCTCATCCATTAGTACAGGGCACTTGCCATTTGGCCCACACGCAGAAAGAATGGGAGTCCCCTGCAACGACAGCTGCGGGAACTATTGTGAGGATGGTTGCACAGATACAGTCGCCCATTTCTTCTGCGACTGACCAACTTCAGTAAACATGAAGTTCCGAACTCAAAGCAGTTTTGTGTTGACCAACCTAGGGGAAGTGTCAAAACATTCCATAAAGGACATCGGTACCCTCGGTTATTTGAGTTAATACACATAGAATACATTCAGGACTTAGTCTTTAGAGAATGTGCGCCAAAATGGTGACTAGCATGCTGCACAGCAACCAACCAATGATTTAATCTTTTATTGAGACTCACTTAGCTCTTCCCAAAATTTTCTTTTTAAAGCGCAACAAAATATGAATCATTTAAGTTGCATAATCTAGGAATGCTTACGACTGAGCATTTCACTCATGATTACTGAATCATGTGATCCATGTGAGAGCAAAAAGCATTTCCCACTGGCCACAAAAACACTTACCAAAGGTAAGTGACTAACTGTTTTGGACCCGATTTTTTTTGATCCCTCGAATATTTAGGTTTGTTGATTTTAGTCACCTCTTACCACAGGCATGCCTACCGCTGGAGTATCATTGCCATACAGTATTTTAACTACTAATATCGCTGCAGAGCTCCCACTAATTCTTAGTGAATTCAAGAAAATCGGTATTCCAGCTGGGAGGAAATATACCGGAAGCTATATCTATGACCGTTGACATGGAATATTATCTCGTGCCCATCGCATGATGTCCTTATTTATAGATGTCCACACATATTCTTGTGCGAACGTTTTAACGGTGGATAGGTCACTAGGATGTGCAAATTTATGTACGCTATAAAATGCTGTGCGTCGAAATGATGAAGGTATGTATGGTCGAAGGTTATTAGTGAAAATACCAGAGGGGTAATTTGCTTGCTTTTGGGTTTATCGTTGACAATTTTAAACTTTTGGTAAGTATAGTTGTTTGGTATCAAATAACAGATCTTTTCATCTGTTAAGATAGCTCGTCGCAGTCGGTTCATTATGAGTGAAGCAATTAAAAAATGGTCTGACAAAAATTGTAAAAGAAGCTTGGCTCAATCCACACGGAGGTATATTGTGCCAAGTTATGATTTTCAAAGACTTTCATAAAACGACCAACAAAAAGGAGCAGCATACCAAACTGAACCATACCTGTTATGCTGAAGCAAGTCGTCTGATAAACGTTGTGCTGCTTTATATGCAAGGGGTGGTGACATGCAACATCATATCTACTTTAGTGATACGGCGTATATATCATCTAATGAACATTCTGTTACTTTTCTTTATATAAGACTATACCGGAAGGTGCGAGTAAGAGGGCTTATTGGATTCATATCAGGTATAGGCATAAATTTCCTTGGATTAATAACAACAACAACACAAGGGGTGTAACGAACATTTATACACGTCGTAACGAATTTAGGGAAATTCCGCTTATTTGCAACCTTCTACTAACGTTGGTATCGCTAAATTGTTGAATAAATAACTCCAATATTCAATAATGCAAAATGGTCTTTGTTAAACTACTTTGAAAATACTTCACAATAACACCTATACTTCGCAACTGATAGCGTCTTAAATCAAACTGATTCTGATTACTCAGCTTTTTCTCCTATTAAACTATCTGCTGTGTCGTTCGCATACTTCTGGGCCTTTCTACTTCTAGAATTTACTACTTGTTTCCCAGCTATAAACCACAGATGCATGTTTATAGCTTCTGCCATATGCGCGTGTATATGTTAGTGATACTTCCACCGATGATTGCATACTTTTGTGAGTATCTCAAATATATGCATGTGTTTGTGCATATCTCTCCGCTTCTTGTATGTACATATGTGTAGACATAATGATTGATTTGTTTATGTAGATACAAGTGACTGTTAGTATCGGCTTAGAGATGATAGTATGCCTTAGTGTTGCTAATATTGGTCACAATATGTATGTGCATGAGGGAACGAATTCCCGATATGAGGGAGGGATACATACGACGAGCATTCTAGAATATGATATGCGAAAAACTAAAAGGCATGTTGAAAATTCATGGCACGGACTTGGCCATAAAGCGTGGGGATTAAGTAAAAGACGGCAGTTACAGAGTGAACTGAAGATGAATTTACATTGGGGTGTACAACTTTGCAATCCCTGGTTTACAACTAACCGTAATTTCTCGCATCTACAACTTGCTCCTGTATAACATCTAGCTTCCTTAAGTCTCGTTTCCATGCAGGGCTCTTTACACACACACTCACATTCACACATTTATATAAATCAACTTTCTTACTTACAAATAAACTGAATTACAACGCACACTCGAGCAACCGAGAGCAGGTCATAATAAATTTTCTTGAAACCCTCTTGTACTTATTTCCCGTTAACTGACAACGATACAAATAACAAGAACAAGAACTAGGCTATGAAAGCCGCAACATACGCATACACATTCAGTACTTATTAAAAGATATTTGTACTCGTCTCTTCGAAAGTTGAAAAGATTTATTATTATTACAAAGTGAAGTAGCGCATTTCAATAATGCGTTGAATTATGCAACAACAAATTTGTAATTTATAATGTGAAAACTCTTGAGGATGCGCCCAATTTGCGGTATTGAGCTGTGATCATGTTTTCTTCATACTTAAGGCTAAGTATGTATCAAAGACAAGATTGACAGCGACATATCTTCACACACAGGAATGCAAGGAAACTGGGTAAAATATTTTTCAAATAATTTCGTGTTTTTTTTTATACCCAATTATACATATTATTCAGGGCACGTAGGTTTGTCTATTTATAAATACGTTATAAGTTTGGTTTAGTTAAAATACCATTTAGAACCATTCTATATTGAGGCGACTTCCATGTTCAGACATCCACAAGGAATATGAAACTATTTTCGCAAACGAGCTCGTCACAGCTACAACAACTACAATAGCAAACTGGGACAGTCGATGCAACGGATTTCTCACATTAAAAGCAACCAACATAGGGTCAAAAAGGACGGGCGATCGAAGCATTACAAGAGCAGCATGGTAAGTCGTTGAAGGCAATCCTGGCTTCGGAGGTTTACAGAAAGGCCCGGGCGGGCATTTGGTTTCCCAGTTCTTTAGGCTGCACAGCCGATGGGATATATAGCAGCTCTAGAAGTAGAAGTACTGTTGTTGTTGTTGTTGTAGTTGTTGTTGTTGTAGCGATAAGGACTCTTCCCGAAGCCATGCAAGCGAATGTAATTTTGATAATTATAACGTTGCCATTAAGATAAGAGGGTAGCTCAATTTTATGATGATGATTATTGTGGCGCAGATTTATTTACAGTATTGTAATGAATTTAGTGCAATTCCCCTTATTTGCAACCATCTACTAACGTCCGAATCATTAAACTGTTGGATAAATAACTCCACTATTCAATAATGCAAAATGGCCTTTAATAAAATACTGCACAATAACACTAATACTTCACCACTTATAGCTTGCCTAATAAAACTGATTCTCGTGCCTCTACTGTTGCTGCCTTTTATACTCTGTGATTTCTCGTTCGCATACTTCTATGCGCTTGCAGAATTTACTTAGTTACTGCTATAAAATTATAACTATATATGCACGTGTATAGCTTCTCATATGCGTGTGTATATGTGAGTGGCACTTGCACAAACCATTGCCTACTTTTGGGAGCATCTCAGATATTTGCATGTGTTTGTGCGTTTTCTCTCCGCTGCTTGTATGGACATATGGGTAGACATAATGATCCATTTGTTGATGTGCATACAAGTCACTGCTTAGCATCGGCTTAGAGATGACAGTACCCCTTAGTGTTGCTAATATTCGTCACAGTATGTTATGCTTGGTTCTTCTCAGCATGATAAACTTTGTTATCTGCATAGTACAGAAATGGTGATTGTGGCGCTCACACATGACGGACCTGCAGATGAAAAGTTATAACCCATTCTTTACTCAAGGGTAGGATAAACATCGTGTCTGTATCCTGTTTGATCTTTGTATCTGCCTATTTTCCATATTTGCGGTCAAATTAGAGTCTTAATATCAAATATCATGTCTGAATATGCTGCAGTAGCAGTTTTTCATCCTTAATATTTCCGGTTTCACAGAAACTTGCGGCTTGAGGAAGGTCCTTAATATTGTGGCGAATTTTAAGAAATTCTTGATTATTTTGCACTTTTTGTTATAGTTAGGATAACTGAACTGTCAAATAAATAACTGAAATATTCAGTATAGCAAAATGTTCGTTATTTAGAAGACTAATATGGTAGTAATACTGCACAGTTAAATTACTCGCGTACTTCACTTATAGAAAGTTAAAATCATGTATTATGACTAGTATTGCGCTGCCTTTATACTCCCAGTTCGCTTCAGTTACCTACTTCTCACAGGATTCAGACCTTTCGCACACAGCCGTCTTGAACTTTGCTTATTTACATCTCGTTTCTTTGTCTCATAGCTGCGTATTTATTTCTCGTTCCCTTCTTCTATGTAGACTTGAATATGCCTGATTAATTTTGCTCTTTATTGTTGTTTATATCTCTGCACCAATATTGCCGTATAATATTGTATATGTAAGTAATATGCTCTGTACATCATTGTGAATGATAACTAAGTGTGATATCTTATCTGTCAAATGCCTGACAGGATGTTCAATATGGCTACTTTTTAGCATTTTGACAGGGTGTTAAATATAGCGGCGCCTATCTTCAGCAGGTGATAGAAAGAGATACAGAATGAGACAGCGATAGTCAAATACAAATCAGGTGACCCAATCACTTTGGAATTTTGACGTCTATGCAGAAGATATTACACTTAGTTATCATTCACAATGCTGTATATCTCTGCATCTCATATTCTCTGTATCTTCTATGTGTAAGTGTGCGGCAGTTTTCGATTTCATCCTCTTACCCTGCTGCAGTTGTCGTCCAGCATTTATTATTAGCGGATAGTGACATATCGAAACTGCCAATACTCGCTAAAAATACTAAAATTAGGGTATTTAAAGTGCCGACAAAAATCATCCGGTCTGAATACTGTAAAATCATTTGTGTTAGTATATACGGATGGAGGGAGGTAAGCCACCACACAGTAATCTGAAATGAATATTTCAAAGCCAATTCTACAGGACTGCCAGTGTCGGTTTTTTAATACCAACACTCCCGTCCAGACCACAAACTTTACTACTAAATCTTCAGGAGCAAGTAGATTTATCTCTCCGTGTTGGAACAAAACCTTAGCGACTGAAGGTCAAATCTCAGTTAGGTTTTTAGGACTTCTTCTCGAGGAGGGACGTTAAGGAGTATAAGGCCTGCCGGTGGACAATTGAAATCTGTGGTTAGGAACTTTAAGAGCCGATTGAGACCACTTGTATATACGAGTAGTTCGAAATTTGTAATGCTACAAAGTTATGTGTTGCGCTTAAAAATTGCTTGTATGCATATTTTTGTATGTAACCCTGGTTTCCGTTAAACGTGAACCTTTAAACATGCAATACGGTTCGTATAAGAAAGAGGCAAGTAAATCCTGCGCATTTTCTTGTGTGGATCTGTATTCGTAAGCATCTGTGTATCTAGCACCTGCCACAAGACAATGCACCAAGCCAAAGGAGCTCCCGTGATTGCAGCCATCCGTGCATCAGTTGAGTAATGTGTTACTCGGGCAATGTCACTGTGTTTTGCCAAAGATTGAGCATCTGTCCTGCACCTGATTTATATTCAAGCACACAACTAGCTTCTGTGCTTCTTTAAGCTGCACTTTGATGAAAGTATTCAGTAGTAGGTAAAGTTAAGTGTTTTGTATGTATTATATATAAAAAAAAATTTTCTCATTGAGGTAGAAACTTAAAACCTTACACTTACATAGATACAATTTAACAGAAGGAATAGAAATGTTCATTAGGTGGCATGTGGTTAGGCATAACACTCATACGAATTTGGATTCTTGCGACTGACTTTTATGAAGTCTTCCGCTAAACTAGAAATTTCAAATTTAATACGTGGCAATTTGGCAAAAATTCTGCTAAATAACAGAACAACATATTTTGAATAAACGTACCAAACGGGAGAATGTTGCCGTTTAGGAGACATTCCATTAAGCTCCAAACCTGAAACCGACCACATAGTTCAGAGCACCGAAACAATGCAAGTAAAGGAGAAAAAAGACATTGTGACCACTTTAAATTGTCATAAGATCAATTGACTATATGACCACTTGAAATGCGCATAAAGTGCGAGCAACTGTCCATCGACCTAAAGCTAAGGTGCACCATCCACAATTTAAGCAGGATATTTTCCTTGGTTATAAGCCTTGTAATACAAGTTGGCCACTATCCTCGTCATCATTCATTAAATGACGCTTAAATACTAAAGCGACTTTGGCCGTTTTGTAACAAGTTACGGCAGCTATCTTTTTTTCATGATGTCTCACACCAATTGGAAGCACCAAGAGAGGTGAAATCTTCATTCATCTGCCTCCCCCAACTCAGTGGAGGTATCTTCCTTCCTTTTCTACCAAAATGAAATACTTTCTTGACCGAAGCGTCTCCATCCATTCGCATAATATGGACTAGCCCCTGCGTTTTTATTCGATGCGCTATTGTCATATCTGCATAAAGCTCATACATACAGCTCATCATTATACTTCCTTTGATAACAACCGTCGGCATCACAGGCAGGACCATAAATCCTCCAGAGAACTTTTCCCTCGAACACTCCAAGAGTCATGTTATCTTCTCTCGACATCATACATGATTTCCAGCCATACATCAGGATAGGTATGATGAGCAATGAGAGGATTTTACTTTTCTATTCCTCATTCAGTCCAAATTAGCACTTATTGTAAAGAAATATTATCCGTTTGATTTCTACGCTAACATTGTTGTTGCTGTTAATGCTGCTTCCCAAATTGATGAATTCTTTCACAGTCTCGAACTTATATCCGTCAACAGTGGCGTGACTGCCAAGGCGGGTATACGTCACTTGTTTTTTAGATGGCATGATGAAGTACCTGCCATCTTGTCCTCTTTTCCCACAAGACCTACTAATTTGCTTCTTTATCTAATCCAGAGAAACCAGAACTCGCAGCGTGTTTGTTCACGCCAATAAAGTCAATACGCCAGCAATTGTACGCTCTCATAATAGCTTAGTTTAGTTTCGCTGCTAGCATTATCTTTTATAACATTTCTTTAAAAAAATTGCGCGAAATTGAGTCTCCTTGTCTGAAATCTCGTTTTGTTTCGAATGGCTAGGAGAGGTCCTCCCTTACGGTTTCTTTGCTCAACCTCATTTGGCAGAGCACAATTAACTTAGGAGTTGATACATGCTCTTTACCAACTCTAAACTCTCGTGTTTGAACAGCTCGGCGGGTATTCCGCCATTATCCTAACTACGTGAATTTGCTCTGGGTGGAATTGTTGAGCATTATCCAGCGCACTACAATAACGCCGTTCCGCCTCACGTTGCTTTCTTCTTACCAATGAGGCTTGGTATGCCTTTTTCGTTAGGTATTTTTTAGAGAAAGTACGACAATCAATAATGTACAATTTATTTTCCAAGATTATATGTTCCCCGATAGCGGTACGTGCTGTATAAGAAATGTCCTTACACTGCTCAGCTGCATCGTTTGAGCCAAGCTTCAGTTGTCTATTTCATGAACAACTTTTCGACGGCTAAGTTTCCTTGTGTAACACCGAGCACCATTTCCGCTGCACAGAGAGGGACTAACGGTGTTTGGATTTTTCATTAGAAGTGGTTTTCACGTAGCAGCTGCCAAGCGCAGCGGCCAAGCCAATCACGGAATTAGTAAGGGATTAGACATTTTTATAGCAGGACGCGGGATTCGAGAGTTACCTTCGTTTGTAGCCGCAACTCATTATGAACAGATGCTCTAAAACTCGGCGCTCGAGGTGATCTCTCTATCTTCAGTTAATCTTGGTGTCAAAATGATTAGTTACTGCATCGCGCACCTAAATTGTCCTCGTTGGCTAGAATGCACGAACTAGTGGGGCCACTACAACGGTAGAACGAGCTCCTATCTAAGATATAGTAGCTAGATAAAGCCAATTGCTCTTTCTATTATTTACACTTGTTAGTATCGCTATCTTTCTTGTTCTTCCAATTCTTATAATCTAGAAACATCCAGCGTGTGACTAAATAAAATATGCTCACCTATGATTTGAAGCCCATGAAAAGCAGTTTCCCTCTTCTACTCACCTTTTTTCAGCACAAATCCGCATGGATGATCAAACAGGAAATCACGAAAATGATTGCAGTCCGGATCCATACCGGGCTCTTTGCAAAGGCAGGTTGGTCGGAAGAATTGGAATGCTTGTAGTGTCCTTAAGGCGGCTTGACATTTTGTCACAGTGACAGTACTGCATGAAACTGAAAGAAGATCAAATACAATGTTAAGAGCATATCATTTATTTTGAACTTAATTTTAAACAATAAAGACTAATACTAAAAAGTTTTATAAATCTAGCAAGAAATCTTCATATCAGTTATCTGGACCCATTTAAACTTAAGAACTCAATTCCTTAAAAGTGTCACATTAAAGCTGTCATAATAAACTCCAATTTGTCTTTGTTCTTTTTAAACAAATGGGTACTTATAAAATAAAGAATGAAGCAACCAAATTGGATATGTCAGAAGTAGATAATTTTTCGTTAAGGACAACATAGCTCAACAATCATAATAACGCATACATACCCAGTAGGAAAATCGTATGTTTAGTGATTTAGGTTTTACGTCTAGGTAGCCTGCACTGTTTTATGAAGGTGTTAAAGTGGACAAACTTGCCACTTCGAGTCCGGTTCACCTCGTCAGTATCCTTGCTGGGCAACAAAATACTCAATTGCAGAGGACGTAATTTATTTTTATTAAGCAACAAGTGTCATTTTTCTCAAGCCCATACTTATTTTTATTATTACAAAACCATAATATTTTTCCCATTATTTCAGCCACAAAATTGTATTTCTTCCAATGGATAACAAAATAATTTATGTGCTATTCATAATTGTATGCTGTCCATATGTAGCCGTGTTTGTGTGGTTTTCTGTTTTTTGCCAGCAACATTTGGAAGCATTTATGGGCTCAGCCATATTCTCATATGGCTATAAGGATAATTTTTTATAGGTGAATATATGAATGTAGGTATTGAAAGGTATTTCAATTGGGTTCAATACAGAGTTGTCTAAAATTTGTACAGAACACAGCATACGTTCAATAGATTCCTCCTGCAATTTGCAGTACCTACAACAGCTATCACTGAACAATGCCCATCATATGATTCCAGTTCACTCCTTTCAATGATAAGAGTAAATTTTTTGTCTAAGGTTATAAGACTTGCACATTATCTTCAAAACTTTTATGATGCTCGCTCTTGGTTGCACGCCATTTCCACTTGGTTCATCATGGACAACTCTTGACTTCTTTTATCGCCGCCCTTCTTAGCTAGCTCTACACTTTTGCACTACTATTTATTCTCATATTAACAGGGACTCTATATGAATGAATGTTTATTCCTATCGTGATTCTTTCCAGTGATGGCTAAGACAGATGAGTTTTGCTGAAATGCTTGTCATGATAGAAATACATCCTCAGGGCCATTGGTGAGGGACGAACTTCGACTAACAAATTTTTTGGAATCCTGTTCTATGGACACCGATCATTTCATGCCAGTACGCAGAGCCAGTGCTCAAGAAAACGCAGGTCGTATTGGTGTAGTAGCCATTCAAGGTAGAGCAGAATACTACATGATCCCGTGCCTGAGCTTCAACAGGGATCTTAGAGCCACAGTAGAGGTGGATGGTGCGGGCCTTATTGAAAAACGATACAGTTTACATCGATGGTACCATATTAACCGAAGGTGTTTAGTCTCATGTAACTTGTAATAACAAAAGTGAATTGGAAAAAACTTGAGGCTCATGAAGAAAATTGGTTGGTTGTTACGGTGAGTATTTTTGATTTCACTTGTGCATAAAACCCACAGATCACGAAATAATAAAAAAAAAAACATTATCCCGTCTCCCTTGATTAATCTCGTTGAGTTAATATATTTGAAAAGCTCGCAAGACGTACATCATTGAATTTTGGGAGGCTTATGAAAAATGATGTTCCAGAAACTACATTCTCTTTATACAGTTCGCTGGACAGTCGCATAATAGGTGCTCTACCGTACCATCTGCTCCTGAAAGACTGCAGCAGCGACAAAAGGTATTAAGTTTCAGCTGCATCCGTGCCGCATGTATCCTTATGGCCAATATCAAGCGGGTACGGAAACTTATATGAATATATCCCTTATATTCATCTTCAGAACTGATAATGGTCGTTCCTCGTTGTATGGTAGCCACATGCCCTTTATAGAACTGCATACGCTTCCACCAATTGATGGTCCAATTAAAGAAAATGTGAATTTGTTGAGTCCCAGTAGGTTCAAGGACCTCCTTCTCTGATGCAAAATCAAGCTCCAAGAAACTTTGAGCGCCTTCGTACACCATTTCGTTGTCTTATATGCCCAGATCCCACATCAGGTAAACGATACGTGGCCCTCAAAGAACAGATCTCGATGGAAACATTTTTCTAGAACTATGCATAAGTGAAGTTATTGACCAATCAGCTAAACTTAACCTAATCAGTTACTTTCTGTCTTTTAGTGACCTAACCAAAAGTTCAGCCTACACATTCTAAGAGCGTTGTGAAGTCACTCATGGCATCATACACATTTACCATTGATCAATGTATCGTTAAATTTTTAAGTCAATACATCGAACAACTCAACTTTTCCATTCCGCCTTACCTGTACAGGTACAAGATTTGCATTAAATTATTATACCGAATTAAATTTTCGAGCCGCCCTTATTATGGCACCCTTTTATTACCTCAGAATGCCATTTATGATGTCGCCATCAAAATGTAATAAAGAGAAAACAAAATACGTAGGCCACAGTAGCAAATTTTTTTATGGTCGAACGCCGCCACCAGCTTTGGGTGTGACCATAATTGTCGGCAACATCTTGCCAATGGCCACTTGCACACATCAACCACAAATGCTACTTCAAGCTTGAGTTCACTTCACTTAAAATATACCAAATGGATTGCAGTTTAATGGCACTAAAATGGGCAGTACTTTACCGATGAAAGTGTTACCTACACAAATATTGTTTCGCGTAAAATTAAAATAACGGTGACAATTTCATTGATCTTTGAGTTATAGAAATTTATTATACTCAGCTGTGCTTGTTATATAACAAATTGTTGATTGCTATTTTTTGGCGTTTAAAGAATAATACCAAAAAGAGGTGAAATTTAAACTCCTTTAGGAAAATAAAGGATCTCCAAAAAAGATCTAAGACGATATTGAGCTCAGAGGAAATAAGAAATAAAGATTTAATCACAAATATGATGTTTTTTTTTGTTTCTGGGCTATTATTTAGTGATAAAGTTGAAGTAACCATGACAGTTGTCAAATAAAATGTGATTTTAAAATGTATGCCTTGATTTCCATTGCTATTTTATACCTTTATATTAAGTCGCTTTCATGTTTTTCCCCTCATTTCCATAGGAATTTTTGACCCCCGGAAAAGTCTTTTTCGGTAACTTCCCATTGAGCTAGATACTTGATACTTATAACATAGTTCAGATCTGAGAGACATTACAATGCAAGTGAAAAAAAATTCGCTAGGTGGCGTACGGATCGAGATATACAGAAAATTCATTTTAAAATGGAAATTTTGGAAGCAACTTTTAACTAACTTATCGGTGATCCAGAGACTTGAAGCTTAGCACATATTTTGCGAGTCGATGGCACTACAATTCGTGGAAAACAAAATGCCGCCAGGTGGCAGACGAATAGAGATAAACGAAAATCCCTGAAATCTTCCGTTTTATTTTTAAGTAACTTCCCGGTGAGCTAGAGACTTGAAACTTGGGCCGTAAGTCAGACCTCGATGAGAATTCAATATTTTATCAAAAAAATTCCGCTAGGTGGCGCATGGATCGAGATATTAGGAAAATTTATTTTAATTTTGGAATCTTTCAATCCATTTTTAACATAGTTTGAGACCTGGTGACAATACAATTTATAGAAAACAAAGTTCCGCTAGGTGGCGTGCTAATTGAGATGGCGGCCACCATGGTGTGATGGTAGGGTGCTCCGCCTACGACACCGTATGCCCTGGGTTCACACCCCGTGCAAAGCAACATCAAAATTTTAGAAATAAGGTTTTTCAATTAGACGAAAATTTTTCTAAGCGGGGTCGCCCCCTTTGGCAGTGTTTGTATCTCAGTGAAAACACATCTGCCTTGCAGATGCCGTTCGAAGTCGGCATAAAACATGTAGGTCCCGTCCGGCCAATTTGTAGGGAAAATCAGGAGGAGCACGACACAAATTGGAAGAGAAGCTCGGCCTTAGATCTCTCCGAAGGTTATCGCACCTTATATTTTTGTTTTTTTTTTTGTATTTAATTGAGATAACTACAAATCCCTGAAAAACGAGGGGAATCTTGCGATCGATTTTTGAGTAACTTGCCGGTGAGCTAGAGACTTGAAACTTTGGCCGTGGGTCAGAAACCGGTGACAATGCAACATTTGATAAAAAAAATACGCTAGGTGACACCCGGATCGAGATAATAAGAAAACAAATTTTAATTTGGGAATCTTTCGATCCATTTTTAACTAACTTCCCGGTTACCTAGAGACTTGAAACTTGGCACTTAGTTAGAGGCCTGGTGGCAATACAACTTGTAGAAAACAAAGTTCCGCTAGGTGGCGCACTATTCAAGATAACTGCAGATCCTTTAAAAATGGGGGGAATCTTGCGATCGATTTTCGAGTAACTTCCCGATGAGCTAGAGCCATGAAACTTGGGCCGTAAGTCAGAACCCGGTGACAATGCAATATTTTATCAAAAGAATTCCGCTAGGTGGCGCATGGATCGAGATATTGATAAAACTAGTTTTAAATTGGGAATCTTACAATCGATTTTTAACTAACTTCCTGGACATCTAGAGACTTGAAACCTGAAATATAGTTTAAAACTCGGTGGCAGTGCAATGTTTGATCAAAAAATTTGAGCGACGTAACGCACAAGTCGAACTATTTAGAAAATTAGGCCATACCATCATGGCTAGTTTCCTGAGAGTTGCAGGCGTTGTAGAATTCCACCTCGTTCAAGACCCAACTCAATGCACGTCTCCCATACTTTTAGGCGTACGCGACTTTCCCCACGATTCTTTTAGACTTTCAGGCGTATGCGAATTTCACCATGATTTTCAGCTGTGCAAATTAAGTACCTGACAAACGAGGTGGAATTCTCTTGTTATGATGGAATTCTGTTGTTTTCGCCAGTGTTGTCCACGAAAATTCCACTAATTATTTTTAATCTTGCTATTTTGTACAAATAAATAAAGATAAGAATTTTCACTTAGGAATTACTTAAATTAGTAATCAAAGTTGCAATTGCCTTTTTGTAGGCAGTACTAAACAATTGAAAATAAAAAGATAATAAAAAAATTTTAAGGACTACCTTTATATAAATGGACCCAAAAATAGAAGGCAATTTTTCCTTTAATACAGACATAGTATTGTTGAATTTTGACTAAAAAACTTTAACAATAGCTCTTGTAAAAGAATTTTGGAATTTAAAATTATAAAGGTAGAGCGCGTGTTTAAATTTTAAATAATCAATTAGTTAATCCCAAATACATGGTTTGCCTTAAATTGAAAGATTGCGCTCCGCCTGTTTAGTCCCGTGGAATTTATGAAATCCATAGATTGTAGAACTCAGAATAAATGATTCAAGGTTCGATTCGAACCAAAAAATGCTAAAAAAGTTTAAATTTCCAACATGTTTTTACACTAAAAAAAATATATTTTCTGCTTAAGAACTTCATAATTTACTCGAAGCAGAAACAAAATTTAAATAAATGTACGCCTATATCTAGGATCTAGGCGGCCGCCGTGGTGTGATGGTAGCGTGCTCCGCCTACCCCAACGAAGATCCTGGGTTCACGCCACGGGCAAAGCTACATCAAAATTTTAGAAACAAGGTTTTTAAATTAGTAGAAAAAAATATTCTAATCGGGGTCGTAATTCGGCAGTGTTTGGCAAGCACTCCGGGTGTATTACTGCAATGAAAAACTCTCCGTAAAAACTCCTCTGCCTTGCAGATACCGTTCGGAGTCAGCATAAAACAAGTTAGTCCCATCCCGCCAATTTGTAGGAAAATTTAAGAGGAGCACGACGCAAATTTGAAGGGAGAAGCTCGGCCCAAAATATCTTCGGAGGTTATCGCGCCTTACATATATTTTTAAATCTAGGAAAAAAGGGCTTTAACCTCCAGATGAAAATTCTGAGAATGCAGTTTTGGAACGCTTGTAAACTGGTAGATATTAATTTCGACCAATATATATAAACTGCACTTTATTATCTTTAGTTGTATTTTTATACTCAGCTGAGCAGAGCTCACAGAGTATATTAACTTTGTTCGCATAACGGTAATCCGTAACGGCATAAACTAGTCGATATAGATATATACTTCTATATATCAAAATGATCTGGGCGAATAACGAAATTTATTTAGCCATATCCGTCCGTCCGTCCGTCTGTCCGTCCATCCGTAAACACGATAGCTTGAGTAAATTTTGAGGTATCTTGATGAAATTTGGTATGTAGGTTCCTGGGCACTGATCTTAAATCGCTATTTAAAATGAACGAAATTGGACTATAACCACGCCCACTTTTTCGATATCGAGAATTACGAAAAATGAAAAAAAAAAAAAAATGCCATAAAAGGGATGAAACATTGTAATTGGATTGGTTTATTGACGCAAAATATAACTTTAGAAAAAACTTTGTAAAATGGGTGTGACACCTTCCATATTAAGTAGAATATTAAAAATGAAAAAGTTCTGCAGGGCGAAATCAAAAGCCCTTGGAATGTTGGCAGGAATACGGTTCGTGGTATTAGATATATAAATAAATTAATGGTACCCGACAGATGATTTTCTGAGTCACCCTGGTACACATTTTGGTCGATATCTCGGAAACCTTTAATTTGATACCCATATCGTACAAACAAATTCTAGAGTCACCCCTGGTCCACCTTTATGGCGATATCTCGAAAAGCCGTCCACCTATAGAACTAAGGCCCACTCCCTTTTAAAATACTCATTCACGCCTTTCATTTGATTCCCATATTGTACAAGCACATTCTAGAGTTACCCCTGGTCCACCTTTATGGCGATATTCCGAAATGGCGTCCACCTATTGAACTAAGGCCTACTCCCTTTTAAAATACTCATTCACGCCTTTCATTTGATTCCCATATTGTACAAACATATTCCACGGTTACCCTAGGTTCCTACATGGTGATGTTACCTTATTTTGTTTCCAAAGCTCTCAGCTGAGTATGTAATGTCGGTTACACCCCAACTTAGCCTTCCTTACTTGTTTAATCATAAAAATGTGTTTTTAGAAATCCTAGAATTTCCTGGCCTAAAAAAAGCTGAATACCGCGATCCCCCAATGCCCAAAACGCCATCGCTAGCTTGTTTATAATATCCCATTGAAGAATCAAATAAAAGAAACTTTTATACAAATTGTTATCGCCAGTTCGTTCTTTGTTTTGCATGCTTTTGCAATTTATTTAATTGCATTACGATTTTGAAAGCGAAACAGAGGCAATTAATTCAATTTTGTAAATGCAACACATTCACTACAGTTTCTCTAACTTTACTGTACGCCCTTCACCCCGCTACCGCCTTAAAATACACATCTCGTTCACAGTAACCAGCTCAACAAAAACATTAATTTATTTGCCACTTTTAACGGTCTATATACAAGCATACATTTCTTCGAGTGGCTATGCACTTGTATACGGATCTAGGTGAAATACGAAATTTTCGGCAACAACAAATCCAGAAGTAGGTAAGTAAAAGCGAAATATTTTAAATTCTCAGTGCATTTTCAAATTAAATCCGATTTAGTGAGTTAATCTTTTTGTTCGGATTGCATTGAGTTGAATTGCTAACAAGTCAAGTCCATCAGCTCATGCAGTACATATAAGAAAGCTTGGTTTTTTGCACGGCACATGCGAAAGGCCGCAGTTGTAACGGTTTAAATCATCATGAAGTGGAAATTCGGACGCTTTTCTCAGTAAGGCGGCATATCTATGTATTTATGTATGTTTGCATGTATGTGTGCAGAGTGTTATATTTGTTTCTGGCGACAATTGGCATTTTATACGCCGTCTTCAGTGCAATTGTCTTACAGCCTACAAACAAGCGCTATATATAGCAGATCGATGCGCATGTTTTTGTATTTATATAAACGCTGCTTTACAATGTCAAAAGCAGCAATGTAGAGGCAAATGATAAAGTGGCTGGTAGAAGAGAAATTCGCAATTATCATAAATAAGGACTGTCACTACATATTCCTTTTTGTATTGTTAGCTCCGCTTTGAAAATCAATACAGAAGTGAATGGACACTTGTGAGATACAAAAAGAAAGGGGAGTTCCACAGTGATTGGCATACATTTTTTTTTACGATTTTTAAGGTAGAAACTAGGGCTGTGAACTGGATCCGGATTTTTCAACTATCCAGATAAACCGGATATTCGAATAACCGGATAGCTTGGCAAAAAATCCGGTTATCCGGATTCAAAAAAGGGGAAATCCAGATATCCGTATGTTCGGATACTGGAATACAAAAGTTGAATATCTGCATATCAGAATTGAAGGAAGCAAACATCCAAAAATTATTCACAAAATATGTTTGTAGATTATTAAATTAACATCAAAAATTAAAAAGCTACAATTTTACAAACAAGTGAAAATAAGAAGAGTGGCATTTGTTTATATTGTGAAAAAACGCTGTTAATTGATCTAAATGCCCACGAAGTTATTGTTATTAATGTTAAATAAACATATATGGTACATCGATATGTTGCTTTCACTGGATATCCAAAAATACGGCTATTAACCGGATCTTCATAAATCCGGATATCAGGATAGTTTCACAAACGAATATTAACCGGATATCCATGCCGTCCGGATTTTATCCATGTCAACGGATATCTGTATGGATATCCGTATATTCGAATATGCGGATAGTCCCAGCCCTAGTAGAAACTATGACTTTTTCTTCAGTTAACCACGTACTTCCCAATATGTAATTGTTTATTTTGGACCTTTATAACTTTCGGGCGCTTAGCTATTTAAGGGGTTTTGGTTACCTAACAAAATGCACCAGTCGCATGTTTGTAGCGCCATTCAGAAATTTAAAGGGCCAATGGGGCTCAAATCGTTGTCTGCATAGCCCCTGCAAAAGACGAGGATCTCCCACCTCTAGTTGCGCTCGGTTAAGAGAACCTTCTGAGCCAGATCATCTAACTTTATACACACAACATAGCCTAGCCAAAGTAGCCAATACGTTTCAATACTTAAATCACCTACAGCTTATGATGATATCCCCTTCCGTAATCGGCTTCTGTAACAGTTAGAAAGTAAATTGTGGTAACCATCAAATTCTCTTTTAACTCGAAAATTACAATAAAAAATATCCATCGCCTTTTAAATAATAAAGTTCTGTCGGACTGGAAGGAATGTGCGAGCGCTTTCTGCTGGCAATTTTTAATACATCCCGCAGGAGACAAGGCTAGACGTCTTGCAAACAGACGGACACGTGTCACCCATTACCATCATTCTCACAAAGGCCTAAGAAGCAGTTAAAGAGGCCAGGCTCTCTAAATCAATAGGCCCGCACGGTATAGCCATGTCAATGCTGAAACACTTTAGCGATCATAAGTTACCAGATGAATGCTTTCAACTTCTTGTTGAAATCCTTTGTCATTCCCGAACAATGGAAAATCGCAATGATAATTCAACTACTAAAGCTAGCAAAGTAGTAAAGACATTGAAAGCCATCCTGCTCCCTTATTTCACTGCCAATCTTCGTCTAGCCACCCATCAATATGGCTTCCGCAAAATGCATAGCACTACAACTAAATGTCATAAATACTCAGATTATGGACTAAATCAGAAAAAACCTTATAATATGATGGCGGTTCAATTTGAGAACGAAACCTCAAAGAAGAATTAAACAGGGGGCACGAGAGGGGTGTTCTATTCCCCCCATAAAGATTTAATATTATTTCCTTCGCCAATGACTACACGATCGTGGCAACGGCCGTCCAATAGACGCACTAGTTACTAGAATAAACAGCTATCTTCCCAGTGATTCTTGTTTCTTTATCTCGCGCGACTTGGCAATGTCATCGACCAAATCTACCGCCACTGTGTTTACGACGTGGAAGGAAAGATAACGCAAATAATGGACATTCACGGCGATGGTGTTACGCTACCCACTGTCAGTCACCTAAATATCTTGAGAGTAACGTTAAATATCACTCTCATCTTCAAGACGCATGCCACCGAAATTGTATCTAAAGTACCAAGCCGCAACAAAATCATCAAGTCGCTTGCCGGAGGCACTTGGAGTAGATATAAAGAAATGGTACTAGCCTCGTACAAAGCAATTGGTCCGCCGCTCATGTACAACGCGTCACCAGTTTGATGTACTGGTCTTAAAAATACATAATAGTAAGGCTGCAGGCCTGCCAAAATGCTGTACTCAGAACTGTCTCCTTATGATTTCTGAACATAACCTACATAGCGAGGCCAAACAGCTCAAATTCAAAGAGCATAAGAAAATTCTGAACAGGCAGTTTTTGTTTAATTTTCATAAACCTGGACACTTCAACAAACAACTGCTTTAAATAGCCCTGCCTACAAAAGGGTTATGGAGCATTATGATGAGATATGGCACCTGCCAACACAGCCGTTTGATCGAGACAAGCGCAGGCAGGACCATCGACTCAGAATGGACAAAACAATGGCTGCTGGATCTGCTTGTTGTCTCATAAAATTCAAATTTGTCTTAATTTAAGGTCGAAATCTGTTAAAATTCAAGAATTTGCCCCGTACCAACCGTGGAATGCTCCCGTTTCATTTAGCTTATATTGTTATGACTTCCCATAAAATGTTCTCTACTCTGATTTCGGAAGGCATACAGAGACAAAAATTTTAAAATGTAGTATATTTTTTTCGGATCATCCCACCTTTGCAAAACAGCGTAGTAACTTTAAATTAAATGATCAAACAAAACTGTATGTAACACCCTATCAAATGAAGGAAAGCTTATATAGCCCATTATTTTTCAAGAAATTGTTTTGGGCTTTTAGAAGAAATATATACAAAAATTCCCTTCAACTTGGAAAAATTCTTCAAAGGAAAAGGTAAGGAAAATATTTATTTTAGAATTTTCTCTTGGTTTCCTTCTGAACAAAAATCTTGTTATCGTTATCCAATCCTGAATGACTTTTATGTTAGGAGAGATTTATAATTTAAACAACATTTTTTGGCCAATTTCAGACTTGAGCTCAAAATAATTTGCAAAATTGTTCACGATTTGTTCCCCTGATCCCCTATCTGCGCTTCGAGGACGATCCTAAGGCCACAATAGAGGTGGACGGTTGGCGTAAGGGTGCTCAAATGGCGCACGAGGCGATACATGTGTACACAGATGGTTCCAAAGTAGTGGAAGGAGTAGAGTCCGCGGTATACTGTGCTGATCCGGAAATAATCAGATCCTACAGGCTGCCGGATTACTGTAGCGTTTTACAAGCGGAAATAGTAGCCCTAACCAAAGCAGTAGAAACCTTGGAAGAAAATAGCCCAAGCTGCAATCGTGTTAACTTTTATATTGACAATCAAGCAGCAATAAAGGCAATAATCTCGCATAGCACAGCATCTAAATGCGTGTGATGAACTAGCTAAAAAGGGCGCATCCCTTGAGGCTTGCTCCGTAGACGTCCCAATTAGACTGGGTGAAATTTAGCGAAGGCGAGAGGTGCACATGATCGACAAAGCAGAAAAGGCGTGGATTCAAGCGCGAGGCTGTAAAGATTATGTGTAGGTCTTACAACATTAGACTAACAAAGTTGCTTCTATTATTAAAAAGAGAGGACTGTAGACTCATGACGGGTATTCTGACTGGACACTGCCTTCTGGCGTCCCATGCCTTTAAATTATGCGGGCTGGAGGAGGAAACGATCGAGCACGTTCTGTGCTCGTGCCCTGCGCTTGCCAGGCTAAGACTCCAACTATTAGGAGTGATCCAGCTGTCATATATAGAAGCAGCAAGTGGCTTAAGTCTTAGGAAGCTTCTAGTATTTGCCAAGAGGGCGGAGTTATTTTATAACATAGGTCCTTGTTTTTGATAGGGTTTTTCAGTTTGGTCGTTGAAACAATCTTCTGGTAACACTACGGAGCCATTCAGTCTATGTGAGATCCTCATGGACCGGCCAGTTCAACCTAACCTAACCTTGTTCCCGAACCGCTTGGGTACAGAAGCTTTCAGCAAATGCATTTGGACTAATTAAGCTAAAGCCAAAGAATACTTTTTATAAAACTCAAGACTGATTAAAGATCATCGTGCCACAAGTCAAAAGAAGATTACGCTAAATCGCCATCAATTTATTACACAGGTTGCATTTTTTTATACCCATTTTCTTAATCGCTGATGATGGTAAGCGCGTTCCGGCACCCGACTATAACGAAGTGAGAAATGCCATATCGGGACTAAAAAATAATAAGGCAACCTGTAATGACGGACGAGCTGGTAAAAAGATTGCATTAATTTACCTGTCAATTATGATTGGACGAGCGCATGCCTGCATGGAATTTAAAGGCTAATTAGCGCGGTATCAGCCTGCTTAATATCTCGCGTGCCGTGCGAAAGACTGAAAACCAAAGTCAACGAACTGATTGGGAATTATTGCTACGGCATTAGACTTGGCAAATCTACTAATAACCAGATATTCACGATTCGCCATATCCTGGAGCAGACTCAACATAAGAGAATCGGCACGCATCACCTTTTTGCCGACTTCAAAGCAGCCACGAAAAGAATTGCTTTTATGCTGCTTAGAACTGGGTTCGCTGCAAAGCTAATAAGCCTTTCCAATCGCAAGCTAACCCGGAGAAGTTAGATATGTGTAGTAGAAGATCTTAACCGCCGTGGCGTACAGCTCCGGGGAAATGCACAAAATCTGGGTGGGTAGTGTGGATCAGCGATAAAAGTGGTAAGCAGGAGGGATTATTTTAATGTACAAATTAGGTAAGATCAGTAATTAATCGAAGAGTTATAATGTAATAAAGTTTTTATTGTAATTCTTATTTGAGAATCTTTCAGTAATTCCAGGTTGGGAACATACCCACGCTTTTCGTCGATCCTGGTGGCGTATGCTGATGATATTGATATAATTGGCCTTAACAAACGCTTCGAAAGTTCTGATTTCTCTGGATTGGATGAAGAGGCAGTAATTGATATCATCCAAGAAAGAATCGGGGCACTCGCGCTTTGGAAGAAGCCACATCTCTGTTGACTACATAAATTCGAGACAGCGAAACAATTTCAGCTTAAAAATTGAACGAATAGTACATTTTGCCAACAAGTGCAACTTTGGTCGCTAGTCTTATCTGTCTTTATGTATGGCTCGAAACCATCAATAGTGTCGAGAGAAGATGAGATGGCCCTAGGGTTGTTTGAGCGAAAAGTTATCCGGATGATATGCTACGAATGAAAGCCCAAAGGTCATGCTATGATAAAGTGCGAAGACGCTCAGGCGAAAAAAGTATTTCAACCAACACCCGTTATTTTAAGCAGTGGAAGGTGAGTCCTCCACTGAGCTGGGATAGGTAGGTGATGAAAGACTTGATCTCCCTTGGTGCTCGCACTTGGTGTCAGTTAAGGCGAAACCGCGAAAAGTTGGGGACACTTATTACGAAACGTCAAATGTTACTTAGGCGGTAAAGCCCCAAAGAATAAAGATGATGTTAATCTCTTTAAGGATTAATAATAATGAAAATAGCTTGGAGCGATGTACCTCCAAAGAGATTTAGGCCGGGTTTATCTTGCAATTTGTGACCATGCTTCTTTTTAATTTTTCTACGAATAGTCGGGACGGAATTTGCATGTTTTACTCCTTTTCTGTACAGCATCCGCAAAGTAAATGAATTTTCGCTGAGAAGTTTTTAAAAGCAGAGGTTTTGCTTAACCTCTGCAGAGGGGCGACCCCGGTAAGAAAAACTCATTCTAAAGTATTTTAATGTTGTTTTTCCCTGTTTTATGGATTAAACTAAGTTGAAATATCATAGCTAATAACCTTGCAAGGCTTCTTTTTATTATTAAAGTCTCCATGACGTCTACTATAGTACGTAAAAATTTTTAAGACATAACTGCCCTTAAATCACTTCGCAGCATATAATAGGGATAATATTATATGCACTTGGCTATTCTATATAATTTGTAAGCCGTTGGGAAAAAGTTGTACTTTGCACAAGCGGAAGCTTTCACGATATCGTACATATGTAGCAGATTATTAAATAATACTTTGCGCACCTCGATATACTGCCAAGGTATGCAAGCCATCCTTTGATGGCGAACTCAACTACGTACTAAATTCAACTCATACGTGTGCGGTTAGCCTTTATGGCACTGTACATTTAATTGGATTCATTGTACGTTTGAAGCACTTATGTATACGAGTATCCTTATGTTATGTATGTATGTAACGTAAGTACGTAAGGTGGAGAAATTGCTTTTAATGTCCAGAGTCATTCTTACAATTGCAAAGTGCTAACGTACATAACTACATGCATACAAAACTTCCAGACAATGCACGATAAAATTAAAATAAGAGAATTAATTTTATTACCTTTAGCACAGTTGAATCTATGCATACAAGTACTAAAAACAAGGTTAAGTACAAACATACTTTTTCATATATAAAAGTACGTCATATTGCAACCACTTACAAAGGTTAAAGAATAACACAAGTCGAGTAACAATGTGCAAGCTCACTTCGTATAAAGAAAATTTAATTTCCTTTGTAAATGCAAGTAAGTGACTATTCATGGCATTCTTTTAACATCGCTACCAAAGACAACTACTCTCCTATACTCATGTCTACTGTCTAAGGCCCGGTTTTTCAGTACAAGTTCAACTCAGTTTGTCAGTTAAACTACGCTTAATCTTATTCTGCAGTTCTTCGGTCTACTTTAACTGAAGTTTAAGCTGAGCTTAAGCGGCCGATCTGGCAGGTTTAAACTCAAGTTAACCTATCAGTTATTTTCGTTCGTTCGAAATGGCTTCGAATATAGCCAACAAGCATTTGGGCTTGAGTACCATTAGAACTCATGTTGAGTTGTTTCGAAACAGTGGCTCAACTCGAGAATCATAGCGTACTCAGCAAAAGAGGGAATTTTTAATAAAGCAGAAAATGCTATTACTTAAGTTGAAAAAATTTAATTAACAACTTGTGGTTCTCTAACTAGACTCAAATATAAGATTCCAATATTACAGTATTTTCACGAAAATAAAATAAAATATGTGCAATTTAATTTTTAATAATTACGCTTCATTACCGCTTCATTACTGCTATCAACCAGGTGTTTATTTCTCACAATAAACAGCTGTTTGTTTTGGTGGTACCACCTTGGAAATTTTTTTTTAACTCCACCTCAACTTGACATCCAATGTAGGATATCAATTGGAGAAATGTGTTGAATATTCATTTGAGAACTTTACATTTCTCAAAATCTATCAAATTGGATATAATAGGATAATAATTAATTAGATTAGTTGGGCTGAAAGGCCGCGGTTATTGAATAAAACTTCCTTTTGGTTTGTTTTATATTCATAAATTTTAATTTTGGTCGATATTTCGACTTCAATCTGAAGTCATCATCAGAGACATATGGACGTCGAAGTCGATCATACATGTACATATGTCCCTCATGATGACTTCAGACTGAAGTCGAAATATCGATCAAAATTAAAATTTATGAATATAAAACAAACCAAAAGGAAGTTTTTTTCAATAACCGAGGCCTTTCAGCCCAACTAATCTAATTAATTGCAACATTTAATGCTACTAAATTTTATCAAATAGGATAATAATTTGATTATGATAATAACGTTGGAGATCAACTCGAGAACTCTGAATTTTGCAAAACTTCTCAAAGGTTGGATATGGATTGGAGAATGAAGTTGAATATCAACTCGAGAACTATATGTGTTAAGAATAATTAAATAATGATGTTCGATATCACCTCCGGAACTAGATATATATTTCGCTGTAAAAATATCTTTTAAATGTTTGTGGGTAAACCAAATCCAGCAGTTGCCGTATTTAAAAATTATCTAGATAATAAAAAACATATGCTGCCGCACAAAAAAGCCTGCCCCAAAGGCGGCCTTAAACTGTGACTGAAAAACTTCTCAATAGTTTAACTGGAGTTTAAGTTTGACTAGAGAATAATCAAATAACCAACTACTAAAAAACCAGGCCTAAGTTTAGCTCTGAAGACATTATTGAGCAGAAAAATGAACTGGCCCTTATCCTCGCATCCTTCTGTTTGGTTGACAATGTAGAATCTCTTCCAGGAGAGTTCAAAAATGGATGATCATACCTCTAAAGATGATGGAAAAGGCAAAGCCTTAAAATCCCAAAATAAAGGAATGCACCTAATTCCCAAAAATGTTAAACCGAAAACTGGGGTAATACAAGGATATAATCACTGTACAACAGTTGGATAAAGCCAAGGACATCATTAAATGCATTTAATAAATCCTGCCCTATAAAGAGAAACAAAGGCGAACCAAGTCCCTACTGTGGAGTAAAGGGCTGGGGCTTCATCGGAAACAGGCAGGAAGGTTGATGGCTAGTATCATACTTTTTCTAAGTTTAAACCGGCGAGTTCGGAGGGAATATTCATCGTCATGCTGCAAATGTCGAGAAGAACGACCATGATAATCGTGGGTGGGTGGGATAATCTTTTATACCATAAATACTAAAGATCATAAGGCTGGCAACCGTCTGCTCAAAACCCTTACGAGGCGATTTTACTGACATATAAAGTCGATTATTAACTAAAAAAAGCTAGCTTACACTAAATGCCACTGGATAGACACTGTATATATATAGTAGCTATAAACATAAAGTAACCCTTGAAGTTGAAGGAGAACGCCCTTGATATTTTTCTGAACCTTACTGGGGTTAACATAATGTCTTAAGACAAGCTGCCGGCTTTTGTTATAAATCAACTTCTTAGGGAGTTATTGGTGGAACATTTAACACCGCAAGCAGAAGAGGTTCCGGTTATCATAAGTGGCAAATTATTCACATCAATAAGCTCTCGGATGCATCGGGTACTCCGGGGTATACATGTCTGGATATCTCACAATGGTTTCACTTCTGATCACTGGGCGGTGTAGGAGCCCGATTTGGACTAAGCTCAAGCTACAAAGGCTATTATTGCAAAAAAAAAAAAATCACAGTAAAAATTCTTTCTTGTAGATCTCAATCTGGAAAACAGAATAAAGATCTCCAAAACACTGCATTTTTTTATTTATATTGAAAAATAATATTGGGATGGACATTAGATGCAGCACCCTCCCTCTCTTATTTGGAAGTATTTAAGCAGAATTAACTAGCTATCAGATCAATGTTATGTTTTTTAGGTGGAAGTGATAGCCATAACTAAAGCAGCAGATATACTGGAGGTAATCTGTGTAAACTGCAGCCCAGTCCACTTTTGTAGATGAGGCAGCCTATAAAACGATAAGCTCATTTACCAAAGTAACCAAAGGTGTCTTAGGCCCGGTTTTTCAGTAGTTGGTTAAGCTAAACTTAAACTAAGTTTGCTTAAACTCTAGTCAAATTTAAACTCCAGTTAAACTACTGAGCAAATTTCAGTCACAGTTTAAGGCCGCCTTTGGGGTAGGTTTTTTGTGCGGCAACATTGGTTTTTTATTATCTAGATAATTTTTAGATACGGCAACAGCTGGATTTTGTTTACCCAACAAACATGGAAAACAAATTTCTTCAGCGAAATATATCTAGTTCCGGAGATGATATCCAACATCATTATTTAATTATTCTTAAATCAGGTAGTTCTCTAGTTGATATCGAACTTCATTCTCCAATCACTATCCAACCTCGGAGAAATTTCGTAAAATGTACAGTTCTCGAATCTCCATCGTCGAAAACTTCCTTAAGACGTCATTCTTAAATTATTTTCCGACCTTGGAAAGATTTTTCGAAATATACAGTTCTCAAATGAATATTGAACACATTTCTCCAGTTGATATCCCACATTGGATATCGAGTTGCGATGGAGTTAAAAACAAAACTCCAATCAAGTACCACCAAAACCAGCAGCTGTTTATTGTGAGAAATAAACATCTGGTTGATAGCAGTAATGAAGCCTAATTAATCAAAAATAAATTATATATATTTTATTTTATTTTCGTGAAAATACTGTGGTATGGAATCTTACATTCGAATCCGGTTAGAGAACAAGTTGGGAATTAAATTTCTCCAACTTCTATATTAGCATTTTTTATTTTATAAAAAATTCCCTCTTTTGCTGAGTACGATATGGTTCTCGAGTTGAGCCACTATTTCGATCGGCCAGATCGGCGCTTAAACTCAGCTCAAACTTCAGTTAAAGTAGACTGAAAAACTGCAGAATGAGGTTAAGCGTAGTTTAACTGACAAACTGAGTTGAACTTGTACAGAAAAACCCGGCCTTAAGGTGCTAATACGCAGTACAAGTTGAGCGAAGGATAGCGCATCCCTCGAAGCATATGCGATAAACGTCCAAATCACCTTGTGTACTATAATAAGAAGGCAAGAGTTACACATGATCAGCCGAGCAGGTAAGTGTGAAATCAAGCACGGAACTGCAGTGTCAAAGACCGTGGACAAGTTATTTGAATTTAGAATAACAACGTTATAGAGGACTTTTAGCATTACGCGAAAATAAATTTGGTCTGGTCACTGAAGCAAAAATATGATCTGCGAGCTGAAGGATGAGCAAGCATTATGTATTGTAGTTACTAAATTAATCAGATAATGTTTCCGGCTAATAGAAGAGGACAAAACGCTGATCTAAAAGCAATAAGTAGGATCGGTCTTATAAAACTTGTAGTACTAGTAAAGAGGACAGAGTTATTTCACAACAAAGGTCTTAGCTGGTGATTCTGTAAATGCGAATTTTTCATACAAATATGAACGAAAAGTTCACATTTCAAAACTCACACTCAGAGAGTTCGGGGTCTGGTTCTTTATTGGCTTTTCAGTCCAGTCTTACATACTTATGGTTACATGCGAATTCAGCGAATGAGAGGTACTTATCGGACGGGCTGTTTCAACTTAACCTAAATTCCGAATATTTGGTGCATAGGGTACGTACGCTTTCTTGGTCTTAATTAAAAAAAAAAAAAAAAAATAAGGCCAATTTTCCAGAGCCATTTTTCGGACGCAGAGAGTAAGCAAATTATGACTCAATATAATATACACTAAGTTGATCTTACATACCTGGTATAGGTCCACATACTCTAGGAATTATTTCCAAAATGGCGGAACACGACGGATCTTCAAAACATAACTGTCTGGCTAATATACAATTCAGTATTGCTGATGCAACTTTTATGTTAGAACCTGTAAAAAGAAAATGTTTTAAAATTTAATTTATGTTGTTTGAAATTCTCAAGATCAGCTGAGAAATATCTCTTTGGTTAAATAAAACTGGCATATATTTTTTTACAGCGAACAATTTTAATACAACTTTTATAGGATTGTACAAGGGCGAAACTCAATATTAGCCCTTTTTTCACATCTATATACCTTTACGCTTAAACTTTATATGGACTGCTAAGCGAAAAACTTTAAATACACCTCTGAAATTGCTACGCATAAAATTAGTACTACTAAATTTCAATACGCATTATACTCAGATGTAACTGATGCACTAATTCTGTGTATTCTATGCGCGTCCACCATTTATCACAACTGATTAAGCTATATGTTATCCACAGAAATACAACAGAGGATTGTGTCTCCGCTTTTCGGTACACCCTGTACTGTAGCTAGTTGTTTAACCACTGCCGCTAAATGGGTCTCCCAAGCATTATCTAAGCGAGGATAGGCGTTTTTTTTTACGCGCAAACGAAACATATACGCGTTTAAAAAAAAAAAACCGGCTATTATTATTTCTCTTTATTAAGAGCACACTGTTAGCAAAGCTTTGCACCAAAAAAATACTGTCATTGCGATCACTTTCTTGAACGGTGTGGCAGCACCGCAGGTGACGTCAAGGTCGATTTGTACACATATAACGCTATGTAAATCAGCTGAGCATGGAATCTTTGTTTACTTTTACTCCGTCATAAAAATAATTGTATATAAAACAATTTTATTTTTAAATACCTGAAAGTATTAAGATCTCTGGGTAATGGAACTTGATCCAGATATTGTGAGAGAATTTGAAAATCTTGAAGTGGCGAGCGCGAAACCAAGTGAAGAGGAATTGCGCAAATTCGATGAAGATGACCTACTTAAAGCAGCGCCACAATTGGAACATCACACTTACACAACAATTCCAAAATTTTATCATGCGCCACCGCCACCTACAAATACATTACGACAGAACTTGCGTAAGGAGGCACATTCCCTTTTCCTACAAAAACGTTCACAAGAGTTGTTGGACAATGATGAATTGAGCGCACTGTGGACGCTATTGGAGAAACACTGCACGCAAGTAACTACTTTAGGGCAACAATTAATTGGTTATGATGATTACCTGAAGCTGCTGGAGGATGTTAGTCCAAAATGTCGAAAATATTTAACGGCACGGTTATTTGCTAAATTACAATGCCATTCCATGTATCCAGGTGAGTCAAAAGAAATGCTTCCTCCGTCTGCCCGTATGATTTTAACTAATCGCTTGTATAGTTCATTACGCAGGCAAAGTTGAGATCGCATCTATATTTAATTATACGATGCGCAAAGTTTGGCTGACGCAAGGACGCATTGGCTTGTCGTTTTACGATGAAATTGGCCAAGGTTACCTGCGCGAAATCGACATGGAAAATTATATAATCGACATTATACCGACGCTTGCGCAAATCAGCAATTGTGTACAACCATCCTTTCAAAGCTTCTATGTTTGTACGGTGGTGAAAAAGTTTTTCTTCTTTCTCGATCCTCTACATACTGGACGCATACGTATACGTGATATACTCGCATCTGGTTTGTTGACCGAGTTGTTAGAGTTGCGCGATGAAGAGGCACCTAAGGAGACACAAGAACTTAATTGGTTCTCTATGCCTTCAGTACTCACAGTGTATGGCAACTACTTGAATTTAGATACAGATCATAATGGTATGCTGAGTAAAAAAGAATTGGCTGGTTATGGTAGTGGTACACTAACTTCAGTATTTCTTGATCGCGTTTTCGATGAGTGCCGCACATTTGATGGTGAAATGGATTATAAAACATTTCTGGATTTTGTTTTGGCGCTGGATAATCGGCATGAGCCGCAATCGCTACACTATCTCTTTCGCATATTGGATGTACAACACAAAGGTTATTTGACCGGTCAGACACTGCATTACTTTTTCAAAGGCATTCAAGAGCAAATAAATGCGGTTAATGCGGAGGCGGTAAATTTTGAGGATTTAAAAGATGAAATTTTCGATATGGTCAAGCCTAAGGTTCCATTCAAAATAACGCTGCAGGATTTAATTAATTGGTATGTAAGAGTATATGTTAACACTTAAAAATATAAGTAAGGGCCGTATACCCTCATAAGGTTTGTTCCATCTTAACGTAACAGCCTAAATTTTGGCTAGAAAGATTAGGATACAAGTAGCTGTTTGAGTTCAATTTAAAGCTGCTCTGCTTATAGAAAAGAATTGTCAACCTCGCCCTAATGAGTCGGGCCCTGTTACAAATAGAGTGTATACCTAACCTAACATATCCTAAGCTCAACGGAAGAGGAGGGTGTTGGATGGGACAAGCCGAAAGGTTCGACTTCTCCATATAAAATCGTTTCCGAGTTACCGGATATGACTCGCGCAAACGTTTATCGTCATCGAAAACACACTTCAAAAATCTGCGGGGGGAGGGGGGGTCTCTTTGCCACAAAGAGTCGCCAAACTTCATGCCGTTAAATGCCCGACGAACCTCGTTCTCAGCGTATAATACCCGAAACTCGCAGGACCGGAAAGCAGACTTCACAGGGAGGCGCGCATTGCTATGACAGCGATTTTGATACTGCATTAGTTTCAACTCTTTCATATCCAGAATCAACCCCGACATACGCAATGTATGTCCTACCTGTATTGTGTCTCCGCATGACACCAACTTTTCTTTTAATTTCAATGTGGATCCAACACCTATGCTCTGAAACTGCGAGCTTCCTTTGACTTCCTCCGAATTGGATGCAGCCATTCAAAACTCGTACTTTGCTGTACAATCTAAAGTTTTCTTCGTTAGCGTCTCGACATCAGGCATCTATAGAAAATAGAATAATGCTTGACAATCTCAACACACCGTGAACTCTGACATAAGTCTACCAGCCGATAAAGAAGTTGGGTCTCGCTTGCTAAATGCAATAATTTTACGGATATTCATATTTAGAAGTTCTATTTCCACCAATTTGTCGTATTTGTTATGGAATGATCCATATAAGTAGAAATCAATTACATAAAGTACACCAATGTGAACAAAAATAGCACATCATGCTTATGTACTAATTAAACTTTAATATCATTTATGTATGTAAGTGCAGTTCATTACCCGCATCTTTCTCTTCAAATTTCAGTGGACAAGCAGAAACTGTTGTCTCCATCTTAATAGAATTTCACAAATTCTGGGCGTATGAGAATCGTGAGGATGGTTCACATAATGTTTAATTTGGTAAAATGAACTCAGAGAATTGTGAGCTAAGAATTGGAGTATATACAGTCACAATACACGCATTCAGTAGTTCCAAGGTGTGTAGACTGCAAACATGAGACTCGATATCTAAAGTTGTGCTGGCAATTTTTATATATACATATGTATGTATGAATACATGCCACCACGTTATATGCCATAAGTACACGAAATGGGCAAAATTGTTAACCATGAAGCATTTAATATTAAGCGCTTTAGTTTATATTGACAATATTGTAGTAAAGTAGTTATAATGACGATCATCATTCCAACATAGTAGCTTTTAGTTATTATTTGTATGTACTTGCAGATTTTTAAGACAGATTCAGCACTTAAACTTAAACGCTATGATTGTACCTATATATATTTGATATTTATAAAACTTGAATACATAGAGTCTATGAGCTAGACCACATCTGATATGTTCACTTTGCAAAACATGTTGAAGCGCATTCTGTACAGTTTTAAAAGAACATCGATCCTGGTTTAGGTTTTTTTTTTGAGTATTAAAAGCATTTAATTTACTGCACTGCAAATTTATAATAATGATAAGTTTAAATTATAATGTAAAACAGAAATTTATTACAATTTGTTAAGAATATTTAAAATAAAATCGCATTTAGTTTAAAATTCAAGACCTTAAATCTATTGTGCAGTCGAAAATCACAATAGCTTATTTAAATCTCTTAAAAAGACCTAGTGGAGCTATATGGAGACCGCTTTGATGGAAAACTAGACTGATGAAGTGGAAGATTTTGAACACAGTCAACAATGGCACCTTAGCAGCTAGAAGGAGAACTTTCACTGAGTGGGATTAAACAGGGGTGCCACAGGAAGCGTTTCTATGTCTTTTTCTGTTTAATTTCTACATATCGGAGCTCTCTTCTACACCAAAATGATGGCTACGGGCCGTGCTTATTTAAAGATAATCTTGGCTCATCGCCTGCTGAAACATATACGAAGTCCACGTTGCCCTTATTCATGACGGGTACGAGTCAGAAACCAGATCATTTTGACATACACGTCTGATACCTAAAAATATTGGAGGTTCGATAGTGCAGATATAGTCCCTTTCGCATCTAACGCTGGAGCCGTGCAAAAATCCCAGTCACTTGCAGACACGGTTGACACACCATGTTTTCATTTGGACCAAAAAGTCATAGAAAAAAGGACCAAATTTTTATTTTATTTTATTGGTATACAAACAACTAGAGTTTCGTATTCGTAATGAAATGTATACATTTTAGGATGTTTCCTTGGTTTCCTATATAAAATTTTAATAAACATATGCACAATGCACAAAAACTCAAACTGCACAAAAAAAAAAAAAAAAAAAAAAACAAGTAAGGAAGGCTAAGTTCGGGTGTAACCGAACATAACATACTCAGTTGAGAGCTATGGAAACAAAATAAGGAAAATCAATCTGGGGTAACCCTGGAATGTGGTTGTATAACATGTGTATCAAATGAAAGGTATTAAAGAGTATTTTAAGAGAGAGTAGGCCATAGTTCTATGGATGAACGCCATTTAGGGATATCGCCATAAAGGTGGATCAGGGCTGACTCTAGAATTTGTTTGTACGATATGGGTATCAAATGAAAGGTGTTACTGAGCATTTTAAGAGGGAGTGGGCCTTAGGTCTATCGGTGGACGCCTTTTCGAGATGTCCCCATTAAGGTGGACCAGGGGTGATTCTATAATGTGTTTGTACGATATGGGTATCAAATGAAAGGTGGTAATGAGTATTTTAAAAGGGAATGGGCTTTAGTTCTATACGTGAACGCCTTTTCGAGAAATCGCCATAAAGGTGGACCAGGGGTGACTCTAGAATATGTTTGTACGATATGGGTATCAAATGAAAGCTGTTAATGAGTATTTTGAAAAGGATTGATCCTTAGTTCCATAGGTGGACGCCGTTTCGAGATATCGCCATAAAGGTGGACCAGGGGTGTATCTAGAATGTGTTTGTACGATATGGGAATCAAATGAAAGGTGTTACTGAGCATTTTAAGAGGGAGTGGGCATTAGGTCTATAGGTGGACGCCTTTTCGAGATATCGCCATTAGGGTGGGCCAGGGGTGACTCTAGAATGTTTGTACGGTATGGGTATCAAACGAAAGGTGTTACTGAGCATTTTAAGAGGGAGTGGGCATGAGGTCTATAGGTGGACGCCTTTTCGAGATATCGCCATTAGGGTGGGCCAGGGGTGACTCTAGAATGTGTTTGTACGATATGGGTATCAAATGAAAGGTGGTAAGGAGTATTTTAAAAGGGAGTAATCCTTAGTTCTATAGGTGGACGCCTTTTCGAGATATCGCCATAAAGGTGGACCAAGGGTGACTGTAGAATGTTTGTACGATATGGGTATCAAACGAAAGGTGTTACTGAGCATTTTACGAGGGAGTGGGAATTAGGTCTATAGGTGGACGCCTTTTCGAGATATCGCCATTAGGGTGGGCCAGGGTGACTCTAGAATGTGTTTGTACGATATGGGTATCAAATGAAAGGTGGTAATGAGTATTTTAAAAGGGAGTAATCCTTAGTTCTATAGGTGGACGCCTTTTCGAGATATCGCCATAAAGGTGGACCAAGGGTGACTCTAGAATGTTTGTACTGTATGGGTATCAAACGAAAGGTGTTACTGAGCATTTTAAGAGGAAGTGGGCATTAGGTCTATAGGTGGACGCCTTTTCGAGATATCGCCATTAGGGTGGGCCAGGGTGACTCTAGAATGTGTTTGTACGATATGGGTATCAAATGAAAGGTGGTAATGAGTATTTTAAAAGGGAGTAATCCTTAGTTCTATAGGTGGACGCCTTTTCGAGAAATCGCCATTAGGGTGGGCCAGGTGTGACTCTAGAATGTTTGTACGATATGGGTATCAAACGAAAGGTGTTACTGAGCATTTTAAGAGGGAGTGGGCATTAGGTCTATAGGTGGACGCCTTTTCGAGATATCGCCATTAGGGTGGGACAGGGGTGACTCTAGAATGTTTGTACGATATGGGTATCAAACGAAAGGTGTTACTGAGCATTTTAAGAGGGAGTAGACATTAGGTCTATAGGTGGACGCCTTTTCGAGATATCGCCATTAGGGTGGGCCAGGGGTGACTCTAGAATGTTTGTACGATATGGGTATCAAACGAAAGGTGTTACTGAGCATTTTAAGAGGGAGTGGACATTAGGTCTATAGGTGGACGCCTTTTCGAGATATCGCCATTAGGGTGGGCCAGGGTGACTCTAGAATGTGTTTGTACGATATGGGTATCAAATGAAAGGTGGTAATGAGTATTTTAAAAGGGAGTAATCCTTAGTTCTATAGGTGGACGCCTTTTCGAAATATCGCCATTAGGGTGGGCCAGGTGTGACTCTAGAATGTTTGTACGATATGGGTATCAAACGAAAGGTGTTACTGAGCATTTTAAGAGGGAGTGGGCATTAGGTCTATAGGTGGACGCCTTTTCGAGATATCGCCATTAGGGTGGGCCAGGGGTGACTCTAGAATGTTTGTACGATATGGGTATCAAACGAAAGGTGTTACTGAGCATTTTAAGAGGGAGTGGACACTAGGTCTATAGGTGGACGCCTTTTCGAAATATCGCCATTAGGGTGGGCCAGGGGTGACTCTAGAATGTTTGTACGATATGGGTATCAAACGAAAGGTGTTACTGAGCATTTTATGAGGGAGTGGGCATTAGGTCTATAGGTGGACGCCTTTTCGAGATATCGCCATTAGGGTGGGACAGGGGTGACTCTGGTATGTGTTTGTACGATATGGATATCAAATTAAAGGTATTAATGAGGGTTTTAAAAGCGAGTGGCCCTTAGATGTATATGTGAAGGCGTTCTCGCGATATCGACCAAAATGTGGACCAGGTGATCCAGAAAATCATCTGTCGGGTACTGCTAATTTATTTATATATGCAATACCACTAACAGTATTCCTGCCAAGATTCCAAGGGCTGTTGATTTCGCCTTGTAGAACTTTTTCATTTTCTTCTACTTAATATGGTAGGTGTCACACCCATTTTACAAAGTTTTTTCCAAAGTTATATTTTGCGTCAATAAACCAATCCAGTTACCATGTTTCATCCCTTTTTTCGTATTTGGTATAGAATTATGGCATTTTTTTCATTTTTCGTAATTTTCGATATCGATAAAGTGGGCGTGGTTATGGTCATATTTCGCCCATTTTTTATACCAAGAAAAAGTGAGTTCAGGTAAGTACGTGGGCTAAGTTTAGTAAAGATATATCGGATTTTGCTCAAGTTATTGTGTTAACGGCCGAGCGGAAGGACAGACGGTGGACTGTGTATAAAAACTGGGCATGGCTTCCACCGATTTCGCCAATTTTCACAGAGAACAGTTACCGTCATAGAATCTATGCTCTTACCAAATTTGAGAAGGCTTGGTAAATTTTTGTTCGACTTATGGCAATAAAAGTATTCTAGACAAACTAAATGAAAATGGGCGGAGCCACGCCCATTTTGAAATTTTCTTTTATTTTTGTATTTTGTTGCATCATATCATTACTGGAGTTGAATTTTGACTTAATTTACTTATAAACAGTAAAGATATTAAATTTTTTGTTAAAATTTGAATTAAAAAAATTTTTTTTTTTAAAAGTGGGCGTGTTCTTCATCCAATTTTGCTAATTTTTATTTAGCACATATAGAGTAATAGTAGTAACGTTCCTGCCAAATTTCATCACGATATCTTCAACGACTGCCAAATTACAGCTTGCAAAACTGTTAAATTACCTTCTTGTAAAAGTGGGCGGTGCCACGCCCATTGTCCAAAATCTCACTAATTTTCTATTCTGCGTCATAACGTCAACCCATCTCCCAAGTTTCGTCGCTTTATCTGTCTTTTGTAATGAATTATCGCACTTTTTCGGTTTTTCGAAATTTTCGATATCGAAAAAGTGGGCGTGGTTATAGTCCGATATCGTTCATTTTAAATAGCGATCTGAGATCAGGAACCTACATACCAAATTTCATCAAGATACCTCAAAATTTACTCAAGTTATCGTGTTAACGGACGGACGGACGGACGGACGGACGGACGGACATGGCTCAATCAAATTTTTTTTCGATCCTGATTATTTTGATATATGGAAGTCTATATCTATCTCGATTCCTTTATATATGTACAACCAACCGTTATCCAATCAAACTTAATATACTCTGTGACCTCTGCTCAACTGAGTATAAAAATATTGTGTACATTTTTTTTAAAGTAATTAAACGTCTTTCATTAACCAGACGTTATAAAGTGTGTAGCGCAGTTAAAGCCCCGTCACATAAGCAGTGTTTCATATAGATGCGTTTAACTCAATCTTATGCATTGCGAACCGCAGGTTGAGCGATACTGGCGCCATATTACATGAAAAAGTAGCCAACTTCCAACTTTTGTTGCGAGAAAAGCACAAGAAGAAGAATTTGACATTTGTTTTGGCTAAGGGTGCCCGTCAGAACTTCGGAGAAGACTGGAATGCTCCAAAGACAGTTACTGTTGTAGTGTAACAAGCGGGGACCGTCCTGCACGCGGGAGCTGGATGCACTTGCGAGTTTAAGAATTTAATTGATTTATAAAAAAAACCTAATGAATGTTTTTGGATGACAAAGATACAGATACGTTTTTCATCGATAGTATATAACGGAAGTCCAAGGAAACTTGCAACTTCAACTGGGTGGGTCCAAAAATACAAGGTTTAAGAGGCCTTGGTTCCACAGTTGAATTGAAAATATGTATGGTACCATTGTGTCGGGGCGAATAAATAAAAGCTAAACCCATTGCAGTGTCTAGATCGAAGTTGTGTCAGAATGACGTGAATCTCCCTAGAAAGTCAACTTTCCTCAACTGCGAGCTTCGAGTATTGGACTCTGAAAACAGGGTTAGCAGTGCGTTTATCAGTATATTACTGTGCCGACTTATGATGGATGATGCTGAGGGCCTGTTTAGGCCCATCTTGTTCAGACGACTGAGGTATTGTGTGCCAGATTTATTTATAAATGTGCATACTGTATTTGTGCCTAACACACTACAAAGCCGACTGGAAACGCTTGGCGTTAGCAAAGTCTGCACTCTAACTACTTTTGAAGTGTCCCTGTTAGGTAAGGCAAAGTTGCGTATGCACTTGGTGTATGCGGGGTGAGGACACATTCGTCCAACCAAATGTTTCGTAATTATTTCTGAACAAAGGACTTGCTTTCTCCTATAAACTAGAGCACGGACGATTAATCCACTCTTTTCTTACTTCTCAATACTTCCGAAATACATTGCACCCAGAAATCCAAGTCCTCTTATTTACAGTCGTGTTTTTTCTCATGGACACGATATGCGATTGTATCCAGGTGAATTCAACTGCCTTCAATACAGCTTAGCTTTCAATATAGGTGGTTACTGTATTGCCTTGGAGCATCGTAGTTGCTCTCTATCTCTATGGCATAGACATACGCTTAAATACACTTCAAGAGTGGAGCAGTTGGTTAGGCTAACTTACCAACACATGCTTCGATTACAGCCCAGCCACAGTTTATATTTCCATCTTCGAGCCATCTGAGTAGATTGTCATATTCCTACTATTATCTAGGCACTCCTCCCATTCGTTCCTTCAAGTACATCTTATGTTCATAATATAATCTTTGAATGAAGTAAGGTCAGTTTGAATGCCATTAAATCGTCCTCATGACAGTTGTAGGCTGATTTTTCTTTGGCGACCAAACCTGGCGCTTGTACCGTCTAAATACCTTTTTTTGATTGTTTTTAACTCCTTGCGCTTTTCAAGGCATGCACGATATACGGCGACAGTCCACAGTCCCCTCCGAGTGCTATTTTGCAGGTATATGCTGCCAACTTTTCCCTGTTTTTTGTCTTCAGAAGGAAGATTTATTGTTGAGCCTTTCACTTTTGCAAGTAGGAGAAGAGCATTTTGGTTTTTCTAGTAAGATCATGTATCACCTCTCCGCTGGATAATTCGAGTCCAGGCCTATCTTTCAAAGAACAACTTTGGTCATCTAGTCGTTTCAAAGTTAATATTGCCTATATCGAACCTCTACAAATAGGTTAATGGGTATCTGACAGCCAATCTATAAACCAATCCTCAATAATCTTCTACTTTCCCCATCCGGATTTAAACCACTAAAGAATGCTACAAGGACCTTGAGAGCATGTCACGTCTAAGGATGCAAAGTTTATAATATCATATTCGATCTATTTCTTGATCCATCATCCACTCTGCTTAGCTGGCTTTAATACCAGCGCGGTGTAATTGATAATATTCATATCTTTTACTACTTCTTTGTAATCATTAGGAGTTTCTGGTGAATTCTAATCCTATTTGCATATTTCACTGTGCTCTTAATCAAGCTCCATTTCTCATCTGTTAGAATCAACAGTTTACTTGCATATTCGCCATTTGCGCGTTCTCAAACTTTCACCATGCATTTTTAATTCCGCTCTACAGGAAAATGTTGGTCGAATACTTAATTTAGTGCCTTTGGAAGTCAGGTGCTTATCATTCACAGAAAACTTTTTTATGAATCGCTCTTTAGCTCACATTTATTTAACTTAAACATATTCATTGTCGCACAGGACACAAGAAACAACTTAAGAGAATTTATCCCTAACTTCAGTAGTGGGGTGCGTGTCACTGGGCCATCACCCACACATTCCATTCCATTCTATTTAATTTTTTCACGACTACATTCATCACTCATTCATACTTCATAGACAAATAAAAAAAGTGCACACGAATCAACCGTACATGCGATCCAGTGTCCACTATCTTTAACTGTCGGTCTGCCTGTCTGTCTGTCATTTCGTTTCGGTATTCAGCCACAGACAAACATACTTGACATTACAGTAAATTTTCTCCTCCGCTGCTTGTATTGTCGCGCCAGCTTGTTGAATAGTTGGTTAAAAGACTGGCTGCATGAGTGGTTAGCCGGTTCGAAGGCTGACGTTTGACAGTGCACAGGCAACCGCAGTCGAATTTAATCCACCAAAGCTTCCAGCAAGCTTTCGTATGTTCATGTTATGATGTATGTACATATGTGTGTAAGTCTGTTTGTAAATCCCCAAATATTTTTGCTGCTAGAAGTTAAATTTTACAGCGGAAAATGAAAAGCCAGCATATGCATTGCCAACTAACAGTAAAGCAGCCCATTCCGGCGGGAGCGTAGTTGGTAAGTTTGTACCCTTTAGGATTTCCACTGTTCCATAAAATGCAAAGTCGCGCAAATATACTATAAAAAGTGGAAATTTATTTGTAACAAACAAATTGTGACTTTCCAGTTCACTTTTTAAATTTCCCTCCAACATCTTGGCAGCTCCCGCCTTCGAGCCAGGCTTGCCCTTATGCACTCTTAGCACATTGTGGCGTTGTGCAGTGTCCCAAATGCTTTGCATTTTCGGCTGGCTCATTATCAAAATGACCGTTTGCTTGCCTGTTGCCCCGAAGAGTTAGTGAGTGGCAAAAGTTTGGCATGTTGTTCCGAAACTTTATCCATAGCCAACTCTAACACTTTAGTTCCGCTACTCACACAAAAATAATGCATGCTAGGGATGGTATATGAGACTTGGTCAGGCTGTTGAAGTGAATCGTTTGATAAACTTATCGTTTTGAAGTAAGCAAGGTTTAGTTGAAGTAATATCATTGTATTCGCTCAAATAGCCAGGCAGCAAGACTCTGAGTTGACTGAAGTAAGATTAAGGTTTGGTTTGGGAAAGCCTGACCTCACCTTCGATTGACGTGACGAGCTGTCGGTGATCCGTAGTTCCGATGACCTCTTGTAGGATGCTCCCATACAGATGGGCTTTGAATTCGCTCAGAAAACGCTTTGCAGACTCCTTTCCTTGTAATGCTGAGATATTTTTTTTCTGGCGGGAAGTGCGTAAGTGCCGGCCTGCCGTAATAATTATCTTAAATATGGTTAATTATTAATTGGTGTTCTGAAAGGTAACTTTCCAATGACAATTCATGAGTAACGTCTGACTATACTGGCAAGCTCATCCTGCTGCAGCTTCATGTACTACCATGAAGCCGAATCACAACGTCTCTTTATATTTGACTTTTCAGCTTTTTTTAGGACTAAAGCGAAAGTATTTGTGTCCCTGTTTTCCTTAAGTTCCGAGGAATCTATCCAAGTTCGAATTATTTGGAACTCCGGAGAATCTATCTATTCAATCTCATGTAGTCCACTGGACCTTTACCAACTAGAGCAGGTATTACTCCACCTTAGCTAATATAGCATACGATAAGGGGTATCTAGGCTCACCACTAATTCTTTTTAGGAATTATTTTAGAAAGCTTATGGTCAAATATTACCATATCAACCAATTCTACAATGTTGTCGTAATATCACAGAAAACTATAGTTCAAACTTTACTGAAAAGGAAGAAGCGAAGGGACATAGATTCATCAGCCATATCTTGACGTGGTAATTGTACATTGCCTATCCCATGCTGGTAATGAGATAGAGTATTGTTTAAAGATAAACAATTCTCCACCAATCGGTCTCAGAAGAAAGTATTCTCCACAGATTAGATTCACATGCACCATGTCAGGGTTTAATATGAATACTCTTACAATATCTGATGCGAAATTATGTCAGATAAAGCTAATCTTTATGAGCACATCGCAATCATCCTTTGAGATAGTTGGATGGTTGGGCTCCGAACAGAGGCAATGTTGAGAATAAGTTGTTCGACTCTAAGTGATGTACCCGACTAAGTTACCGGGACTCATCATTCTGCACTTGGAATACCACCTTATGCGGCTTGGAGCTCAATACATGTCCTGGAATTATAAGCAGGTATCACGTTGCAGAGAGACGGTCCGAAATATCCGATACTCTGGCTGCACGTTCTCTTTAATATTAGCGGTTATAAAGACAATACGTAGTTCAAAATCAACCGACCGATTCTCAAGAACGTTTATTTGTCTTTTTCCAAGCACTGCACAATATTGACTTAATGATTTTAAAAGACTAGCTGATCCTCAGCAAATGAAGATGAATATGCATGTGTGGATAAAAAGTTTTCGCGAAAATAATGTCAACCAAGAAATCAATCGAAGCATATTTCCTGCCAACAAATATTATAAAATAAATAAACGTAAGGGCGATAACCTCCGAAGAGAATTTAGACCGAGCTTCTCTTCCAAGTTGTGCCATGCTTCTTTTAGCTTTTCCTACAAATTGGCGGGACGGGACCTACATGTTTAATGCTGGCTCCGAACGGAATCTGCAAAGTTGAGTTTTCAAAAGCTTTGTATGGTAGAAATACACTTGAAGTGTTTGCCGATTGCCAACCCCGGTTAGAAAAACGTTTTTCTTATTGAAAAAGCTTGTTTTTAAATTTTTTAATGCTGTTTTGCCCGGGGCTTAAACCCAGGATTTTGGGTTTACACTGAAATGACTGCCCTTGGTTGAGGGAAAAATTCCGAGTCACTCAGGCACGAAGAACCGCCTGCCGTGGGAAACGACCCAGGTTCTTCGTTATGGTAGGCGGAGCACGCTACCACCACACCAAGTATTACTCTGGATTAATGCCTTATTTCGACTAATAAAAGTCACGCTTCATAACCTTCTCACCATACTTGTTCTGAATCATGGACGGTGTCGGGAGAAAATGTGATGGCCGTTGGAGTTCTCCGCATATTGTCAAAGGTGCTGATCGCAAGAGCGGTATGAGCTATACGCAGATATGAACAAACCCGACATAGAAAGTGACCTGTCGGTACCCGCATTTGGAAGCAGAAAAACGGGGAGACCTTAAGTGAGTAGGAAGGACAGATGCAAGAAGAACTCTATAGATTCGAAATAAGGGTAGATGGTGTGACTTGTTACACAGCGACAAAAATCGTTAAGCGACAATTTATAATAATGATGAACTTAACTCGAAGGAGTGCTAGTCTATGATTTACATCTGGTGTAATAAGTCACTTATGAATATTCATCCTATGAAAGTCGGAAGATATAATTTAGGCGCGCGAGACGAGAATCGACATCAGTGTAAAAGTACTTGAAAAAATCCTATGAAGTAATTTTATCGCTTTAATTCTATGCGAATGACCAAAACTATTCTATCGATATTCCGTATGGCAAATATTTCTTCCAGCTCCCATCCTTAGTCTATGCTCTTGTGGCTATGTGGTTTTGTTCGCCTGGTTAGTTATTCTACTTGTTATACTGCTTGTCTTCATAGACTACACACTCATACGCGTCAATGGTATGACTGGATGTCCAGGAGGTTACGGGCCAAGGTGTGATGCTGCAGTACATATGTTTGTGGTATGTGGTGGGAGTTTCCTTGGTAACAGCTGGGCGGACATAGTCATCCTTATGGCAGCTACAATGCAATCGTTTGTGAATGTTAAAGTCGTTATTATTGTGGTTGCACAACAGCTGAAGTTTAACAGTAATATTGTTGTTGTTTATTGTACTCCTTTCCAGCTTTTGTTTATTCTGCATTTGCTTTATGCTTCGTGATCTACATATGTTTGTGTGCAAGCTTGTTCGGGTTATTGTTTGTGGGCTGGCGTGGCATTAAGCGAAAGTACTGTAATTTGACTTGTTAAGCATTATGGAAAGATTTAATAGCTCTGACTGTTGGTAAATTGTTAGAGTAGTTGGAGATTTTCATCCATCGTAACAAACTGATTATATATATTTGTAAGTAAGTATATGAATAAAATTTCATAAGCATGAAGCGAGATGCATTACAATGCAATGAAATTCGTGGGCAAAGGTGGTTGGGGATCAAAATTTTACATTTTAGAAGTGCAAAGTGCCATTTTACCTATGATAGATACATATATATTATGACATTTACATATGGAGAAACCTTAAGCAGTTGTGCTCCGACGCGTTATAATTCAATTTGTTTATTTATAAAATTCTGTATTCTTAAACCAAATTTCTACTTAAAGAAGAAAAGGAATATGAAAGTGAGGTACCCAGCGTTTGTGGTTGTTGCTGTGGCAGTGCTTCGCCCCATCCAATAGGTGCGCCCAATCCCAAATTCTCACCAATGTCCTCTAACGGGAGTCCAAGGAAACTTGCTGTTTCAACAGGGGCGGACCATAATGAGAGTGGTGTTAGAGGCGTTGGTTCCACAATACAGTTGAAGCAATGGTTGGTGTCATGTGGGGACACATTGCAAGTAGGACATACATTTTGTATGTCGGGGTTTATTCTGGCTAGGTAAGAGTTTAACCTGTTACAGTACGCAGATCGAAGTTAAGCTAGAGTGACGCGCGTTTTCCCAAGGAGAGTGCGTTCCTCCTCTGTTAGTTTTGGGTATTGTTCTTTATGTACTGGCTTCACTGGGGTGCCCAGGTTTCTAGGTATTCAACAGAAACTGTTTGGTTAGCATTACAATTCTCTCCCTAATGGGGAGTATTCTCACCTCATTATGAAGATGATGTTCTGGGGACGTAAGAAGACAACCCGTAGCGTTTGTGGTCGAAAATCACCTTAACGAAGAAATGGAATGTCGCAGCGGTAACTTATATATATTGTTTATCAATAACCTCCCTGCTTACAGAATTTTACTCTGCCTGCTACTTTATTTCTGAGCATGATTAATCCAGATATGACTTCAGAGACCATTACTTTCAGATCATGTCTAAAGGGGGAATAAAAGGGAAGAACCATTGAAAACCTTGAGAAACGGACTGGACCAAACTTCAGAAATTTAAGAAAATAAAGCTTAGTTAACTAAAGAGGTTTTCATGCTCTCAAACACCCCCAAAATTGTTTAAAAGAGAAACCAGAAACATATTTGTGGAGTAAGGGTTGAGCCTTCTTAGATAAGAGAGATATTTCAGATAGAAAAAGGTGCGAGCAACAAGGCATAGTGGGATGAGTATACGTTCCCTAAATCAACGTCAATAGAGTGAGGAATTTTCATAATGATTTCGGTTCATGGACGTTCTATCTAAGGCCGATAAAATCCAGATAGTCATAAAGAAAAATAATGGTAAATTTTAACGTAGTAATAAAGAGCTCCTCAATGTACTTTTCGGCACATATTTTCCATTGTGAGATTATGCGGGAAGGCTGGAACACATAATCAATCGACCAAGTACGCAGCTAACAGTACCGGCAATAGTTATAAATACTTAAATTTAATGGGAGGTGAAGATTTCTTTCAAGTTTACATTGTCAGGTCCATCTTGTGGGGAAAGTACGCGTCATTGGTTAATATAACGAGTGCCTTCAAAACTTACCCGATATTAACATTGCGCGCTGTTTTGAATATCCCGTCTGCAGGCCTCAGGGTCAAGAATATATTTAAAAAAAAAAGTCTCAAGGAGGCTTGAGCACAGACCACATGTCTGTAATAGAAGAGCATCGGGCTTGTACCCTAATGGTGCTTGTTATCGGAACGTATTGGATCTATATTCGGAAAAAGACCATCAACATCGATAACACTCACCAAAAGCTTCACGGTGTGTTTTACACTAAAAGAACAACAAAAACAATCCCTTGCGGGTAGTACTTGGGGAAAAGGCAAAGAAACGCTCATAGCCACTTATAAATCAATTGTCTCACCGCTTGTATGCTACGCGTCCCCAATATGGTCACCGAGCCCAAACAAAACACACTATGAAATATATGAGGCGCTCAACAAATAGCCTCTGTTGAAACCTGAGCACATCGAAAGATATCTGGGGACCCGCTTTCAAGAAACTTAAGAAGTCACTTGCGCAAGAACTTTGAATAAAATCGATACTCAAGAAATAGCCATATGAAGAAAATGAGCACATAAAGGCCTTCGGAGATATCCATAAAAAGTCGGCAGGTACTATGCCAACAATTTCCCAAATAGTATGAACTTACAGTTGAGGGAAATGATCGTCCCAGGACGACGCACGTCAATCTAGCTTCACTTCGATCTAGATATTGTGATAGGTTGAACATTTACTTGTTCAGAATCAGTCTCGAATGACCTAATGTACTTATGTCCTATTTGGAACCTGTCCGACCACGACACCAACTGTCTTTTCAATTGCAGTGTGTAACCAATGCCTCTAATACCCTAATTTCTTTGGTCCAACCCTTTTAACAGGGTTAAGTTTTCCCGGATTTCTGGTAGAGGATAATTTTCAAAATTTGTGAGTGAACGCAACTATTGGATGGATTTGTTTACAAAATAAATTCAGAAACAAGCATACCATACACGCTAAAACGATATCGTATTGTCTTTAAAGTGGAGGAAGTGTGCTTAGGTTGTAATTGCGTCAAATATACAGGTTGATAGCCATACCGAAATTGAGGTAATAATATATCATGGCACCTCATCTAGAAGTGTCCTGGAGAACCTCCAAGCATTAATTGGCGATTACAAACCTAGGCAAATTTGATCGCTGTGAAGCAAATTCCGCCAATTGTTTCTGCTTGCGATTACTCACATCATCTGCTCACACCAAAGAGACGAAAATCTTCCTCCACTTGTCACCCACAACTTGATGGACGTCTTCTTTTGCTCCGCTTCCGAATTCCGTTTTCAATAGAAATACTGCTTCAAAACACTCCGTTTGTATAACGGGAAAGACCAAAAGGCCCACTTTTGCGGCACGAGTTTTAGTTAACAAGGGCTTAAATCTACTCTTTTGGCTCTTTGAGCTTTGTGGAGCAGTAAAATGTTTTGGTGGTAATAGCCATAGTGGCATGGTAAGGTTTTGATTGACTTTACCCGCAGCTTCATTTCCAAATTCGCCAATTCAATCTTAGTTTTAAACAGGGCAAGGTTAAGTTATAATAAAGTTTAACAGTAGTTAAAATCGCACTTATAAAGAGGACCTAGGTGTTCGAGAGAACTTTTCTGATAAATACTACTTCAAGAGATTCCCGTTTCATCATTTTACTCAAAATTTTCAGCAAAACCATATGGTATTCTAGTTCAAGAAAAATCTGGTTCGCAGAACCTTAGTAAACATGCTACAAGGGTGGATTATGGGCTTCTTCTGAATAAGCTTAACATTTGCCACCGTTTGCTAAAGTACCTCAAAAAATGTGTCAATGGCAGTTCGAAGTCAGTCATCTTAAATATAATGTTGAAACGAGCCTGGACATAGCAACATAAAAACTTTAGAATAAAGTTTTTTCAATTAAAAAAAAAGTTCTAAGCGGGGTCGCCCCCTGGTAATAATTTGGCAAGCTCCCCAAGTTTATATCTGCCATGAAAGCTTCTCCGATTACCTTGCAGATGCCGTTCGGAGGCGGAGTAAAACATCTAGGTCTCGTCCCGCCAATTTGTAGGAAAAATCAAAAGGCTCACGATGCAAATTGCAAGAGAAGCTCTCTGAAATCTCTTCTGAGGTTATCACGCCTTCCATCTAGGTTGTGTTTGTGCTGATGCAGACGAGGACGTTGTTAAACACAAGTTTTTCATATATTCGCGATGGAACTATAACCGATACCACAACTGAGAAAGTAGTCGGTCGTGTGATGAGCTGCGAAAAGAGTGGCAAAAAATCAGAAACTAAGAAGAAACCACACTCAGAGCAAAAATGGGAGATCTGGGCACAGGTAAAACATGAGAAACATGGAAAACTAGTCTTAAATGATAAGAAAGTAGAGATATATGCCGCCGATTTTCGTCGTTTTTTGCACGCAGCCGTCGAATGTCAAAAATATTGGCGCGGCGGCGGCGGCGATGTCCGGCGCGGTACTATATTTTCTACTCATTTGAGACTGTCTAGGCCATTTATTGCTCATGTCGAAAATTGGACGGATATGGTCGAAAGGGGTATCAACGGATGCGCATCACTGCCAGTTATTAGAATCCAATTGCGTAATGTAACTCAATCTATCCGATCAAAAGTAATTTAAAAAAACAGGCGCTTTCAATGCCAGCTTAACACCGATTTTGCATCACCCAGTTCACCAAGTTATTAAAACAAAACACTGAAAGAAAAATTATACGAAAAATTTAAATGCTCACTTTGCATAATTTTTAAAAAAAATTAAGGAACAATGAATTCAAATAAAATTACCCAAGTCGAGCATGTTTTCAAATTGTCCTTATGTTGTTAAAAAAGCAAGTTACCCGAAGAAATGCTGATTTTTTTCAAAAATTCTTTATTCCGATTGGCGTAAATAATGAGCGAAATCAGTCATGCAAAATCCTTTAGTAAGTAGGTTCCAACAGCATAAAAATGCAGCATTAAGGCAATTGGTACATAGACTTGAAAGAACACCTCTTACGCAAGAGGCATATAAGAGAGGACTTGAGGTCATATATAATATCGCTGAAAACAAAGGATATAAAAAAGCACTGGTAGATAAGCTCAGAACGACAAATGGAGAACCAAAAAGAAATAATGAAAAGGAAAATAATAGCTGGACGATATGACATATACTGGAAATGCAAAATATGAATTGGCAAACTTCTTTAAAAAATACAACTTTAACACAGCATTCAAAACAACGAACCATCTAGGGCGAAAACTAAGAACTAACACTAACTCGGAGGATCCGTTTAGCAGCCACAGCGTGTACAAGCTTACTTGCGGATGCCAGCATAGTTACATAGGACAAACAGGACGCCAAATAAGAACGACGTTCAGAGAACACATTAGAGATTACAACAAAAACATACAGAATCCAAACATTATACCCGAATCTAACTCCGCGAATCACATGGTCGAGAATGAATGTTCCCCAGCAAACATCAATAATACAGTCAGGGTTCTTTCCATGCAAGCAAAAGGCCAACGTCTCAACGTACTCGAAAACATGGAAATCTACAAACATAAAACATTCGACGGTAGAATAAAAAACGAACAGATAAACACAATTTCTGACACAATATTTCGAGTTTATAAGAAACAAAGTAATCACACAGGTACAACAGACAAACACACAACAACAAATAAACACAAAACAATTAACACACCAAAGCAACAAACCAACAAAGGTCAAACGACTAAAATCACAGATTTTTACCTACCCCAGTCAGCACAGCACATACACATAACTAAATATACACAAGCATCAATTTTGACAATACCTGCTCATGTACCTACGAACTATAAATACAGGACAAACGACAACAACAGATCAGAACGAAAATCGATACTGATGATGGAACAACGCCGAAACCAGTTTGTTTCAAAACCAAATTTTACAATGGATGACGGAAAATCGTTCCAATGTACATCATAGGTCCCTGGGATTTAGACTCTCCTTTGAAATGATTCTCACGTCATACTTAAGTTGAAGATGTAGGATTATGCTATTTTCACCCATGAGTTACGCAATAGTATCCACTTGGACTGCTTCTGATTTCGAGGGCGGCACCCTTGGCCGAATAGTTACTCCCTAACGTTTCAAGGTGTTTCTCTGGTAGTTCGCGGCAGTATAGCGCGACAAAAAAATCCGTTCGAAAGTCTTCGGAGCTATACATAGAGCTTCTAGTGACGGTCACCAAGGTATGAGTTCGAAAATTCGCAGTCCTATAGCTTCTGTGCTGGCATGTTGTATGAGGGTCAGGAGGCGTGGTAGCGACTAGTGGTGGACAGGATTGCTACTGTTCGCACTTCGGGAATTATAGCGCTCTTAAAACAGTCGAAAAAACTAGATGCCCCCTTTAACAATAGGCTAGCGTTGGTGCTCATCATTAAAACTGTGCCATGAGTATTAAAAGTCCATTAATAGCAACCGTAAGTCGCGATAACGTGTATTAGAAGTTAGACCAGAACATTTACTTCCATGAAACCACGCTTTGTACGAGACATACAGACAAAAGTGTGACCATTTTAAGTACTTAAATTTTTTTCGGCAAACACAGTAGTACCTGTCCCTTAGACCGGGGCTAAGTTGGAAGCCTTCCTGGAGTAAGTGATTGAAGGACAGTCCCTCCGCAAGGAGCCGCTCTTGAAATTTTTGACAGACTTTGAGGCTAAGACCCCGGATCTTTCCGAAATCGCCAATACGTTGATTCCCTTAAGCTTCATACAAACAACACCTTTCCTAAATATTATTTTTTTAAATAGAAAAAAACTTTTTAAAGCAAGAACTTTTTAAAGCCGCCCACGTCGCCGCCGCCGGTATATAATACTGCCGATATAGTGATCGGCGTAAACCTCTATAAGAAAGCGGTCCCGGGGGTGTTCGACGGCGGCAGCTATGGACCAATAGGCATTTTACATCCCCACACGCAAACAAGAAATTAGTAAGTAACCTGTTCTCCCATAATTTTCCGGTGTCTCAAGAGATTAGGTTATAATTTGACAATTATGATTAATTATGATCGGCACTACGAAAGCCAAAGACCATTAACACCCACTAAGTAGGAGAAGATAATTTATGTTATTATGCTGTAACAACAACAACCCAAAAGCCAACAAAATCCCGCAATATCCGCAACAACAACAAAGGTAAAAAACATACTAATAACTAAAATTAAACATGGAAAATTACTGCTACGAAGTGCAAAGCATTTTCACTCGTTCGGCACCACAAAACCAACCAACCTCTTATCTTTGTATCCAATTACTGTAGAATGGTGATTTTAATAAAGTCATTAGCTCTACGAATGAGGTAAACAAAATTATACGCTAGCTGTAATAATGCAGTTCAACCCAAACTAAGATACATCGAACATTATTTGCCTTATATTCTCATAAACACTTAATCCTCTGGTTATCAAACCAACACCATCTTGAATAGCGAAACCGCACATTCAGCGAATATACGCGTCCATTATACATACATACATACATACTAGAGGTTTACGCCGATCACTTTATCGGCGGCGGCGGCGTAGGCTTTATTATATACCGGCGGCGGCGGCGTGGGCGGCACGCTGGCACACGCCGGTGTTCTTACTTAAAAAAGCTTGATTTTTCTATTTAAAAAAATAGTATTTAGAAAAGGTTTTTTTGTATGTATTTAAGGAAATTAAAGTTTTGGCCATTTCGAAAAGATCCGGGGTGTTTGCCTCAAAAACTCGCAGATCGTTCAAAAATTCTCAGGAGTAGCTTTTTGCGGAGGGATTGTTCCTCGCTCACTTAGTTCAGGGAGGCTTCCAACCTAACCCCGTTCTTTGGAATTGGTACAGCGTCTGCTGAAAAGAAGTAGAGATACATAAAACTGTAACACTTTTGTCTGTATATCTTGTGCAAAGCGTAGTTTCACCTGGGGTTAACTCCTACTAATCGTCGCGACCATAATTTCTTTAAATCATATGTGGCTCCTTGGCAGTCACGCACAAAGGCAACTTACGGTTGCTATTCATGGTCTTTTAATACTCATGACTCTCGTGGTACAGGATGCATCCAGTTTTTTCGAGCTACAATTCCCGATCATTAGGAGCTACAATTCCCGATGTACGAACAGTAGCAATCCCGACCACCAGTCGCTACCACGCCCCTTCTGATCCTCACACCATATGCCAGCACAGAAGCTACATGATTGCGACTTCGAACTCATATATACCTTCCTCGACGTCACTTTCCTAGAAGCTCTAAGTGTAGCTCCGAAGACTTTCTAACGGATGTTTTTGTCGCGCTATGCAGGGAGTTACTATTCGGCCAAGGATGCCGCCCTCGAAATAATAAGCAGTCTAAGTGGACGTCATTGCGTAACTCAAGGGTGAAAATCGTATAATCCTCCGCGCATCTACATAATTAAAATTTTACAAGGACCCTTGATACAATTTTTAAAATGTAGACCAAGGTTTGCAGACGTTTGTGTTCACAACATTTATTTTAATAGTCTTCCTTAAATCAAAACGATATTTTAGAATGGATGACGCGTAATTTCAGTTTTCAGACTAGTTCGACTGTCCACTACGTTAGGGTAGTATCACACACGGTCATTAGTTCGACTGTCTTGGGAAAGCTTTTGCTTCACCACTTTGAGTGTTCTTGCGAAGGACAAAGCCTCACCTGGTAAATATATGTGCCTACGTATTCACATTTGTAAAAGAAGTCGTAACGCGTAGGTTATATTTAAACTATATTATAGGCTATAATCAATGTAATTAACTCCAAGGGAATAGTTCTGCATAAGGGCCGCCAATTTTAGGAAATGTCAAACCGGAAGACTTGGGTGTTGACGGATGAAGTGACAAAATCAAAATTAACATTTCAGACGCTATTGTATAGTTTCGCAAATAAACAACAGGTTTTTAAATGTAAGCCCAAGTGATCTTTCAAACCCTTCTCATACGTATATATATCCTCAACTTAAGTATGAGGTAAGAGTCATTTCAAAGGAGTGTTTATGTCCCTAGAACCTACTAAAGGATTTTGCATTACTGGTTTCGCTTATTCCTTCAGTCAATCGCAATGTAATTTTTTTTTTAAATCGGGTAATTTTTGGGTAATTTGCTTTTTTTTAACAACTTAAGGACAATTTGAAAACATGTTCGCCTTGGGTCATTTTATTTGAATTCATTGTTCATTATAAATTTTTTGAAAAAAAAAAAAAATAAGCAAAGTGAGCATATAATTTTATTATAAAACTTTTAGTATTTTGATTTAATAACTTGGTGAATTTGGTGATGCAAATTCCGTGTTAAGCTGACATCGAAAGCGCCAGTTTTTTTTAATAACTTATGAACAGTTAGAAAGAGTTAAATTTCGCAATTAGTTTCCTATAACTGGCTGTGATGCGCATCCGTTGATACCACTTTCGGTCATATGCGACCAATTTTCGAAAGGAACATAAATGGCCTAAACAGTCTTAAATGAGTAGAAAATATATAACGCGACGGACGCCGCCGCCGCGCCGATATTTTTGACATTCGGTGGCGGCGGGCGAAAAACGACTAAAATCGGCGGCGGCGGCGTTTATCGGCGGCGTATATCTCTAGTACATACATATATACACACATATTAGTTACTTAACTACGAGTGTAAAGCTGACATTATGTAGCGTAAGCCAAAAGTTTTAACAAACGTGAAATATTTCATTTGTACATATCCGCCTTGCTATCCATAGCTACCACCGACTTGCTAAGCCCTTTACCACCCCCCGATTTTAACTGTTCTATGGAATGTGTAAATAAACTATAATAACTGAAGTGAAAAAAACGAGCATCCGGAATATTTTGCAACAAATTGGCAAAAATCGTAAGCGAGTGCAAGCGCAAAAGTAAGTGCATATAAAATATATACATATTTAATGCAACAACAAAACAAAAGCACACACATACATACATACTAATGTGCACAGTTGAAATGCTCTGTTGCCATTGTGGCGTAGTGCAAATTGTCTGGTAAACCGAAAATTCTAGTTTTGTTCATTTTCATTTTTCATTAAATGGTTTCAATTTTTGTTTTTTGTACTTACTATCCATTTTTTCATTGCCCCTGTCTTCCTTAAATATTGTATGAATGTAGGTACCCAAAAATAATAGTAACGTTTCGGTTGTGAGGAAGTGCATCAATTTATATTTGCTCCACTTGCTTTCTCGCTTTGAAATAATACACGCGAATGACACTGTCGAAAGAAGCATTAAGCAATTGCTTGTTGTTGGTGTACGAGGTAAGGTTTAGAGATTCATGTGCGACTTATTGTTGTTGTTGTAACTAAAAAAAGGCTCTACTTTGGCTCCGAGATCCCGATAAGCAGACGTCCATATTGTGTTAGCTAAGACACTGCATGCGCAACGATTATTGTGCATTAGGCTGTACGTCACCGAAAGTAACGAAAGAACGTTCCTTAATTTGATGTTAATGTCAATAGGTTCCCCCAACACAGTTTATAGTTTTTTGGCCCCTTGAATTATTGCTTAAATCGTGTTGATAGGTCGCTTTCTATTCATGTACGTATTATGTGTTCCAAATATGAGCCTAATCGGACCACAAATACAATTTTTCCAAATATTTCGATCCATGCGCCACCTGTCGGAGTTTTTTCTTATTATTGCATTGTAATCGGGTTCTGAACTATATTCCAAGTTTCAAGCTTTTAGCTTATCGGGAAGTTACTTAAATTTCAATTACAAAATTCTGTTCGCTACACAGAGTCAAGCTAAATAAAACCATTTAATAAAAATGGAGCAAAAATTCGTTAAGTTTTTGAGAAAATAATAATTCTCAATTTTATTTTCAGAAGTGGTTATCATTTGAGTTCTTTCAAACGTTAACTTTCTACTTATTTATTATTTATGAAACATTTGCGACTGAGAATCCGATCATTGGTCCTAAAATATTTGCTAGTTAGTCGAACTCTGGTTGGCTCATGGCGGAAGTAGACAGATGTCGGCCGGAAGTTGATGATTGGTTCTTTTTCTATGTGATTTGACATTTTAACTTGACGCGCAGTACGACTTTAACAGAAAACTATAAAATTAAAAAAACAAAATACATGAAATATTTGTGTTTGTTAGTATGCCGCCCTGCTGACACCTTGTATGAGTTGATCTTGAAGTATACAAAGTCAGCTTTTTACAATTATGCAGCCCATCGTCAAGTGCGAAAGAACGAATTTTTTTGGTTTCTTATAAGCATTGAACGAAGCCGGTTGACGCATATGCTAAGTATTGAATTAAATATGAAAACTGGCTTTGCTGATAAGCTTGGTAGACTCAACACCACCAAAACATATTCAACCCCCTCTTTCTTGATCACACTTGAAGGAAAGAAAAAATCATTTAGTAAGTGTTTTTTTAGGTTGAAAACGCCAAAAGCGGCTATTTTAAGTGTATTTGAGAATAAGGGTAGTTCTCCAGTGCATATCAAAATGAAAAACTAGCCGGACCCGTGCGCATCTTGCGCAACAAATATAAAAGTCACATATCAAATATCAACAGAAATCAGTTGTTCTATCAATCAATCATATACATATATATTATAAAGTAAATATTGTTGCATTCAAAATAAAACAAAAGTTAATAAGATGCGACGATTGGAAACAAAAATATAGCGTTTTGAACGTGGACAAGTTTGTTTACCCATCGAATCTGAGCACATGCAGATCTCTGAAAAAATTTTTTTCCACGAAATCCTGATATATCTAGCCATAACCGCAGAAAGGGCTTAACCGTCATAAACAAAATTGTTCAGTAGACGCTTTTTTGTATTTATATTGCGATTACTTTAGATAGTAACGTGAAAGTTGGTGTGTATATAAGACTATATAATTGACGTATACTAATATGGGATTTTTTTTTTGCATTTCTTTAATAATTATGGCGCATTTGCCGCTTCTGCCCTTTTTGCTTTCCAAAAAAAAAAAAAGACTTCGTTACTTGAAAGTGTCGGTTAAGCCAAAACTAAACTAATAAAAAAATACACATTTGAAAACAATAAAAACAGTCGTTGGTGATGCAGATCAATGTCTTTATTCAGATTTCAAGACGGAATTCATATTTAAAGATGCAGACTGATTAACAAATGTTTTAAATTTACAACTAAACTAACTTTTTCTAAATAAAAACTATATAACTAAGGTACAATCTATTCATTTCAAATTGCCGTCTTCTACATCAGTAACTGGTAATATATCTGTGATAAAAGAGTTGTGTTTTAAGTTGAGGTACTCTCGGTGGAAAACTTCGGGAATTATATTTTTACGATCGAGCACGTTCTGTGCTCGTGCCCTGCACTTGCCAGGCTAAGACTTCAGCTATTAGGAGTGATACAGCTGTCAGATCTAGAAGCAGCAAGTGGCTTAAGTCCTAGGAAGCTTCTAGTATTTGCCAAGTGGACGGAGTTATTTTATAACATAGGTCCTGGTTTTTGATAGGGTTTTTCAGTTTGGTCGTTAAATCAAACTTCTGGTAACACTACGGACTCAATCAGTCTATGTGAGGTCCACATGGACCGGCCAGTTCAACCTACCTACCTATATTTTTATCACAAAGTGATTTAAAATCTTAAAAATTTAACTATGAAATTCTCTGTAAGCTCCTGTATAAACTGAAGTAGAAGATCCCTACTTTCGTAGAAGTCTTTTGGGTAGTGCTTTCGTGATCCTCCTACTTCGTTTCCCAACACAAATATCTTCTTCAACTATTTCCTCTGAAGAATCGGTGTCGCTCTATGGAACTAGTGCAACCTTATTTGAAATCTGCAACAATCATCTGGCTATATTCCTTATAATCCTTATTAAGAAAAATCTTAATCTAAAAAATAATCATCTGTGTTTGCAAGAAGTCCATATCTAAATTAAAAACACGAAAATTACGAAACATGCATACCAAAATGTAAAAAATTTGTATTAAAATAACAAAATTTTCTCGGATAAAAGGCTTAACCTACACATTGCGAGCACAAAAAAATATAAACAAAGTGTTTTGTGCACTTGAGCCAAAATTGGCTTATCTATTACTTCGTATCTGTATTTCGTAGGACTTTAATTTTTTTGGAAAACATGATATTTAAACTAAATTTAAGAAAAAAGCTTTTCTAAGAACAAGCTTCTATTACTTGTTAATAAAACGAAGTAAAGAGTAAAAAATAAAATTAAAGAAAAAAAAAACTTTTTTAAAAATAAGATTTTATTATTGGTTAATAAAATTAACTAAAAAGTGCATATGGTAATGGCCTTTCGGTTTCCATCAAAAATAAAAAATCACTTTATATAATTACATTTATCAGCCAATCCTCGTTTAAATGAACTCGTGCGATATACTTCGATCCACTTCACTACACATAATTTCCAACTCTAACGCTTCCTATCTCCCTGCTTGGCTATTTGGCTGTTGGACTGCTTGTATCAACAAGCGGAAGTTGTAAAGCTGCCATTTTGTCTGCTTTTACCTACATAATTTTCTCTAACCTATTGCTTTCTCTTAGTTAAACCTCGGACTCTCGTTTTATTACTAATTTCCAGGCAAATTATTGCCTGGACTTAACTTTTCACCAAACTTTTAAGCCACCACCAGCTGGGCACAATTGCTGCGCCAATCAACGCTACTTCCATGAGCCACAATCCATTTTGTTTAGTTTGAAGGACATTCAAATTGCTTTTGTTTTATATCTCCTCCTGTTATAAAATTTTTTATTTAACGACCGAAGATGTTCGAATGAATGAGGCTGTGCAGACTGTGAAAAGGTTGATTCAGAGAAATTGTAGCCTTTTATCAGAACCAATAATTTATTAAAACATTTTGTCTTCCACAAATGAAAGGAAATGACACAAATATAGCGTAATAATAACATAAATAAATAACAATATATGAATGTACAGCAGAAGCATAATGCCTTCTGTGTAAGGAAGGAATTAGCTGGGTGTGCGAAGACCCAAAGAGTTGAAATAAATTAATGTGAAAATGATACAAAACAAGTAAAGGTGCCTAAGTTCGGGTGTAACCGAACATTATATACTCAGCGTGAGCTTCAATTGTTCATTTCATTTCAGATAAATTAATTTTCTACATAACACGTGACACCGCCCGTTTAAAGGAAAAATGTCTCCCCGTTTCCTCTTACAATAAAAATTGATAAGTGAAATATCATTGATTCAAAACTATTTTTTGCTATGTTATAGCTTATTGTTCTAGTCTATGACCCTTTTATACTTGTTTTCTATCTAAGTTGCCGTGGTCTTTAATCGATCCCGTCCATTTTTACTAGAAATATTTTCTGCTATAAGGAAAATATCTGCACACTATTTCACTACGATAAGTTAATTTTTCTTCGAGTTATGGCTCCCACACCCATTTTCAAAAATTTTAGTGCTTTCCAATTTAATGTTATATCTCAATTTACAAAGTAAAATTATATTGATACAAAGCTCTTTTTCGCTAAGATGTAGCTTATTATTTTCGTCTACGACCCTTTTAGAAGTCTTTTATATAAAAGTGGGCGTGGTCTTTAACCGATCTCGTCCATTTTTTGTAGACGTATTTCCTGCTATAGGAAAAATTTGTGTACCCAATTTTATTAAGATCCATTAATTTGTCTTCGAGTTATGGCTCCCGAAACATAGAAAATTACTTAGTCATAAAAGGGGTGGTGGCACGCCCCTTTTTTTTTAAATTTGAAGTTTTTCCTATTTATTGTTATAAATCCACTTGGGAAATGAAATACCATTCCTATAAAGCTCTGTTTTGCAAAGATATAGCTTATTTTGTATTTAAAAATCTTTTATATAAACGTGGGCGTGGTACTTAACCGATTTCGTTAGTTTTTCTTCAAAGCATTCCTTATTGTAAAGGAAACCTCTCTGCCGAATTTTGTTACGATAGGTTTAACCATTTTTGATTTTTGATTAATAATATTTGTAAAATTGATTTTATCACAAGTGGGCGGTGCCACGCCCATTTTAAAAAAAATTTTCAAATTTTTATCAAGAGTCTCAATATCAGTTCATACGTAAAATTTCAACATTCTAGGTTATTATTTACTAAATAATCAGGTTTTTTGTGTTTTCCAAAATGTTATATATGTAAAAAGTGGGCGTGGTTATCATCCGATTTCGCTCATTTTCAACACCAATCTATTCTGGGTCCAGGTAAGCTCGTGTACAAAATTTGGTGAAGATATTTCAATATTTACTCAAGTTATCGTGTTAACGGGCAGACGGACGGACGGACGGACATGGATCAATCAAATTTTTTTTCGATACTGATGATTTCGATATATGGAAGTATATATCTATCTAGATTTCTTTATACCTGTACAACCAACCGTTATCCAATCAAAGTTAATATACTCTGTGTGCAAAGCACGCTGAGTATAAAAAGAACGAAACAAAGCAGATGTAATGGGAATCGATATGAAATTTTAAATGAAATGGAAATAAAAATAAAAATGTTAATGGATAACAGGACGGTGGTACTTTGAGACAGGATCATTCAATGACTACTGGATGTTGTTTGCTGTTTGTTAAAGTTGGAAATATAGTACAACAAATAAATAAAATAACATCCCAGTCAGCATTTTTTGCAAATTTGGATCAAAAAATATTTAAATATCATACCCCAAGATGACGTTCAAATTTAAAAGCATTTTCTGTTCGAAAATTAATATATCGTCGGGAGAAAAGTGTACCCTAAATGAGTAATCATTTATGATTCATATTTCGAAACGCTTTTTATTCATATTTGATATCATAGTAAAATTGAGCTTGAATTATTTTAGAGTAATATTTGGCTGCTTTTCACAGGCATTTTCTGATCATATTCGTAAACATAGTATTTCAATCGTTTTGGTTGTGATTTTTGAATAACTTTTGAATGCGATTGTCATGCATTTATTCCTCATACCTCAATCAAAGTAAGATACCATACAATAATCTTATTTCATCAGGGGAAGAAAGCACGCGGAAGTGAACTATTTGCCCCACAGGAAACTCACAAACAAACTTGACCGATATACACCTGCGACTACAACATCCAACATCAGCTATTATAGTCAACATCTTACGATACGGGATGTTGAAGGTAAATATGTCAAGAGAGTTTCACTTACCTGGGGTACAAATAGTTCACAATCTTTGTATTGTCCAACCATTATGTATTTTTTGGAAACCCGAGGAGAAATGGTTGGGGAAATCTTCAGTCAAGAGCAGCATTTATGTACATTATTTCTCGTTTTGAAGAATATCTTTTGTATAAATAATACACCTTTTTTATATTTTTTCTAAGCTTCGTGATAGCGTGAAAAAAAATAAGATTTTCAAGTAAAATTTTAAGAAGTATAAAATTTTAATAAGTATAAAATTCATTACTCAGTAAACAAATATAATCAGAAAAGATTCAGAAAACTGAATTAATAATGATTATATCACCTAAAGTAAACACATTTGATTCAAATATGATTCCAAAATGTGATTGAAAAACTATATTCAGTTTTTAATCATCAAAGGTAAGCATGTTTGATTATTCTTTTTGTTGATGTTGGCGGCCGCCGTGGTGTGATGGTAGCGTGCTTAGCCTACAACACCGTATGCCCTGGGTTCACACCCCGTGCAAAGCAACACCAAAATTTTAGAAATAAGGTTTTTCAATTAGTATACAATTTTTCTAAGCGGGGTCCCCTCGGCAGTATTTGGCTAGCGCTCCGGGTGTATTTCTGCCATGAAAAGTTCTCATTGAAAACTCATCTGCCTTGCAGATGCCGTTCGGACATGGCATAAAATATGTAGGTCCCGTCCGGCCAATTTGTAGGGAAAATCAAGAGGAGCACGATGCAAATTGGAAGAGAAGCTCGGCCTTAGATCTGTTCGGAGGTTATCGCGCCTTACAATTATTTAGTTATTTAATATTTTTATTGATATTTATGAAATATTAAAATTTAATCCTGAAATGTCTTCAAAATTGATTCCAAAAATGCTTTTCAGATTTCATCATCAAAAGCATTCATATTTGATAATTTCTTTTGTTCAATTGTATAATAACTCATTATTTAGTCAGAAAGGGTAATCAAATTGTATTGATATGTAGGGAAATTCAAAATATAATCGCCTAAATGCTGAGTGGGATATTTCATAAAGGCTGACATAGCACATTTCATTTAGCAGAAGTAGCTTTTATTTTCATTTAACGAAAGCTGCGGCGGAATTGAAACGCCATTTTATCTAGGTAGGGAAGGGAGTTGGGCGTGTTGTTGGATAAACTTTTTATAAATATATAATTCATCAAACATGCTTTATATATTTTCTGGAATTTCATATTATAAGCTAACTCCATTTATAGCGATATGAGGAGTATGCTTTGTGTATTTAACTGAAAGCTTTTTTCGTACCATTTGTGTATATCTTTGTAGATATTTTTATGTACAATATGCTGACTTTATTTAATTTAGTTTAATATTTTTTATACTCAGCTGAGCAGAGCTCACAGAGCATGTTAATTTTGTTCGCATAGTGGTACCCCGTAACAGCATAAACTAATCGAGATAGATATAGACTTCTATATATCAAAATTATCTGGGCGAAAAAAGAAATTCATTTAGTTATGTCCGCCCGTCCGTCCGTGCGTCTGTCCATTAACACTATAACTTGAGTAAATTTTGAGGAATATTAATGAAATTTGGTTTGTAAGTTCCTGGACACTCATCTCAGAACGCTATTTGAACGAAATTGGACTATAACCACGCCCACTTTTTCGATATCGACAATTTCGAAAAACCGAAAAAGTGCGATAATTCATTTCCAAAGACGGATAAAGCGATGAAACTTGGTAGACGAGTTGAACCTATGACGCAGGATAGAAAATTGGTAAAACTTTGGACAATGGGCGTGGCACCGCCCACATTTAAAAGAAGGTGATTTAAAATTCTTGCAAGCTGTAATTTGGCAGCTGAGTATGTAATGTTCGGTTACACCCGAAGTTAGCCTTTCTTACTTATTTACTGTTAAATTTTAACACATTGTTTTTGTGAAAGTCTTAACATTATTATCACTCAAGTAAACTACATACTATGATTGCTGCGATTCCTATGGCACTAGACGGAATGGATGGTATGAGTTGCTGAAGCAGAATTATCGATAATAAAGTCATGCATACTAAGGTCATAGATCCGCTGTAGGTACGCCCGAATAAAAGGTGTGTTAACTTCTATCCAATAAGATACGATAGAGGAACTGCGGCAATGGTGGTTTCTTGATATCTGAAGCAAGAATACGAGTCCTTTCGTCACATTTTTTTTATTATTGCAGAAGAGTGGAATACTAAGTGCTCTGCCAAAATATCTGAATGTTATTGTTGTTGTATTAGCGATTAAGACACTCTCCGAAGGTTTTGGTAATAAAGCACCAATAAAACTTCTAGGCCATCCCGACCTCGCCATATATGCGTATGATATATTCATATTTGAATAATTTTCAGTTGCCTCTCTTCGCTACACTATCTTCTCCCGTAAAATAAAAAGGGTTTATGTTTTCTTTTACCACGTTATAATATCACTTTTCTATTTATTCTTTACCAATTAATGAAATTTATTCAAGACTTTTGTTTCACAGACAGGTATATAAAATGTAGGTGTTTAAAGTATTAATTATAAAAAGTATATAAAAAGTATATGTAGAATGGTTGCGATTGACGGCTGATGTTGACAGACTGGTTTATTGCGATCTTGTCGATGACGATGGCAGTTCGTGGGTGTTGGCGCCTTTCCAATAACCGCGCACGGCTGCACCTAAAAAATTCACACGCTGCCGTCTAAATAGGGATGGAGGCGGCTTCAACAATATTTGGAACAGGATTTCTCTCGCGTAGGTGAGGTTGACAATTCGGCTGCGGAAGCTCTAAAACTATAAAGCTTTGTATTACGCTTATAAACCGCTTGGATATCAATATATTTGAATGGATGTGTTCAATTACAAATAAAAACATTTCCTAATCAAAGTGGAATTTCCTCATAAAAATGCAAAATTTAAATTTTTTATATTTTAAAATAAGTAAGTTTAATCTATAAATCAAAGTCTTAAATTTTTTAACGAAGTAATCGCGATCAATACTGACTGCAACTTTTCTTAAAAAAACTCTCGAAGAAGATAGCCACATAAAATAAAAATTAGCCCATAAATTTCGGAAATATTTAATTATTAAATATAATCATGCTTGTGTGAGTCGTAAATCAACTGCCCGCCTTTAGTGAATTGGTTTGTCGTATTGAATTAATTTCATTGGCTCAACACTAAAACTCTCTCGATGCTTTTGCCATAGGCATTAGGACTCTACAAGGGCCATCTTATCGATAGAATGTGATATTTGTAGGGAGAGGATTTTACTTTTAAACTGAAAGGATTTGCTGGGAGGATGACAATTTGTGGGAGCGAAGCAACAATGAGATTACACTGAAGCGACAGCCATTGATCGGGAAGAATCTCGAGTCGCTCCGGTACATAGAACCGGCTGTCTTGGGAAGCTGTATGAAGAAATAAAATACAAACAGGTCCTCAGTGATATCCACAAAAAGTCGTCAGACCTTTATGTCAGCAAAAATACCCTGAGCTCAACAGCAGGGGAACGTACTCTCCCTAGGGAGGCGCGCGTCACTCTATCTCAATATCGATCTGGATACTGTAGCAGGTCAAAGTAATTGCTTTCCAGAATCAACCCCGATATACATTATACATGTCCCGTTTGCTATGTGTCGCCACATGACACCAACCATCTCTTTAATTGCAATGTGGAACAAAGGCCCCTAACATCCCTCTTACTCTGGTCCTCCCATCTTGAAACTGCAAGTTTCCTTGAAATTCCGTTAGATGAAATTGATGAAAATTTGTCAATCGTCGCGCCCATTGGACGGGGCGAAGCATTGCTACAACAAAAACAACATTAGGAATATCCTTTATCCTTCCCTTGTAATTTAAATTTCACTTTCAATGTGAAAGTGTAAATTTAAGTTCATATTAAACCACAGCGGAAGCGGGGTTATAAAGTACGATCCCGAAAAAGAGTTCAAATGTAGTACTTGCAATAGCAATGAAAAACCAATCGTACGCCGTACTCGCTTTATTTTAGAAGCTTTTCTATTAATTCGCTTTTCGTTACAAAATGGATATACCTTATTATGCATCGGCGAGTGCATTTATGCACTTAAGGATGTATGTGCCTATAAACGCCCTAAAGGAAACTTTTCTAATAAGTTTTGTTCAACATTTTTTTTTTAATTTTCAGCGAAGCAGCCAATCCTTTATGACATACTGATAACATTGTTAAGAGGGTGTTAACTTTATTTATTTTTTCCTTGGGGTTCTATACATACTAAATAGGCGATGCCTTAATGCGGTAACAGAGGACCTATATTGTCGATATAAGGGTACAGTAGTGCTTCAGTAACAGGTACATACATGTTACTTAAATAGAAGTCAGGTTAGGTTAATAATGATAAAGCTACCAGGTACTTGACATCATACTCCACAACCTGGTTCAGACTATCTAGAAATGGAGCACCCAGAAAGCGCTGCGGTGCTCCGCTAAGTGCCGGGCAGTTGCAGATGAGGTGACCGTCTCCTCCTTCTCATCCTCTTTACAACTGCTGCAGCATCGACGATAAGGCGCTCCTAACCTTTCTCCATGCCTACCTATAAGGTAATGACTAGTTAGTACCCCTACAAGTATGGAAATTGTATCCCTACTTAGGTTTTACACGTGACGGGATCTTACGATAGAAGTAGAATGTTAAAAAAAGTCGAACGCGATGCTATACTATTTTTTGCTGTATTAATTTCCTTCAGGATTCCGCTCTCGTCTGCTCTCAAGAACTTGCCTACATACAGAGCTGGGCAAAATGGATGCAAATACTGAACAAAAGATAAATTTGTTTTAAACTACAGGCCGATAGACTTAGCCGCTTGAGGCTTCTCAAAGTAATAAAATTATTTATAGTTGCATTTCTCATAAATAAATAAATAAAAATAAAATATTGTTTTTTTGGAAATAACACTTTTTAAAGTTTTAAGTTTGAAAACTTACGGTGGCAAAATTTCGGTAAGATGCTGCAAGAAATTCAGAACAAGATCCCTGCATAAAATTTGGTGTCGTGGCATTAATGTTGCAGGTATTTTGCAAATCGTATCGAAATGTCTTCGAAATCACCGTAATATGGGCCCGAAAAGTAAGTAAAGTGAGTTTTAAACTAGCGTGGTTTCAAAAGTGTTAGGTCTTTTCCCGGAATATAACCTTCAATTATTCCAAATGAACTCAAGCGGTGCGGAAGGAACTCTATTTGGTTCAGCAAAAATTTCAAATATACTCTACTTACGAACTACTTACAAATTTTCCGATAGCTCCCATTCCTGCAACTTAATATCTCGAAAACCTACATTAAATAGATCACATTCATGGACTAACTGGGACGTATTTCTGTTCACATCTCAAAAATTCTAAGATGAAACTGAAACTTCATGCAGCCGGTCTCCTTTACCAAATTTCATCCAAATCGTTTGAGTTGTTTCCGAGAGACAATTGGATGCATTTAGCCGCAGCGAGAGTACTACACGCTGGGGTGTAATCCTGCTAACATGATGGGCCACTGTCACCGAGCAGATTTGGAAAGCTTTTGGAGAGAGCCGGCAATTGCGCTTGTTTCCATGATGTTGAAGGAACCTGATATAGCGGGGAATGTTGCTGAGAAAAAACCTTTGGTCTTTGTGATTTTCTTACGGAAGCATAACTTCATGAAGCGCTATTTCGATAGTTCCATGTTGCGCCTTTCATAGTTTAGAATCTGTTATTACTTATCTGATTTTGCTATGTGATACTCTATCAAGGCCACTGAATATAATGCATACAAGCCTCTTAGCTCAAACATCTCTGGATTTTTCATATGCTCGTCTTCCTATTTTCAAAAGTAAAGGAAGATAGCATTGATCCTCATACACTATTACGCGTAAATGTGAGATAAACACTGTATTTGGATCACAAAAAGATCCATCAGGAGTTCGGGTCGCCAGGTTTGGCTGTTAATGAGACAGGATTCGCCATGGCGAGGTGAGGTTGATAATTGGGTTGGAGAAGCTATATATTGCGCTGGCAACCCCTAGGGAGGGTTCCAAACACAATCCCTTGAATCAATTTGGTATTTTAGTATCCTCTTACGACAGGCATACCTACCGCGGGTATATTCTAGGCCTCCTAACCCGCTGGGGGTGATCACAAAAAGTCTGCATCATCAGTGACGTCTATTAACGATATCAAAGAGTAAGAACGTCCATTACCTTGAGTAGGCTTAGAAAATCTGCTGCTGATTTCGTTCATGTGTCGCCTTATTTTGTCACGAAATGGTCCTAAACGTGACTTCTTTGTAGTAGCTCATATGAACTGAGTCCACGAGACCTCATTGGTTGTTCTCCCTTCAAGCTATATACATTGTCAACGATATAAATATCTACTCAAATAATGCCCAACTCTGCCTTCATATATGCCTGTTCCTATTTCCCGTTTTTTTGTACTAAACAAATTTAGGTATTGTGTGAATTTGTAAATGTTTTCATGCAATTCATTTTCATCTTGCAAAACAATTTCCTATTCATTTCGTTCAACAAATTTGTGCAGACTGTATATGTATGTGTAAAGATACTGGCGCGGAGGTGGCTTATAGGACATGCTGGCATATCAACAAAGCCATAGAGCTTGTTTTAAGATTTTGATATCATCTTTCGCAGTTTTTAACAGCGCTGAAATAGAAATATGTTCACAATGTTGCCAGTTGTGCATTTGCATATCTGTATGTATATGCCTGTGTGTATTTATGTGTGACCTGTGAACATTTTTCTGTGGTCAGTGCTAGTAGCTGCTGGGGTAAAGCGCTTAACTTGCATGAGCTATGGTAGAAATATGCAAATAAAAGTCTTAGCCGATTAAAATGCAATGAAAGTGTCAGCTGTCGAAGCGTCTTTTGCAGATTAGAAAATAATTTTCTGTAGCTTAACAATGAACGCAGGTGTGAATGACTTTTTATTCTAGTGCCAAGGAAGGGATTGAACCCAATGGTAAGCCATGAAAAAGTATAGAAAAACAATTTGCGCATTTTTTATAGTTATTGCGCTTTTTTCTCACATGGCAGCCATGCACAATCTGTTATGGAATCCAATAGTTGCTTTTAAAACCTGCTCAAACCACATGTATATATGGTTTTAGATGAGTTCTTTCTAAAGCGAGTTGGACGGTTTTGTTCTGCTACTTACATGTTAAGTAAGTACTATGCCGCGGATCGAGTAAACTATTTGATTCTATCATCAAACATTTAAGAGAGTCGTGACTTTTACACCCATCTGAATTTGTACAAAAAACTTGCATCAGATAACTGTGGTTAAAATGAAATGAAGGAATGAAGATATATACATATATAGTCTGCCTTATATCGACAAATATAAGAAAATATTATTAAAACTTTGATTGAACCGTATTTTCGGCCGTTAATACGATATCTTAAGCAAAAATTTAGGCATGTGACGCCAAAAGGCAATGTCAAAAGAGATATCCATCAAGTGTCTACAGTCCTCTCTTTTTAAATGATAGAAAAACTTTGCAAATACAAGGCTGTAAAACCTAAATATGACCTTTGACACTTGGCAGCTCAGCGCTTGGGTCAATGCCTTTCACACTTGGTCGATAATGTGCTCCTCTCGCCTTCACTTAATCGCCTCCAATATAGTTGATATGTCTACGGAGTAGGCTTCAAAGGATGTGCCATTTTTTGCTAGTTCATCCGCTTTTTCATTGCCATCTATTCACATATTCCCTGGGACCCAGTATAGTTATATGCTTCTGCCCTGCCCTGATTATTTCCAGGGATTGCTTACACTATAATACACTTTTTGATGCTGCGCAATGCGAGATTATTGCCATAATTGCTGTTTGGATGTTAATGTAAAAGTTAACATGGCTGCAGTTTAAGCTATTCCCTTTCAGTGTTTTTACTGCTTTGTTTACGGCTAATGCGGCAGTTACCCACGAACGTACGTAGAAAAAATATGTCAGCTGACACGACCTATCTTATGAGAGTGCAATGTAAACGAAAACTCACCGACGTGCAACGCCCGTACGTACGTAGCCCGGAACGTAGAAATCAAAACAATTTTGACTTTTTCCGTAAGAACGTGTCAGCTGATCGCTCTCTCACTAGACAGAGTTGCCTAGTAAACTTTTGTGCGCTAATTTTTGACCGTTTGCAATTTTATGCAAAAACGCCTAATTAAAGTTTGAAAAATTGTGGAAATAATTCGAAATATATATGTAAAAGTGCTGATTATAAATATTTAATCTATTTATACTTATTTAATATGTATTCCGGCCTTTTACAATATCAAAAATTAAATTGGAAAAAGTTCATGTTTCCATAAGCATACATGCAAAATGGTCAATGGCAACAATGCTTATCTGTAAACTATACAAACACAAATATGTTATGTACATGTACACAGACGCACACATTGATTTCTACGGGCTTGAGAGTTCGGTCAAACGTGCTTCGTACGACAAACGTCTGTACGTACTGCACATGTCGGTGGGTAACTGCCGCATTATACTTCCGCTTGGTGAAGCTGGAAGAAGCTTGCGTGATATGTTTATTCCATGGTCTGCACAGTATACCGCAGACTCTACTCCTCCCATTGCTTTGGAATCATCAGTGTACACGTATATCTCCTCACACGCCATTTGGAAAATCTTGCGCCAACCTTCAATCGTTAGAGGTATGATTCCCGAAACATAGAAAAGTGCTTGGTCAAAAAGGGGGGCGCAACCCGCCCATTTTCAAAAAGTTGTCAAAAATTTTAATCAGGAATCTCAATATCAGTTCAACCATAAAATTTCAACATCCTATGTGTATTATTTACTAAATAATCAGATTTTCTGTGTTTTCCAATATTTTATATATGTAAAAAGTGGGCGGGGTGGGTTATCATCGGATTTCGCTCATTTTAAATAGCGACGGAAGATGAGTGCCAAAGAACCCATACACCGAATAAGATATCTTTATATTTCCTCAAGTTATCGTGTGCCCAGGCAGACGATCGGACAGACTGACGGACGGGCATGGCTAAATTTATTCCTTTTTTCATCCTGAGAGTTTTGATATGTGGATATCTATAATATACTATAAAAGCGTGCAATTACTGGCATATACTGATGAAATTGATATCATCGGCCTAAACACCCGCGCTGTTAGCTCTGCTTACTCAAAACTGGAGAAAGAAGCGGTAAAGATGGGTTTGATGGTGAATGAGGACAAAACGAAGTACCTGCTGTCATCGAGAAAAGAGGCAGCGCATATGCGCCTTGGCAACCACGCTACTATTGGGAGCCATAATTTCGAAATAGTAAAAGACTTCGTTTATTTGGGAACCAGCATCAACACTAGCAACAACATCAGCACTGAAATCCAGCGAAGAATCAATCTTGCCAATAAATGCTACTTTGGACTAGGTAGGCAATTGAAAATTAAAGTCCTCTCTCGGCGAACAAAAATCATACTCCACAAGTCACTTATCGTACCTGTCCTGCTATATGAGGCAGAAGCATGGACCATGACAACAGCAGACACAGCGGCTTTGGGAGTGTTCGAGAGAAAAGTTCTTCGAAAGATTTATAGACCTCTACGCGTTGGCGATGACGAGTACCGAAGAAGATTTAATGATGAGCTGTACGAGCTATACGCAGACATCAACATAGTCCAGCGAATTAAAACGCAGCGGCTGCGCTGGCTAGGCCATGTTATGCGAATGAAAGATGATGCCCCGGCCAAGAAAGTGTTTCTATCGGAACCCGCCTATGGAAGCAGAGGTAGAGGGCGGCCCCCACTCCAGGTGGAAAACGATTTTAACTCCCTTGGCGTGACCAATTGGCGCCGGTTGGCGAAGCGAAGGAGCGACTGGCGCGCCTTGTTGGACGGCCATAACCGTTTAGACGGTTTAGGTTAAGCGCCAATTAAGTAAGTAAGTAAGGATATCTATATTTATCTCGATTCGCTTACGCCGTTATGATCAAACGGGTTTGTTACCAAAGTTAATATGTTCTGTGTTCAAAGCACGCTGTACTTTATGTATATGAGTAATGGTTGCAAGTCGCTGCTTCAATTAAAACGACTCTCCTGACCTTTCTCTAACAGTCACCGTACAAAGCCAAGTGATACGTCAATATGTCACTCATACGCCTAGGTGTGCCACAGCTTACCGCAATCAATTGAATTTGCGTCTCATCAGCGACTACAAACGGACATAAATTTGTAAAATTTTGTTTTGTATTTGAATGACTGAACAAGTTTTTGCAACAAATCTAAGTTTATTACACGCATTACGCATTACGCATAGGACAAAGTTGTTGGACAACTTTTCGATATGATAATGGAATAAAATTTATGATATAAATAATTTACAAGGAAATAGCTTTGTATTTGACAAATCGCAACAAAAGTTAGAACATAGACCGAAATAAGCAAAATATATATTAGCTGAAAAGAAAATAAAAATTAAATATACAAAAGATAGAAAGGAACAAAGAGCTGAGCAAACTAAATTTGTGTCTGAACGGGCTAAATTTTTTCCGACACCGAATATTTGGTATTATTAATAATTCAGCAGAACAATGAAGGCGGAAACTTAATTCCACATCTTTAATTTATTATATACGAGTTTTGGTTAAATAACATACTATTTCTGTTAAATGAGTCCTGAATAGTTGTTTCGTTTAGAAATTCTAAATGAATTGAGCAGTTGCGTGCAAAAAGGGAACATTTTGAAGATTAGGATTTGAAGGTGTCGTGTTTTAAACATTTGAGGTGATATAGCATTTTTTTGCTGTAGTACTGGAAACATTTTTTTAATATATAGCTTATTTCATAATCTTTTCATTGTATATGATGACAAAATTCATTATTCACATTTTCGCCAAAATGGCGAAATGAATTGGGAATAGATTTAAATTTTTTGCATATAGAAGCAACAGTGGTGCGTCAACGAAATTGTTAGGTGTCTTACTTCCTGTATAGATTAGCTTAGGTTTGGTGGCAGCTGCCTTGATAGGGTAAGCTCAGTTGGACAACATGAAGGTCTGTTGTGATACCACATACAGTAAAATAACGGTGACGTAGATATAGCTACTACTATAGGAATCGTTGGGTAGTAAAAATAAAGTTCCGAATGATACCGATCTCAACATTGGATAAATCCTCGGGAGATCCAACTGAGTCGCGACCGAATTACTTACGCCTAGTTCCAGCAAAAGCTGGGCAATCAAGCATATAGTGGAGGACTCCACCTCATCATCCTCCATAAAAGCGCAGCAGGATAGAGTTTACAGTATATTGAGACGTAAAGCATGGATACACATGGGACAGTGCCTAGTCAAAACCCCAATGACGATTGACAGGTGAGTCTTAGTGAACCCAATTACTTCGGCAGACCTCCTTCCATCCACTTTCGTGCAGAAAGATCTTGCTACCTTACAAGAGGTGATGTCCACCCAACGTTCGCTGAGCCGAGGTCCAGCTATGGAGGAGCAAACCACAGGTGGCTAGCGGAATCCCAAAACCCCTACAGCCATCTTCATCCGGTTCAGTTGTACCGATGCGTGCTAAGAGATCCGCTTGACAGTTGCCCAGGATATCACTATGGCCCGGGACACAGATAATCTTAATTATAAAATAGTTTGAGGAAATCGCAAGCGAGGTCAAGCACTCCCAGACCACCCTAGATCGCACTGTAGTTGAATCTAGGCCTTGATAGGCGCTTGGCTATTTACTTTCTATGTAAAAAAGGGCAAATACAAAATGCCAGCGAAATCGGGAGAGCTTATATAGCTTATATAGGGAGGCACACTGCATGGGAGTGCGAGTAATTTAAAATTATTTTAGTAGCAAAGCAAAAAACTTGCAAAGATCTTTACATTTTGCAATGTCACGTAGACCGTTTCAGAGAAATTAGAAAAAATATTTGGTGTGGATATAAAACTGTACTTATTCTTCCTATTGAGCAGTTTAACGCAAAAAGCGAACTTCGACCCTTGGTCTCTTCTTGCACGCAACTTCTCAATTAATATGTACATAACTAAGTTTTGGGGCTGTGAACGAGTCAAGGTAGGAAAAAACGAATATTTACTTGGGTGATCGACCCGGTTTATTCGAACCGGATGTTAGCCGGTTTTTTCTTAATTGTTTGGCCAGGTTTTTTTATCTTAAAATTTCGAATATCGAATAACCCGGTTTTTTTTCTTCGGTTAACCTTTGAAAATTTATCGAAATACGGCAAATATGTTAAATTTTTATCGATATCTGGATCACTGTCCATTGGAATGCGGATTAATTGTATTATCATCTTGTTTTTATTGAAGCGGCAAGTACAATATACATATGTGTGAGCTTATGTGTTGTATGGTAGCACCAAAGAACAGCTGTTTTAAACATTTGTAATACGTTTGTTGGAAAAATAAAGCAAAAGTAAAATAAAATTTGTACAAATGAATGACAAAAATGTAATATATAAAATATTATTCCATTAATTTAGCAGATGTCTTCAAGAGTGTGGTGATATTTTGAGCGCAAAGAAAACGAGAAAGCCAAATGCCTGAATTGCCATAAAAATTTATGCTGCAAAGGTCTCAACTTCAACGCTGCTCAACCATATAAAGCGTGTTCACAAAATTGATATAGGAAAAGATGATGCTCAGCAAAAAGGCATTGAATGCGCATCAGCCACTTTAGGAAACATCTCCACCGGTCCGCTTGCAAAGCTTCTGGGTAAAAAATAATCTATAGGGGAAATATTCGCGCGCTGTGTTGCAGAAGATGGTATGTCCGTAAAAGCGTAGAGAAAATCACGAGTGCTATTGATATATTTGCAATCAAAAAACTATACTATGCCAGCTGAATCGACAATATGGGAGCATATCGATAGGTTTTATATTTCAAAGCTATCCGAACTAAAAGAAAAAATAATGCGAATAAAAAATTATAGTGGTAGCTTTTCTATAGTAGTAGATCACTGGTCTGACAGCTCGCATATTAAATATGTTAACGCAATTCTAATCCTAACTATTTTGATACTAAACTAAAGTCAATTGAATCAATTCACATAGGATTGGAAGAGATAAAAACAAAAGCTACCACATAAAATTAACAAAAAGCTTGAGGGGTTTTCTGTATGCTTCGATAATGATATTTTGGCATCGACACACGACTGGGCTGCAGTTATGAGGAAATATGGTGAAAATATTGATGCGGAATCCCAGATTTGTTTTAATAATGTCATTCACCTTTGTGCTCTTGACAGAAAAAATCTTGAAAAATTGTATAACGCATTACTGACAATAAGTCCTACTAGCACATTGAATGAAAGAGCATTTTCTGTCTCAAGTTCCATAAAGACTAAAGAAGAGAATAGATCGAGCCCGAAACATTTAAGTTGTCTTTTATTTTTAAAAGATTTACTTTAATCAAAATATAAGCAAAGTCTTGACATATGAGGACTTTTTGTTACCATAAATGAATATTATGCTGTGAAATGAAATAAGACTTAATATTGTTTTATGTATGTTTGTTTAATGGTGTGTTCAGTTTATACTTATATTTAAGAATTCATGAGCTTTACACCGGCTTATAATAATTGAATTTCAATTATTATGTTTTCTAAGAGAAACTGAAAAGAAAGAAACATTTACTGGCATATTGCGATGGAACCATTTCGAAAACCGCCAACGTAATCATGATCAGGCAATTTTGTAATGTTATCAAAGGTCTCAAAGGTCAGTTTCTCTTAGAAAACATATTAATATTGTTTTGTTTATAAGCTGAACGGAAATTTTATTATTTTGGGCAACTACTAAAAAACAGGCTTATCCGGGTTTTTCCGGGTTTTAGAACTTAAAACCAGTTTTTTTGCAATTTTTCGAATAATCGAATTTTGAATAGTCGAATAATCGAACACCCTAATATTTACCCATCAAAATTTTCAAGTATGAGACAGTGTAATCAACCAAATAAAGTGAACCTTTGATGTGCCACTTATATTTGTACATTAATACAAATAAAAATAATAGGTAGAACAAGTAAAATAAATTACAAAATGACACTTTTCTGTCGTCGTCGTCAAACACAACTGAAAATCACTGATGATCAGGTCATGTTAGTCAAATCTTCAGCAGTTCGCAGTCAGCCTGTCAGTCACTTAAAGCGTTCTGCGAAATCAGAACATCGCTCACAAAAGCACTTAAATTCGAAATTGAGATGGGGAGTGATAACACAACGTGGCACAATACTTACATAAGTAAAACCAGCAAAGCAATAGCGATTGTTGAGAAAAATATCTCCGCTTGTGCAAGCAGAACAAATGTTTTTAAATTTGTCAAACACAGTTTCGACAGACAGGTGAGACATTCTTTTCACACGCCTCCTATGATTGTTGAAATACATACATACTTAAGTAAGTGTGTACATACAGACAAAAAATTTTTCTTTTGAAAATTTGAACTTTTTCCTTTTTGTTGTAATATTATTGTATTTTATTCAGAGATTATTGTGGGCACGTTCTCTGGATTTATTATATTTTTGAGTGATGTGATTTAAGCAATTATTTGTGGGGCCTAACTTTTGTTTTATTTGAATCCGGTTTAATTTTAAAAGCTTATTTTTGAACCAATGACACGTTGAAGTAATTTTCAAGTTTTGATCAATAAATTTGTTAAAGCGATTTATTTCGTAATTTGTATTATACGAATAGGAAAATTGGAAGCCACGTGGTGACGGTGACAATTATGGTGCAAATAGCCCATAAACCTTCAAGGCAACTTATCCCTCGAATACACCTAGACCCATTCCATATTTCGTCGACCTGTCAATGATATTGAATCATATTATAAGCTAGTTTTGTATTCGTCTAATAACTGCCTACTTAGTCCAAAGTAGCACTTGATGACAAGATTGAGTTCTCCCTTGTATTTCTAAACTGAAATTTGTATTCTCTGTTAAAAGTGGTTCCAAAAAAAAAAAACGTTGTCCTTCACAGCTCCGAATTAACAGTAACGAATTTACTGCAAATCCTCTTATATGCAACCTTCTACTAAGTTCGAATCAACTACTTCACAATAAATAATATTGCTATTGCTCGCCAGATAGCGTCTTAATCAAAACTGCTTTCAACGCCTATACTGTTCATGCCTTTTATACTCTTTGATTTTCTCGTTGCATCTTCTAGGCGCTTCTGTTCTGGAATCTACTAGTTGGTTATCTGCTATAATTATAACTACAGATGTACGTGTATAGCTCCTCATATGCGCGTGTGTTTGTGAGCGACACTCCCACAATTAAAATTGCATATCTCAGATAAGATATATGCATGTGTTTGTACGTTACTTCTCTGCTGTGTGTACGTACATATGTGTAGTCATAATGATTGAATTATTGATGTGACTTGAATCACTGCTTAGCATCGGCTTAGAGATGGCAGTACCCCTTAGGTTGCTAATATTCGTAACAGTATTTTACGGTAGGATATTTAAATTTTTTCTACACATTAGCTGCGCCTACAATTCTTATCTCGAAAAATTTGATATTTATTAAGTTACTTACAAATCATGAAAAGTTGAGATCTTCTGTGATCCGTTTGTTAATCTCTCTCCATCTGCTTCCTACTTGCTGCTCTTGATTTTACTCTTAGTGCTTCTGTTTTTGTTGTGTGTCGAATACAATAACTTGAGATATATTCGCCAAATTTGGTATACAGGCTTATCTGGATAAAGAATATATTTGTATTGAAAATGAGCGAAATCGGACGATAACCATGCCCACTTTTTCGATATCGAATATTTAGAAAAATGGAAAAAATTCGATAATTTAAAAACCAATACCGCCAAGCTAAAGAAATTTGGTAGGTGGATTGGTTTTGTGATGCAAAGTATAAATTTTCAAAAATTTTGGAATATGTGCGTGGCACCACCCACATTTAGAAGAAGAATATTTTTAAGTTTAATAAGCCGTTAATCAAAAGGCCTGAAAGATGTTGCATTGAAATTTGGAGACACTATTCTTGCCAAATTATATAGACTGAGTGAAGATCATCAAGCTCGGTTAAAAACCACGCCCACTTTTCTTAAAGGACTAACCTCAACAAAGTTTGCAACAAATCTATGGTATTTAACGACATTTGAATGATATTCTACCTCTGTATTGGTATGGTTGAGCTAAGAATAAAAATTTATACAAATTTTGAAAATGGGCGTGACCCGCCCTTTTTTGTTACTCTTTCTAAAATACTTTAAATGCCATAAGTAGAAAAAAAATCTCCAAATACGAACGAAATTTGGCATAAACATTTTTTCAAGCAGTTAAACTGCACTTTTGTTAAGCTCCTTTTGAAAGAAAATGGTATCAGAATAGAAACATAAATGTATTATAACTCTACTAGCCGGACCCATAAGAATCATGCGCAACAAATATAAAATTCTCTTGTAAATATCAACAGAAAACAGCTGTTCTATTAAACAATCATCTATCAATAAAAACTTACATGCACTTGCGCTGCCATCTGGCGAATGTTAGCAACTGTCGGTAATGCAGTGTTAAGTCTAATCAAATATCCACAATAGTGCGATAGTATAAGAAGATTTTTTCGGTTTTTGTTTATTTTTAACAAATTATTTTAATAAAATATAGCTTAAAAGAAGCACTACGTTCAATAATGTCCAGAGTTCGCTTATAGCACGGATCTCCATCTTTACAACCGAAACTTTATTTATAGATTTGGATTCCAAATAAGGGCGAAAAAAGGACCACACAAAGCAAACAACAACAGCGTTTCAAGTGCACAGCTGGGTATGTATTATTCGGTACGAATTTAAACTTTCTCCTGGCTATACTCAGTTGAGCAGAGCTCACAGAGTATATTAACTTTGATTAGATAACGGTTGGTTGTACAGGTATAAAGGAATCGAGATAGATATAGACTTCCATATATCAAAATCATCAGTATCGAAAAAAAATTTGATTGAGCCATGTCCGTCCGTCCGTCAGTCTGTCCGTTAACACGACAATTTGAGTAAATTTTGAGGTATCTTGATGAAATTTGGAATGTAGCTTCCTGGGCACTCATCTCAGATCGCTATTTAAAATGAACTATATCGGACTATAATCACGCCCACATTTTCGATATCGAAAATTTCGAAAAACCGAAAAAATGCGATAATTCATTGCCAAAGACGGATAAAGCGATGAAACTTGGTAGGTGGGTTGACCTTATGACGCAGAATAGAAAATTAGTTAAATTTTGGACAACGGGTGTGGCAACGCCCACTTTTAAAAGAAGGTAATTTAAAAGTTTTGCAAGCTGTAATTTGGCAGTCGTTGAAGATATCATGATGAAATTTGGTAGGAGCGTTACTCTTATTACTATATGTGTGCTAAATAAAAATTAGCAAAATCGGATGACGAACACGCCCACTTCAAAAAAAAAATTTGTTTAAGTCAAATTTTAACAAAAAATTTAATATCTTTACAGTATATAAGTAAATTATGTCAACATTCAACTCCAGTAATGATATGGTGCAACAAAATACAAAAATAAAAGAAAAATTTCAAAATGGGCGTGGCTCCGCGCTTTTTCATTTAATTCGTCTAGAGTACTTTTAATGCCATAAGTCGAACAAAATTTTACAAATCCTTGTGAAATTTAGTAGGGACATAGATTCTATGGCGATAACTTTTTCTGTGATGGGCGAAATCGGTTGAAGCCACGCCCAGTTTTTATACACAGTCGACTTTTTGTCCTTCCGCTCGGCCGTTAACACGATAACTTGAGCAAAGATCGATATACCTTTACTAAACTTAGTCCACGTACTTATCTGAACTCGCTTTATCTTGGTATAAAAAATGGCCGAAATCCGACTATGACCACGCCCAGTTTTCCGATATCGAAAATTACCAAAAATTTAAAAAATTGCATAATTCTATACTAAATATGAAAAAAGGGATGAAACATGGTAATTTGATTGGTTTATTGACGCAAAAATAACTTTAGAAAAACCTTCCATATTAAGTAGAAGAAAATGAAAAAGTTCTGCAGGGCGCAATCAAAAGCCTTTGGAATCTTGGCAGGAATACTCTTCGTGGTATTACATATATAAATAAATTAGCGGTACCCGAAAGATGATGTTCTGGGTCACCCTGGTCCACTTTTTGGTCGATATCTCGAAAACGGCTTCACATATACAACTAAGAGCCATTTCCTTTTAAAACCCTCATTAATACCTTTGATACCCATATCTTACAAACACATTATAGAGTCACCCCTGGTCCACCTTTAGAACTATGGCCGACTCCTTTTTAAAATACTCTTTAAAGCCTTCCATTTGATACCCATGTCATACAAACATATTCCAGGGTTACCCTAGGTTCATTTTCCTACATGGTGATTTCCTCTTATTTTGTCTCCAAAGCTATTAGCTGAGTATGTAATGTTCGGTTACACCCGAACTTTACTTGTTTTTCTATAAATTTATCTTCCTTGAATCTTTCTTTTATAATTCAAATTTGTTTTCCGTCGCGCTTCCGGGCTTACTTTCCCATTCTTCTCTTACTCCTGTTCAAGTTTTCCTTAACTTTCTTTAACCCCTAACCTATTTTTCTACTAGAAAGTACAAATTTTCAATAAAATAACATCAGAAGAGCGATTTTTTAGAAAAGAAAAACTTCCCAAATCTTAGCTTAGTCGAAAATATACCCCTCCACTGTTTACCAAGCAAATCAGATCATAAAGATGCTCTTTTATTTGTTGCTTCTGTTAAGAGATGACACTGGAAAACCTAGAGATGTCTTAGGAAAAAGTATAAAAATTTTTGAACTTCTTCATACTATCGATTATTGAAAAAAAAAAATTTGTATGGTAATCTTGATAATTTACCACCAAATGGCACCTCGATTAAAAAAACTTTGATTGGCGATATCGCGCCATCGATTTTTCGGTAGGATTTGGGCTCTGGAAAAAAGTTCCACTACGCATACCCAAAAAATAATAATTTTCGAGCCTACGAAAAAAAAAATGGGGAAAGGGTAAATTTTTCGACCAAAACATTTCCCCAAACCCAAAAAATATTTTTTATTTTTTTTTCAAAAAACTGTTATCGCCAACTTTTTTACAAAAATTTTTTGAAAAAAAAAAAAAAAAATATTCTGTGGGTTTTTGGGGGTGTTTTAGTGGAAAAATTGGCCCTTTCACTATATTTTTTTTCGCAGGCTCGAAAATTATTTTTATGGGTATGCGCAGTGCAACTTTTTTCTGAGCTCAAATCCTATCGAAAAATCGATGGCGCGATATCGGTTAACTTTCGTCCACACAAATGGACCCAGGTTAATCGCCATACCGAAATTCATCGAAATCGATAAAGGCATTTTTGAGCTTTTTATAGGTATACAAATATGAGGCCCATTTCAAGTTATAAGATTGTCACCAGACTCTGACATGGGGAAGTAACATGAAAAGTGAGCTCATTGCATACCACCCTAATACATACAATAATATACGCGTTTTAGAAAAAAACAAAAACAAAATATAAACATAGTCGTAAGTAAAAAGTCCTGTCACTGCTTAAAAACAATAATGCAACATACCTGCCTATTTGTCTATGCCCGAGGACAAGATTTTCGAAAAAAATCTTTTAGCATAAGTACTTTTCAATTTTCTCTAATACTTCTCAATACGCACAAATATGTATGTACATATATCCGTTTCTCTGCTGTACACAAAATTTACTTCCACTGTAAGTTTATTTGCCAATTTTTATTTTTTATATCAACTCACCTTTTCGTTTTTATTTTCAACAAACGATGTGACGTACACTTTGGCTTTGAGTAAGGGGCAAAAGCAGATCAAAAGGTATCCATATCATATGCATATGTCAAGTGACTCTAAGGAAAATTTGTAGTGGGGCTACATATGTATGTTTGAGTGGATATGAAGGAAGTGAATATATATATGCACATATACACAGAAATATGAATTCAAGTATGCATATGTACATATGTATATGTACACTTATAAAGATAACGATGGACAAGAGCGCACAAGTCACAAGTGGAATGTGTGCCATTGTATGTATGTGTGTGGGCATGATGTATGTATAAAAATACTTACATACATACATAGATATATTTACTTAATATAGTAGGCTAAAAAATTTTATATACAAACAGATTCATTGCTTATGTGTATTTTGTTTTTGGCATAAGAACAACGAAAGACGTAAGAGTTGATGCTTTTATTGTCTTCAATTCGCAGGTGCTTTCAGAATTTTAAAAATAAAGGTAAAATAAGAGAAAATCAATCGAAAAAAAGTTAAGAAAAATACCTTGGATATAAGTACTGTCAGTGAGTGTGCTATCTCTATTAAGGTCAAAAGCCTACAAATAATATCACAGCCGAAAAAAGTTGCCCTTTTTGGAATTTTTCTGGCTCAATAATAGGTATGTTATAATACAAGATATAGTGGGTTCTATTTTATTTGGAATTTTCAGTACAAAATTTAGGAAAGTTGCTTTGAATTTCTAAATAAATTTCCCGTGAGTATAATAGTATGACACTACTTTATTTTCTCTATATTTTTCCTGTATTTTCTCTTATATTTTTGTAGCTCTTCCTCCTCATCCGTACTATTTTATGTATGAAACTATATTTCAAAAAACTAACGAAATGCAAGAAAAATACAACATAGTTCCATGGTAGAATAAACAGGTGAAGTAGGCCGTCATTTTTCTCGCTCTAAATTCTTCGTTGTTCTCTCATTCGGCTATCTGAAAAATTTTCACCAATGTTGTCCCCGAAAAAGTGTTGTTTTTAGCATTTTTCAGGAGTACAATATGGTAGTTTGAGTACTTTTTTCACATAAGCCAGTAGGGGAATATCGATGGACTTTTACGGAATATAATTACAGAGATTCCTCATTTGGGTATTTTTGGTTTTAGCTTCCATAACTAAGGCCTTGTTAAACTGTTACGTTCATATTGTTGATGTTTCTATTATATATGTATGTTAAATTTGTTCCAAAAAAAAATTGAAACAGATCTTTTTTAAAACAAACTATTTGTATTCCCGTCATATCTAACAAGGATTTTCGCCTATGCAGCGCTACTGAAGACTTTCGAGAAACGTTTTTGTTGTTCCTGCATCAAGTACACCAAAACTGTCGTATTACACCTTATTAATGTAAAAACTTTGCTCAAACAATGGATTTCTAAATATAGTTACGAAAAACTTTAACTCAATGTTGTTGTTTTGTCTAAAAATCAGACCACTAAGATAAGAGGAATGTCACAGTTATGGATTTTTATTTATAATATATGAATCCGGCTCGATCGGATCGGCATCTTATTGTTCTAGGCCGACTATCGCGAGACCATTATATCCCCTGACATATTTTGGTAAATAATAACTTGGTAACAGTGCTTTTGGGGGACCTTTTCATCAAGTTTGTGTGATATATAAGAAGGGCATATGTTTTTCTTCCGACTCTTAACGAAAAATCAACAGAGCAAATGGAAATAATGGACTTTTAGGGAAGGAAACACATTTCAAAGTTAAACTAACAATTAAACTAAATAATGGATAACACTTTTCTACTCCTATTTTTTTTAAACGGTTTCATATAGCCTACATCTTCTGTCTTTTTTTGTTTACCCCATATGGTGATTTGTATTTCGATAGGTTTTTTTGACGCCCGGGCTTTTTTCTTTATTTTTTCTGACAAATCAAAACTTTGTTTTAGTTTGAAAATTTTGTGCATAAAAACACAGCTAAATAAATTTTCTTGTGAAATAAAGGAATAAATTTTTCCATATTATTTGCATTGTTTTTATTGCTAAAAGTGTTAATGAAAAAAATAAAATTTAAAACATAAACAAAAATATGTCAAACTCTAACTTTGGGGGAGTAGTGGTCTCGCTTTCTCGTGGTAGAAATTGTTCTTGTATTTTGAAGTTCCGATAAAGTTTCGTCAGTTTTTTTAGCTTGGAATCCAAGACAAAATAAAACAGTGTCATATAGTTATAAGGCCGACGACAGTTTGACCGATTCTAACGAAATTTTTCGAGCGCATTGAGTAGGTCTCAAAATCGGCGAACATCTATTTTTCATACAACTTAATGGTAAAAGTGGTCCACCCCATAATTTCTTTAGTTTAAACAAAATTTTTTGTTCATCTTGGGACTGTGACTGGAACTGAGAATAAGGGATGGAGAAGAATAAGAAGAGTTTGTGAGAAGTTTAAACAGGGAAGGAGAAATCGATTGAGAAAGAGATAGAAGCTGAAGAAGATAAAGAGATAGGGATATATGGAGAGGAGGAGAGAAAAAAAGAGAAAGAATAAACGGAGAGGGAGAAAGAGAAGAAGAGGAAGAGAAAGGAAGACGGGGAAGAGTGGATAAAAAACAACGAAAAGTTGCAGAGAGAGGGAGTGAGAGTAAGAGGTAAAACTTATTGAAATTTATGCAGATAGACTAAAGTTGTGTCAGAACAATGCTTACCGCATCTGCTAGTATTTTATAAGATATTGGTGTTAGGGGAGTGAGTCCACATTGAAACGGTGTATTGGATATGCATTGCGTATGTCGAGTTTAATTTAGCCTACTTTCGTATGCAGATTGAAGTTGTGCCTCCCTGGGAAGTAAACTTTTCTTTACTGCGGACTTCGGGTATTGGACGCTGAGGACGGGGTTCATCGGGCATTTATCGGCATAACAACATGCCATTAAATTTTAGCCATAAAATATGTATATATCGCCCATCGCTCTTACTTTAAAGTATGAAGAAGTAACATAGAAAATGAATCAAGTGCAATATTGGGTCAAACTCTTAATTAAAAAATTTTACTAGAGCTACATCTGTAAAGGAGCAGACCACAGGTGGCCAGGAGTGGTTCCCATGTATTCTTGGAGGTCTGTGTGACAGCTGCCAAATAATATTGCTATTAATAATAAAAAATTTCGACGCAACTACAGGTGAAGCCACACATTTACAAACCATCCTCGATCGCACTAAAGTTTACTCTGGGGTTTTAATAGCTGATTGGCATTTCGGGCAGCAGCCTGTCCTTGTATTCCTAATTGCAGCAACCTCCGCGCGCTGCCACAAGAAGCCCCACCACCTTCTCCAACCTCTCCGTTCAATTTCGAAACATCTGCGAGCCACTTAACGAGTTCACTGCCTTATATTTATTCCTTTCCGCGATCTTCTTTCGAGTGGATGACTGTTATCACTTTTTTGGCGTTTGTTTCAGACAATTACTTTATTTTAGGCTTTCGGTACAGTAAAGTATTAATTTTAAGCCGAATAAAAAAATAAAAAAAAAGCCGTGTTAAGCTCAGAAGTTTTCGACTTAGTACAAACAAATTTAAAAAGTGTTTGAAGCTCAATGGTTTAAAATAAGGTTCAAATATCAAACCGTGCGCATTCCAAAGATAGGTCAATTCAAACTGGTCGGTCAAGTGACTTTACTTAGAGGAAATGCGCCCATAGTGCTACTAGGACAATATTACTACTAGTTATACTAATTTTTAAAGAATTTTACCAAATATATCGCATAATTCTCGAAGGCATTATAAAGTTCTTACGGGTTTATATTGCTAAAGATTTATTGCTAGTACACAGTTCTACACTATAAGTACTTTTGTCGAAAATTAATCGTGCGGAGTTCGTTTTCTGAAAATACTAAGAGCATATAATGTATTGTGGTGAATGTTGAAATAACTATGGTGTTAGTAAATAATCACACCAACAAAAACGGCAAGTAGCCACACTTATGTACAAGGCAACGAAGAATATTCCCCAAACATAACCAGGATCTCGAAGTAAAGAGATATCTGCCACACACACATGTAGTCATCAGCTGAAGTTGTTACTCACAAATACGCACGCTTATAGCTAAATAACCAAGTATGCGATACAGCTATTACATCTTCGTGAAAAGTCTAGACCTGAGGAGAAATATGCGAACAAAGCAACAGAAAGTATAAAAGCAGCGCAAGTTGAGGAATACCGAGTCAGCTTTATTTAAATACGCTTTTGTGAAGTACGCGATATTGAAATATAATTGTACTACTTCCAAAGTAGTCTAAATAAAGATCTTTTTCCAATACTGAATATTGGAGTTTATTATTCGAGAGTTCAGCGATTTGAACGTTAGCAGAAGGTTTAAAATAAGCGAAAATTCCCAAAATTCGTTACTGTGTATATATACATATAGTACCTGGGCGACCGAGCTTTGCTCGGCAATCTTCGAGTATGCTGCATAACATACTTTTTCTACATGTTATCATTAATCAAACTCTATTTTTTTATATGTACATATATTATATATTGTTATTTACCAATATTTGATTTCCTTAAAAATAGATTTCAAAAGCATATCAAACACTCGGAATATTTCATGCAATTTATTTTTAATTTCGAATAGGTGGCAACCCTAAATGGCAACCCTACTCGAAAATGTTCCTATTGTAATGCGGAGTGAAATACCTTTCGTTTGATACCCATATCGGCATATCTCATGCAATTTTTTAATTTCGAATAGGTGGCAACCCCAAATGGCAACCTTACTAAAAATTGTCCCTATTGCAATGCGGAGTGAAATACCTTTCGTTTGATACCCATATCGGCATATCTCATGCAATTATTTTTTAATTTCGAATAGGTGGCAACATTGTGAAACATTATAAGTAGCGGCACCTAGGTAGAAAGTCTTAGAAGATAATACATCATCTCTGTGCCAAATTTCATTTATATCGGTTGAGCCGTTCCCGAGATTGTACGGCTATGCAAACAAACAAGAATTGCTCGTTTAAAGTTATAAGATAAATATGTAAGTATGTTTGTATGCAGCTTATGAACTCCGAAAACATTCCGCTGATTTTATTCAAATTTGCAGAACTGCTTTACACCAACCCGAAGAGTGTTCCTGCTTGGACCAGGGACCGATATATTTGAAAAAATTCTATTATTGTAATTTCTGAACTTGAATTGTAATTTTCTGAACTTGAATTGTAAATTTCTGAATTTGAATTGTAAATTTGTAAACTTAAACTGGAAAAGGTGTAGAGAAAAGAGAAAACAGGGAAGTAGAAAAAGACTAAGAAAGGCATAGAGTTAGACGAATAAGAAAAGATAGGGATAGATGGAGCGGAAAAGAAATGAGGGGAGGTGTGAGTGAAGGTAACTGGAAACGCGTTTGGGTGGGGGGTGTTTAGAGGTAAGAGGTAAAAACTTCTTAAAAGTTTACAACATCCGTCGGGTCTGTCAGTAATTATATGGTTACCTTAATCAATTTGTTTTTTTTTTTTTGAAATCATAAAAGTTTGTAAAAAGTTGCCTTACCCGCTACAAGTAAACTCCCATATATATGAACAAATGTAATATACATATAATATTACATAATAATAGAATATTATTACCTAAAGCGCCATTTTCGGCTTCCGTTAAAAACTTTGTTTAGTACTGTTTGGCATTCACACAACCAAAGAAGGAAGATCGTAAGTATGTTCTCACTTCACTTACACACTGCCTCATATATTTTTGTTTAAAGAAAATGTGATTTATAGTGTGATACAAGATTGTCGCCACCTTTAAGGTAAAAAACAAGAACATATAATACAAAACTTATTTGTGTGCTTGTCGCACATCTAAAGCTTTAATGCAATTGTGCCTGGCAGTTGCAACACTTGGCTTTGCAATAACGAATGCACACAACTAAGTAAAGGAATAAAGAAAGGCAAAATGGAACAACAAGAAACACTTTAAACAAACTTTAGCCACCTAGTCAAGGAAAACAACAAAAAGGAAAAAAAAAAAAAATACCCAAAACAACGGCGGCACGTAAGAACTGAGGAAATAATCACTGCACCGACAACGAATAATCCAAGTGAAACAATTTTTAACGAAAAGCTCAGAAAAACTATATAGAAAAAAAGAAATCGTATGTAGATAAAAATGAGAAAATCAGCAAATTTTTGTATGTTTATAAAATAAAAGCTAAGAAAGTGAGTGAATACTGTCTGAGTGCTTAGCTGCAGAAAAAAGCGCGCCTTAGCTACTATCGCTCTGGCAAACATGATTTTTGGGGGTGGATGGCAAGAATGGTTAAAATGGCTGCCTTGTGAGCTGTGGTGGGGTGGTGGATGCGTTGTAAATTCACATATTTCGCGTTTACACCTGTAAAAGTGTACGACGTGTACTAGAAGCGTAGTGTAAACGGCACTTTTGAATGAGTGTATGCGATACAGAAGCTATACTTTACTTCACCTGAAATATTATTTTACGGTTATTTTTCGCTTCTTTATTATATTTTCTTTTATTATACTCAGCGTGCTTTGCACACAGAGTATATTAACTTTGATTGGATAAAGGTTGGTTGTACAGGTATAAAGGAATCGACATTGATACAGAATGCCAAATATCAAAATCATCAATATCGAAAAAAAATTTGATTGAGCCATGTCCGTCCGTCCGTCCGTCTGTCCGTTAACACGATAACTTGAGTAAATATTGAGATATCTTCACCCAATTTAGTACCCGAGCTTACCTAGACCCAGAATAGATTAGCATTGAAAATGAGCGAAATCGGATGATAACCACGCCCACTTTTTATATATATAACATTTTGGAAAACACAAAAAACCTGATTATTTAGTAAATAATACACCTAGAATATTGAAATTTGACATGTGGACTGATATCGGGACTCTTGGTAAAAATTTGAAAATTTTTTTTAAATGGGCGTGGCAGCGCCCACTTGTGATAAAATCAATTTTAAAATATTATTAATCACAAATCAAAAATCGTTAAACCTATCGTAACAAAATTCGGCAGAGAAGTGTTCTTTACTATATGGAATTCTCTGAAGAAAAATTAATGAAATCGCTTAAGGACTACGCCCACTTTTATATAAAAGATTTCTACAAGGGTCGTGGACGAATAAGATAAGCTATGTCTAAGCAAAAAAGAGCTATATATCAATGGTATTTCATTTCCCAAGTGGATTTATAACAATAAATAGGAAAAACTTAAAATTTAAAAAAATGGGCGTGGCACCGCCCCTTTTATGACTAATCAATTTTCTATGTTTCGGGAGCCATAACTCGAAGAAAAGTTAACGGATCATAATAAAATTGGGAACAAAATTTTCCCTATAGCAGGAAATGTTTCTAGAAAAATTGGACGCGATCGGTTAAAAACCAAGCCCACTTTTATATAAAAGATTTTTAGAAGTATCGTAGACGAAAATAATAAGCTATATCTTAGCGAAAAAGAGCTTTGTATCAATAGAATTTTACTTTCTAAAATAAAAAATTTTTTAAAATGGGTGTGGCACCGCCCGTTTTATCACTAAACAAATTTCTATGTTTCGGGAGCCATAACTCAAAGAAAAATTAACGGATCGTAATAAAATTGGGTACACATATTTTCCTTATAGCAGAACATATTTCTAGGATAGGATAGGATTGGTTAAAGACCACGGCAACTTAGATATAAAACAAATTTAAAAGCGTCGTAGACTAGCATAATAAGCTTTAACTTAGCAAAAAATAGTTCTGAATCAATGATATTTCATTTATCAAGTTTTATTGTAAAAGGAAATGGGGATATATTTTCTTTTAAATAGGCTGTGCCACGTGTTATGTGGAAAAGTTATTTATCTAAAATGAAATGTACAATTGAAGCTCACGCTGACTATATAATGTTCGGTTACACCCGAAATTACACACCTTTACTTATTTTTATTTTTTTTTTTTACCAGTTTCGTAAATCTTGGTTGCCATTTTTGTTTTTGTGTAGTTACCTCGGCGACAAAAGCTCGCTCTTTCCAATTGTGCATTACTTTGATTCAAGTGCAGTGCACAAGAAAACTCTATGAGTGCATAAAACAAAGCAGACAAACAACTGCATAAAGGCGGAGAAACAAAAACAACCGCTAGAAGGTAACAAAAACAAATCACCGTCACTACTGCTTATTTTAGCTTTCTCTTTTTATTTCGTGCAAATTTCCTCAGAAAATTTGTGGTGCATGTAAATTAGGGTGGTTTTGGTGAGACTAAATGCTTGCAGGAAATTTTAATGATTATTCGTCGAGAGCATGGCACCAAAGTTATCATCGCTTTGTAAGTATTAAAATGGTTGATTAGGTTGTCCTGGCCAACCAATAAAAACATAGACTGAATGTGCCTCAAGTATAACCAGAATATGATTATTCCCACTTAGATTTCATAACTTATGTTATAAAACGGCTCCATTCTCTTGGCAAATACTTAAAGTTTTCTCAGACCTTGCTTAATTGCTTCTTCGAGGTCTAGCAGTTTTGCCGCACCTGATGGCTGGAGTCTGGATATCACGAGCGCAGGACACGAACACAGAACGCGCTGCTGCACCTCCAACTTTATATATCTGTTATTACAGACGACGGCTTACTTATAAGCATGGACCGCATTTGATTTTTCCAAACGGATTGGGACATCTACCGTCCATTTATTGAGTGCTGCACCCTCCTTTTCCAAATCATCGGCCTTTTCGTTAGCATCTAAAACTTAATGTCCTGGAACCCAGTATAGATGTATGGTTAGGCCTGAGAGAAGTCTCTCCAAAGATTCTGTGCATTCCAGAACATTTCTTGATGAAGTACTGTGTTAGATTAATGCCTCGATTTCCACAGTACTTTCAGTGTATGTATAGACGCAACTTTCATCCTAACTACAATCTCCGAGAGAATGCAATAATATGGCAGGCAGCCTGTAGGATCTACCTTTTACTGGATCGATACTGTAAATATTTTCCATTTCTGCACACTTGCGCGAATCCACCGACTGTATTGTGTCTCAAGAACTCATTTGAAGCTTGTGCAGGGTATCATGTAGTGGCTGTCCGCCAAACCAGGGCAAGAGCTTAACAATTGCTTCAAATACCCAATTAAAGAGAATAGTCGATACATTACATACATTTTAGCAACCTCTTGCATGCATACAGCGCCACGGAGTCTATCTTCGCTCGTTCTGTTCCACAAGCAGATTCCACGAACCCTTACTACCTATCATAATTCCTACATATTTTGTGCTATACTTTTATTGCATGGCTACCTTTCCAAGCTAAGGATCAGTCGAATTAGGGACCTTATATTCCCTAACAAATAATGCTAGATCGGCTTTTTTCGCATTAGCGGTTAACTGGACCCTATTTTCCAGACATGCCCGAAGCGCCTGATTCATCAGTCAAACGATTGTTGGAAGATATCTGCCTTTTATGATGACTGAAAAGTGATCCGCATACGCCATGAGTTTGACTGGTCTTTTGTCGATTCATCAAAGTAATTGGTTGATTACCAGTTTCGCCAGCATTTGTGATAATACCCCACCCTGAGGCGTTCCTCTGTTAAGTATTCGGGATATGCGAATAAAAATAGATATGACAAAAACTTTTAAACACTGATGTATAATAAACTCGAAAAATAACCTGATTGTGAAGTTTTTGAGTTTGATTTAGGGTAAGTAAAGGTCTTTTATACATTTGGCTTAAAGACAAATTTGATTATAACTAGATATGAAAAAAAAATACAGAGATAGGGAGGAGAGAATTGGGAAAAGGGAACTAACGTGGCTACAAAGCTGCTATAATAAATAAATATATGGTACGATGATCTACGAAGAGATCTAAGACAGAACCTCTCAATTTGCGTCGTGTTCCTTTTAATTTTTCCTACAAATATGAGGAACGGGACGTACATGTTTTAAACCTACTCCGATTACCATCTGCAAGGCAGATAAACTTTCACTGAGAAGCTTTCCATGCAGAAATATAATCGGAGTGTTTGCCAAATCACTGCCGAGGGGCGACCGCGCTTAAGAAAAACTTTCTTCTAATTGAAAAATCTTTTTTTTTAATTTTTGATGTTGCTATGCTTGGATCTCGATCCTAGGATCATTGGTATGGTAGGCGGAACGCGCTACCCCAACACAACGGCAGCCGCCTATAATATTTGCTAAAGATTTAATTTCGGTCTTGTTTTGAAATTGTTTTCGATAACTCTTCAAAAATATTTGGTGTTGTTTTCTTGACTTATGATTGCGGTAACGGACCAGAAATTGGTTCTGAGAAAGTAACCGGTTTGAAATTATTTTGTGGCCAACGACTCCGGTAACGGAGGTTCCAAAAAAGTAACCGGTTTCGGATAGAGGTAACGGCTGATGAAAGTAACAAGTTTCAGGAAAGTAACAACTTTTTCAATGATATTCGGTACCTGACAGAGCACCGTCGAAAAGAACCAACGCGGCTCAAATATACACAAGAGACTGTTATAACGACCAAAAAATCATCGTTTTTCGATACAAGGAATTCCCTTTTGCGGGTCTTAATAACATGCCTATTCTCTATGAATCTCGTATCTAAGAATTTTAATATTTGAGCCTTATTAATGGGTAACAATTCCAATTGGGATAATTCTGTGCTCGGCTTGCAGTGAATTTCTTCCCACAACGTAAATGACAAAAATATTCCGTTGCAGGTGATTCACTTAATTTGCCACGCGCTTCAATTTTACTTCTTCTTTATCTGTATATATTTTCAATTACATTTCCAACAACAACTTTATAAAGTGTTTTATATGCTACTTTTTAGCATTGTTAAGCTATTTTCAATTTCGTTCTTTATTTTTTGTGAAAGCTGAGTTTCTTACCTTCTTTAGAGTATAACTTTTTGGCCTTGTGTTAGTTTTGAGTTAATTCATTGTTAAGATACTTCTTTGCATTAGCGATATTTCCTGAAGTCAAAACCGGATATCTTTAAGATATTTAACAGGAATTCTTTTGTATATAGGAAACTCACAAAAGCCTCGTAGTCAAAGTCGTCACTTGGTAGTGATTTGGCTAACACTCCAAGTGTATATCTGCTATGATAAGTTTCTCAACGAAAACTCGGAGCCGGTATAAAACATGTAGGTTCCGTTCTTAATTTTATAGGAAAAATTAAAAGAAGGATGACGCGAATTGGAGGAGAAGCTCGGCCTAAATTTCCTTGATCCCTCCATTTTCTAAGTGTTTAATTTTCACAGAATTCATCTCAAATTAGGCTTTTTGCTGACATAACAACAGAATCGGTACCTAGAAGACTTTTTCTTTATTAAAAATCGAAACTATGCTCAGTTCGATTGTTAACGATGTTGACGGTAATTTGCCGGATATACCTTCAGTACGTTCTATTATTTAGCATGTACTAGAATAGCCTTACTTCGAGCGATTTGTTATTTTAATTTTATTTTATTTAAAACTAGCAAACCCGGCAGACGTTGTTCTGCCCTAAATTTGGTCTATCTGCATACATATTAATAAGCGTTTTCCGTCTAACTCTGCCTCCCCCCTCTTACAATTTTTTTAATCCTTTTATTAACTCTTCCCACCGTCTTTTTCGATTCATCTATCTCTATTTCGTCTCACTCTATCTCTTTCTCATTCTCCTTCTCCTTCCCCCTTTTCTCTTCTGTCAAGTTCTTCTCATTCTTCTTCATCTCTTATTGCCAGTCCCAGAGGGTGGTATGTATTTTGTTCCAGTCCTATTCCGAGTCCCAGTCCCACTTCGAGTTCAGCCCCAGTCCTAGTCCTAATCCCAGTCCGTCTCTGGTCTAGTTCCTGGAAAAAAGGATCGCATATACGAATACAGGCAAATTAATACCCCAAATTTCAGGCAAATCGAATAGGACGTACATATGTATATAGGTATGTGGGTATTATTAATTCATATCTTTATTTCGGCTTCGCATTTATATTTATCAGTTTTGCCAGGTTGATGCGACCAAATCGAATATGACAATGGAAATTACTTTAAAGCTCTCAGCAACAGCTATAATTTGATATCCATACTACACACACATTGAAGGGGTATCTGGGTCCACGTTTTGGCCTATATTTCAAGACCCTAGTCACCCAGCGATATAAAAATTACTCTGCACTAAAGCACACATCAACAGCTTCAATTTGATACCTATAATGTAAAAACACATCCTAGAGTTACCCTGATCCATGTTTTGGCCTATATCTCGAGACCCTACTCACAAATAGGTATAAAAATTAACCTGTACTAAAGCACTCATCCACAGCTTTCATTTGTTATCCATATTCTACAAACATGTTCTAGGGGTACCCGGGTCCACGTTTTGGCCTACATATCGAGACCCTAGTCACCATTAATTATGAAAACTAGCCTGTACTAAATCACCCATCAACAGCTCCAGTTTTATTCCCATAATGTGAAAAACACATCCTAGTGTTAACCTGATCCATATTTTGGCCTATATCTCGAGACTCTAGTCACCAATAGGTATGAAAATTACTCTGTACTAAAGCACTCATCCACAGCTTTCAATTGATATCCATATTGTATAAACACATTCTAGGGATGCCCGGGTCCACGTTTTGGCATATAGCTCGAGACCATAGTTAGCCAGGGATATGAAAATTACCCTGTTGTTGTTGTTGTTGTTGTAGCGATTAGTTACTCCCCGAAGGCTTTGGGGAGTGTTATCGATGTGATGGTCCTTTGTCGGATACAGATCCGATACGCTCCGGTAACACAGCACCATTAAGGTGCTGGCCCGACCATCTCGGGAATGATTTATATGGCCACATTAAACCTTCAGGCCATCCCTCCCTCCCCACCACCAAGTTCCATGAGGAGCTTGGGGTCGCCAGAGCCTCGTGTGTTAGTGAAACGGGATTCGCCGCTCGAAGGTGAGGTTGACAATTGGGTTGGAGAAGCTATATATTGCGCTACACAACCCCTTGAATCCCAAAATTACCCTCTACTAAAGCACTCATCAACAGCTTTCAATTGATATCCATATTATATAAACACATTGTAGGGGTACCCGGGTCCACGTGTGGGCCTATATCTCGAGACCCTAGTCACCAAATAGGTATGAAAACTACCCTGTACTAAAGCACTCATACACAGCTTTCAATTAATATCCATATTGTATAAACACATTCTAGGGATGCCCGGGTCCACGTTTTGGCCTATATCTCGAGACCATAGTCAGCCAGGGATATGAAAATTACCCTCTACTAAAGCACTCATCAACAGCTTTCATTTGATATCCATATTGTACAAACACATTCCAGGATTACCCAGGTCCACGTTTTTATCTCAAGACCCTAGTCAGAACGGGATAAAAAGTATCCTTTGTCCGTTCCCTGGTTCTAAGCTACCTCTCCACGAATTTTCAGCCAAATCGGTTCATCCGTTCTTGAGTTATGCGTAGTGTAACAAACACCACTTTCTTTTATACATATATATAGATTATAGTCGACTCAAAAACGAAGCGGTCGACTGCAAAGAATAATATCTTCTATTACAAGAAAAAAAACATACATAAACTTACAAGCCAAGAATTAAAGGAAAATATATATAAATATACGTATTGCAATTCCAATTATAATATACAGAAAGTAACAATGTTATTTAAGAATTTATATAAGTGTGCCCAGTGGGGGCCATCATGAGGAGCATAGAAGGGAGCTTACGCGAGTGCTCAGAAAGGAGCGTGGTGCCCATAAGGGGGCTGACGCGACATGCCCATAAAGGAGCCGAATGCCCAGTAGGGGGAACACGCGAACTGCATGCAACGAGGTTAATAGGTAATTATTTATTTATTTCGTTTAAAATATCAGGCCAAACTCAAGAGTTTGGAGGTATGAAAAGCAGCAAATGAACATTCGAAGCTAATACAGTTGTACAGGTCGTTAATATCGTGAGCACCAAACCCCCATATGATTATCTATTTATTTACTGTCGACAACAAACGTAAAATGGTCGACTACATAATAAGAATTGACGTACATATATATGTATACAGTTCAAAAGCTCTCAGGTTAGATAGGCGAGCATTGCATTACGTAAAGTGACAAAAGTACATTCAAGACTAATACAGCTATGCAAGTCATTGTAGTGCGACCACCAGATAAGCAGAGGATTATTTTTAGTAAAGTTTCGACGACGAAGTGGTAAATGAAAAGGTACATAGTGTCTGGAAACTCTAGGAGCAACAGCAAAATGCAATCGGCTTAGAAGGTCTGCGGAGTCGATTTCTCCAATAATGAGCTTATGGATAAACAATACCCCAAGTAATATTCTTCGATTTTGTAGAGTGGGAAAGTTAATAAGAAGAAGCCTACTTCTGTATGATGGTAGGCGAAGATTTGAGTCCCAATTAAGACCACGTAATGCAAAACCACGTGACACCTTCTATATGCATGCTAACAGCTTATACATAACCTTGTTTTTACCATGAAATAGCTTTTGCCACTCCTCGTCGAGCTTTAATCAAGCAGAGCTTTCGTCGCAAATGTTAGGACTATTGACCTCACTCATACGCCAGTACATGCTCTACAAGTCACTTGTCGTACCCATCCTGATATATAGTGCAGAAGTATGGCCCACGTCAACATTAGATGAGGCAGCTATGGGAGTGTTTGAGCGAAAAGTTCTTCAAAAAATTTACGAACCTCTAAGCTGTACAAGCTTTACGCAGACATTAACATAGTCCAGCGAATCAAAGCACAGCGGCTACGTACTTGGCTAGGCCCTGATATGCGAATGAAAGATTATGCTCCGGCTAAGAAAGTATTTTATTCGAAACCCGCCTATGGAAGCAAAGGAAGAAGGGCCAAGTGGTATTTTGTGTCACTAAATTTTTAGTGGTAAGTGAATTCTAGTGATAGTGCAAAAAGTCCCTATCCTGCTATGAATCAAAAGTAAACCTATCTATTGAATTGTTTCTTATTAATTACATATTTGATTTCATATGACAAAATAATTTTAAAACAAAATTTGAATTCAAATAAAAGAGGTTTGTCTGCTTGTTCGCTGTCCACCAAACATTTTAAGCAAATGTACATGTGTAAGTGCGTCTGTAGTCTCATTTTATATCGACGTAAGTTCTTTAGTTATACAGCAAAACCGATTTAGCTATTATACAACCGACAGAGTTACATGATGTCGCCGGAGCTAAGGAGGCCTTTTAACCTTGGCACTCGTCAAGGGTTGCTATGTCAGCACTGGATTAAGTCGTTAACTATAAGCGGAATCGATTGCATTAAAGTACAATTTACATCCATAAAAAGAGGGTCTTAACCTTTCTTAAAATAAGAAAAATAATTATATGCAGATAAATTGCGATATTGGGATGGATTGGAAAAAATTAAATAAAAAATAGCACATGTGCAGCTGCAATAGTTGCGGTGTAGAGGAAACGGCGAACAATCCACCGTGGAGATGCCCAGTGCAGATTGAAGTTCTTGGCAAAACAAATAAGGTGAAGGAAAGTGCGACGGAACTCCTAGCGGGGCGTTTAACCATTCAACAGTTTTCTAATAACATTTTTAATTGTTTATTTCTCGAACCATGGTATAAAAATGGCGCATTAGCCCCAATTGTCGTCAGAGAAAACTCGCCACATCAACCAACCAACCAGCAGTCACATTGTCTAAAGTCTCATTGAGCTGGTGGTGGGGTGCAATTATAATTTGAAGTCTTGCCACATTTTCTGGTCAATACCGTGAAACAGAAGACCAACGTAATGTGTATGAGGCGGGATGCGTACTTTGACGGAATACTGTTTGCTCCCAAAAATAAAGCAGCTAGTTGAGCTATATTGAACTTGAGCTGGCAATTTACCATAAAGGCCATAATTGTCTCAGAAGCTTTTTTATATTCAGCCGAGAAGAGCTCACAGAGTATATTAATTTTGTTCGCATAACGGTACCCCATAATGGCATAAACTAATCAAGATAGATATAGACTTCTATATATCAAAATGATCTGGGCGAAAAAAGAAATTCATTTAGCCATGTCCGTCCGTCCGTCCGAAACACGATAACTTGAGTAAATTTTGTGGTATCTTAATGAAATTTGGTATGTAAGTTCCTGGGCACTCATCTCAGATCGCTATTTAAAATGAACGAAATCGGACTATAACCACGCCGACTTTTTCGATATCGAAAATTTCGAAACCCCGAAAAAGGGCTAAAATTCATTACCAAAGACGGATAAAGCGATGAAACTTGGTAGGTGGGTTGACGTTATGACGCAGAATAGAACATTAGTAGAATTTTGGACAATGGGAGTGGCACCGCCCACTTTTCGAAGAAGGTAATTTAAAAGTTTTGCAAGCTGTAATTTGGCAGCGGTTGAAGATATCGTAATGAAATTTGGCCGGAACGTTTCACTATATGTGTTTTAAATAAAAATTAGCAAAATCGGATGACGAACACGCCCAATTTTTAAACAAACAAATTTAAAAGTCAAATTTAAACAAACAATTGAATATCTTTACAAATATAAGTAAATTATGTCAACATTCAACTCCAGTATTTGTCTCCAAAGCTCTCAGCTGAGTATGTAATGTTCGGTTATACACGAACTTAGCCTTCCTTACTTGTTTTGTGATAATACTGTGCCTTTTCAAAGTTGTCCATACTATTTTTATGATGTTCGGGCTTAACCTAAATGAAGGAAGTCAATGAACTTAACAACTTCATAGTGTAATATCTCACATATAACATATACTAAAATTTCTTTGCCGCACAAATAACTTTAATATTTCTCCCACTCCACTGCCATTAGATTTGTTGAACTCGGAACCGGGGTCAATATGAACTCACGCATGTGCTACGAAATATATACATACATACATACACAAACTTGTAAGTACCTCATGCTTGTACTTCAAAAACACCTCGACACATTTTCTTGTATTATTTCATTCCGGAATTGTGATGCTACTCATGTCGAGTAGACTTTAATTGCTTGCCATGCACGCAACGTTAGGAACGAGTACCGAGTACAAATGCTCGTGGCTTAACTGTTATTTTTGTAGAATACTTTAGTTATGCAATAAGTGTGTTGTAGCTGTTAAACTGAACATGTATATATATATATATGTATGTTAGACTGGGTCGATTTATTAACCGATATCGCGCCATCGTTTTTTCGATAGAATTTGGGCTCAGGAAAAAGAAGTTTAAGTTTCACTACGCATACCCAAAAAAATAATTTTCGAGCCGGCGAAATTTCATTTTTTTTTCTATTTTTTTCGACTTCGATTTTTAAGGTTTTTTTACGACCTACTAACAGATTTTCATCAATACTAAATAAAAACACTTTTTTTTTCAAAAAACTGTTATCGACAACGTTTTTAGCGGACTCTTTTGGGTTGGACAGGGTATACATATGAAAATTTTTTTAGTAGGTCATGGAAAAACCTTAAAAATCAAAGTCGAAATAGAGTCAAACAATTTAATTTCGCAGGCTCGAAAATAATTTTTTTGGGTATACGTAGTGAAAATTTTTTTCCTGAGCCCAAATCCTATCGAAAAATCGATGGCGCGATATCGGTTAACTTTCCTCCATACAAATCCACCCAACCTGATGTATATACATCAGAATATCGTAAATTTATGATGCATGTACGTTGTTGGTTCAAGATGCCTTCCTTATATTGAGCTATTAAATGAGCTGACTAGCAGTTTATGTTTTAAACAAACATTGGAAATAAACGGACATATCACATAGAAGGACAAGCTTGGTGGCTATAAGCTAACTAAAATCCGATGTATGCAATTCTATTTTCTAGGAAAAAAGCTAGGCAACTTTTTTTGAAAATGGTTTAAACCATATATTGAGCTGGTTAATATTAACAAGCGAGGAAGTCTAAGTTCGGGTGTAACCGAACATTACATACTCAGCTGCCAAATTACAGCTTGCAAAACTTTTTAATTACCTTCTTTTAAAAGTGGGCGGTGCCACGCCCATTGTACAAAATTTTACTAATTTTCTTTTCTGCGTTATAAGGTGAACCCACCTACCAAGTTTCATTGCTTTATCCGTCTTTGGTAATGAGTTATCGCACTTTTTGGCTTTTTAGAAATTTTCGATATCGAAAAAGTGGGCATGGTTATAGTACGATTTCGTTCATATTAAATAGCGACCTGAGATGAGTGCCCGGGAACTTACATACCAAATTTCATTGAGAAACCTCAAAATTTACTCAAGTTATCGTGTTTACGGACAAACGGAAGAACGGACGGACGGACATGGCTAAATTAATTTCTTGGTTCGCCCAGATCATTTTGATGCCTCGACTAGTTTATGCCGTTCGGTACCCATTATGCGAACAAAATTAATATACTCTGTGAGCTCTGTTCAGCTGAGTATAAAAATAGATTCATTCTGATAGGACAAATGTTTCGAAGTTTTTGCTAAGTAGTTCCAAAATTTTGTATAAGTAATCCCATTGCCCAGCCATTTCCCGGTAAAGAAAAAGTGAAGAGGACTCATCTGAGGCAGGGCACCAGTTTACTTGTTCACGGATGGGTTGAAGTATGCCGGAAAGATTAGTGGCGGAACTTATGTCAAGAGCTAAACGTAAGCCGCAAGTTTATGTTTGCTGATCAATGCGGAATTGGCTGCGATTAAGGATGTGGTAGATGAAATGCTAACTAGTGCTACTACAGTTAGGGAATTTATCATCTACTCGGATAGCCATGTGGGGTTCAACTATAGTGCGATCGAGGGTGGTCTGGGAGTGCCTGACCTAGCTTGCAATTGCATCGAATTATTTTATAACTAAGATTATCTGGGTCCCGGCCCATAGTGATATTCCGGGCAACTGTAAGGCGAATCCCTTAGGCCGCATCGGTAAAACTAAACCGGATAAAGATGTGTGTAGGGATTTCGGGACTGCGCTGGCCACCTGTGATCTGCTCCTACATATATGGCTCTCGGGTCAGCTCAGCAAGCGTTAAGCGGATACCACCTCCTGATGTAGCTGTATGAAGAATGATGAGGTGGAATCATGGAGTCACTTTATGATTGACTGCCCAGCTTTTTCCAAAAACTAGGTGTCTACTCACTTGGATCTCCGGAGGATTTATCCAGATCCGGTATTTTCCCGTACCAAACAAACCCGACCATCTCGGGAACAATTTGGTATGACCACATGCGACCTTCTAGCACAAGCCGCCCTCCCAGCCCTAGATCCATTATCATTTTGGGGTCGCCAGAGCCTCGGCTGTTAATGCAACAGGATTCTCCACGGATAGGTGAGGTTGACAATTGGGTTGGAGAAGCTATATTTTGCGCTGGCAATACCTTGAAAGGGTTGCGCTATGAAACAGGCAGTGTGTTTAATATTATAATCTGTGAAAAAAGATACCAGGTAAAATATTTAGAATTTTCATCTGAATCAGAACTACCTTAAAATGGGAGTTGATATTATCAAGGCAGATATTTACGGAATGGTTTGAAACTATCGCAAAAGGGTATGAAATCTTATTAAAAGCAACTTGTAAAATTTCGATGGGGTCTGGAACTAACAAAATAGTACCAATAAACGGAATAGATCTATAACAACGATTTTCAAACTAGTTGGGAACTATTGATAAAGGGCCAATAAAACAACTTTTTCTAAAGTGGAAATTTATATGATGTAGCACCCGGTTATTTTAATGTCTTTACAAGAATACCTAATGACAGGCCATGCTACCAGGTCAGGCCTACGCTATACCATTTTAAATTTTTCGATCATATGTGCTTCTAAGCACTTATAGAAGGAGTACTGAACAGCGTATTCTTCTTTGCAACAAATCCAAACCATGAGGCACATGAGGTCGCCAGATCATCGTCTGCTAATTAATCAGTATTCGGCCCGTATAAGTAAGGTTCAAAATTGTATTGGAGAAGCTATGCATTGCCCTGGCAAGTCCTTGAAAAGATATTTAGGTATTTAAGTCGACTCTCACTACAGGCATAGGTTTTCGTATGTTTTCCTATCGATCGCTAGTTGTCTTCTCTCAAAGAAAACCATCTCAAGTGACAGAGGGTGAATGTAGATGCCAGTGTGGTAAAAGAACTAATCACCCACTTTGACTGGTTCTCATATTAAATCGATCTAAAATTGAATTATTTGTTGAAAAATACCTTTTTTTTCGTAACCTTAAGCATCTTAACAAGAAGCCCCCGCTCTACTAATGTATGAATATAAGTACATTTACTTTCGTAATTGTTTTTTAGGCACAATTCAAATGAAGAGTAAATATACAAATAAAGAAAATTGTACAAAGAAAGTCCCACGGATTACGTTTTCTACGCGCTGGCTTCGAATTCGTTTACCTCGCTTACAAACCGCTTAATAGTGCTTTAGTTCAATTAATGTGTTTTCTTTAGAGAAATAACAATACTTTTATGGCTTCTAGCCAAAGTCGGGCTACTTTAACAGAACTGCACGCATCTCCTTTTATTGCTACACGTGACCTCTAAAAAGTATTCAGAGGGAAGGAGTACGCGAAACGACATACCCTTTTAGCATGTTGGTTACATATCGTCTGCCTATTAAAGTTGGTGTAATAATTTGCCAAAGTAAAATCCCATTTAAGTATTTCCAAGTGTTGGCTGCAAGTTTTTAAGTTCTTTTACCTGAAACAATTTTATTTAAGTTCGAAATACTTGTGCAAACGTAATGGCTGCTTATAGAGACTTTTCTTCTCATACCAACTTCAGGTATTTATGTCAGAATGCATTTTCTTGAAAGTATAAGCATTTGAATTTTCATAGAAAAGGAGAGCAAGCAGGGCTACTCACCCTTCACTCGATTCATTAAGTACACTAAAAGGGTTTCTTGTCTAAATTATTTTCAAACCGTTTTAATTTGATCACTTTGATGATCTTAAGGAGGGATATCGTCTACATTGTGAAACAGCTCGAATACAAAAAACAAAATTGAATATGCAATTATTATGTTTTTCTAAGATAAACTGAAAAGAAAGAAAGAAACATTTACTGGCATATTACGATGATATCAATTGTGTTGTTAGTGTAGAAATGAGATAAACTGAATTAAACAAGGAAACAAATACATGCAGGATAATCTAGTGGTTAAGGTAACTGCAGTCTCACCGTGTGATTCGCGGTTCGAATTTCGGTGAAACTTTTGATAATATTACGAAATTGCGTGATGATGATTACGTGGCGGTTTTCGAAATGGTATCATCGCAATATGCCAGTAAATGTTTCTTTCTTTTCTTTCCGTTTATATTAGAAAAACATAATAATTGAATATTCAATTATTATAAGCCGGTATTAAGCTCATGATTTCTTAGATAATAAGTATTATTGAGAAATACATTTGCGAAGCCTTATATCTATTTGGTAAGCTCCTAGCCATTTCGGCTTAGCTAGAATAAAGTTCTTTCACTTAATACCATTGTTGAGCCGCTACATTACCATGAGATCGGAGTGTAATGGGGCTCCATTGAATAATTTTTCTCTGCTTTGGGATGAGTTTGGGCTCTTTTTGCAATTACTTATGTAAAATTTTGTAACAAATTCGATATTTATCAGTTTTATCGATACGTTTTGGTGTTGACAAGTCACCGGTTTGTGTGCTTGAAAGTGTTGTTAAGTGCAATAAAAAGCTTTATATATTCACAGCTTCCTAAGCTCAGTTGTCAACATCATATAGCCGAGGTGAATCATGTTAAAACTGTGAATGTATGATACACATATTTAGCGGGACACGCTCTGGCTATCCCAAGTTCCTCGTGGAACTAGAGGATATTAAACCGTTAAAAAAATGCTCGTGGTAGTAATTTGTTACCGGAAAGTACCAGATCTATGTGTTGCAAAGGACCAACAACATTAATTACGTTTCCCAAAACCTTCGGGCAGTACTTTATCGCTGCATTATCGGTTTGGTATAGGCTTGGTATCAACGAGCTATGAACTTTTTATAGGTTTGCTTTCGACGGCTTATGGGATTTTATTGCTTTGTTATCGATAGCAACTGTTATCGACGTTTTCGATAACAGTTGACAAATTCTCGCTAGATGATAGCAAAAAAAATTATTTGTTATCAATGGAAAGAAGTAAACATGTCGATACCCATAAGTAGAAGATAACTCGTCAATAAGTAAACTATGACTCTGTGAGGCCTGTTATCGATGATAAACCAATAATACTGCGATAACAAATACATAACTCGTCAAATTTTTTGTTATCGCTTGTAAACCAGTAACAGGCCGACAAAGTTTTTTTTTTAATATTTTTAAAATTACCTTAAAAAATTCCAGATATAGTTCCTTTAAAGCTCCAAATTTTTACGAAATAATTTTGAAAATCACCTCAAAGCTATCTAAAACAATACCGAAAAGTCATAAAATAAACCAGTAATAAAACCAAAACTTTTCCCAAAGATTCAAAACATTCTGAAAAGTTCCGAAGTACTTTCGAAACGGTTCTTATATATTTCGTTAAAAGATCAAAGATAATTCTGAGATTTTGCTTCCCAGAAGCAGTCTCGAAATAATCGTAACAAATTTCTAAAGTAGACTCGGGATGAACATCTCGAAACCGGAACTGATCCCGAAGCATTACGGGCTTTGATCCTGAGCCTTAAATAAAAATAAATATTTCCAAAAACATTGTCAAATGTGCGCAGAACTGTTTCAACAAAGTCATTACTTACTTCTTCATGTAGAAGTGATTTTGTTATTGTTGTAGCGATAGGGACACTCCCCGAAATCCTTGGGGAGTGTTATCGATGTTGGTGGTCCTTTACCGGATGCAGATCCGGTACGTTCCGGTACCAAGCCCGAACATCTCGGGAACGATTTGTTATGACCACATACGACCTTCTAAGCCATACCGCCCTCCCACCCCCTAGAGCCATGAGGAGCTCGGGATGGCCAGAGCCTCGGCTGTTAATGGACCAGGATTCGCCACGGATAGATGAGGTGGACATTTGGGTTTGGAGAAGCTATATATTTCGCTGGCAACCTGAAAGGGTTGCGCTACACAACCCTTGAATATATTTGGTATGTTAGTCGCCTCTTACGACAGGCATACCTACCGCGTGTATATTCTAACCCCTTAACCCGCTGGAGGTATGTAGTATTGATGAGCAGACTTCCCGAAGGTTTTTGCGAGATTTTTTATTGTGCTTTGCCCCATATTGGATCGGTACATTCGGGAATATAGTACCATAAAGGTACTATTTAGGGAACGATTAGGCGTTACCACGTGAGTCCTTCTAGGTCATTCTACCCGCTCTTTTCATGAGAAATGCGATTCGTTATGGGTGGGAGAGTTTGCGCTGCGTGAGCTCTTCAATTCCAAACGTTGTTACGATTTCAACTTGTTATCAGAAAAGCCCATACAAGTTAGATCAACTAAATGATTTCCCTCATATATCTTAAACCTAGTCCCACCGTCTACGCCCATTTGGAATTCATGTATGTAAAAATCTTTCTTTCTACAGCATCTTTAACGTACATTTTGTTTTCTTATGGCGTATTCCAAAAAATGTAATTTTTTTCTGTTCATTGAATTTTTCGCTTCTGTGCAGTTGCTGCATCCTGTCAAAGAGTGCAATGCTCTCTGCACAAGCTCACACTCGCACCTCTTCTTATTTTGACGGTGTTATTCGAGTTCTGAATTTTTTCGGCGTAAAGATTGTGTTCTTTTCCAATAGCTTTACTTTGGTTTTCATTTACTTTTCTTTAAATATATTATTTTTATATTGCGCTATTTGTTACTCACGGAACTTCTTCTCCTATTTTTTTCTTTTTCTTTACGAACTTTTAAAGTTCATTTCCTTCCTTTTTTTGCTGTTGCTACTTGTCCTTAAGGAGTGGTTTTTGTCATAGCTTTTCTTTCTCGTGTGTGTTTGTATGTGTGATACTTACGTAAAAAAGTTCACCTATCGAATTATTTTTAAGCAGACTGATCACATTTGTAGTCGACTTTAGAGTTTCTTAAGCGCTAGAGCAAAAATATATTAAAGAGAGATTTTTCTTTGCAGTTCACCAACCAAGTTTATATTGTCCCGCTGAACTCTCTGTATTGGCAAGCTATTTTCTTTTCGGCCCAACGGCGTATCCCAAAGTGTCACTTGTAGGTTTTTGCGTGTGTGCTTTCCGTACGATAGCACTTCGATTGTTTGCTCATTGTTGGCTTGGCGCATATTGAGCAATGACCGAAAAGGAAGTGAGTTGGACTTGGTTTGGAGCTTTTTTACAGCCAAATTGTGCTGTTTTTAAGTTAGTCCAATAGGCTATTCTTTAACAGCATAGAATACTTATAAGAAATACCTCATAATGGCTGTGTTTCTGCGGGAGAGATACAACAATTTTCGCAACTTTTTTCGTTGATTAATTCAGGTAGAAAAAAATTACAGAAATAACTAACATTTAAATCATGAGTGTTTTGTTCTTTCAATGTTCGAAGGGGTGACATTTTAAATATACTTTAAGTGGCTAAATCCATATATTTTAAAATATATATACCCACCAGCTTTGTAGGGCAGCTGGAGCTCTCATTTACTCTTCTCTATCAGCAGTCAAATATAACTATAAATACCTCGCGATTGATACCGTCATAATCAGTCCGCAGCATAACTTATCAACGCAGCTGTCGGGAATATTTCAGTCGATGCCACGCTAGACTTTTGAAGTATTACGAGAGCCTTTTCTCCCTAATAATCGAAGGATAGACTCAATGTCGTCATCGTATGCTGATGAACCAGAATTACGGCACGCGTGTTCATATCAATTATAACCATAATTAATATAAACTTGCGCCGTAGTTTTCCCTTCAAACGGTCTCTCTCACACTAACTCGCGCCCCTCTTTAGTGAAGGAACGTTTAGAAGAAGTATCAATATCAATAGTATCAATAAAGCGCCGAACAAAGATTTGATGCTAGTACTCATACTCAGAAAAAGGTATCAAGTATACTCAATCTAAGTGACTACTTCGGAACTAATACCAAATTGAAAAGCGATATCATCGGCTTTTTATTGATAACTCTCAAAACTAAGAAAAAAATGTCTACTAAATGTGGGCGATGTCATAATAATAAAGGTGATGTCAACAATATGACCTCACTGTTGTGGCAGCTCTATTTGCCAGTATTTACGTTTATTTCAAAAGTAATACATTTTGATTGCTTAATTTTTCGTAAAAATTTTTCAAAGAAATTAGTTTTCTGCAAAATGTTGTCTATATTTTGCTAGGGAATACAAAGTCACGTTAATATTTTTGTCTAAAAAATTCTGGTAGCGGCTTATATAGTTATAATATTTCTAAGCGTATAGCAAAATCTATTCCGATCATAGTAGAATTCAAAAGCAGTTATGTATGGTAGACAACCCTTTAAAATATGCATGCCGAACTTGTCAGAATATGGAAAAACGTCAACGCGATGGGAGCACCTGAATATTCATTTCATCATGGGCGATGTCAGGCCCACTTTACAAAAATGTTTTAATTTCTTTTTTGCATCACAAAGTTTATCCACTCGTTTCTTTCACCGCTTTATCAGTATTTGTTAGTGCATTCTCCTTTTTTCCATATTTCCAAGTTTTTGAAAGTAGGCGTGTTTATAATTTAATATATGATCAATATCCATTTATTTTCTATTATGATAAAATTACCTTTAAGGTATAACCGTTCCCACCATTATTGGCCTTTTTTTTCAATGAAACAAATTTCAAATTTCTCAAGTGCACACTTAAATTCTTATTTTTTTTTTTCTAGAATAAAAACAAATTTGAATATTTTACTTTGTTTAGCTTTTGATTTCGCTTTGTTCTGAGATTGATTTTTAAATATTATTTTGCGCAAAAACTTCAAAAAAAAAAAAAAAAAAAAAATCATGCCCGACCTGAAGAGAGAACGGTTGCACCTTGTAAGCAACTGCGAATTGTCATGCTGCCATTTGGATTAATCGCCACCGCATTCTACAAAGAGTCGCCATACAAACCAATCACCTGCCATCACCCACGCGTCTTGCAAGGCATATTTTACACCCATACATCCATTTATTATAAAAATAAAAACAAAATAAAAAATTTAAATTTTTTTGTTTTAAAAATATGATTTAGATGGAAAAGTATGCTGAAAAAAGTCTAAATTTTTTTGTTTGAGCTGCTTCACCTACACTTTGTAGTGATTAAGGTTTTTCTAAATTTATACCGGTAGAAATTTAGGCAAAATCACACCCATCCTAAATTGAAAACGCCACTTGCTCGCTTTCCTTCTCATTTCTCCGCTCTCTCTATATCCTTATCATCATCTAATCCAGTTTCTTATTCTGTCTCTGTCTATTTCGCCTTATCCGTTTTCTCTTTCACGCTCCATCCATTTTCCCTTCCCTTTTTTCCTTGTTATTTGTTAAATTCAAGGGGAAAAGTCTAGAAGTAAATTTTCAATACTTCACTCAGAACTTAGTAAAAAGCATCGGGTAAAAAATAATCGAGCATTTTTTTGTAAAGTATAGACGATACTCTCTCTGTATTGTGTGTTTTTGTTTTGATAGCAATCGATACTAATCACTCAACTTTGCTTTGAATACTACTTTTTCTCCCCTTCTCTTGTTTCCTTTTCTTCTTCCATTTTCTCGCTTTTTTCTCTCTCCCTCTCATTCCATGCTGTTTCCCCTTCACCCGTTTTGATTTTCTGTTTTTACCTCTCTCCAATTTTTTAGTAATCCGTTTCCTAAAAAAAAGTTTGCCTAAGCGGTCCCTTCTCCGCTAACCTTAAAAGTAATATCCTTAGTACCTCATTATTAATAATTTTTTCCTCGGATTTCAAACGAGATATTTCCATCGTGTCCTTGCAAAAGCTTGACAATTGCAAATGAAGTCATGAGGTGACTCCTCCCCACCATCCTCTATGCTGCTATCGCAGTTAAGGCGTTCCGGAATACTGAGCTGCACTGCATGGATTGATATAGCGCAGAGCTCTGTCAACACTCCAATCTCCGTAAAGAAATGGGTCTTAGTGAACCCTGGTAATTTCGTTGAACAATTGTTATCAACAATCGGTCAGAGGAGTCTCGACGCCCCACAGGAGGTGTCACCAGCCCCGCGCCTGCTTAGCTGAACCTAAATCGCACCCATGAAAAGATATTACTTTTGCATAAAAGTTGACTATAAGAGTGCGTTGCAAAAAATGTATCTGCATAACTTTAATCAATTTTTGTTGTATAAATATATACATAACGTTGAAATCAACAAGAAATTAAAAAGCCACGTACATGTTTAAAAACGTTGGAATACTAGCGAATCCCTTTTCACCATTTGATCAAATTTAACATTAATATTGTAACGAATTCTGGGCAATTCCTGATTACTATACATCTTCTGCTAACGTTCGAATCGCTGAACTATCGAATAAATAACTCCAATATTCAGTATAATATTCATAGCGCATTTAACTGATTACTGATTCCTCAGCTTGCGCTGCTTTTATTCTCTCGGTTACCTCGTTCGCCCATTTCTCATAAAGTCTAGACGTTTCACCTTCTAGAACAGTTGAATCACATGCTTGGTTATTTAGCTATATTCATGTATCTCCATATGCGTATGTATGTGTGAGTAACAGCTTATGCTCTTAGCTGCGGCTTCTGTGTATGGACAATTTTCCGTTGCCTTCTACATAAGTGTGGCTGCTTGCTTTAATGTGTACATGGACATAAGTGTGGCTGCTTGCTGTTTTTGTTGTTGCACGACTTAGTAAAGGTTTAATAAACACTGACAGAAAAAGCTAGTCAAATCAACCGAATTACGAGTCAATTCAACCGACATTACTGTAAATTTTTATCCATCGCAAATATCTGTAGAATCATCTTCGTTGAAATGGTTGATTCTGAATTAACAGTCACATCTACGAAAAAAAAGGTTGAAATGTGGCGCTGGTATCACAGCAAGGAGAAAATTTCTATTGATTTTGCTCTATTTTCCATATAGCAATATTTGGAAGAACATTGCTTGAAGTGCTCTTCGGCTGCCAAATTGCGAAATATATTAAAACATTCAAAATTACAACTAGCCTACACTAAACATGAGTCTCCATTGCCCAGAGTGCCCGAGCAAGAACGCTTTGTGCACAGTCCTTAAACTGCAGCTTCTTGCACAGTCTCACACTGTACAGAACTTAAATTTTTCTCCATGTTTTCCATAAGTATTTAAGACCAGCGGGCTATTTCTGCAAGCCTGATTCATTTTTAAATACAAATACTCTACGTACGATCTTAATAAACGTGTTAGATAATCTTCATTGTGCATCTATAAAATAAATCTAAAGTATGTAAAGACCATTGAATATACTCGTACACATATACATGCATATTAATATAATATTTTCCATTTACAGTTACTAGCTCATAAGTTATTAATTACAGAGAATCTTTAGGCCCCTTCTAGCCGTCTCCATAGCTTGTCTTACTGTGCTCATACCATCATCGTTTATGTTAATAGTTTTGCCACTGACCCAATAGCCTGCCCTTATGAACTGGCAGCACATAAACGCATAACAATTGTCTGGTGTCAGGTGTCTAAGTATGAATAATATTTTGATGCTCTGATTTAGTGCCCTCCCGTCCATTAGCATTAACTGAATATGTACGTATGTTGGAAGCAATTGAAGTGTGTGTGCTCTATTAATCTATTCATGCAAAATCATGCATGACCTAAATAAACATACAAAGGCATAGACGAGTTTTTCAAGATGTGGTTGGCGTGGGAGTTGCTATTCACTACATCTCGCTAAATACGTGTGAAGACATACCTACCCACTTATACATGTACATATTTGTCGGTTTATGCCCGCCGGATGAATGTCAATGTCACTGATAGCTCACTCATATCATACGGCATACTGTCAATGGCTGTGAACTTACGGTAGCATGCGGCGTGCTGGACATTCCACGATGGCATGGAAATATAAGTATGTATATTTAACACGCATGCTTGCCACACGATAGTTAATTTTGTTACCAAATACTGAATACTGTTTCTGAATAAGCTGAAATCGTTTCGTAATTTGGGATAGGTCAAAAGTTTAACGAGATGATTTTTAAAAAGCATATTCAACGTTGATAAAATAATTACGCTGATAAGGGATTTCATCGATATATCCCCAAGTCATGATTTCTAATAAGTGTAGACGACCCAATTATACTGGGCGAAATGAAGCGAAGGCGACATGTGACCAAGCAGGAAAGGCGTGGGTTAAAGCGCGGGGCTTTGAAGTATCTTACAACCTTAGACTAAAAAAGTTGCTTCTGTTATTAAAAAGAGAGGACTGTAGACTGTAGACTCATGACGGGTTTTTCATTTTGGTCGTTAAAACAAACTTCTGGTAACACTACGGACTAATTCAGTCTATGTGAGGTCCTCATGGGCCGGCCAGTTCAATCTAACCTAACTGAAGAAAAACGAAACAATTAGGTTACTCTACGGCGCTGTCCATTCCACAACTGTGTTGATAGTGAGAAAAAATAAAGAATCATCTGAGAGTCGAGTAGCACCTTCTGATTTCCATTGAAAAGTATGGAGGTAATCGTGAAAAACACTGTTAGCACCAATCACAATTTTTCAGGAAAATATATAGTGCTCGTTTTTTAGTACTTTGAAAATAAGAGAAAAAAAAAATAATGGAGAAGGAAAAATTGAGAAAGTTGGAGAGAAAGTAAAGAGAACAAGAGGAAGAGGGAGAAAAAGTAGGAACAAGAGGTTGAAAAAAATAGTAAGAGTATCATTAGTACAAGTTTAATAGTAGCTGTGAGAGTGGAACTAAGATGAGAGTGGAAGCGGAACGAGTGAGAGGAAAAGGGAAAGTCATTGAGAAGTTCAGTTATGTGATTAAGGTAAACTGGAAAACACGAAGAGGGTTGTTGTTTGCTCTTCCTCTAAGATGATAGTAGGTAAGAGGAGAGGCAGTTGGAAACCAAGAGATACTAAGATACTGTTGGGTTTCATCATCAGGCTGTAAGTATTTTATGTTGTTCTACACGTTATGTTGGTCTGAACTCTTCAAAACAAAGATCTTATTAACCAAGTACTACTATTTTGCTATCAAGTAAATCTAATAGCTATGATTTTTTGAATCATCATTGTTGTTAAACCTCCGTCGCTCTCAATACCATTCACCTTTTTCTGCTCAACTCCTGAGGCTTGGTTAACATAGTTTAATGTTGGTTTACGTATTACAGGCTTCTAAGCTTTTAACCCGCGATTTTATGATATTGGGCGTATTTTATCATCACTATTCTGTTAGTAAATAAAGGCACAACAACAATAAAGCAAGCTGCCACTGTTGTGTACATGAACACATCAAGGTAATCCCTTTACACACGTACATAGAAGGCGACGAAGAATATCTCACATACACACATGTAGTCATCAGCTAAGAGAAGTTGGTTCTCACACATACACACGCATATAGCTAACTAACCAAGTATGCAATACAACAGTTCTAGAAGGCGAAATGGCAACAGAGAGTATAAAAGCAGCGCAAGCTGAGGAAAGACTAATCAGTTTGATTTAAACATGCTTTTGTGAAGTACGTGATATTGAAGTATAATTGTGCTATACCCAAAGTAGACTAAATAAACACGATATTGTAATACTGAATATTGGAGTTATTTATTCGACAGTTCAGCGATGCGAACGTTAACAGAAGTTGCAAAATAATAAGGACTTCCCAGAATTCGTTACAATATTGTTCCAAAGTTAGTCATCGCATTTCTAATTGACATCAATGTTAGGTTTCAATATTTCTTAGTTGGAGGTAATTTGATGTTCTGAAAATGCAAACTTTCAGTTCCTTTGACTAAACCTTCGTCAAATTTGTTTTGAAATTGTTCTTAAGAATATATACAAACAGCAATTTCAACGACTTCGAAGTTGCCCGAAATACTGTACGGCACTAGGTCGACCGTATTGAGAGAGACAGAGGCAGTGTTGAAATAACTGAACATGTTACTTAAATTTTGCCGAAAGACGAAGGTTTCCAGGTCAAACTACTGTCAGAATGAAAAGGGTGACCTGGTTACTAATGGGCAGAAAGTGCATACATTTTACAGAAAACTCTTCTCTTGTATTCTAAAAGGAGGCAGCGATGTAGCACCCAGGGAAGATGATATTATTCCACCAACCCTTCCCAACAAATGCTTCTATAAACATTGTTTTTGTACTTTTAAGAAACGTTTTTTTTTAACCACGAGTAAGAGTCATTTTACGCAATAAAAATTTTTCTTCAATTCCCCATTTCGGCGCCGTGGATCCGTTACTAAGCATGTAACTAATATTACAAAGGGGCGTTTGATAAATAAGTTCATTGTCTTCGTAGTCACGATGTTTTATTTAATATAAGAAAAATAATCGCAGTTACGATCTATCTTAAGTTCTCTATTAAAGCTCGCTACAATATTTTTTATGCAAACACGCTAGATAAATACGACAAAAGATGGAATGTATTTAGTGCACTAGTTGACACATTGGGAAACGACGATAGCACTAACTTTACCATTTCAGCAACCGAAAAATTTACCTAATACCAAAGCCCTACTATATAATACTTGTGAAAAGTTTTCTTTCAAAATGCTAAAATCTACTGGATCAGATGATGTAAACAGGACGTGTAATTTTTTAAATTAAAAATTCTGCCAAGGGTATAACTCCATCTACACTTATGAAATTGTTGCGTAAAAGATTATAAAATAAAAAAAATAAAATGTAAGGCGCGATAACCTCCGGAGAGATCTAAGGCCGAGCTTCTCATCCAATTTGCGTCGGTCTCTTCTTGATTTTCCCTACAAATTGGCCGGACGGGACCTACATGTTTTATGCCGATTTCGAACGGCATCTGCAAGGCAGACGAGTTTTCACTGAGAGCTTTTCATGGCAGAAATACACCCGGAGCTCTTGCCAAACACTGCAGAAGATTAGTGCTGCTAAATTTCAGTATGCATTATACTCCCTTGAATTGAATTGAGAAAAAGGGGACCATTTCAATTGTATTAAAGTGGCAATCCTGCTTTTTCAAATGTAAACACGCTTGTGGATATTATTTTCATCATTTTGTGATATCCTGCCTACAATGTACTATATTTAGATCATTTACTATAATTAATTGCTCTACGTCAAACTCTGATGAGAAATATTAAATATCAAAAACTCGCTCAGCATTTCTATCAAAAAAGTTTAAAAGCTATTCAGAATAATTTTAATTACTAGATATGATTTGATATTATTTTCAAAAGGCACATACACATATGTTTTACATTTGCCAAGATTCATTTCGCAGAAATTCAATGTTCATATGGAAATCCGTTTGACCTATGGAACTACTAAATTCTCAAAAATAACACTGTGGGTTGAATCTATCACTTGTGCCGGGATGAAAACTCGTACGGGATAGTAAGAACAAAAAAAAAACATAGGATTGAACGAAATTTTGGAAAGGTCGCAAGCACTCCGAGTGTATTTCATCCATAAAACGCATCCCAGTGGAAATTCATCTGACTTTCGGATACCGCTTGGAATCTGCGTAAAATATGTAGATATTGGCACCTCAATCTGCAAGAAAAATTAAAAAAATTACGACGCAAATTGGAAGAGAAGCTCGGTCTAAATCTCCTCCGACGTAAATCACGTCAAGTATTTCTTTATGGCATAAACCCTTTTGTGGATACATTAACCAAATAGATGGGAATTAGAACGATTTTCGTTTTTAAAAGTGGCGGTGGATATAATCTGATTTCGACCATTTTCAATACCAATATATCGTCGAAGACGCTGTAAAAGCTGCTAAGTCCATCCACCAAAATTTCACAGCACAACGAAAAAGCTCTACTGCATAACAAGTTAAAATGTACTGAAATTTTATAGAGTTAGCAGCTTTCCGTAATTTTGTTGGATTTAGTGATTCTAGACAATAAACGCATACTTTTCTTTTACCACCATATACAGAAATCGTCTCCTATTCTACCATTATCAAAAAGTCGGTTTAAGAAATGCGGAGCTTTTACCGCATTATCGATGACCTCAGTTTATGATCAAGTTATGGTGCTAACGAACTGAATTTGTTTATCTTAAACATATACACCATCGGCATATGATAAACTATCCTTTACTCAGTACTTGGAAGAAAGTATCGAGTACGAAATACTCGAGTGTTTTTTGGAAAATTATCGATGCTACACACTCAGTGCTCGTATCGTTCTATCATGAGAAAACGTCACTTAGCTAAGAGATTATACGCTTGGAAATGAGAAAGCAGCAAATTAAATTTCTAAAGCATTAATTTAAATTGAGAATCGTCCGTTATAAACAAGAGTGGTCCATTGTAAATGAGAATAGTCAATTGTAAATGCGAAGGCATTACTTCGATATGAGCACAGTCATATGAAAATTAGAATGTGTCAACTGAAATTCCAAAAGCAGCAATTGAAATTGAGAATAGTCAGCTGCAAACGAGAATAGTCAATCGTTAATAAGAAAAGTCATTCTTTAATACTGTAACGAATTTTCTGCAAATCCTCTTATTTGCAATCCTCTGCTAAGTTCGAATCACTAAACTGTTGAATAAATAACTCCAATATTGAATGATGGAAAAATGGCCTTTATTAAGTACTTCACAATAACCCTCAAACTGTGCAACGAATAGCTTAATAACCAAACTGATATCTTAAAGGAAACTGACTTTCAAAATAATAGTGCTATTGCTCGCTAGATATCGTCTTACTCGTAACTGCTTGACAATTCAAATCAAACTGAATTCCTTCTTACTCGCTGGCGCCGCTTTTATAGTTTACGCTGCATATTTCTAGGCTCTTCGATTTCCAGAAGTTACTAGTTGTTTCGGCTACAAAAGCGCCAGCCACAACTACGTGCACAAATTATTGCTCTCTCTTGTGACAACTCAGATAAGGTATATGCATGTGTTTGTAGTTTACAGTCTCCCGCACACACATAAGCGTATAAGTAAATTCATCGGTGTGTGACATCTCATCTCTTGCTGCCTTGTATGTAAATGTTGCTCGTCGGAATGTGTACATATGTGTAGACGCAATTATTTATTCGTTTATGTAGATACATAATGATTGAATTATTGATGTGCATTCACGTCACTGCTTAGATCGGCTTAGAGCTGGCAGCACTCCTTAGTTTTGCTAATATTCGTAACACTGCCCTCCACCTAAGTCTGATCGTCCCGATCAGACAAATCTCTTGATCTAAACGCTGCTAGCATCGCCAAATGTACCACTCTTCTACTCCGTGGTTTCTCAATGCTTTGTATGCGGTAGATGGTATCACTGAGCTTCTTCACAATCTTGTTCGGGCCTTCCCAACTGCACGGAAATTTGGATGGAACAACTTTCCGCCGGTGAGGGTTGTATAACAGTACCAAATCTCCCGCCAAGAAACTTTCCGAATTATTGTTCTCATGGTACCTGTGTTTCATCGTACCACTCAATACCCTGGTTCGTTCCTTTACACTCTGTTGTTTGGCCGATGAACTACTTCGTAGAGCTTGCGCTGGACGGATTTGCTTTGCATAATCAGTATCGTTCCCACGTTTCCCCACAGTAGTGCGCTCTGGATTGAAACTACCCTCGCATTCCTTCTCGAAAATTCGTTGCTTCATTTTCCTACGTCTTTTAGGTTTTGTCAATGCCAGTGTTTCTCTCGCAGGTACTTTTGATTTTGATTTATTTGGCCCATTCGTTTCGTCAACCTGAAACCTTTTTCCAAACTGAAGTTAATTGGCACATCCTGGTTCTTATAATGCATCGCCCTTCTCCGCATATCGATCTTGATGTCATGGTCAACCAAGAAATCCACTCCCAATATAACTTCATCAACAATCTCCGCCACAACGAATTTGTGTAAAACCATGACCTTCCCAATTAAGACTTCACATATTACTTCTCCCTGGACTTGATTATACTCGCCAGTGACCGTACGCAACCTTGCTCCAGGTAACCGCTTTACTTTCCTGTTAACCAAATCAGATCGGATCAAGGAATGAGATGCGCCCGTATCTACAGTCAGTACACGCTCCTTGCCATCCACATTCCCTCTGACGGTAAGACTGCTTGATTTCCCTCCAATTTGCGACACAGATATCACAGGACATTCAACAGCCGGGGCAAGTTTTCGTTCTTTACTTTCGACACGCTCTTGCTCATTTCCGCCAGCTTTGCGTTTACGGCCACCCACATTGTTGGAACTATTAGGACCAAGATCGCAATGACGTGCAATGTGACCTGGGTTGCCGCACTTGAAACATTTAATAACTCCGGCATTCTTCTGTTGAGATCCCCTTAGTGCTTCCAAAATTGTGTCTACCCACTCCGGCCTTTCTACTTCCACACGATGAGCTTTGTATGCTGGTTTACTCAATAATGACGCCGTTTCCTGAGTCAATGCATGGGATACCGTTTCAGAAAATGTTTGCTTTGGGTTCGCGTATGTGGCTCGCTTCGTTTCGACGTCCCGTATGCCATTTATAAAGCTTTGAATCTTCACTCTTTCCGTGTATTCCACGGGTGCGTCCGCATTTGCAAGATGAGCCAATCTTTCAATATCTGAAGCAAACTCCTGCAATGTCTCATTTGCTTTTTGGTAGCGGTTTTTCAACTCAATTTGGAATATCTGTTTCCTATGCTCGCTTCCATAACGTCGTTCTACAGCAGCCATCAATGTTTCATAACTGTTCCGTTCGTACTCTGGAATCGTCTGTAAGATTTCCGCTGCAGGCCCTTTCAATGCCACGAACAGTGCAGCAACTTTATCTTCCGCATTCCAGTTGTTCACTGCTGCGGTCTTCTCAAACTGTAGCTTAAAGACCTGAAAAGGAACAGAACCGTCAAAGGATGGTGTCTTTACCTTTGGATTACTCGCTGAAACAGCTGGGCGGTTTAGTTGTAACTGCTCCCTACGACCTTTTAACGCTTCTATTTCGGCATCAATTTTGTCCTCGAGTTGTAAAATTTTTGCATCCTGCTCTTCCAGTTTCACAAAGAGCTGCGCTGATACCTGTTCCGAAATTTGTGCCGACATTTCAGATATACGTGCCTCTTGCGCTTCCAGTTGAGATGCCAAATATGTCTTCTGTTCTTCCAATTGTGTCTCCATCTTTGATGTAATCTGTGTCGACATTTCTGCCATACGCGTTTCTTGTGCTTCAATCTTCGATGTTATGCGTGTCTCCTGCGATTCTAGTTGTGATGCCATATATGTCTTCTGTTCTTCCATCTTGGATGTTATACGGTTCTCCTGCGATTCCATATATGTCTGCTGTTCTGCCAGTTGAGATGACACTGTCGATGTTTGAGCAGATATTGCAGCTAAAATCATGTTCAAGTCTGTACTGGTAACCGTCTGCGATGTTTCGCTCTTCTCTTCAATTTTTGTTGTCTCCTCGCCATCAAGATGAAAGACATGCTCTTCCACATCAATTCCTTCTGCTTCCATTGCTTCTCGTAGCCGTGCCTGAAGTTCGAGTTTAACGCCGCTTGTATTCAATCCACGGCTCTCCAACTCCTTCTTCAGTTGCGGGATCTTCAATTCACTTAACTTTGCCATGTCCTTGTTGTCCTCTAGAATTTATTCAACAATTCCTCTTCTGACACCAATTGTAACGAATTTTCTGCAAATCCTCTTATTTGCAATCCTCTGCTAAGTTCGAATCACTAAACTGTTGAATAAATAACTCCAATATTGAATGATGGAAAAATGGCCTTTATTAAGTACTTCACAATAACCCTCAAACTGTGCAACGAATAGCTTAATAACCAAACTGATATCTTAAAGGAAACTGACTTTCAAAATAATAGTGCTATTGCTCGCTAGATATCGTCTTACTCGTAACTGCTTGACAATTCAAATCAAACTGAATTCCTTCTTACTCGCTGGCGCCGCTTTTATAGTTTACGCTGCATATTTCTAGGCTCTTCGATTTCCAGAAGTTACTAGTTGTTTCGGCTACAAAATCGCCAGCCACAACTACGTGCACAAATTATTGCTCTCTCTTGTGACAACTCAGATAAGGTATATGCATGTGTTTGTAGTTTACAGTCTCCCGCACACACATAAGCGTATAAGTAAATTCATCGGTGTGTGACATCTCATCTCTTGCTGCCTTGTATGTAAATGTTGCTCGTCGGAATGTGTACATATGTGTAGACGCAATTATTTATTCGTTTATGTAGATACATAATGATTGAATTATTGATGTGCATTCACGTCACTGCTTAGATCGGCTTAGAGCTGGCAGCACTCCTTAGTTTTGCTAATATTCGTAACAATACGAAAGACACATTCAGAAATGAGCATAGTCAATTGTAAGTGCGAAAGAATCACTACGATATATGAATATTGACTTTTAGATGAGAGACCATCAAATGAGAATTCTAAAGTGTTAATTACAGTGTTACAAAAAAAAAAAAAGTGAAAATACGTAGGAAGTAATGTAACTTTTTTAGTAGATCTTGAAAATCTCAAAATGACTGCACTCAAAATTTTATCCGAACGACACAATATAGTGAGTTCATGGTAAAAATTCAGTTGTTCATACCTTTGAACTCTTACGAGCCTATAATATCAGTCAGTCCTTCTTCTGTGAAATAACAGTAATGATGACATCACAGTGGGGCGTCTGTGGAGTGCCGAAAATAAATTAGCGCTGACCCCACATGGCCCATGACAATATATTGAGGCCGCCGCCATCTATTATAAGCCAAGTCATTGCAGAATCAAGGTGGCGGGGAATAAGAAGTACCTCGACCAACAGTGAAAGAGGGGAACAACTGTTCGCTTTTATTTTAAAAGAGGACTTATGTTTCTGTAGCAGGGCGGGACCATCTTTCCGAAACTGCTATGGATGCAGTAATTGATATGTTCACTATGAGTTATATTAGTGCATTTTACTACTTTAACCCACTGAAAACACATCTCCGTGGCAGACGAAGTCACTATGTGGCCTACAAAAAAGCCAGGAAAAGTACATTGAAATTAAGGGTTGGTATTTTTATGGATTATCTGATATAGATTTTCTGCTCTTTTTGGGTACCTGGGAGATAAGGATAAATTTTGGACAAAGAATGTTGGGGAAGCCATTCAATTTTAAAATTACACCCATTATTGGGACTGGGACGTCCCGCTGCACTGCGGGCTACAACCGACCTTAAAGAAATGCTATCAATCTCACTTGGATAGAGTCAAATTGGAAGAGATTGCATTAGCCATTAAATCTATTAAGCTCCCAGGATTCTGGCACCGGCTGGCACAATTCGTGCTCAGCTTCAGTGATATTTGGGGGTTTTCTGAGGAATGGGATTCCTTAATTACTGTTTTCGGCACCTCAATACGCCTATTGCAGGTCTACACCAACAACCCTTCATTTGGTTGTGAAAGAAGTCATCTCAGAGCAGAGAACCTGTACTAGGCTTCCTTTCATGACATCGAAGTAATCTGCAAAAATGTCCTGTCAGCGGCTGTTGAAAGGGCCTTACCATCACTGGGATTCATATAAAAGCTGGTCGAATTGCTGTTTGAGCGCGGATGGTTGCTGTGATTAAAGCTCAGAAAACTTCAAACAGCAAACCTGTAGACTGTTTATATTGAAAAAAACTAAGCTCAAATCACAGTTGTACTGAATATCTACGCTGGCATCATGGCTGCATCATGAACATGGTACTACCCTATTTAAAAAGTTATGAGTACCAAGTACTCATGGAGTTCAATGTGGAATTATACAGGTGTAGGTCTAAAGACCTAAATCAATTAATTTTCGTTAGAAAATCGGTAAACAGTTGAGAACTAACCTCAAGTCGTCGATAAAATATTGGTAACACTGCACCAACAAATCGATAGTATGTCAATAACACAAATAAAAAAATATACCAAAACAATTGACTCGCCGAAAGGAAATTGATAACATGACCATAATTTCTGGATAACAAGTCAATTGCTCGTCGATAATGGTTCTTATCAATAACAAACAATGCACACTTAGATAACAGGCAGTTCGGTCTCGGTTCCAATTTCAGTTGTGGGTCTCATCTTCCCATTACTCTCCCCTCCTTTATTCTTTCCATTTTCTTCCTTTCATTCCACTTATCCACACATTGCGCCCACATTTTACACTTATTTTCTTTAGTCGCCCATATGGCATTGCGTTGCACTACACCAACATTTACTTTACCCCTAAATTCTTGATTCACTCACACAGAAGGCAAAGATGTTTACACATCAAAAAGTTTCATCCGGAATCATAAACCGTCAGCTTTCCTTTTTTCTTTCTCAGTCCTCAGTCTATAACAATAAGAGAAGCATGATCTTACGAAGCACAAGCGATAAACCATTCCAAACTAATATCTTCCGCAAGTGAATAAATCATAAGCCCATGAGCCCACTAAATACTCATCATTAGCAACTTTAGCGGAACTCATAATATAATTTAGGCTGCCGAAAGCTAATATTTTCATCAAATTACCACAATTGGATGAAATAAATGTGCGTGTGTAAATGTGGCAATGAGTGTGTGATACACCACTGAAAGAGTGTATACAAAAAAAAGCTCAAACAATCATCACAACGCAAATAAACAATTAAATAAAGCTACCGGAAAATCTACTCAATAACAACCATGTAATCCCCACAATACAAACACGCAGCCACACATATCTATATATATATCTATATATGTTTGTGCGTATAGCACGTTCGTAGGATGAGAACTGTTTACTGTAGGTTGTAGTTGTAGTTGTAGGTAATGTGAGTCTGAACGCCTAAAAGTAGGCAACAAGCAAACACTGATTTAGTGCGATGCATATACACACATGCATGCGTATACAAACGAACCAATAATTTTATGCTTATATAAGACTTATTTTGTGCCCTGTACTCGCCAGGCTAAAACTCCAACTATAAGGAGAGACACGCCTATCAGATCTGAACATAGCTCCTTGTTTTTGGAGTCGTTGAGAAATATTCTGCTAACAGTGTACATATGTGCGATCTCAGAAACTTATCAGTTTAACTTAACCTATATTTGATATGTAAAGAATAAAAAACCCTGCAAGAGCTTTAAAATTGAGATGACAGACCAGGCGATATGGGTATGTCCCAAAACTACGTCCGGATCCCGCAACAAAAATGTCTATCTAATAAGAGCGTCGTGATTCTTTGTGATAATCGGCTGAGATAACATCTTTACTGGTACTAGATTTTGTGAAGAAAGTAAATCGCCTATCAATAAGCAACGCCATCAGACTTCCAT